>NC_073265.2:16250000-17500000 GCF_029289425.2 Pan paniscus
ATGGAATGGAATGGAATGGAATCAACCCGAAAGGAGTGGAATTCAATGGAATGGAATGGAATCGAATCAACAAGAATGAATTGGAATGGAATGGTATCAACTCAAATGGAATGGAATGGAATGGTATCGAATCGAATCAAACTGAATAGAATGGAATGGAATGGAATGGAATGGAATCAACCTGAATGGAATGGAATGGAATGGAAAGGAATCAACCAGAATGGAATGGAATGGATTGGAATGGAATGGAATGCAATCAACACAAATTGAATGGAATTAAATGGAATGGAATGGAAAGGAATCAACCCGAATGGAATGGAATGCAATGGAATGGAATGGAATGGAATCAACCCGAATGGAAGGGAATGGAATAGAATGGAAGGGAATGGAATAGAATGCAAAGCAGTCAACCAGAATGGAATGGAAAGGAATGGAATGGAAAGGAATGGAGTGGAATGGAATGGAATCAACCCGAATGGAATGGAATGGATTGGAATCAACTCGAATGGAATGCAATGGAATGGAATGGAATGGAATGGAATGGAATGGAATGGAATGGAATCAACACAAATGGAATGGAATGGAGTCGAATGGAAACGAATGGAATGGAATGCAATGAAAGCAACCCGAATGGAATGGAATCGAAAGGAATGGAATCAACCCGAATGGAATGGAATGGAATGGAATGGAATGGAATGGAATGGAATGGAATCAACCCGAATGGAATGGAATGGAATGGAATGGAATGAACTCGAATGGAATGGAATGGAATGGAATGGAATGGAATATAATCAACCCGATTGGAATGGAATGCAATGGAATGGAATGGAATCAACGCGAATGGAATGGAATGGAATGGAATGGAATGGAATGGAATGGAATGGTATGCAATCAACCCAAACGGAATGGAATGGAATAGAATGGAATGGAATGGAATGGAATGCTATGGCATGCAGTGTAATGGAATGGAATCAACCCGAATGGAATGCATTGGAAGGGAATGGAATGGAATGGAATGGAACGGAATCAACCCGAATGGAATGGAATGGAATGGAATCAATCCGAAAGGAATGGAATGCAATGGAATGGATTGGAATGGTATCAACCCAAATGGAATGGAATGGAATGGAATGGAATGGAATGGAATCTATCCGAATGGAATGGAGTGGAATGGAAAGGAATGGAATGGAATTGAATGGAATGGAATCAAGCTGAATGGAATGGAATGGAATGGAATGGAATGGAATGGAATGGAATGGAATGGAATGGAATCAACACGAAAGGAATGGAATGGGGGGGAATGGAATGGAATGCAATGCAATGCAATCAACCCGAATGGAATGGAATGCAATGGAATGGACTGCAAAGAATGGAATCAACCCGAATGGAAAGGAATGGAATGGAATGGAAAGGAATGATCCCGAAAAGAATGGAATGGAATGCAATGGATTGAAATGGAATGAAATGGAATCAACCCGATTGGAATGGAATGGAATGGAATGAAATGGAATGGAGTGGAATCAACACGAATGAAATGGAATGGAATGGAAATGAATGGAATGGAATGGAATGGAATCAACCTGAAAGGAATGGAATGGAATGGAATGGAATGGAATAGAATGGAATGGAATGGAATCAACCCTAATGGAATGGAATGGAATGGAATGGAATGGAATGGAATGAAATGCAATGAAATGGAACGGAATGGAATCAACCCCAATGGAATGGAAAGGAATGGCATGGAATGGAATGGAATGGAATGGAATCAACCCGAATGTAGTGGAGTGGAATGCAATGGAATGGAATGGATTGGAATGGAACGCAGTCAAAATGAATCTAATGGAATGGAATGTAATGGAATGGACTGGAATCAACCCGATTGGAACTGAATGGAATGGAACGGAATGGAATCAACCAGAATGGAATGGAGTGGAATGGAATCAACACGAACGGAATGGAATGGAATGGAACGGAATGGAATGGAATGGAATGGAATGGAATGGAATGGAATGGAATCAACCCGAATGGAATAGAATGGAATGGAATGGAATGGAATCAACCCGAATGGAATGGAATGTAATGGAGTGGAATGAAATGGAATCAACCCGAATGGAATGGAATGGAACGGAATGGAATGGAACGGACTGGAATCAACCCGAATCGAATGGAATGGACATGAATAGAATGCAAGGGAATGGAATGGAATCAACCCGAATAGTATGGAATGTAATTGAATGGAATGGAATGGAATGAAATGGAACAAAATCGAATCACCCCAAATGTAATGGAATGGAATAGAATGGAATGGAATAGAATGGAATGGAATGGAATCAACCCGAATGGAATGGAATGTAATTGAATGGAATGGAATGGAATGGAATGAAATGGAACGAAATGGAATCAACCCGAACGGAATGGAATTGAATGGAATGGAATGGAATCAACCCGAATGGAATGGAATCAATCCGAATGGAATGGAATGGAACGGAATGGAATGGAATCAAAGGGAATGGAATGGAATGGACAGGAATGGAATGGAATCTAACGGAATGGAATGGAATGGAAAGGAATGGAATGGAATGCAAAGAATCAACCCAAATTGAATGGAATGGAAGGGAATAGAATGGAATGGAATGGAATGCCATAAACCCGAGTGGAATGGAATGTAATACAATGGAATGGAATGAAAGGGAACGAAATGGAATCATCCCGAATGGAATGGAATGGAAAGGAATGGAATGGATTGGAATGGAATGGAATGGAATGGAATGGAATCAACCCGATTGGAATGGAATGGTATGGAATGCAATGGCATGCAATGGAATGGAATGGAATGGAATGGAATCAACCCGAATGGAATGCAATGGAATGGAATGGAATCAACACGAATGGAATGGAATTCAATGGAATGGAATTGAGTCGAATCAACACGAATGGAATCAACCAGAACGGAATGAAATGGAATGGAATGGAATGGAATTAATGGGAATGGAATGGAATGGAATGGAATGGAATGGCATGGAATCAACCCGAATGGAATGGAATGGACTGGAATGGAATGGAATGGAATGGAATGGAATGGAAAAGAATGGAATGGTTTCAACACGAATCTAATGGAAAGGAATGGAAAGGGATGGAATGGAATCAACTGGAGTGGAATGGAAGGGAATGGAATGGAATGGAATGGAATGGAATGGAATCAACCCGAATGGAATGGAATGGGTTGGAATGGAATGGAACCAACCCGAATGGAAAGGAATGGAATGGAATGGAATTGAATGGAATGGAAACAACACGAGTTTAATGGAATGGAATGGAGTGGAATGGAATGGAATGAAATGGAATGGTATCAACACGAATGAAATGGAATGGAATAGATTGGAATGGAATGGAATGGAATGGAATGGAATGGAATGGAATGGAATGCAATGGAATCAAACCAAATGGAATGGAAAGGAATGGAATGGAATGGAATGGAATGTAAAGGAATCAACCCGAATGGAATGGATTGCAATGGAATGGAATGGAATGGAATCAACCCGAATGGAAGGGAATGGAATGGAATGGAATGGAATAAAATGCAAAGCAGTCAACCAGAATGCAATGGAATCGAATGGAATTGAAACAAATAGAATGGAAAGCAATCAACAAGAATGGAATGGAATGGAATGGAATGGAATGGAATGGAATGGAATGGAATGGAATGGAATGGAATGGAATCAACCCAAATGGAATGGAATGGATTGGAGTCAACTCGATTGGAATGGAATGGAATGGAATGGAATCAACCCGATTGGAGTGGAATGCAATGGAATGGAATGGAATGGAATCAACCCGAATGGAATGGAATGGAATGGAACGGAATGCAATCAACCCGAATGGAATGGAATGGAATGGAATGGAATGGAATGGAATGGAATGGAGTCAACCCGAATGGAATGGTATGGATTGGAATCAACTCGAATGGAATGGAATGGAATTGATTCGAATGGAATGGAATGGAATGCAATGGAATCAACTCGTATGGAATGGAATGGAATGGAATGGAAAGGAATGGAATGGAATGGAATGATATGGAATGGAATGGAATGGAGTGCAATGGAATGGAGAAACCCGAAGGGAATGTAATGGAGTGGAATGGAATGGAATGGAATAAACGCGAATGTAGTGCAATGGAATGGAATGGAAGTAATGGAATGGAATGGAATGGAATGGAATGGAATGGAATCAACCCGAATTGAATGGAATGGAATGGTATGGAATGGAATGGAATGGAATGGAATCAACCCAAAAGGAGTGGAATTCAGTGGAATGCAATGGAATCGAATCAACACGAATGAATTGGAATGCAATGTTATCAACTCAAATGGAATGAAATGGAATGGAATGGAATCGAATCAACCCAAATAGAATGGAATGGAATGGAATGGAATAGAATGGAATCAATCCGAAGTAAATGGAATGGAATAGAATGGAATGGAATGGAATGGAATCAACCTGAATGGAATGGAACGGTGTGCAATCATCTCGAATTGAATGGAATGGAATGGAATCGAATCAACCTGAATGGAATGGAATGAATGGAATGGAATGGAATGGAAACAACACGAGTGGAATGGAATGGAGTGGAATGGAATGGAATGCAATGGAAAGGAATGGAAAAAACCAGAATGGAATGGAATGGAATGGAATGGAATGGAGTGGGAAAGAATGGAATCAAACCGAATGGAATGGAATGGAATGGAATGGAATCAGCCGAAATGGAAGGGAATGGAATGGAATGGAGTCAACCCGAATGGAATGCAATGGAATGGAATGGAATGGAATGGAATGGAATGGAATGAATGCGAATGGAATGGAATGGAATGGAATGCCATGGAGAGAAATGGAATGGAATAAACACGAAAGGAATGGAATGGATTGGAATGGAATTGAATAAACCCGAAGTGAATGAAATGGAATGGAATGGATTGGAATGTAATGTAATGGAATGGAATGGAATGCAATGGAATAAACCCGAATGGAATGGAAAAGAATGGAATGGAATGGAATGCAATGGAATGGAATGCAATGGAATGGAATGGAATCACCCGAATGGAAAGGAATGGAATGGAAAGGAATAAACCAGAATGGAATGGAATGGAATGGAATGGAATGGATTGGAATGGAAAGGAATCAACACGAATTGAATGGAATGAAATGGAATGGAAAGGAATGGAATGGAATGGAATGGAATGGAATGGAATGGAATGGAATGGAATGGAATCAACCCGAAAGGAGTGGAATTCAATGGAATGGAATGGAATCGAATCAACACGAATGAATTGGAATGGAATGGTATCAACTCAAATGGAATGGAATGGAATGGTATCGAATCGAATCAAACTGAATAGAATGGAATGGAATGGAATGGAATGGAATCAGTCCGAAATAAATGGAATGGAATAGAATGGAATGGAATGGAGTGGAATCAACCCGAATGGAATGGAGCGGTGTGCTATCATCTCGAATGGAATTGAATGGAGTGGAATCGAATAAACTGAATGGAATGGAGTGGAATGGAATGGAATGGAAACAACACCAATGGAATGGAATGGAGGGGATTGGAATGGAATGCAATGGAATTGAATGGAATCAACACGAATGGAATGGAATGGAATGGAATGGAATGGAATGGAAAGGAATGGAATGGAAAGAATGGAATCAAACCGAATGGAATGGAATGGAATCAACAGAAATGGAATGGAATGGTATTGAATAGAATCAACCCGATTGGAATGGAATGGAATGGAATGGAATCATCCCGAATGGAATGGAATGGAATGGAATCAAATCGAATGGAATGGAATGGAATGGAATGGAACGGAATGGAATCAACCCGAATGGAATGGAATGGAATGGAATGGAATCAACCCGAAAGGAATGGAAGGCAATGGAATGGAATGGAATGGAATCCACCCGAATGGAATGGAATGGAATGGAATGGAATCAACCCGAAAGGAATGGAAGGCAATGGAATGGAATGGAATGGAATCCACCCGAACGGAATGGAATGCAATGGAATGGAATGGGATGGAATCAACTCGAATGGAAAGGAATGGAATGGAATAGAATGCAAAGCAATCAAACAGAATGGAATGGAATGGAATGGAATGGAATGGAATGGAATCAACCCGAATGGAATGGAATGGATTGGAACCAACTCGAATGGAATGGAATGGAATGGAATGGAATGGAATGGAATGGAATGGAATCAACACAAATGGAATGGAATGGAATGGAATGGAATGCAATGGAAGCAACCCGAATAGAATGGAATGGAACGGAATGGAATGGAATGGAATCAACCCGAATAGAAAGGAATGGAATGGAAACAACTCGAATGGAATGGAATGGAATGGAATGGAATATAATCAACCTGATTGGAATGGAATGCAATGGAATGGAATGGAATGAAATCAACCCGAATGGAATGGAATGGAATGGAAAGGAATGGAATGTAATCAACCCAAATGGAATGGAATGGAATGGAGTGGAATGGAATGGAGTCAACCCGAATGGAATGGAATGGATTGGAATCAAGACGAATGGAATGGAATGGAATTGATTGGAATGGAATGGAATGGAATGCAATCAACCCAAATGGAATGAAATGGAATGGAATGGAATGGAGCCAAACCGAATGGAATGGAATGGATTGGAATCAACTCGAATGGAATGGAATGGAAAGCAATGGAATGCAATGGAATCAACTCGTATGGAATGGAATGGAATGGAATGGAAAGGAATGGAAAGGAATGGAATGGAATGCAGAAACCCAAAGGGAATATAATGGAATGGAATGGAATGGAATGGAATGGAATGGAATGGAATAACCCCGAATGGAATGAAATGGAATGGAATGGAACGGAATGGAATGGAATGGAAAGGAGTGCAATGGAATCAACCCGAATGGAATGGAAAGGAATGGAATGGAAGGGAATGGAATGAAATGGAATCAACCTGAATGGAATGGAACGGAATGGAATGGAAAGGAATCAACCCGAATGGAATGGATTGCAATGCAATGGAATGGAATGGAATCAACACGAATGGAAGGGAATGGAATGGAATGGAATAGAATGCAAAGCAGTCAACCAGAATGGAATGGAATGGAATGGAATTGAAAGAAATAGAATGCAAAGCAATCAACCAGAATGGAATGGAATGGAATGGAATGGAATGGAATGGAATGGAATGGAATCAACCCGAATGGAATGGAATGGATTGCAATCAACTCGAATGGAATGGAATGGAATCAACACAAATGGAATGGAATGGAATCGAATGGAAATGAATGGAATGGAATGGAATGCAATGGAATGCAATGGAAGCAACCCGAATGGAATGGAACAGAATGGAATGGAATGGAATGGAATGGAACCGACCCGAATGGAATGGAATGGAATGGAATGGAATGGAATGGAATCAACCCGAATGGAATGGAATGGAATGGAATGGAATGCATCCAACCCGAATGGAATGGAATGGAATGGAATGGAATGGATTCAACCCGAATGGAATGGAATGGATTGGAATCAATACGAATGGAATGGAATGGAATTGATTGGAATGGAATGGAATGGAATGCAATGGAATCAACTCGCATGGAATGGAATGGAATGGTATGGAATGGAATGGAATGGAGTGGCATGGAATGGAGAAACACGAAGGGAATGGAACTGAATGGAATGGAATGGAATGGAATGGAATAACACCGAATGGAATGAAATGGAATGGAATGGATTGGAATGGAATGGAATGGAATGGAATGCAATGGAATAAACCCGAATGGAATGGAAAAGAATGGAATGGAATGGAATGGAATGGAATGGAATGGAATGGAATGGAATCAACCTGAATGGAATGGAATGGAATGGAAAGGAATCAACCAGAATGGAATGGAATGGATTGGAATGGAATGGAATGGAATCAACACAAATTGAATGGAATTAAATGGAATGGAATGGAATGGAATGGAAAGGAATCAACCTGAATGGAATGGAATGCAATGGAATGGAATGGAATGGAATGGAATGGAATGGAATCAACCCGAATGGAATGGGATGGAATGGAATGGAATGAACTCGAATGGAATGGAATGGAATGGAATATAATCAACCCGATTGGAATGGAATGCAATGGAATGGAATGGAATCAACGCGAATGGAATGGAATGGAATGGAATGGAATGGTATGCAATCAACCCAAACGGAATGGAATGGAATAGAATGGAATGGAATGGAATGGAATGCTATGGCATGCAGTGTAATGGAATGGAATCAACCCGAATGGAATGCATTGGAAGGGAATGGAATGGAATGGAACGGAACGGAATCAACCCGAATGGAATGGAATGGAATGGAATCAATCCGAAAGGAATGGAATGCAATGGAATGGATTGGAATGGTATCAACCCAAATGGAATGGAATGGAATGGAATGGAATGGAATGGAATGGAATGGAATGGAATCTATCCGAATGGAATGGAGTGGAATGGAAAGGAATGGAATGGAATTGAATGGAATGGAATCAAGCTGAATGGAATGGAATGGAATGGAATGGAATGGAATGGAATGGAATCAACACGAATGGAATGGAATGGAGGGGAATGGAAGGGAATGCAATGCAATGCAATCAACCCGAATGGAATGGAATAAAATGGAATGGACTGCAAGAATGGAATCAACCCGAATGGAAAGGAATGGAATGGAATGGAAAGGAATGATCCCGAAAAGAATGGAATGGAATGCAATGGATTGAAATGGAATGAAATGGAATCAACCCGATTGGAATGGAATGGAATGGAATGAAATGGAATGGAGTGGAATCAAAACGAATGAAATGGAATGGAATGGAAATGAATGGAATGGAATGGAATGGAATCAACCTGAATGTAATGGAATGGAATGGAATGGAAGGGAATAGAATGGAATGGAATGGAATCAACCCTAATGGAATGGAATGGAATGGAATGGAATGGAATGGAATGAAATGCAATGAAATGGAACGGAATGGAATCAACCCCAATGGAATGGAAAGGAATGGCATGGAATGGAATGGAATGGAATGGAATCAACCCGAATGTAGTGGAGTGGAATGCAATGGAATGGAATGGATTGGAATGGAACGCAGTCAAAATGAATCTAATGGAATGGAATGTAATGGAATGGACTGGAATCAACCCGATTGGAACTGAATGGAATGGAACGGAATGGAATCAACCAGAATGGAATGGAGTGGAATGGAATCAACCCGAATGGAATGGAATGGAATGGAACGGAACGGAATGGAATGGAATGGAATGGAATGGAATGGAATGGAATGGAATGGAATCAACCCGAATGGAATAGAATGGAATGGAATGGAATGGAATCAACCCGAATGGAATGGAATGTAATGGAGTGGAATGAAATGGAATCAACCCGAATGGAATGGAATGGAACGGAATGGAATGGAACGGACTGGAATCAACCCGAATCGAATGGAATGGACATGAATAGAATGCAAGGGAATGGAATGGAATCAACCCGAATAGTATGGAATGTAATTGAATGGAATGGAATGGAATGAAATGGAACAAAATCGAATCACCCCAAATGTAATGGAATGGAATAGAATGGAATGGAATAGAATGGAATGGAATGGAATCAACCCGAATGGAATGGAATGTAATTGAATTGAATGGAATGGAATGGAATGAAATGGAACGAAATGGAATCAACCCGAACGGAATGGAATTGAATGGAATGGAATGGAATCAACCCGAATGGAATGGAATCAATCCGAATGGAATGGAATGGAACGGAATGGAATGGAATCAAAGGGAATGGAATGGAATGGACAGGAATGGAATGGAATCTAACGGAATGGAATGGAATGGAAAGGAATGGAATGGAATGCAAAGAATCAACCCAAATTGAATGGAATGGAAGGGAATAGAATGGAATGGAATGGAATGCAATAAACCCGAGTGGAATGGAATGTAATTCAATGGAATGGAATGAAAGGGAACGAAATGGAATCATCCCGAATGGAACGGAATGGAAAGGAATGGAATGGATTGGAATGGAATGGAATGGAATGGAATGGAATCAACCCGATTGGAATGGAATGGTATGGAATGCAATGGAATGCAATGGAATGGAATGGAATGGAATGGAATCAACCCGAATGGAATGCAATGGAATGGAATGGACTCAACACGAATGGAATGGAATTCAATGGAATGGAATTGAGTCGAATCAACACGAGTGGAATCAACCAGAACGGAATGAAATGGAATGGAACGGAATGGAATTAATGTGAATGGAATGGAATGGAATGGAATGGAATGGAATGGCATGGAATCAACCCGAATGGAATGGAATGGAATGGAATGGAATTTAATGGAATGGAATGGAATGGAATGGAAAAGAATGGAATGGTTTCAACACGAATCTAATGGAAAGGAATGGAAAGGGATGGAATGGAATCAACTGGAGTGGAATGGAAGGAAATGGAATGGAATGGAATGGAATGGAATGGAATCAACACGAATGGAATGGAATGGGATGGAATGGAATGGAACCAACCCGAATGGAAAGGAATGGAATGGAATGGAATTGAATGGAATGGAAACAACACGAGTTTAATGGAATGGAATGCAGTGGAATGGAATGGAATGAAATGGAATGGTATCAACACGAATGAAATGGAATGGAATAGATTGGAATGGAATGGAATGGAATGGAATGGAATGGAATGCAATGGAATCAAACCAAATGGAATGGAAAGGAATGGAATGGAATGGAATGGAATGTAAAGGAATCAACCCGAATGGAATGGATTGCAATGGAATGGAATGGAATGGAATCAACCCGAATGGAAGGGAATGGAATGGAATGGAATGGAATAAAATGCAAAGCAGTCAACCAGAATGCAATGGAATCGAATGGAATTGAAACAAATAGAATGGAAAGCAATCAACAAGAATGGAATGGAATGGAATGGAATGGAATGGAATGGAATGGAATCAACCCAAATGGAATGGAATGGATTGGAATCAACTCGATTGGAATGGAATGGAATGGAATGGAATCAACCCGATTGGAGTGGAATGCAATGGAATGGAATGGAATGGAATCAACCCGAATGGAATGGAATGGAATGGAACGGAATGCAATCAACCCGAATGGAATGGAATGGAATTGATTCGAATGGAATGGAATGGAATGCAATGGAATCAACTCGTATGGAATGGAATGGAATGGAATGGAAAGGAATGGAATGGAATGGAATGATATGGAATGGAATGGAATGGAGTGCAATGGAATGGAGAAACCCGAAGGGAATGTAATGGAGTGGAATGGAATGGAATGGAATAAACGCGAATGTAGTGCAATGGAATGGAATGGAAGTAATGGAATGGAATGGAATGGAATGGAATGGAATGGAATGGAATGGAATCAACCCGAATTGAATGGAATGGAATGGTATGGAATGGAATGGAATGGAATGGAATCAACCCAAAAGGAGTGGAATTCAGTGGAATGGAATGGAATCGAATCAACACGAATGAATTGGAATGCAATGGTATCAACTCAAATGGAATGGAATGGAATGGAATGGAATCGAATCAACCCGAATAGAATGGAATGGAATGGAATGGAATAGAATGGAATCAATCCGAAGTAAATGGAATGGAATAGAATGGAATGGAATGGAATGGAATCAACCTGAATGGAATGGAACGGTGTGCAATCATCTCGAATTGAATGGAATGGAATGGAATCGAATCAACCTGAATGGAATGGAATGAATGGAATGGAATGGAATGGAAACAACACGAGTGGAATGGAATGGAGTGGAATGTAATGGAATGCAATGGAAAGGAATGGAAAAAACCAGAATGGAATGGAATGGAATGGAATGGAATGGAGTGGGAAAGAATGGAATCAAACCGAATGGAATGGAATGGAATGGAATGGAATCAGCCGAAATGGAAGGGAATGGAATGGAATGGAGTCAACCCGAATGGAATGGAATGGAATGGAATGGAATGGAATGAATGCGAATGGAATGGAATGGAATGGAATGCCATGGAGAGAAATGGAATGGAATAAACACGAAAGGAATGGAATGGATTGGAATGGAATTGAATAAACCCGAAGTGAATGAAATGGAATGGAATGGATTGGAATGTAATGTAATGGAATGCAATGGAATGCAATGGAATAAACCCGAATGGAATGGAAAAGAATGGAATGGAATGGAATGCAATGGAATGGAATGGAATGGAATGGAATGGAATCACCCGAATGGAAAGGAATGGAATGGAAAGGAATAAACCAGAATGGAATGGAATGGAATGGATTGGAATGGAAAGGAATCAACACGAATTGAATGGAATGAAATGGAATGGAAAGGAATGGAATGGAATGGAATGGAATGGAATGGAATGGAATGGAATGGAATGGAATCAACCCGAAAGGAGTGGAATTCAATGGAATGGAATGGAATCGAATCAACACGAATGAATTGGAATGGAATGGTATCAACTCAAATGGAATGGAATGGAATGGTATCGAATCGAATCAAACTGAATAGAATGGAATGGAATGGAATGGAATGGAATCAGTCCGAAATAAATGGAATGGAATAGAATGGAATGGAATGGAGTGGAATCAACCCGAATGGAATGGAGCGGTGTGCTATCATCTCGAATGGAATTGAATGGAGTGGAATCGAATAAACTGAATGGAATGGAGTGGAATGGAATGGAATGGAAACAACACCAATGGAATGGAATGGAGGGGATTGGAATGGAATGCAATGGAATTGAATGGAATCAACACGAATGGAATGGAATGGAATGGAATGGAATGGAAAGGAATGGAATGGAAAGAATGGAATCAAACCGAATGGAGTGGAATGGAATCAACAGAAATGGAATGGAATGGTATTGAATAGAATCAACCCGAATGGAATGGAATGGAATGGAATGGAATCATCCCGAATGGAATGGAATGGAATGGAATCAAATCGAATGGAATGGAATGGAATGGAATGCAATGGAACGGAATGGAATCAACCCGAATGGAATGGAATGGAATGGAATGGAATGGAATCAACCCGAAAGGAATGGAAGGCAATGGAATGGAATGGAATGGAATCCACCCGAATGGAATGGAATGGAATGGAATGGAATCAACCCGAAAGGAATGGAAGGCAATGGAATGGAATGGAATGGAATCCACCCGAATGGAATGGAATGCAATGGAATGGAATGGGATGGAATCAACTCGAATGGAAAGGAATGGAATGGAATAGAATGCAAAGCAATCAAACAGAATGGAATGGAATGGAATGGAATGGAATGGAATGGAATGGAATGGAATCAACCCGAATGGAATGGAATGGATTGGAACCAACTCGAATGGAATGGAATGGAATGGAATGGAATGGAATGGAATGGAATGGAATCAACACAAATGGAATGGAATGGAATGGAATGGAATGCAATGGAAGCAACCCGAATAGAATGGAATGGAACGGAATGGAATGGAATGGAATCAACCCGAATGGAAAGGAATGGAATGGAAACAACTCGAATGGAATGGAATGGAATGGAATGGAATGGAATATAATCAACCTGATTGGAATGGAATGCAATGGAATGGAATGGAATGAAATCAACCCGAATGGAATGGAATGGAATGGAAAGGAATGGAATGTAATCAACCCAAATGGAATGGAATGGAATGGAGTGGAATGGAATGGAGTCAACCCGAATGGAATGGAATGGATTGGAATCAAGACGAATGGAATGGAATGGAATTGATTGGAATGGAATGGAATGGAATGGCATGCAATGGAATCAACTCGTATGGAATGGAATGGAATGGAATGGAAAAGAATGGAATGGAATGGAATGGAAAGGAATGGAATGGAATGGAATGGAATGGAATGGAATCAACCCAAATAGAATGGAATGGGATGGAATGGAATGGAACCTACACCAATGGAAAGGAAAGGGATGGAATGGAATTGAATGGAATGGAATCAACACGAGTCTAATGGAATGGAATGGAATGGAATGGAATGGAATGGAATGGATTCAACCCGAATGGAATGGAATGGAATGGTATGGAATGGAATGGAATCAACCCGAAAGGAGTGGAATTCAATGGAATGGAATGGAATCGAATCAACACGAATGAATTGGAATGGAATGGTATCAACTCAAATGGAATGGAATGGAATGGAATCCAATCGAATCAAACTGAATAGAATGGAATGGAATGGAATGGAATGGAATCAGTCCGAAATAAATGGAATGGAATAGAATGGAATGGAATGGAGTGGAATCAACCCGAATGGAATGGAACGGTGTGCAATCATCTCGAATGGAATTGAATGGAGTGGAATCGAATAAACCTGAATGGAATGGAGTGGAATGGAATGGAATGGAAACACCACCAATGGAATGGAATGGAGGGGATTGGAATGGAATGCAATGGAATTGAATGGAATCAACACGAATGGAATGGAATGGAATAGAATGGAATGGAAAGGAATGGAATGGAAAGAATGGAATCAAACCGAATGGAATGGAATGGAATCAACAGAAATGGAATGGAATGGTATGGAATAGAATCAACCCGAATAGAATGGAATGGAATGGAATGGAATCATCCGGAATGGAATGGAATGGAATGGAATCAAATCGAATGGAATGGAATGGAATGGAATGGCATGGATCGGAATGGAATCAACCCGAATGGAATGGAATGGAATGGAATGGAATCAACCCGAAAGGAATGGAAGGCAATGGAATGGAATGGAAGGTAATCCACCCAAATGGAATGGAATGCAATGGAATGGAATGTGATGGAATCAACTCGAATGGAAAGGAATGGAATGGAATAGAATGCAAAGCAATCAAACAGAATGGAATGGAATGGAATGGAGTGGAATGGAATGGAATGGAATGGAATGGAATGGAATGGAATGGAATGGAATCAACCCGAGTGGAATGGAATGGATTGGAACCAACTCGAATGGAATGGAATGGAACGGAATGGAATGGAATGTAATCAACACAAATGGAATGGAATGGAATGGAATGGAATGCAATGGAAGCAACCCGAATAGAATGGAATGGAACGGAATGGAATGGAATGGAATCAACCAGAATGGAATGGAATGGAATGGAAACAACTCGAATGGAATGGAATGGAATAGAATGGAATATAATCAACCTGATTGGAATGGAATGCAATGGAATGGAATGGAATGAAATCAACCCGAATGGAATGGAAGGAATGGAATGGAATGGAATGGAAAAGAATGGAATGGAATGGAATGGAAAGGAATGGAATGGAATGGAATGGAATGGAATGGAATCAACCCGAATAGAATGGAATGGGATGGAATGGAATGGAACCTACACCAATGGAAAGGAAAGGGATGGAATGGAATTGAATGGAATGGAATCAACACGAGTCTAATGGAATGGAATGGAATGGAATGGAATGGAATGGAATGGAATGGAATCAACAAGAATGGAATGGAATGGAATGGAATGGAATCAACACGAATGGAATGGAATGGAATGGAATGGAATGGAATCAAGCGGAATGGAGTGATATTGAATGGAATGGAATGGAATGGAATCAACCCGAATGGAATGGAATGGGAAGGAACGGAATGGAATGGAATGGAATGGAATCAACCCGAATGGAATGGAATGAAACGGAATGGAATGGAATGGAACCAACATGAATGGAGTGGAATGGAATGGAATGGAATGGACTGGAGTGGAATGGAATCAACCCGAATGGAATGGAATGGAACGGAGTTGGATGGAATGGAATGGAATGGAATCACACAGAATGGAATGGAATGGAATGGAATGTTATGGAATGGAATTGAGTGGAATCAACGCGAATAGAATGAACTTAAATGGAATGGAATGGAATGGAATAAATTCGAATGGAACGGAATATAATGGAATGGAATGGAATGGAATCAACCCGAATGGAATGGAATGGAATGGAAGAGAATGGAATGGAATGGAACGGAAGGGAATCAACCCAAATGGAATGAAATGGAATGGAATGCAATGCAATGGAATGGAATAAAACCGAATGGATTGGAATGGAATGAAATGGAATGGAATGGAATCGACCAAAATAGAATGGAATGGAATGGAATGGAATGCAATGGAATGGAATGGAATCAACCCAAATGGAATGAAATGGAATGGAATGGAATGGAATGGAATCAACCTGAATAGAATGGTCTCAACCTGAATTGAGTGGAATGGAAAAGAATGGAATGGAATGGAATCAACCGGAATGGAATGGTGTGGAATATAATGGAAAGGAATGGAAAGGAATGGAATCAACCCGAATGGAATGGAATAGAATGGAACGGAATGGAATAGAATGGAAAGGAATCAACCAGAATGGAATTGAATGGAATGGCATGGAATGGAATGAAATGGAATGGAATCAACCCGAATGGAATGGAATGGAATGGCATCAACCCGAATGGAATGGAATGGAATGGAATGGAATTAATCCAAATGCAATGGAAAGGAATGGTATGGAATGGAATCAAACAGAATGGAATGGAATGGAAAGGAATGGAATGGAATCAACCCGAATGGATTGGAATGGAATGCAATGGAAAGTAATGGAATGGAATGGAATGGAATCAACACGAATATAATGAAATGGAATGGAATGGAATGGAATGGAATCAACCCGAATGGAATGGAATGCAATGGAATGGAATGGAATTTAATGGATTGGAGTGCAATCAACCGAAATAGAATGGAATGGAATGGAATGGAATGGAATGGAATGGATTTGAATGGAATCAACCCGAATAGAATGGAATGGAATGGAATGGAATGGAATGGAAAGGCATGGAATGGAATCAACCCGAATGGAATGGAATGGAATGGAATGGAAAGGAATCAACCCGAATGGAATGGAACCAACCCGAATGCAATGGAATGGAATGGAATGGAATAAACCGGAATGGAATGCAATGCAATGGAATGGAATTGAACGGACTGGAATCAACCGGAATGGAATGGAATGGAAGGGAATGGAATGGAATGGCATCAACCCGAATGGAATGGAATGTAATTGAATGGAATGGAATGGCATGGAATGAAAAGGATTGAAATGTAATCAACCCGAATGGAATGGAATGGAAAAGAATGGAAAGGAATGGAATAAACCCAAATGGAATGGAATGTAATTGAATGGAATGGAATGGAATGGATTGAAATGGAACGAAATGGAATCAACCCGAATGGAATGGAATGGAATGGAACGGAATGGAATTGAATCAACCGGAATGGTATGGAATGGAATGGAATGGAATGGAATGGAATGGAATGGAATCAACCAGAATGGAATGGAATGGAATGGCATGGAATGGAATGGAATGGAATGGAATCAACACGAATGGAATGGAATGGAATGGAATGGAATGGAATGGCATGGAATGCAATGGAATGTAATGGAGTCAATCCGAATGGCATGGAATGCAATGGAATGTAATGGAGTCTATCCGAATGGAATGGAAAGAAATGGAATGGAATGGAATCGAAACAACCCAAAGAGAATGAAATTGGATGGAATGGAATGGAATGGAATCAATCCGAAATAAATGGAATGGAATATAATGGAATGGAATGGAATGGAATCAATCCGAATGGAATGGAACGCTGTGCAATCATCTCGAATGAAATGGAATGGAATGGAATCGAATCCAGTTGAATGGAATGGAATGGAAAGGAATGGAATGGAATGGATACAACACGAATTGAATGGAATGGAGTGGAATGGAATGGAATGCAATGGAATGGAATAGAATTGAATAAACCCGAATGCAATGGAATGGAATGGAATGGCATGGAAAAGCATGGAATCAAACCGAATGGAACGGAATTGAATGGAATGGAATGGAATCAACCGAAATGGAAAGGAATGGAATGGAATGGAACGGAACGGAACGGAAGGGAATGGAATGGAATGGAATGGAATGGAATCAACCCGAAAGGAATGGAATGGAACGGAATGGAATGGAATGGAATGGAATCAACCCGAATGGAATGGAAAGGAATGGAATGGAATGGAATGGAATGTAAAGGAATCAACCCGAATGGAATGGATTGCAATGGAATGGAATGGAATGGAATCAACCCGAATGGAAGGGAATGGAATGGAATGGAATGGAATAAAATGCAAAGCAGTCAACCAGAATGCAATGGAATCGAATGGAATTGAAACAAATAGAATGGAAAGCAATCAACAAGAATGGAATGGAATGGAATGGAATGGAATGGAATGGAATGGAATGGAATAGAATCAACCCAAATGGAATGGAATGGATTGGAATCAACTCGATTGGAATGGAATGGAATGGAATGGAATCAACCCGATTGGAGTGGAATGCAATGGAATGGAATGGAATGGAATCAACCCGAATGGAATGGAATGGAATGGAACGGAATGCAATCAACCCGAATGGAATGGAATGGAATGGAATGGAATGGAATGGAATGGAATGGAGTCAACCGGAATGGAATGGTATGGATTGGAATCAACTCGAACGGAATGGAATGGAATTGATTCGAATGGAATGGAATGGAATGCAATGCAATCAACTCGTATGGAATGGAATGGAATGGAATGGAAAGGAATGTAATGGAATGGAATGATATGGAATGGAATGGAATGGAGTGCAATGGAATGGAGAAACCCGAAGGGAATGTAATGGAGTGGAATGGAATGGAATGGAATAAACGCGAATGTAATGCAATGGAATGGAATGGAAGTAATGGAATGGAATGGAATGGAATGGAATGGAATGGAATGGAATCAACCCGAATTGAATGGAATGGAATGGTATGGAATGGAATGGAATGGAATGGAATGGAATGGAATCAACCAGAATGGAATGGAATGGAATGGCATGGAATGGAATGGAATGGAATGGAATCAACACGAATGGAATGGAATGGAATGGAATGGAATGGAATGGCATGGAATGCAATGGAATGTAATGGAGTCAATCCGAATGGCATGGAATGCAATGGAATGTAATGGAGTCTATCCGAATGGAATGGAAAGAAATGGAATGGAATGGAATCGAAACAACCCAAAGAGAATGAAATTGGATGGAATGGAATGGAATGGAATCAATCCGAAATAAATGGAATGGAATATAATGGAATGGAATGGAATGGAATCAATCCGAATGGAATGGAACGCTGTGCAATCATCTCGAATGAAATGGAATGGAATGGAATCGAATCCAGTTGAATGGAATGGAATGGAAAGGAATGGAATGGAATGGATACAACACGAATTGAATGGAATGGAGTGGAATGGAATGGAATGCAATGGAATGGAATAGAATTGAATAAACCCGAATGCAATGGAATGGAATGGAATGGCATGGAAAAGCATGGAATCAAACCGAATGGAACGGAATTGAATGGAATGGAATGGAATCAACCGAAATGGAAAGGAATGGAATGGAATGGAACGGAACGGAACGGAAGGGAATGGAATGGAATGGAATGGAATGGAATCAACCCGAAAGGAATGGAATGGAACGGAATGGAATGGAATGGAATGGAATCAACCCGAATGGAATGGAAAGGAATGGAATGGAATGGAATGGAATGTAAAGGAATCAACCCGAATGGAATGGATTGCAATGGAATGGAATGGAATGGAATCAACCCGAATGGAAGGGAATGGAATGGAATGGAATGGAATAAAATGCAAAGCAGTCAACCAGAATGCAATGGAATCGAATGGAATTGAAACAAATAGAATGGAAAGCAATCAACAAGAATGGAATGGAATGGAATGGAATGGAATGGAATGGAATGGAATGGAATAGAATCAACCCAAATGGAATGGAATGGATTGGAATCAACTCGATTGGAATGGAATGGAATGGAATGGAATCAACCCGATTGGAGTGGAATGCAATGGAATGGAATGGAATGGAATCAACCCGAATGGAATGGAATGGAATGGAACGGAATGCAATCAACCCGAATGGAATGGAATGGAATGGAATGGAATGGAATGGAATGGAATGGAGTCAACCGGAATGGAATGGTATGGATTGGAATCAACTCGAACGGAATGGAATGGAATTGATTCGAATGGAATGGAATGGAATGCAATGCAATCAACTCGTATGGAATGGAATGGAATGGAATGGAAAGGAATGTAATGGAATGGAATGATATGGAATGGAATGGAATGGAGTGCAATGGAATGGAGAAACCCGAAGGGAATGTAATGGAGTGGAATGGAATGGAATGGAATAAACGCGAATGTAATGCAATGGAATGGAATGGAAGTAATGGAATGGAATGGAATGGAATGGAATGGAATGGAATGGAATCAACCCGAATTGAATGGAATGGAATGGTATGGAATGGAATGGAATGGAATGGAATCAACCCAAAAGGAGTGGAATTCAGTGGAATGGAATGGAATCGAATCAACACGAATGAATTGGAATGCAATGGTATCAACTCAAATGGAATGGAATGGAATGGAATGGAATTGAATCAACCCGAATAGAATGGAATGGAATTTAATGGAATAGAATGGAATCAATCCGAAGTAAATGGAATGGAATAGAATGGAATGGAATGGAATGGAATCAACCTGAATGGAATGGAACGGTGTGCAATCATCTCGAATTGAATGGAATGGAATGGAATCGAATCAACCTGAATGGAATGGAATGAATGGAATGGAATGGAATGGAAACAACACGAGTGGAATGGAATGGAGTGGAATGGAATGGAATGCAATGGAAAGGAATGGAAAAAACCAGAATGGAATGGAATGGAATCGAATGGAATGGAATGGAGTGGGAAAGAATGGAATCAAACCGAATGGAATGGAATGGAATGGAATGGAATCAGCCGAAATGGAAGGGAATGGAATGGAATGGAGTCAACCCGAATGGAATGGAATGGAATGGAATGGAATGGAATGGAATGGAATGGAATGAATGCGAATGGAATGGAATGGAATGGAATGCCATGGAGAGAAATGGAATGGAATCAACATGAAAGGAATGGAATGGATTGGAATGGAATTGAATAAACCCGAAGTGAATGAAATGGAATGGAATGGATTGGAATGTAATGTAATGGAATGGAATGGAATGCAATGGAATAAACCCGAATGGAATGGAAAAGAATGGAATGGAATGGAATGCAATGGAATGGAATGGAATGGAATGGAATGGAATGGAATCACCCGAATGGAAAGGAATGGAATGGAAAGGAATAAACCAGAATGGAATGGAATGGAATGGAATGGAATGGATTGGAATGGAAAGGAATCAACACGAATTGAATGGAATGAAATGGAATGGAAAGGAATGGAATGGAATGGAATGGAATGGAATGGAATGGAATGGAATCAACCCGAAAGGAGTGGAATTCAATGGAATGGAATGGAATCGAATCAACACGAATGAATTGGAATGGAATGGTATCAACTCAAATGGAATGGAATGGAATGGTATCGAATCGAATCAAACTGAATAGAATGGAATGGAATGGAATGGAATGGAATCAGTCCGAAATAAATGGAATGGAGTAGAATGGAATGGAATGGAGTGGAATCAACCCGAATGGAATGGAGCGGTGTGCTATCATCTCGAATGGAATTGAATGGAGTGGAATCGAATAAACTGAATGGAATGGAGTGGAATGGAATGGAATGGAAACAACACCAATGGAATGGAATGGAGGGGATTGGAATGGAATGCAATGGAATTGAATGGAATCAACACGAATGGAATGGAATGGAATGGAATGGAATGGAATGGAAAGGAATGGAATGGAAAGAATGGAATCAAACCGAATGGAATGGAATGGAATCAACAGAAATGGAATGGAATGGTATTGAATAGAATCAACCCGAATGGAATGGAATGGAATGGAATGGAATCATCCCGAATGGAATGGAATGGAATGGAATCAAATCGAATGGAATGGAATGGAATGGAATGGAATGGAATGGAACGGAATGGAATCAACCCGAATGGAATGGAATGGAATGGAATGGAATGGAATCAACCCGAAAGGAATGGAAGGCAATGGAATGGAATGGAATGGAATCCACCCGAATGGAATGGAATGGAATGGAATGGAATCAACCCGAAAGGAATGGAAGGCAATGAAATGGAATGGAATGGAATCCACCCGAATGGAATGGAATGCAATGGAATGGAATGGGATGGAATCAACTCGAATGGAAAGGAATGGAATGGAATAGAATGCAAAGCAATCAAACAGAATGGAATGGAATGGAATGGAATGGAATGGAATCAACCCGAATGGAATGGAATGGATTGGAACCAACTCGAATGGAATGGAATGGAATGGAATGGAATGGAATCAACAGAAATGGAATGGAATGGAATGGAATGGAATGCAATGGAAGCAACCCGAATAGAATGGAATGGAACGGAATGGAATGGAATGGAATCAACCCGAATGGAAAGGAATGGAATGGAAACAACTCGAATGGAATGGAATGGAATGGAATGGAATATAATCAACCTGATTGGAATGGAATGCAATGGAATGGAAAGGAATGGAATGTAATCAACCCAAATGGAATGGAATGGAATGGAGTGGAATGGAATGGAGTCAACCCGAATGGAATGGAATGGATTGGAATCAAGACGAATGGAATGGAATGGAATTGATTGGAATGGAATGGAATGGAATGGCATGCAATGGAATCAACTCGTATGGAATGGAATGGAAAAGAATGGAATGGAATGGAATGGAAAGGAATGGAATGGAATGGAATGGAATGGAATGGAATGGAATCAACCCAAATAGAATGGAATGGGATGGAATGGAATGGAACCTACACCAATGGAAAGGAAAGGGATGGAATGGAATTGAATGGAATGGAATCAACACGAGTCTAATGGAATGGAATGGAATGGAATGGAATGGAATGGAATGGAATGGAATGGATTCAACCCGAATGGAATGGAATGGAATG
Source organism: Pan paniscus (assembly GCF_029289425.2). NCBI lineage: Eukaryota > Metazoa > Chordata > Mammalia > Primates > Hominidae > Pan > Pan paniscus. Next base: position 16,273,115 of record NC_073265.2, read on the forward strand.
GTATGGAATGGAATGGAATCAACCCGAAAGGAGTGGAATTCAATGGAATGGAATGGAATCGAATCAACATGAATGAATTGGAATGGAATGGTATCAACTCAAATGGAATGGAATGGAATGGAATCGAATCGAATCAAACTGAATAGAATGGAATGGAATGGAATGGAATGGAATCAGTCCGAAATAAATGGAATGGAATAGAATGGAATGGAATGGAGTGGAATTAACCCGAATGGAATGGAACCGTGTGCAATCATCTCGAATGGAATTGAATGGAGTGGAATCGAATAAAACTGAATGGAATGGAGTGGAATGGAATGGAATGGAAACAACACCAATGGAATGGAATGGAGGGGATTGGAATGGAATGCAATGGAATTGAATGGAATCAACACGAATGGAATGGAATGGAATAGAATGGAATGGAAAGGAATGGAATGGAAAGAATGGAATCAAACCGAATGGAATGGAATGGAATCAACAGAAATGGAATGGAATGGTATGGAATAGAATCAACCCGAATGGAATGGAATGGAATGGAATGGAATCATCCGGAATGGAATGGAATGGAATGGAATCAAATCGAATGGAATGGAATGGAATGGAATGGAATGGATCGGAATGGAATCAACCCGAATGGAATGGAATGGAATGGAATGGAATCAACCCGAAAGGAATGGAAGGCAATGGAATGGAATGGAAGGTAATCCACCCAAATGGAATGGAATGCAATGGAATGCAATGTGATGGAATCAACTCGAATGGAAAGGAATGGAATGGAATAGAATGCAAAGCAATCAAACAGAATGGAATGGAATGGAATGGAATGGAATGGAATGGAATGGAATGGAATGGAATCAACCCGAATGGAATGGAGTGGATTGGAACCAACTCGAATGGAATGGAATGGAACGGAATGGAATGGAATGTAATCAACACAAATGGAATGGAATGGAATGGAATGGAATGCAATGGACGCAACCCGAATAGAATGGAATGGAACGGAATGGAATGGAATGGAATCAACCAGAATGGAATTGAATGGAATGGAAACAACTCGAATGGAATGGAATGGAAGGGAATGGAATATAATCAACCTGATTGGAATGGAATGCAATGGAATGGAATGGAATGAAATCAACCCGAATGGAATAGAATGGAATGGAATGGAATGGAATGGAATCAACCCAAATGGAATGGAATGGAATGGAGTGGAATGGAATGGAGTCAACCCGAATGGAATGGAATGGATTGGAATCAAGACGAATGGAATGGAATGGAATTGATTGGAATGGAATGGAATGGAATGGCATGCAATGCAATCAACTCGTATGGAATGGAATGGAATGGAATGGAAAAGAATGGAATGGAATGGAATGGAAAGGAATGGAATGGAATGGAATGGAATGGAGTGGAATCAACCCGAATAGAATGGAATGGGATGGAATGGAATGGAACCTACACCAATGGAAAGGAAAGGGATGGAATGGAATTGAATGGAATGGAATCAACACGAGTCTAATGGAATGGAATGGAATGGAATGGAATGGAATGGAATGGAATCAACAAGAATGGAATGGAATGGAATGGAATGGAATGGAATGGAATGGAGTGGAATCAACACGAATGGAACGGAATGGAATGGAATGGAATGGAATGGAATCAAGCGGAATGGAATGATATTGAATGGAATGGAATGGAATGGAATGGAATCAACCCGAATGGAATGGAATGAAACGGAATGGAATGGAATGGAACCAACATGAATGGAGTGGAATGGAATGGAATGGAATGGACTGGAGTGGAATGGAATCAACCCGAATGGAATGGAATGGTACGGAGTTGGATGGAATGGAATGGAATGGAATCACACAGAATGGAATGGAATGGAATGGAATGTTATGGAATGGAATTGAGTGGAATCAACACGAATAGAATGAACTTAAATGGAATGGAATGGAATGGAATAAATTCGAATGGAACGGAATATAATGGAATGGAATGGAATGGAATCAACCCGAATGGAATGGAATGGAATGGAAGAGAATGGAATGGAATGGAACGGAAGGGAATCAACCCAAATGGAATGAAATGGAATGGAATGCAATGCAATGGAATGGAATAAAACCGAATGGATTGGAATGGAATGAAATGGAATGGAATGGAATCGACCAAAATAGAATGGAATGGAATGGAATGGAATGCAATGGAATGGAATGGAATCAACCCAAATGGAATGAAATGGAATGGAATGGAATCAACCTGAATAGAATGGACTCAACCTGAATTGAGTGGAATGGAAAAGAATGGAATGGAATGGAATCAACCGGAATGGAATGGTGTGGAATAGAATGGAAAGGAATGGAATGGAATGGAATGAACCCGAATGGAATGGAATGGAATGGAACGGAATGGAATAGAATGGAATGGAATCAACCAGAATGGAATTGAATGGAATGGCATGGAATGGAATGAAATGGAATGGAATAAACCCGAATGGAATGGAATGGAATGGCATCAACCCGAAGGGAATGGAATGGAATGGAATGGAATGGAATTAATCCAAATGCAATGGAAAGGAATGGTATGGAATGGAATCAAACAGAATGGAATGGAATGGAAAGGAATGGAATGGAATCAACCCGAATGGATTGGAATGGAATGCAATGGAAAGTAATGGAATGGAATGGAATGGAATCAACACGAATATAATGAAATGGAATGGAATGGAATGGAATGGAATCAACCCGAATGGAATGGAATGCAATGGAATGGAATGGAATTTAATGGATTGGAGTGCAATCAACCCAAATAGAATGGAATGGAATGGAATGGAATGGAATGGAATGGATTTGAATGGAATCAACCCGAATAGAATGGAATGGAATGGAATGGAATGGAATGGAAAGGAATGGAATGGAATCAACCCGAATGGAATGGAATGGAATGGAATGGAAAGGAATCAACCCGAATGGAATGGAAGCAACCCGAATGCAATGGAATGGAATGGAATTGAATAAACCGGAATGGAATGCAATGCAATGGAATGGAATTGAACGGACTGGAATCAACCGGAATGGAATGGAATGGAAGGGAATGGAATGGAATGGCATCAACCCGAATGGAATGGAATGTAATTGAATGGAATGGAATGGCATGGAATGAAAAGGATTGAAATGTAATCAACCCGAATGGATTGGAATGGAAAAGAATGGAAAGGAATGGAATAAACCCAAATGGAATGGAATGTAATTGAATGGAATGGAATGGAATGGATTGAAATGGAACGAAATGGAATCAACCCGAATGGAATGGAATGGAATGGAACGGAATGGAATTGAATCAACCGGAATGGTATGGAATGGAATGGAATGGAATAGAATGGAATGGAATGGAATCAACACGAATGGAATGGAATGGAAGGGAATGGAATGGAATGGAATGGAATCACCCAGAATTGAATGGAATGGAATGGCATGGAATGGAATGGAATGGAATGGAATCAACACGAATGGAATGGAATGGAATGGAATGGAATGGCATGGAATGCAAAGGAATGTAATGGAGTCAATCCGAATGGCATGGAATGCAATGGAATATAATGGAGTCAATCCGAATGGAATGGAAAGAAATGGAATGGAATGGAATCGAAACAACCCAAAGAGAATGAAATTGGATGGAATGGAATGGAATGGAATCAATCCGAAATAAATGGAATGGAATATAATGGAATGGAATGGAATGGAATCAATCCGAATGGAATGGAACGCTGTGCAATCATCTCGAATGAAATGGAATGGAATGGAATCGAATCCAGTTGAATGGAATGGAATGGAAAGGAATGGAATGGAATGGAAACAACACGAATTGAATGGAATGGAGTGGAATGGAATGGAATGCAATGGAATGGAATGGAATTGAATAAACCCGAATGCAATGGAATGGAATGGAATGGCATGGAAAAGAATGGAATCAAACCGAGTGGAACGGAATTGAATGGAATGGAATGGAATCAACCGAAATGGAAAGGAATGGAATGGAATGGAACGGAACGGAACGGAAGGGAATGGAATGGAATGGAATGGAATGGAATCAACCCGAAAGGAATGGAATGGAACGGAATGGAATGGAATGGAATGGAAACAACTCGAATGGAATGGAATGGAATAGAATGGAATATAATCAACCTGATTGGAATGGAATGCAATGGAATGGAATGGGATGAAATCAACCCGAATGGAATGGAAGGAATGGAATGGAATGGAATGGAATCAACCCAAATGGAATGGAATGGAATGGAGTGGAATGGAATGGAGTCAACCCGAATGGAATGGAATGGATTGGAATCAAGACGAATGGAATGGAATGGAATTGATTGGAATGGAATGGAATGGAATGGCATGCAATGGAATCAACTCGTATGGAATGGAATGGAATGGAATGGAAAAGAATGGAATGGAATGGAATGGAAAGGAATGGAATGGAATGGAATGGAATGGAATGGAATGGAATGGAATCAACCCGAATAGAATGGAATGGGATGGAATGGAATGGAACCTACACCAATGGAAAGGAAAGGGATGGAATGGAATTGAATGGAATGGAATCAACACGAGTCTAATGGAATGGAATGGAATGGAATGGAATGGAATGGAATCAACAAGAATGGAATGGAATGGAATGGAATGGAATCAACACGAATGGAATGGAATGGAATGGAATGGAATGGAATCAATCGGAATGGAGTGATATTGAATGGAATGGAATGGAATGGAATCAACCCGAATGGAATGGAATGGGAAGGAACGGAATGGAATGGAATGGAATGGAATCAACCCGAATGGAATGGAATGAAACGGAATGGAATGGAATGGAACCAACATGAATGGAGTGGAATGGAATGGAATGGAATGGACTGGAGTGGAATGGAATCAACCCGAATGGAATGGAATGGAACGGAGTTGGATGGAATGGAATGGAATGGAATCACACAGAATGGAATGGAATGGAATGGAATGTTATGGAATGGAATTGAGTGGAATCAACGCGAATAGAATGAACTTAAATGGAATGGAATGGAATGGAATAAATTCGAATGGAACGGAATATAATGGAATGGAATGGAATGGAATCAACCCGAATGGAATGGAATGGAATGGAAGAGAATGGAATGGAATGGAACGGAAGGGAATCAACCCAAATGGAATGAAATGGAATGGAATGCAATGCAATGGAATGGAATAAAACCGAATGGATTGGCATGGAATGAAATGGAATGGAATGGAATCGACCAAAATAGAATGGAATGGAATGGAATGGAATGCAATGGAATGGAATGGAATCAACCCAAATGGAATGAAATGGAATGGAATGGAATGGAATGGAATCAACCTGAATAGAATGGACTCAACCTGAATTGAGTGGAATGGAAAAGAATGGAATGGAATGGAATCAACCGGAATGGAATGGTGTGGAATAGAATGGAAAGGAATGGAAAGGAATGGAATCAACCCGAATGGAATGGAATGGAATGGAACGGAATGGAATAGAATGGAATGGAATCAACCAGAATGGAATTGAATGGAATGGCATGGAATGGAATGAAATGGAATGGAATCAACCCGAATGGAATGGAATGGAATGGCATCAACCCGAATGGAATGGAATGGAATGGAATGGAATTAATCCAAATGCAATGGAAAGGAATGGTATGGAATGGAATCAAACAGAATGGAATGGAATGGAAAGGAATGGAATGGAATCAACCCGAATGGATTGGAATGGAATGCAATGGAAAGTAATGGAATGGAATGGAATGGAATCAACACGAATATAATGAAATGGAATGGAATGGAATGGAATGGAATCAACCCGAATGGAATGGAATGCAATGGAATGGAATGGAATTTAATGGATTGGAGTGCAATCAACCCAAATAGAATGGAATGGAATGGAATGGAATGGAATGGAATGGAATGGAATGGAATGGATTTGAATGGAATCAACCCGAATAGAATGGAATGGAATGGAATGGAATGGAATGGAATGGAAAGGAATGGAATGGAATCAACCCGAATGGAATGGAATGGAATGGAATGGAATGGAAAGGAATCAACCCGAATGGAATGGAAGCAACCCGAATGCAATGGAATGGAATGGAATGGAATAAACCGGAATGGAATGCAATGCAATGGAATGGAATTGAACGGACTGGAATCAACCGGAATGGAATGGAATGGAAGGGAATGGAATGGAATGGCATCAACCCGAATGGAATGGAATGTAATTGAATGGAATGGAATGGCATGGAATGAAAAGGATTGAAATGTAATCAACCCGAATGGAATGGAATGGAAAAGAATGGAAAGGAATGGAATAAACCCAAATGGAATGGAATGTAATTGAATGGAATGGAATGGAATGGATTGAAATGGAACGAAATGGAATCAACCCGAATGGAATGGAATGGAATGGAACGGAATGGAATTGAATCAACCGGAATGGTATGGAATGGAATGGAATGGAATAGAATGGAATGGAATGGAATCAACACGAATGGAATGGAATGGAAGGGAATGGAATGGAATGGAATGGAATCAACCAGAATGGAATGGAATGGAATGGCATGGAATGGAATGGAATGGAATGGAATCAACACGAATGGAATGGAATGGAATGGAATGGAATGGCATGGAATGAAATGGAATGTAATGGAGTCAATCCGAATGGCATGGAATGCAATGGAATGTAATGGAGTCAATCCGAATGGAATGGAAAGAAATGGAATGGAATGGAATCGAAACAACCCAAAGAGAATGAAATTGGATGGAATGGAATGGAATGGAATCAATCCGAAATAAATGGAATGGAATATAATGGAATGGAATGGAATCAATCCGAATGGAATGGAATGCTGTGCAATCATCTCGAATGAAATGGAATGGAATGGAATCGAATCCAGTTGAATGGAATGGAATGGAAAGGAATGGAATGGAATGGAAACAACACGAATTGAATGGAATGGAGTGGAATGGAATGGAATGCAATGGAATGGAATGGAATTGAATAAACCCGAATGAAATGGAATGGAATGGAATGGCATGGAAAAGAATGGAATCAAACCGAATGGAACGGAATTGAATGGAATGGAATGGAATCAACCGAAATGGAAAGGAATGGAATGGAATGGAACGGAACGGAACGGAAGGGAATGGAATGGAATGGAATGGAATGGAATCAACCCGAAAGGAATGGAATGGAACGGAATGGAATGGAATGGAATGGAATCAACCCGAATGGAATGGAAAGGAATGGAATGGAATGGAATGGAATGTAAAGGAATCAACCCGAATGGAATGGATTGCAATGGAATGGAATGGAATGGAATCAACCCGAATGGAAGGGAATGGAATGGAATGGAATGGAATAAAATCCAAAGCAGTCAACCAGAATGCAATGGAATCGAATGGAATTGAAACAAATAGAATGGAAAGCAATCAACAAGAATGGAATGGAATGGAATGGAATGGAATGGAATGGAATGGAATAGAATCAACCCAAATGGAATGGAATGGATTGGAATCAACTCGATTGGAATGGAATGGAATGGAATGGAATCAACCCGATTGGAGTGGAATGCAATGGAATGGAATGGAATGGAATCAACCCGAATGGAATGGAATGGAATGGAACGGAATGCAATCAACCCGAATGGAATGGAATGGAATGGAATGGAATGGAATGGAATGGAATGGAATGGAATGGAGTCAACCCGAATGGAATGGTATGGATTGGAATCAACTCGAATGGAATGGAATGGAATTGATTCGAATGGAATGGAATGGAATGCAATGCAATCAACTCGTATGGAATGGAATGGAATGGAATGGAAAGGAATGTAATGGAATGGAATGATATGGAATGGAATGGAATGGAGTGCAATGGAATGGAGAAACCCGAAGGGAATGTAATGGAGTGGAATGGAATGGAATGGAATAAACGCGAATGTAATGCAATGGAATGGAATGGAAGTAATGGAATGGAATGGAATGGAATGGAATGGAATGGAATCAACCCGAATTGAATGGAATGGAATGGTATGGAATGGAATGGAATGGAATGGAATCAACCCAAAAGGAGTGGAATTCAGTGGAATGGAATGGAATCGAATCAACACGAATGAATTGGAATGCAATGGTATCAACTCAAATGGAATGGAATGGAATGGAATGGAATCGAATCAACCCGAATAGAATGGAATGGAATGGAATGGAATAGAATGGAATCAATCCGAAGTAAATGGAATGGAATAGAATGGAATGGAATGGAATGGAATCAACCTGAATGGAATGGAACGGTGTGCAATCATCTCGAATTGAATGGAATGGAATGGAATCGAATCAACCTGAATGGAATGGAATGAATGGAATGGAATGGAATGGAAACAACACGAGTGGAATGGAATGGAATGCAATGGAAAGGAATGGAAAAAACCAGAATGGAATGGAATGGAATGGAATGGAATGGAATGGAATGGAGTGGGAAAGAATGGAATCAAACCGAATGGAATGGAATGGAATGGAATGGAATAAGCCGAAATGGAAGGGAATGGAATGGAATGGAGTCAACCCGAATGCAATGGAATGGAATGGAATGGAATGGAATGGAATGGAATGAATGCGAATGGAATGGAATGGAATGGAATGCCATGGAGAGAAATGGAATGGAATCAACACGAAAGGAATGGAATGGATTGGAATGGAATTGAATAAACCCGAAGTGAATGAAATGGAATGGAATGGATTGGAATGTAATGTAATGGAATGGAATGGAATGCAATGGAATAAACCCGAATGGAATGGAAAAGAATGGAATGGAATGGAATGCAATGGAATGGAATGGAATGGAATGGAATGGAATGGAATCACCCGAATGGAAAGGAATGGAATGGAAAGGAATAAACCAGAATGGAATGGAATGGAATGGAATGGAATGGAATGGATTGGAATGGAAAGGAATCAACACGAATTGAATGGAATGAAATGGAATGGAAAGGAATGGAATGGAATGGAATGGAATGGAATGGAATGGAATGGAATCAACCCGAAAGGAGTGGAATTCAATGGAATGGAATGGAATCGAATCAACACGAATGAATTGGAATGGAATGGTATCAACTCAAATGGAATGGAATGGAATGGTATCGAATCGAATCAAACTGAATAGAATGGAATGGAATGGAATGGAATGGAATCAGTCCGAAATAAATGGAATGGAATAGAATGGAATGGAATGGAGTGGAATCAACCCGAATGGAATGGAGCGGTGTGCTATCATCTCGAATGGAATTGAATGGAGTGGAATCGAATAAACTGAATGGAATGGAGTGGAATGGAATGGAATGGAAACAACACCAATGGAATGGAATGGAGGGGATTGGAATGGAATGCAATGGAATTGAATGGAATCAACACGAATGGAATGGAATGGAATGGAATTGGAATGGAATGGAAAGGAATGGAATGGAAAGAATGGAATCAAACCGAATGGAATGGAATGGAATCAACAGAAATGGAATGGAATGGTATTGAACAGAATCAACCCGAATGGAATGGAATGGAATGGAATGGAATCATCCCGAATGGAATGGAATGGAATGGAATCAAATCGAATGGAATGGAATGGAATGGAATGGAATGGAACGGAATGGAATCAACCCGAATGGAATGGAATGGAATGGAATGGAATCAACCCGAAAGGAATGGAAGGCAATGGAATGGAATGGAATGGAATCCACCCGAATGGAATGGAATGGAATGGAATGGAATCAACCCGGAAGGAATGGAAGGCAATGGAATGGAATGGAATGGAATCCACCCGAATGGAATGGAATGCAATGGAATGGAATGGGATGGAATCAACTCGAATGGAAAGGAATGGAATGGAATAGAATGCAAAGCAATCAAACAGAATGGAATGGAATGGAATGGAATGGAATGGAATCAACCCGAATGGAATGGAATGGATTGGAACCAACTCGAATGGAATGGAATGGAATGGAATGGAATGGAATGGAATGGAATCAACACAAATGGAATGGAATGGAATGGAATGGAAGGCAATGGAAGCAACCCGAATAGAATGGAATGGAACGGAATGGAATGGAATGGAATCAACCCGAATGGAAAGGAACGGAATGGAAACAACTCGAATGGAATGGAATGGAATGGAATGGAATATAATCAACCTGATTGGAATGGAATGCAATGGAATGGAATGGAATGAAATCAACCCGAATGGAATGGAATGGAATGGAAAGGAATGGAATGTAATCAACCCAAATGGAATGGAATGGAATGGAGTGGAATGGAATGGAGTCAACCCGAATGGAATGGAATGGATTGGAATCAAGACGAATGGAATGGAATGGAATTGATTGGAATGGAATGGAATGGAATGGCATGCAATGGAATCAACTCGTATGGAATGGAATGGAATGGAATGGAAAAGAATGGAATGGAATGGAATGGAAAGGAATGGAATGGAATGGAATGGAATGGAATGGAATGGAATGGAATCAACCCAAATAGAATGGAATGGGATGGAATGGAATGGAACCTACACCAATGGAAAGGAAAGGGATGGAATGGAATTGAATGGAATGGAATCAACACGAGTCTAATGGAATGGAATGGAATGGAATGGAATGGAATGGAATGGAATGGAATGGATTCAACCCGAATGGAATGGAATGGAATGGTATGGAATGGAATGGAATCAACCCGAAAGGAGTGGAATTCAATGGAATGGAATGGAATCGAATCAACACGAATGAATTGGAATGGAATGGTATCAACTCAAATGGAATGGAATGGAATGGAATCGAATCGAATCAAACTGAATAGAATGGAATGGAATGGAATCAGTCCGAAATAAATGGAATGGAATAGAATGGAATGGAATGGAGTGGAATTAACCCGAATGGAATGGAACCGTGTGCAATCATCTCGAATGGAATTGAATGGAGTGGAATCGAATAAACCTGAATGGAATGGAGTGGAATGGAATGGAATGGAAACAACACAAGTGGAATGGAATGGAGGGGATTGGAATGGAATGCAATGGAATTGAATGGAATCAACACGAATGGAATGGAATGGAATAGAATGGAATGGAAAGGAATGGAATGGAAAGAATGGAATCAAACCGAATGGAATGGAATGGAATCAACAGAAATGGAATGGAATGGTATGGAATAGAATCAACCCGAATGGAATGGAATGGAATGGAATGGAATCATCCGGAATGGAATGGAATGGAATGGAATCAAATCGAATGGAATGGAATGGAATGGAATGGAATGGATCGGAATGGAATCAACCCGAATGGAATGGAATGGAATGGAATGGAATCAACCCGAAAGGAATGGAAGGCAATGGAATGGAATGGAAGGTAATCCACCCAAATGGAATGGAATGCAATGGAATGCAATGTGATGGAATCAACTCGAATGGAAAGGAATGGAATGGAATAGAATGCAAAGCAATCAAACAGAATGGAATGGAATGGAATGGAATGGAATGGAATCAACCCGAATGGAATGGAATGGATTGGAACCAACTCGAATGGAATGGAATGGAACGGAATGGAATGGAATGTAATCAACACAAATGGAATGGAATGGAATGGAATGGAATGCAATGGAAGCAACCCGAAAGGAGTGGAATTCAATGGAATGGAATGGAATCGAATCAACACGAATGAATTGGAATGGAATGGTATCAACTCAAATGGAATGGAATGGAATGGAATCGAATCGAATCAAACTGAATAGAATGGAATGGAATGGAATCAGTCCGAAATAAATGGAATGGAATAGAATGGAATGGAATGGAGTGGAATTAACCCGAATGGAATGGAACCGTGTGCAATCATCTCGAATGGAATTGAATGGAGTGGAATCGAATAAACCTGAATGGAATGGAGTGGAATGGAATGGAATGGAAACAACACCAGTGGAATGGAATGGAGGGGATTGGAATGGAATGCAATGGAATTGAATGGAATCAACACGAATGGAATGGAATGGAATAGAATGGAATGGAAAGGAATGGAATGGAAAGAATGGAATCAAACCGAATGGAATGGAATGGAATCAACAGAAATGGAATGGAATGGTATGGAATAGAATCAACCCGAATGGAATGGAATGGAATGGAATGGAATCATCCGGAATGGAATGGAATGGAATGGAATCAAATCGAATGGAATGGAATGGAATGGAATGGAATGGATCGGAATGGAATCAACCCGAATGGAATGGAATGGAATGGAATGGAATCAACCCGAAAGGAATGGAAGGCAATGGAATGGAATGGAAGGTAATCCACCCAAATGGAATGGAATGCAATGGAATGCAATGTGATGGAATCAACTCGAATGGAAAGGAATGGAATGGAATAGAATGCAAAGCAATCAAACAGAATGGAATGGAATGGAATGGAATGGAATGGAATCAACCCGAATGGAATGGAATGGATTGGAACCAACTCGAATGGAATGGAATGGAACGGAATGGAATGGAATGTAATCAACACAAATGGAATGGAATGGAATGGAATGGAATGCAATGGAAGCAACCCGAATAGAATGGAATGGAACGGAATGGAATGGAATGGAATGGAATCAACCAGAATGGAATGGAATGGAATGGAAACAACTCGAATGGAATGGAATGGAATGGAATGGAATGGAATATAATCAACCTGATTGGAATGGAATGCAATGGAATGGAATGGAATGAAATCAACCCGAATGGAATAGAATGGAATGGAATGGAATGGAATGGAATCAACCCAAATGGAATGGAATGGAATGGAGTGGAATGGAATGGAGTCAACCCGAATGGAATGGAATGGATTGGAATCAAGGCGAATGGAATGGAATGGAATTGATTGGAATGGAATGGAATGGAATGGCATGCAATGGAATCAACTCGTATGGAATGGAATGGAATGGAATGGAATGGAATGGAAAGGAATGGAATGGAATGGAATGGAATGGAATGGAATGGAATCAACCCGAATAGAATGGAATGGGATGGAATGGAATGGAACCTACACCAATGGAAAGGAAAGGGATGGAATGGAATTGAATGGAATGGAATCAACACGAGTCTATTGGAATGGAATGGAATGGAATGGAATGGAATGGAATGGAATGGAATGGAATCAACAAGAATGGAATGGAATGGAATGGAATGGAATGGAATGGAATGGAATGGAGTGGAATCAACACGAATGGAATGGAATGGAATGGAATGGAATGGAATCAAGCGGAATGGAATGATATTGAATGGAATGGAATGGAATGGAATCAACCCGAATGGAATGGAATGAAACGGAATGGAATGGAATGGAACCAACATGAATTGAGTGGAATGGAATGGAATGGAATGGACTGGAGTGGAATGGAATCAACCCGAATGGAATGGAATGGAACGGAGTTGGATGGAATGGAATGGAATGGAATCACACAGAATGGAATGGAATGGAATGGAATGTTATGGAATGGAATTGAGTGGAATCAACGCGAATAGAATGAACTTAAATGGAATGGAATGGAAAGGAATAAATTCGAATGGAATGGAATATAATGGAATGGAATGGAATGGAATCAACCCGAATGGAATGGAATGGAATGGAAGAGAATGGAATGGAATGGAACGGAAGGGAATCAACCCAAATGGAATGAAATGGAATGGAATGCAATGCAATGGAATGGAATAAAACCGAATGGATTGGAATGGAATGAAATGGAATGGAATGGAATCGACCAAAATAGAATGGAATGGAATGGAATGGAATGGAATGCAATGGAATGGAATGGAATCAACCCAAATGGAATGAAATGGAATGGAATGGAATCAACCTGAATAGAATGGACTCAACCTGAATTGAGTGGAATGGAAAAGAATGGAATGGAATGGAATCAACCGGAATGGAATGGTGTGGAATAGAATGGAAAGGAATGGAATGGAATGGAATCAACCCGAATGGAATGGAATGGAATGGAACGGAATGGAATAGAATGGAATGGAATCAACCAGAATGGAATTGAATGGAATGGCATGGAATGGAATGAAATGGAATGGAATCAACCCGAATGGAATGGAATGGAATGGCATCAACCCGAATGGAATGGAATGGAATGGAATGGAATTAATCCAAATGCAATGGAAAGGAATGGTATGGAATGGAATCAAACAGAATGGAATGGAATGGAAAGGAATGGAATGGAATCAACCCGAATGGATTGGAATGGAATGCAATGGAAAGTAATGGAATGGAATGGAATGGAATCAACACGAATATAATGAAATGGAATGGAATGGAATGGAATGGAATCAACCCGAATGGAATGGAATGCAATGGAATGGAATGGAATTTAATGGATTGGAGTGCAATCAACCCAAATAGAATGGAATGGAATGGAATGGAATGGAATGGAATGGATTTGAATGGAATCAACCCGAATAGAATGGAATGGAATGGAATGGAATGGAATGGAATGGAATGGAATGGAAAGGAATGGAATGGAATCAACCCGAATGGAATGGAATGGAATGGAATGGAAAGGAATCAACCCGAATGGAATGGAAGCAACCCGAATGCAATGGAATGGAATGGAATGGAATAAACCGGAATGGAATGCAATGCAATGGAATGGAATTGAACGGACTGGAATCAACCGGAATGGAATGGAATGGAAGGGAATGGAATGGAATGGCATCAACCCGAATGGAATGGAATGTAATTGAATGGAATGGAATGGCATGGAATGAAAAGGATTGAAATGTAATCAACCCGAATGGAATGGAATGGAAAAGAATGGAAAGGAATGGAATAAACCCAAATGGAATGGAATGTAATTGAATGGAATGGAATGGAATGGATTGAAATGGAACGAAATGGAATCAACCCGAATGGAATGGAATGGAATGGAACGGAATGGAATTGAATCAACCGGAATGGTATGGAATGGAATGGAATGGAATAGAATGGAATGGAATGGAATCAACACGAATGGAATGGAATGGAAGGGAATGGAATGGAATGGAATGGAATCAACCAGAATGGAATGGAATGGAATGGCATGGAATGGAATGGAATGGAATGGAATCAACACGAATGGAATGGAATGGAATGGAATGGAATGGCATGGAATGCAAAGGAATGTAATGGAGTCAATCCGAATGGCATGGAATGCAATGGAATGTAATGGAGTCAATCCGAATGGAATGGAAAGAAATGGAATGGAATGGAATCGAAACAACCCAAAGAGAATGAAATTGGATGGAATGGAATGGAATGGAATCAATCCGAAATAAATGGAATGGAATATAATGGAATGGAATGGAATGGAATCAATCCGAATGGAATGGAACGCTGTGCAATCATCTCGAATGAAATGGAATGGAATGGAATCGAATCCAGTTGAATGGAATGGAATGGAAAGGAATGGAATGGAATGGAAACAACACGAATTGAATGGAATGGAGTGGAATGGAATGGAATGCAATGGAATGGTATGGAATTGAATAAACCCGAATGCAATGGAATGGAATGGAATGGCATGGAAAAGAATGGAATCAAACCGAATGGAACGGAATTGAATGGAATGGAATGGAATCAACCGAAATGGAAAGGAATGGAATGGAATGGAACGGAACGGAACGGAAGGGAATGGAATGGAATGGAATGGAATGGAATCAACCCGAAAGGAATGGAATGGAACGGAATGGAATGGAATGGAATGGAATCAACCCGAATGGAATGGAAAGGAATGGAATGGAATGGAATGGAATGTAAAGGAATCAACCCGAATTTAATGGATTGCAATGGAATGGAATGGAATGGAATCAACCCGAATGGAAGGGAATGGAATGGAATGGAATGGAATAAAATGCAAAGCAGTCAACCAGAATGCAATGGAATCGAATGGAATTGAAACAAATAGAATGGAAAGCAATCAACAAGAATGGAATGGAATGGAATGGAATGGAATGGAATGGAATGGAATGGAATCAACCCAAATGGAATGGAATGGATTGGAATCAACTCGATTGGAATGGAATGGAATGGAATGGAATCAACCCGATTGGAGTGGAATGCAATGGAATGGAATGGAATGGAATCAACCCGAATGGAATGGAATGGAATGGAACGGAATGCAATCAACCCGAATGGAATGGAATGGAATGGAATGGAATGGAATGGAATGGAATGGAGTCAACCCGAATGGAATGGTATGGATTGGAATCAACTCGAATGGAATGGAATGGAATTGATTCGAATGGAATGGAATGGAATGCAATGGAATCAACTCGTATGGAATGGAATGGAATGGAATGGAAAGGAATGGAATGGAATGGAATGATATGGAATGGAATGGAATGGAGTGCAATGGAATGGAGAAACCCGAAGGGAATGTAATGGAGTGGAATGGAATGGAATGGAATAAACGCGAATGTAATGCAATGGAATGGAATGGAAGTAATGGAATGGAATAGAATGGAATGGAATCAACCCGAATTGAATGGAATGGAATGGTATGGAATGGAATGGAATGGAATGGAATCAACCCAAAAGGAGTGGAATTCAGTGGAATGGAATGGAATCGAATCAACACGAATGAATTGGAATGCAATGGTATCAACTCAAATGGAATGGAATGGAATGGAATGGAATCGAATCAACCCGAATAGAATGGAATGGAATGGAATGGAGTAGAATGGAATCAATCCGAAGTAAATGGAATGGAATAGAATGGAATGGAATGGAATGGAATCAACCTGAATGGAATGGAACGGTGTGCAATCATCTCGAATTGAATGGAATGGAATGGAATCGAATCAACCTGAATGGAATGGAATGAATGGAATGGAATGGAATGGAAACAACACGAGTGGAATGGAATGGAATGGAATGGAATGGAATGCAATGGAAAGGAATGGAAAAAACCAGAATGGAATGGAATGGAATGGAATGGAATGGAGTGGGAAAGAATGGAATCAAACCGAATGGAATGGAATGGAATGGAATGGAATCAGCCGAAATGGAAGGGAATGGAATGGAATGGAGTCAACCCGAATGGAATGGAATGGAATGGAATGGAATGGAATGAATGCGAATGGAATGGAATGGAATGGAATGCCATGGAGAGAAATGGAATGGAATCAACACGAAAGGAATGGAATGGATTGGAATGGAATTGAATAAACCCGAAGTGAATGAAATGGAATGGAATGGATTGGAATGTAATGTAATGGAATGGAATGGAATGCAATGGAATAAACCCGAATGGAATGGAAAAGAATGGAATGGAATGGAATGCAATGGAATGGAATGGAATGGAATGGAATGGAATGGAATCACCCGAATGGAAAGGAATGGAATCGAAAGGAATAAACCAGAATGGAATGCAATGGAATGGAATGGATTGGAATGGAAAGGAATCAACACGAATTGAATGGAATGAAATGGAATGGAAAGGAATGGAATGGAATGGAATGGAATGGAATGGAATGGAATGGAATCAACCCGAAAGGAGTGGAATTCAATGGAATGGAATGGAATCGAATCAACACGAATGAATTGGAATGGAATGGTATCAACTCAAATGGAATGGAATGGAATGGTATCGAATCGAATCAAACTGAATAGAATGGAATGGAATGGAATGGAATGGAATCAGTCCGAAATAAATGGAATGGAATAGAATGGAATGGAATGCAGTGGAATCAACCCGAATGGAATGGAGCGGTGTGCTATCATCTCGAATGGAATTGAATGGAGTGGAATCGAATAAACTGAATGGAATGGAGTGGAATGGAATGGAATGGAAACAACACCAATGGAATGGAATGGAGGGGATTGGAATGGAATGCAATGGAATTGAATGGAATCAACATGAATGGAATGGAATGGAATGGAATGGAATGGAATGGAAAGGAATGGAATGGAAAGAATGGAATCAAACCGAATGGAATGGAATGGAATCAACAGAAATGGAATGGAATGGTATTGAATAGAATCAACCCGAATGGAATGGAATGGAATGGAATGGAATCATCCCGAATGGAATGGAATGGAATGGAATCAAATCGAATGGAATGGAATGGAATGGAATGGAATGGAACGGAATGGAATCAACCCGAATGGAATGGAATGGAATGGAATGGAATCAACCCGAAAGGAATGGAAGGCAATGGAATGGAATGGAATGGAATCCACCCGAATGGAATGGAATGGAATGGAATGGAATCAACCCGAAAGGAATGGAAGGCAATGGAATGGAATGGAATGGAATCCACCCGAATGGAATGGAATGCAATGGAATGGAATGGGATGGAATCAACTCGAATGGAAAGGAATGGAATGGAATAGAATGCAAAGCAATCAAACAGAATGGAATGGAATGGAATGGAATCAACCCGAATGGAATGGAATGGATTGGAACCAACTCGAATGGAATGGAATGGAATGGAATGGAATGGAATGGAATGGAATGGAATCAACACAAATGGATTGGAATGGAATGGAATGGAATGCAATGGAAGCAACCCGAATAGAATGGAATGGAACGGAATGGAATGGAATGGAATCAACCCGAATGGAAAGGAATGGAATGGAAACAACTCGAATGGAATGGAATGGAATATAATCAACCTGATTGGAATGGAATGCACTGGAATGGAATGGAATGAAATCAACCCGAATGGAATGGAATGGAATGGAAAGGAATGGAATGTAATCAACCGAAATGGAATGGAATGGAATGGAGTGGAATGGAATGGAGTCAACCCGAATGGCATGGAATGGATTGGAATCAAGACGAATGGAATGGAATGGAATTGATTGGAATGGAATGGAATGGAATGGCATGCAATGGAATCAACTCGTATGGAATGGAATGGAATGGAATGGAAAAGAATGGAATGGAATGGAGTGGAAAGGAATGGAATGGAATGGAATGGAATGGAATGGAATGGAATGGAATCAACCCAAATAGAATGGAATGGGATGGAATGGAATGGAATCAGCCGAAATGGAAGGGAATGGAATGGAATGGAGTCAACCCGAATGGAATGGAATGGAATGGAATGGAATGGAATGGAATGTAATGGAATGGAATGAATGCGAATGGAATGGAATGGAATGGAATGCCATGGAGAGAAATGGAATGGAATCAACACGAAAGGAATGGAATGGATTGGAATGGAATTGAATAAACCCGAAGTGAATGAAATGGAATGGAATGGATTGGAATGTAATGTAATGGAATGGAATGGAATGCAATGGAATAAACCCGAATGGAATGGAAAAGAATGGAATGGAATGGAATGCAATGGAATGGAATGGAATGGAATGGAATGGAATCACCCGAATGGAAAGGAATGGAATCGAAAGGAATAAACCAGAATGGAATGGAATGGAATGGAATGGAATGGAATGGATTGGAATGGAAAGGAATCAACACGAATTGAATGGAATGAAATGGAATGGAAAGGAATGGAATGGAATGGAATGGAATGGAATGGAATGGAATCAACCCGAAAGGAGTGGAATTCAATGGAATGGAATGGAATCGAATCAACACGAATGAATTGGAATGGAATGGTATCAACTCAAATGGAATGGAATGGAATGGTATCGAATCGAATCAAACTGAATAGAATGGAATGGAATGGAATGGAATGGAATCAGTCCGAAATAAATGGAATGGAATAGAATGGAATGGAATGGAGTGGAATCAACCCGAATGGAATGGAGCGGTGTGCTATCATCTCGAATGGAATTGAATGGAGTGGAATCGAATAAACTGAATGGAATGGAGTGGAATGGAATGGAATGGAAACAACACCAATGGAATGGAATGGAGGGGATTGGAATGGAATGCAATGGAATTGAATGGAATCAACATGAATGGAATGGAATGGAATGGAATGGAATGGAATGGAAAGGAATGGAATGGAAAGAATGGAATCAAACCGAATGGAATGGAATGGAATCAACAGAAATGGAATGGAATGGTATTGAATAGAATCAACCCGAATGGAATGGAATGGAATGGAATGGAATCATCCCGAATGGAATGGAATGGAATGGAATCAAATCGAATGGAATGGAATGGAATGGAATGGAATGGAACGGAATGGAATCAACCCGAATGGAATGGAATGGAATGGAATGGAATCAACCCGAAAGGAATGGAAGGCAATGGAATGGAATGGAATGGAATCCACCCGAATGGAATGGAATGGAATGGAATGGAATCAACCCGAAAGGAATGGAAGGCAATGGAATGGAATGGAATGGAATCCACCCGAATGGAATGGAATGCAATGGAATGGAATGGGATGGAATCAACTCGAATGGAAAGGAATGGAATGGAATAGAATGCAAAGCAATCAAACAGAATGGAATGGAATGGAATGGAATCAACCCGAATGGAATGGAATGGAATGGAAAGGAATGGAATGTAATCAACCCAAATGGAATGGAATGGAATGGAGTGGAATGGAATGGAGTCAACCCGAATGGCATGGAATGGATTGGAATCAAGACGAATGGAATGGAATGGAATTGATTGGAATGGAATGGAAAGGAATGGCATGCAATGGAATCAACTCGTATGGAATGGAATGGAATGGAATGGAAAAGAATGGAATGGAATGGAATGGAAAGGAATGGAATGGAATGGAATGGAATTGAATGGAATGGAATCAACCCAAATAGAATGGAATGGGATGGAATGGAATGGAACCTACACCAATGGAAAGGAAAGGGATGGAATGGAATTGAATGGAATGGAATCAACACGAGTCTAATGGAATGGAATGGAATGGAATAGAATGGAATGGAATGGAATGGAATGGATTCAACCCGAATGGAATGGAATGGAATGGTATGGAATGGAATGGAATCAACCCGAAAGGAGTGGAATTCAATGGAATGGAATGGAATCGAATCGAATCAAACTGAACAGAATGGAATGGAATGGAATGGAATGGAATCAGTCCGAAATAAATGGAATGGAATAGAATGGAATGGACTGGAGTGGAATGGAATCAACCCGAATGGAATGAAATGGAACGGAGTTGGATGGAATGGAATGGAATGGAATCACACAGAATGGAATGGAATGGAATGTAATGTTATGGAATGGAATTGAGTGGAATCAACGCGAATAGAATGAACTTAAATGGAATGGAATGGAATGGAATAAATTCGAATGGAATGGAATATAATGGAATGGAATGGAATGGAATCAACCCGAATGGAATGGAATGGAATGGAAGAGAATGGAATGGAATGGAACGGAAGGGAATCAACCCAAATGGAATGAAATGGAATGGAATGCAATGCAATGGAATGGAATAAAACCGAATGGATTGGAATGGAATGAAATGGAATGGAATGGAATCGACCAAAATAGAATGGAATGGAATGGAATGGAATGCAATGGAATGGAATGGAATCAACCCAAATGGAATGAAATGGAATGGAATGGAATGGAATGGAATCAACCTGAATAGAATGGACTCAACCTGAATTGAGTGGAATGAAAAAGAATGGAATGGAATGGAATCAACCGGAATGGAATGGTGTGGAATAGAATGGAAAGGAATGGAATGGAATGGAATCAACCCGAATGGAATGGAATGGAATGGAACGGAATGGAATAGAATGGAATGGAATCAACCAGAATGTAATTGAATGGAATGGCATGGAATGGAATGGAATGGAATGGCATCAACCCGAATGGAATGGAATGGAATGGAATGGAATTAATCCAAATGCAATGGAAAGGAATGGTATGGAATGGAATCAAACAGAATGGAATGGAATGGAAAGGAATGGAATGGAATCAACCCGAATGGATTGGAATGGAATGCAATGGAAAGTAATGGAATGGAATGGAATGGAATCAACACGAATATAATGAAATGGAATGGAATGGAATGGAATGGAATCAACCCGAATGGAATGGAATGCAATGGAATGGAATGGAATTTAATGGATTGGAGTGCAATCAACCCAAATAGAATGGAATGGAATGGAATGGAATGGAATGGAATGGATTTGAATGGAATCAACCCGAATAGAATGGAATGGAATGGAATGGAATGGAAAGGAATGGAATGGAATCAACCCGAATGGAATGGAATGGAATGGAATGGAAAGGAATCAACCCGAATGGAATGGAAGCAACCCGAATGCAATGGAATGGAATGGAATGGAATAAACCGGAATGGAATGCAATGCAATGGAATGGAATTGAACGGACTGGAATCAACCGGAATGGAATGGAATGGAAGGGAATGGAATGGAATGGCATCAACCCGAATGGAATGGAATGTAATTGAATGGAATGGAATGGCATGGAATGAAAAGGATTGAAATGTAATCAACCCGAATGGAATGGAATGGAAAAGAATGGAAAGGAATGGAATAAACCCAAATGGAATGGAATGTAATTGAATAGAATGGAATGGAATGGATTGAAATGGAACGAAATGGAATCAACCCGAATGGAATGGAATGGAATGGAACGGAATGGAATTGAATCAACCGGAATGGTATGGAATGGAATGGAATGGAATAGAATGGAATGGAATGGAATCAACACGAATGGAATGGAATGGAAGGGAATGGAATGGAATGGAATGGAATGGAATCAACCAGAATGGAATGGAATGGAATGGCATGGAATGGAATGGAATGGAATGGAATCAACACGAATGGAATGGAATGGAATGGAATGGAATGGCATGGAATGCAATGGAATGTAATGGAGTCAATCCGAATGGCATGGAATGCAATGGAATGTAATGGAGTCAATCCGAATGGAATGGAAAGAAATGGAATGGAATGGAATCGAAACAACCCAAAGAGAATGAAATTGGATGGAATGGAATGGAATGGAATCAATCCGAAATAAATGGAATGGAATATAATGGAATGGAATGGAATGGAATCAATCCGAATGGAATGGAACGCTGTGCAATCATCTCAAATGAAATGGAATGGAATGGAATCGAATCCAGTTGAATGGAATGGAATGGAAAGGAATGGAATGGAATGGAAACAACACGAATTGAATGGAATGGAAGGGAATGGAATGGAATGGAATGGAATCAACCCGAGAGGAATGGAATGTAATTGAATGGAATAGAATGGAACGAAATGGAATCAACGCAAATTGAATGGAAAGGAATGGAAAGGAATTTAATGGAATCAACCAGAATGGAATGGAATGGAATGGCATGGCATGGCATGGAATGGAATGGAATCAACACGAATGGATTGGAATGGAATGGAATGAAATGGCATGGAATGCAATGGAATGTAATGGAGTCAATCCGAATGGCATGGAATACAATGGAATGTAATGGAGTCAATCCGAATGGAATGGAAAGGAATGGAATGGAATGGAATCGAAACAACCCAAAGAGAATGAGATTGGATGGAATGGAATGGAATGGAATCAATCCGAAGTAAATGGAATGGAATATAATGGAATGGAATGGAATGGAATCAATCCGAATGGAATGGAACGCTGTGCAATCATCTCGAATGAAATGGAATGGAATGGAATCGAATCCACTTGAATGGAATGGAATGGAAAGGAATGGAATGGAATGGAAACAACACGAATTGAATGGAATGGAGTGGAATGGAATGGAATGAAATGGAATGGAATGGAATAAACCCGAATGCAATGGAATGGAATGGCATGGCATGGAAAAGAATGGAATCAAACCGAATGGAACGGAATGGAATGGAATGGAATGGAATCAACCGAAATGGAAAAGAATGGAATGGAATGGAACGGAACGGAACGGAATGGAATGGAATGGATTGGAATGGAATCAACCCGAAAGGAATGGAATGGAACGGAATGGAATGGAATGGAATGGAATCAACCCGAATGGAATGGAATGGAACGGAATGGAATGCAATGGAATGGAATGGAATCAACCCGAATGGAATGGAATGTAATGGAATGTAATGGAATGGAAGCATCCCGAATGGAATGGAATGGAATGGAATCAACCCGAATGGAATGGAATGGAATGGAATTGAAGGGACTGGAATCAACCCGATTCGAGTGGTTTGGAAATGAATAGAATTGAAGGGAATGGAATGGAATCAACCCGAATGGAATGGAATGTAATTCAATGGAATGGAATGGAATGAAATGGAACAAAATCGAATCAACCCAAATGGAATGGAATGGAATAGAATGGAATGGAATGGAATCAACCCAGATGGAATGGAATGTAATTGAATTGAATGGAATGGAACGGAATGAAATGGAACGAAATGGAATCAACCCGAACGGTATGGAATTGAATGGAATGGAATGGAATGGAATGGAATCAACCCGAATGGAATGGAATCAACCCGAACGGAATGGAATGGAACGGAATGGATTGGAATCAACCGGAATGGAATGGAATGGAATGGAATGGAATGGAATGGAATAAACCCGAATGGAATGGAATGGAAGGGAATGGAATGGAATGGAATGGAATCAAGCCGAGTGGAATGGAATGTAATTGAATGGAATGGAATGGAATGGAATGAAATGGAACGAAATGGAATCAACTCGAATGGAATGGAATGGAATGGAATGGAATGGAATGGAATGGAATGGCATCAACCTGAATGTAATGTAATGGAATGGAATGGAACGGATTGGAATCAACCCGAATGAAATGGAATGGAATGGAATTGAATGGAATGGAATGGAATCAACCCTAATGGAATGGAATGGAATGGAATAGATTGAAATGCAATGAAATGGAACGGAATGGAATCAACCCGAATGGAATGGAAACGAATGGCATGGAATGGAATGGAATGGAATGGAATGAACCCGAATGGAGTGGAGTGGAATGGAATGGAATGGAATGGATTGGAATGAAACCGAATCAAAATGAATCTAATGGAATGGAATGGAATGGAATGGAATGGAATGGAATGGAATGAACCCGATTGGAATGGAATGGAATGGAACGGAATGGAATCAATCAGAATGGAATGGATTGGAATGGTATCTGCCCGCATGAAATGGAGTGGAAAGGAACGGAACGGACTGGAATGGAATGGAATGGAATGGAATGGATTGGAATGGAAAGGAATCAACCCGAATGGAATGGAATGGAATGGAATGGAATGGAATGGAATGGAATGGAATGGAATCAACCCGAATGGAGTGGAAGGGAATGGAATGGAATCAACCCGAATGGAATGGAATGGAATGGAATGGAATCATCCCGAATGGAATGGAATGGAATGGAATCAACCCGAATGGAATGGAATGGAATGGAATTGAAGGGACTGGAAACAACCCGAATCGAATGGTATGGAAATGAATGGAATTGAAGGGAATGGAATGGAATCAACCTGAATGGAAAGGAATGTAATTGAATGGAATGCAATGGAATGGAACGAAATGGAACAAAATCGAATCAACCCAAATGGAATGGAATGGAATAGAATGGAATGGAATGGAATCAACCCGAATGCAATGGAATGTAATTGAATTGAATGGAATGGAATGGAATGAAATGGAACGAAATGGAATCAACCCGAACGCTATGGAATTGAATGGAATGGAATGGAATGGAATGGAATCAACCCGAATGGAATGGAATCAACCCCAATGGAATGGAATGGAACGGAATGGAATGGAATCAACCAGAATGGAATGGAATGGAATGGATTGGAATGGAATAAACCCGAATGGAATGGAATGGAAGGGAATGGAATGGAATGGAATCAACCCGAGTGGAATGGAATGTAATTGAATGGAATGGAATGGAATGGAATGAAATGGAACGAAATGGAATCAACTCGAATGGAATGGAATTGAATGGAATGGAATGAAATGGAATGGAAAGGAATGGAATGGAATGGAATCAACCCGAATGGAATGGAATGGAATGGCATGGAATGGAATGGAGTGGAATCAACGCGAATGTAATGGAATGTAATGGAATTGAATGGAATGAAATGGAATGTAATCAACCCGAAAGGAATGGAATGGAAGGGAATGGAATGGAATAGAGTGGAAAGGATTGGAATCAACCCTAATGGAATGGAATGGAATGGAATGGAATGGAATGGAATGGAATGGAATGGAATGGAATGAAATGCAATGAAAGGGAATGGAATGGAATCAACCCGAATGGAATGGAAAGAAATGGCATGGAATGGACTGGAATCAACACGAATGGAATGGAATGGAAGGGAATGGAATGGAAGGGAATGGAATGGCATCAACCCGAATGGAATGGAATGTAATTGAATGGAATGGAATGGCATGGAATGAAAAGGATTGAAATGTAATCAACCCGAATGGAATGGAATGGAAAAGAATGGAAAGGAATGGAATAAACCCAAATGGAATGGAATGTAATTGAATGGAATGGAATGGAATGGATTGAAATGGAACGAAATGGAATCAACCCGAATGGAATGGAATTCAATGGAATGGAATGGAATGGAATGCAATGGAATCAACCCGAATGGAATGGAATCAACACGAATGGAATGGAATGGAATGGAACGTAATGGAATTGAATCAACCGGAATGGTATGGAATGGAATGGAATGGAATGGAATGGAATCAACCCGAGACGAATGGAATGTAATTGAATGGAATAGAATGGAACGAAATGAAATCAACGCAAATTGAATGGAAAGGAATGGAAAGGAATTTAATGGAATCAACCAGAATGGAATGGAATGGAATGTCATGGAATGAAATGGAATGGAATGGAATCAACACGAATGGAATGGAATGGAATGGAATGGAATGGCATGGAATGCAATGGAATGTAATGGAGTCAATCCGAATGGCATGGAATGCAATGGAATGTAATGGAGTCAATCCGAATGGAATGGAAAGGAATGGAATGGAATGGAATCGAAACAACCCAAAGAGAATGAAATTGGATGGAATGGAATGGAATGGAATCAATCCGAAGTAAATGGAATGGAATATAATGGAATGGAATGGAATGGAATCAACCCGAATGGAATGGAACGCTGTGCAATCATCCCGAATGAAATGGAATGGAATGGAATCGAATCCACTTGAATGGAAGGGAATGGAAAGGAATGGAATGGAATGGAAACAACACGAATTGAATGGAATGGAGTGGAATGGAATGGAATGCAATGGAATGGAATGGAATTGAATAAACCCGAATGCAAAGGAATGGAATGGAATGGCATGGAAAAGAATGGAATCAAACCGAATGGAACGGAATTGAATGGAATGGAATGGAATCAACCGAAATGGAAAGGAATGGAATGGAATGGAACGGAACGGAACGGAACGGAATGGAATGGAATGGAATGGAATGGAATCAACCCGAAAGGAATGGAATGGAACGGAATGGAATGGAATGGAATGGAATCAACCCGAATGGAATGGAAAGGAATGGAATGGAATGGAATGGAATGTAAAGGAATCAACCCGAATGGAATGGATTGCAATGGAATGGAATGGAATGGAATCAACCCGAATGGAAGGGAATGGAATGGAACGGAATGGAATAGAATGGAATGGAATCAACCAGAATGGAATTGAATGGAATGGCATGGAATGGAATGAAATGGAATGGAATCAACCCAAATGGAATGGAAAGGAATGGCATCAACCCGAATGGCATGGAATGGAATGGAATGGAATGGAATGGAATGGAATGGAATTATCCCAAATGCAATGTAAAGGAATGGTATGGAATGGAATCAAACCGAATGGAATGGAATGGAATGGAATGGAATGGAATGGAATCAACCCGAATGGATTGGAATGGAATGCAATGGAATGGAAAGAAATGGAATGGAACGGAATGGAATCAACACGAATTTAATAAAATGGAATGGAATGGAATGGAATGGAATCAACCCGAATGGAATGGAATGCAATGGAATGGAATGGAATTTAGTGGATTGGAACGCAATCAACCCGAATAGAATGGAATGGAATGGAATGGAACGGAATGGAATGGAGTGGAAAGGAATGGATTTGAATGGAATCAACCCGAATAGAATGGAATGGAATGGAATGGAATTGAATGGAATGGAATGGAATGGAATGGAATCAACACTAATGGAATGGAATGGAATGGAATGGAATCAACCCGAATGGAAAGGAAGCAACCCGAATGGAATGGAATGGAATGGAATGGAATGGAATGGAATGGAATGGAATCAGCCGGAATGGAATGGAATGCAATGGAATGGCAATGAACGGACTGGAATCATCCCAAATGGAATGGAATGGAAGGGAAGGGAATGGAATGGAATGGAATCAACCCAAATGAAATGGAATGTAATTGAATGGAATGGAATGGAATGGAATGAAATGGAATGGAATCAACCCGATTGGAACGGAATGGAATGGAAAGGAATCAACCCGAACTGAATGGAATGAAATGTCATGGAAAGGAATGGAATGGAATGGAATGGAATGGAAACAACCCGAAAGGAATGCAATGGAATGGCATGGAATGGAATGCAATGGAATGTAATCAACCGGAATGGAGAGGAGTGGAATTGAATGGAATGGAATGGAATGGAATCAACACGAATCTAATGGAATGCAATGGACTGGAATGGAATGGAATGGACTGGAATCAACTCGATTGGAACGGAATAGAATGGAGTGGAATGGAATGGAATGCAATGGAATCAACCAGAATAGAATGGAATGGAATGACATGCAATGGAATCAACCCGAATGGAATGTAATGGAATGGAACAGAATGGAATGGAATGGAATGGAATCAACCCGAATGGAATGGAATGGAATGGAAAGGAATGGAATGGAATCAACCCGAATGGAATGGAATGGAATGGAATGGAACGGAATGGAATGGAATGGAAAGCAATGGATTTGAATGGAATCAACCCGAATAGAATGGCATGGAATGGAATGGAATTGAATGGAATGGAATGGAATGGATTGGAATGGAATCAACACTAATGGAATGGAATGGAATGGAATGGAATCAACACAAATGGAATGGAAGCAACCCGAATGGAATGGAATGGAATGGAATGGAATGGAATGGAATGGAATCAACCGGAATGGAATGGAATGCAATGGAAAGGAATTGAACGGACTGGAATCATCCCGAATGAAAAGGAATGGAAGGGAAGGGAATGGAATGGAATGGAATCAACCCGAATGGAATGGAATGTAATTGAATGGAATGGAATGGAATGGAATGAAATGGAACGAAAGTGAATCAACACGAATGGAATGGAATGGAATGGAACGGAAACGAATGGAATCAACCTGAATGGAAATGAATGGAATGGCATTAAATAGAGTGGAATGGAATGGAATCAACACGAATGGAATGGAATGAAATGGTATGGAATGGAATGGAATGAAATGGAATGGAGTCAATACTAACGGAATGGAATGGAATGCAATGGAATGGAATAGAATGGAATGGATTGGAATGGAATGCAATGAAATGGAATTGAATTGAATAGAATGCAACGGAATCAACCCGAATGGAATGGAATGGAATGCAATGGAATGGAATGAAATGGAATGGAATCAACCCGATTGGAATGGAATGGAATGGAAAGGAATCAACCCGAACTGAATGGAATGAAATGGCATGGAAAGGAATGGAATGGAATAGAATGGAATGGAATGGAATGGGAACAACCCGAAAGGAATGGAATGGAATGGTATGGAATGCAATGGAATGGAATGGAATCAACCCGAAAGGAGTGGAATTCAATGGAATGGAATGGAATCGAATCAACACGAATGAATTGGAATGGAATGGCATCAACTCACATGGAATGGAATGAAATGGAATGGAATCGAATCAACCTGGATAGAATGGAATGGAATGGAATGGAAACAACCAGAATGGAATGGAACGGTGTGCAATCATCTCGAATGGAATGGAATGGAATGGAATCAAATCAACCTGAATGGAATGGAATGAATGGAATGGAGTGGAATGGAAACAACACGAGTGGAATGGAATGGAGTGGAATGGAATGGAATGCAATGGAATGGAAAGGAATAAACCAGAATGGAATGGAATGGAATGGAATGGAGTGGGAAAGAATGGAATCAAACCGAATGGAATGGAATGGAATGGAATGGAATCAATTGAAATGGAATGGAATGGAATGGAATAAAATCAACCCGAATGGAATGGAATGGAATGGAACGGAATGGAATGGAATCAACACGAATGGAATGGAATGGAATGGAATGGAATGCAATGGAATGGAACGGAATCAATGCGAATGGAATGGAATGGAATGGAATGGAATGGAATGGAATGGAACAAACCCGAAAGGAATGGAAGGGAATTGAATGGAAAGGAATCAACCCGAATGGAATGGAATGAAATGGAATGGAAAGGAATGGAATGGAAAGGAATCAACCGGAATGATATGGAACGGAATGGAATGGAATGGAATGGAATCAACCCGAATGGAATGGAATGCAATGGAATGGAATGGAATCGAATCAACACGAATGAAATGGAATGGAATGGAATCAACTCGAATGGAAAGGAATGGAATGGAATGGAATGGAATCAACCCGAATGGAATGGAATGGAATGGAATGTAGTGGAATGGAATGGAATCAACCCGAATGGAATGGAATGGAATGGAATGGAATGGAATGGAATGAAAACAACACGAATGGAATGGAATGGAGTGGAATGGAATGGAACGGATTGGAATGAAATGGAATCAATCCGAATGGAATGGAATGGAATGGATTGGAATGGAATGGAAAAGAATGGAATCAAACCGAATGGAATGGAATGGAATGGAATGGAAACAACCTGAATTGAATCGATTGGAATGGAATGGAATGGAATGGAATAGAATCAACTCGAATGGAATTGAATGGAATGCAATGGAATGGAATGGAATCAAACAGAATGGAATGGAATGGAATGGAATGGAATGGAATCAATGCGAATGGGATGGAATGGAATGGAATGGAATGGAATGCCATGGAGAGAAATGGAATGGAATCAACACGAATGGAATGAAATTGAAGGGAATGGAATGGAATGGAATGGAATGAAATCAACACGAAAGGAATGGAATGGAATGGAATGGAATGGAGTATATCCAAATGGAATGGAATGGAAAGGAATGGAATAGAATGGAATGGAATGGAATGGAATCAAACTGCATGGAATGGAATCGAGTGGAATCAACTCGAATGGAATGGAACGAAATGGAATGGAATGGAATGGAATGGAATGGAATCACCCCGAATGGAATGGAATGCAACGGAAAGGAATTGTATGGATTCAACCTGAATGGAATGGAATGGAATGGAATGCAATGGAGTGGAATCAACCCGAATGGAATGCAATAGAATGGCACGGAATGGAATGCAATGGAAAGTAATCAACCTGAATGGAGTGGAGTGGAATGGAATGGAATGGAATGGAATGGAATGGAATCAACGCGATTCTAAAGGAATGAAATGGACTGGAATGGAATCAACTGGAATGGAATGGAAAGGAATGGAATGGAATGGAATCAACCCGAATGGAATGGAACGGAATGCCATGGAATGGAATGGAATGGAATGGAATAAACCCAAATGGAATGGAATGGAATGGCATGGCATGCAATGGAATGGAATGGAGTCAATCCGACTGGAATGGAATGGAATGGAATGGAATCAACTCAAATGGAATGGAATGGAATAGAATCAACCCGAAATAAATGGAATGGAACATGATGGAATGGAATGGAATGGAATCAACCCGAATGGAATGGAACGGTGTGCAATCATCTGGAATGAAATGGAATGGAATGGAATCGACTCAACCTGAATGGAATGGAATGGAAAGGAAAGGAATGGAATGGAAACAACATGAATGGAATGGAAAGGATTGTAATGGAATGGAATGCAATGGAATGGAATGGAATAAACCCGAATGCAGTGGAATAGAACGAAAAGGAATGGAAAAGAATGGAATCAAACCGAATGGAATGGAATGGAATGGAATGGAATGGAATCAACCGAAATGGAAAGGAATGGAATGGAATGGAATGGAATGGAATGGAATGGATTGGAATGGAGACGAATGGAATAAACACGAATGGAATGGAATTGAATGGAATGGAATCAACACGAGTCTAATGGAATGGAATGGAATGGAATGGAATGGAATGGACTGGAGTGGAATAGAATCAACCCGAATATAGTGGAATGGAATGGAATGGGATGGAATGGAATGGAATGGGATGGAATGGAATGGAATGGAATCACCCCGAATGGAATGGAATGGAATGAAATGGAATATAACGGAATGGAATTGAATGGAATCAACACGAAGAGAATGATCTGGAATGGAATGGAATGGAATGGAATGGAATGGAATGGAATGGAATCAATCCGAATGGAATGAAATTGAATGGAATGGAATGGAATGGTATGGAATCAACCCGAATGGGATGGAATGGAATGGAAGAGAATAGAATGCAAAGGAAAGGAATGGAATGAACCCGAATGGAATGGAATGGAATGGAATGCAATGCAATGGAATGGAATCAACCCGAATGGATTGGATTGGAATGGAATGGAATGGAATGGAATGAAATGTAATGGAATGGAATCGACCCAAATGGAATGGAATGGAATTGAATCGAATGGAATGGAATCAACCCAAATGGAATGGAATGGAATGGAATGGCATGGAATGGAATGGAATGGAATCAACCTGAATGGAATGGACTCAACCTG
This sequence comes from Pan paniscus, assembly GCF_029289425.2. Classification (NCBI taxonomy): domain Eukaryota; kingdom Metazoa; phylum Chordata; class Mammalia; order Primates; family Hominidae; genus Pan; species Pan paniscus. Next base: position 16,305,962 of record NC_073265.2, read on the forward strand.
AATGGAATGGAATGGAAAAGAATGGAATGGAATGGAATCAACCGGAATGGAATTGTGTGGAATAGAATGGAAAGGAATGGAATGGAATGGAATCAACCCAAATAAAATGGAATGGAATGGAACGGAATGGAATAGAATGTAATGGAATCAACCCGAATGGTGTGGAATGGAATGGAATGTCATGGAATGGAATGAAATGGAATGGAATCAACCCGAATGGAATGGAATGGAATGGTATCAACCAGAATGGAATGGAATGGAATGGAATGGAATGGAATGGAATGGAATGGAATGGAATGGAATTAACCCAAATGCAACGGAAAGGAATGGTATGGAATGGAATCAACCCGAATGGAATGGAATGGAATGGAATGGAATGGAATGGAATGGAATGGAATCAACACGAATGGATTGGAATGGAATGCAATGGAATGGAATGGAATGGAATGGAATGGAATGGAATCAACACGAAGTTAATGAAATGGAATTGAATGGAATGGAATGGAATCAACCCGAATGGAATGGAATGCAATGGTATGGAATGGAATGGAATGGATTGGAATGGAATCAACCCGAATAGAATGGAATGGAATGGAATGGAATGGAATCAATCCGAATTGAAGGGAATGGAATGGAATGGAATGGAATGGAAACACCCCTAATGGAATGGAATGGAATGGTATGGAATAGAATGGAATGGAATGGAATGGAATCAACCCGGAATGATTGGAATTCAATGGAATGGAATGGAATCGAATCAACACGAATGAATTGGAATGGAATGGAATCAACTCTAATGGAATGGAATGGAATGGAATGGAGTATATCCAAATGGAATGGAATGGAAAGGAATGGAATAGAATGGAATGGAATGGAATGGAATCAAACTGCATGGAATGGAATCGAGTGGAATCAACTCGAATGGAATGGAACGAAATGGAATGGAATGGAATGGAATGGAATGGAATCACCCCGAATGGAATGGAATGCAACGGAAAGGAATTGTATGGATTCAACCTGAATGGAATGGAATGGAATGGAATGCAATGGAGTGGAATCAACCCGAATGGAATGCAATAGAATGGCACGGAATGGAATGCAATGGAAAGTAATCAACCTGAATGGAGTGGAGTGGAATGGAATGGAATGGAATGGAATGGAATGGAATCAACGCGATTCTAAAGGAATGAAATGGACTGGAATGGAATCAACTGGAATGGAATGGAAAGGAATGGAATGGAATGGAATCAACCCGAATGGAATGGAACGGAATGCCATGGAATGGAATGGAATGGAATGGAATAAACCCAAATGGAATGGAATGGAATGGCATGGCATGCAATGGAATGGAATGGAGTCAATCCGACTGGAATGGAATGGAATGGAATGGAATCAACTCAAATGGAATGGAATGGAATAGAATCAACCCGAAATAAATGGAATGGAACATGATGGAATGGAATGGAATGGAATCAACCCGAATGGAATGGAACGGTGTGCAATCATCTGGAATGAAATGGAATGGAATGGAATCGACTCAACCTGAATGGAATGGAATGGAAAGGAAAGGAATGGAATGGAAACAACATGAATGGAATGGAAAGGATTGTAATGGAATGGAATGCAATGGAATGGAATGGAATAAACCCGAATGCAGTGGAATAGAACGAAAAGGAATGGAAAAGAATGGAATCAAACCGAATGGAATGGAATGGAATGGAATGGAATCAACCGAAATGGAAAGGAATGGAATGGAATGGAATGGAATGGAATGGAATGGATTGGAATGGAGACGAATGGAATAAACACGAATGGAATGGAATTGAATGGAATGGAATCAACACGAGTCTAATGGAATGGAATGGAATGGAATGGAATGGAATGGACTGGAGTGGAATAGAATCAACCCGAATATAGTGGAATGGAATGGAATGGGATGGAATGGAATGGAATGGGATGGAATGGAATGGAATGGAATCACCCCGAATGGAATGGAATGGAATGAAATGGAATATAACGGAATGGAATTGAATGGAATCAACACGAAGAGAATGATCTGGAATGGAATGGAATGGAATGGAATGGAATGGAATGGAATGGAATGGAATCAATCCGAATGGAATGAAATTGAATGGAATGGAATGGAATGGTATGGAATCAACCCGAATGGGATGGAATGGAATGGAAGAGAATAGAATGCAAAGGAAAGGAATGGAATGAACCCGAATGGAATGGAATGGAATGGAATGCAATGCAATGGAATGGAATCAACCCGAATGGATTGGATTGGAATGGAATGGAATGGAATGGAATGAAATGTAATGGAATGGAATCGACCCAAATGGAATGGAATGGAATTGAATCGAATGGAATGGAATCAACCCAAATGGAATGGAATGGAATGGAATGGCATGGAATGGAATGGAATGGAATCAACCTGAATGGAATGGACTCAACCTGAATGGAATGGAATGGAAAAGAATGGAATGGAATGGAATCAACCGGAATGGAATTGTGTGGAATAGAATGGAAAGGAATGGAATGGAATGGAATCAACCCAAATAAAATGGAATGGAATGGAACGGAATGGAATAGAATGTAATGGAATCAACCCGAATGGTGTGGAATGGAATGGAATGTCATGGAATGGAATGAAATGGAATGGAATCAACCCGAATGGAATGGAATGGAATGGTATCAACCAGAATGGAATGGAATGGAATGGAATGGAATGGAATGGAATGGAATGGAATGGAATGGAATTAACCCAAATGCAACGGAAAGGAATGGTATGGAATGGAATCAACCCGAATGGAATGGAATGGAATGGAATGGAATGGAATGGAATGGAATGGAATCAACACGAATGGATTGGAATGGAATGCAATGGAATGGAATGGAATGGAATGGAATGGAATGGAATCAACACGAAGTTAATGAAATGGAATTGAATGGAATGGAATGGAATCAACCCGAATGGAATGGAATGCAATGGTATGGAATGGAATGGAATGGATTGGAATGGAATCAACCCGAATAGAATGGAATGGAATGGAATGGAATGGAATCAATCCGAATTGAAGGGAATGGAATGGAATGGAATGGAATGGAAACACCCCTAATGGAATGGAATGGAATGGTATGGAATAGAATGGAATGGAATGGAATGGAATCAACCCGGAATGATTGGAATTCAATGGAATGGAATGGAATCGAATCAACACGAATGAATTGGAATGGAATGGAATCAACTCTAATGGAATGGAATGGAATGGAATGGAATCGAATCAACACGAATAGAATGGAATGGAATAGAATGGAATCAACCAGAATGGAATGGAACGGTGTGCAATCATCTCGAATGGAATGGAATGGAATGGAATCAAATCAACCTGAATGGAATGCAATGGAATGGAAACAACAAGAGTGGAATGGAATGGAGTGGAATGGAATGGAATGCAATGGAATGGAATGGAATAAACCAGAATGGAATGGAATGGAATGGAAAGGAGTGGGAAAGAATGGAATCAAACCGAATGGAATGGAATGGAATGGAATGGAATCAACCGAAATGGAATGGAATGGAATGGAATGGAAAGGAATAGAATCAATCCGAATTGAATGGAATGGAATGGAATGGAATGGAATGGAATGGAATGGAATGGAATGGAATCAACACGAAAGCAATGGAATGGTATGGAATGGAATGGAATGGAATGGAATCAATGCGAATGGAATGGAATGGAATGGCATGGAATGCCATGGAGAGAAATGGAAAGGAATCAACACGAATGGAATGAAATGGAAGGGAATGGAATGGAATGGAACGGAATGAAATCAACACGAATGGCACGGAATGGAATGCAATGGGAAGTATTCAACCGGAACGGAGTGGAGTGGAATGGAATTGAATGGGATGGAATCAACGCGAATCTAATGTAATGGAATAGAATGGAATGGAATCAACCGGAATGAAATGGAATGGAATGGAATGGAATGGAATAGAATGGTATCAACCCGAATGGAATGGAAAGGAATGGAATGGAATGGAATGGAATCAACCCGAATGCAATGGAATGCAATGGAATGGAATGGAATGGAATGGAATCAACCCGAATGGAATGGAATGGAATGGCATGGAATGGAATGGAATGGAATGGAATCAACCCGAATGGAATGGAATGGAATGGCATGGAATCCAATGGAATGGAACGGTGTCAATCCGACTTGAATGGAATGGAATGGAATGGAATCAACTCAAATGGAATGGAATGGAATGGAATGGAATGGAATCAATCCGAAATAAATGGAATGGAACATAATGGAATGGAATGTAATGGAATCAACCCGAATGGACTGGAACGCTGTGCAATCATCTCGAATGAAATGGAATTGAATGGAATCGACTCAACCTGAATAGAATGGAATGGAAAGGAATGGAATGGAATGGAAACAACAGGAATGGAATGGAAAGGAGTGGAATGGAATGGAATGCAATGGAATGGAATGGAATCAACGCGAATCTAATGGAATACAATGGACTGGAATGGAATCAACCGGAATGGAATGGAATGGAATGGAAAGGAATGGAATGGAATGAACCCGAATGGAATGGAATGGAATGGAATGGAATTGAATGGAATCAACCCGAATGGAATGGAATGGAATGGCATGGAATGGAATGGAATCAATCCGAGTGGAATGGAATGGAATGGAATGGAATGCAATGGAATGGAATGGAGTCAATCCGACTGGAATGGAATGGAATGGAATTGAATCAACTCAAATGGAATGGAATGGAATGGAATGGAATGGAATCAATCCGAAATAAATGGAATGGAACATGATGGAATGGAATGGAATGGAATCAACCCGAATGGAATGGAACGATGTGCAATCATCTCGAATGAAATGGAATGAAATGGAATCGACTCAACCTGAATGGAATGGAATGGAAAGGAATGGAATGGAATGGAAACAACACGAATGGAATGGAAAGGAGTGGAATGGAATGGAATGCAATGGAATGGAATGGAATAAACCCGAATGCAATGGAACGGAAAGGAAAGGAATGGAAAAGAATGGAATCAAACCGAATGGAATGGAATGGAATGGAATGAAATCAACACGAAAGGAATGGAATGGAATGGAATGGAATGGAATGGAATGGAGTATATCCAAATGGAATGGAATGGAAAGGAATGGAATAGAATGGAATGGAATGGAATGGAATCAAACTGCATGGAATGGAATCGAGTGGAATCAACTCGAATGGAATGGAACGAAATGGAATGGAATGGAATGGAATGGAATGGAATCACCCCGAATGGAATGGAATGCAACGGAAAGGAATTGTATGGATTCAACCTGAATGGAATGGAATGGAATGGAATGCAATGGAGTGGAATCAACCCGAATGGAATGCAATAGAATGGCACGGAATGGAATGCAATGGAAAGTAATCAACCTGAATGGAGTGGAGTGGAATGGAATGGAATGGAATGGAATGGAATGGAATCAACGCGATTCTAAAGGAATGAAATGGACTGGAATGGAATCAACTGGAATGGAATGGAAAGGAATGGAATGGAATGGAATCAACCCGAATGGAATGGAACGGAATGCCATGGAATGGAATGGAATGGAATGGAATAAACCCAAATGGAATGGAATGGAATGGCATGGCATGCAATGGAATGGAATGGAGTCAATCCGACTGGAATGGAATGGAATGGAATGGAATCAACTCAAATGGAATGGAATGGAATAGAATCAACCCGAAATAAATGGAATGGAACATGATGGAATGGAATGGAATGGAATCAACCCGAATGGAATGGAACGGTGTGCAATCATCTGGAATGAAATGGAATGGAATGGAATCGACTCAACCTGAATGGAATGGAATGGAAAGGAAAGGAATGGAATGGAAACAACATGAATGGAATGGAAAGGATTGTAATGGAATGGAATGCAATGGAATGGAATGGAATAAACCCGAATGCAGTGGAATAGAACGAAAAGGAATGGAAAAGAATGGAATCAAACCGAATGGAATGGAATGGAATGGAATGGAATCAACCGAAATGGAAAGGAATGGAATGGAATGGAATGGAATGGAATGGAATGGAATGGAATGGAGACGAATGGAATAAACACGAATGGAATGGAATTGAATGGAATGGAATCAACACGAGTCTAATGGAATGGAATGGAATGGAATGGAATGGAATGGACTGGAGTGGAATAGAATCAACCCGAATATAGTGGAATGGAATGGAATGGGATGGAATGGAATGGAATGGGATGGAATGGAATGGAATGGAATCACCCCGAATGGAATGGAATGGAATGAAATGGAATATAACGGAATGGAATTGAATGGAATCAACACGAAGAGAATGATCTGGAATGGAATGGAATGGAATGGAATGGAATGGAATGGAATGGAATCAATCCGAATGGAATGAAATTGAATGGAATGGAATGGAATGGTATGGAATCAACCCGAATGGGATGGAATGGAATGGAAGAGAATAGAATGCAAAGGAAAGGAATGGAATGAACCCGAATGGAATGGAATGGAATGGAATGCAATGCAATGGAATGGAATCAACCCGAATGGATTGGATTGGAATGGAATGGAATGGAATGGAATGAAATGTAATTGAATGGAATCGACCCAAATGGAATGGAATGGAATTGAATCGAATGGAATGGAATCAACCCAAATGGAATGGAATGGAATGGAATGGCATGGAATGGAATGGAATGGAATCAACCTGAATGGAATGGAATCAACCTGAATGGAATGGAATGGAAAAGAATGGAATGGAATGGAATCAACCGGAATGGAATTGTGTGGAATAGAATGGAAAGGAATGGAATGGAATGGAATCAACCCAAATAAAATGGAATGGAATGGAACGGAATGGAATAGAATGTAATGGAATCAACCCGAATGGTGTGGAATGGAATGGAATGTCATGGAATGGAATGAAATGGAATGGAATCAACCCGAATGGAATGGAATGGAATGGTATCAACCAGAATGGAATGGAATGGAATGGAATGGAATGGAATGGAATGGAATGGAATTAACCCAAATGCAACGGAAAGGAATGGTATGGAATGGAATCAACCCGAATGGAATGGAATGGAATGGAATGGAATGGAATGGAATGGAATCAACACGAATGGATTGGAATGGAATGCAATGGAATGGAATGGAATGGAATGGAATGGAATGGAATGGAATGGAATCAACACGAAGTTAATGAAATGGAATTGAATGGAATGGAATGGAATCAACCCGAATGGAATGGAATGCAATGGTATGGAATGGAATGGAATGGATTGGAATGGAATCAACCCGAATAGAATGGAATGGAATGGAATGGAATGGAATGGAATCAATCCGAATTGAAGGGAATGGAATGGAATGGAAACACCCCTAATGGAATGGAATGGAATGGTATGGAATAGAATGGAATGGAATGGAATGGAATCAACCCGAAATGATTGGAATTCAATGGAATGGAATGGAATCGAATCAACACGAATGAATTGGAATGGAATGGAATCAACTCTAATGGAATGGAATGGAATGGAATGGAATCGAATCAACCCGAATAGAATGGAATGGAATGGAATGGAATCACCCAGAATGGAATGGAACGGTGTGCAATCATCTCGAATGGAATGGAATGGAATGGAATCAAATCAACCTGAATGGAATGGAATGAATGGAATGCAATGGAATGGAAACAACAAGAGTGGAATGGAATGGAGTGGAATGGAATGGAATGCAATGGAATGGAATGGAATAAACCAGAATGGAATGGAATGGAATGGAAAGGAGTGGGAAAGAATGGAATCAAACCGAATGGAATGGAATGGAATGGAATGGAATCAACCGAAATGGAATGGAATGGAATGGAATGGAAAGGAATAGAATCAATCCGAATTGAATGGAATGGAATGGAATGGAATGGAATGGAATGGAATGGAATGGAATCAACACGAAAGCAATGGAATGGTATGGAATGGAATGGAATGGAATGGAATCAATGCGAATGGAATGGAATGGCATGGAATGCCATGGAGAGAAATGGAAAGGAATCAACACGAATGGAATGAAATGGAAGGGAATGGAATGGAATGGAACGGAATGAAATCAACACGAATGGCACGGAATGGAATGCAATGGGAAGTATTCAACCGGAACGGAGTGGAGTGGAATGGAATGGAATGGGATGGAATCAACGCGAATCTAATGTAATGGAATAGAATGGAATGGAATCAACCGGAATGAAATGGAATGGAATGGAATGGAATGGAATAGAATGGTATCAACCCGAATGGAATGGAAAGGAATGGAATGGAATGGAATGGAATCAACCCGAATGCAATGGAATGGAATGGAATGGAATGGAATGGAATGGAATCAACCCGAATGGAATGGAATGGAATGGCATGGAATGGAATGGAATGGAATGGAATCAACCCGAATGGAATGGAATGGAATGGCATGGAATCCAATGGAATGGAACGGTGTCAATCCGACTTGAATGGAATGGAATGGAATGGAATCAACTCAAATGGAATGGAATGGAATGGAATGGAATGGAATGGAATCAATCCGAAATAAATGGAATGGAACATAATGGAATGGAATGGAATGGAATCAACCCGAATGGACTGGAACGCTGTGCAATCATCTCGAATGAAATGGAATTGAATGGAATCGACTCAACCTGAATAGAATGGAATGGAAAGGAATGGAATGGAATGGAAACAACAGGAATGGAATGGAAAGGAGTGGAATGGAATGGAATGCAATGGAATGGAATGGAATCAACGCGAATCTAATGGAATACAATGGACTGGAATGGAATCAACCGGAATGGAATGGAATGGAATGGAAAGGAATGGAATGGAATGAACCCGAATGGAATGGAATGGAATGGAATGGAATTGAATGGAATCAACCCGAATGGAATGGAATGGAATGGCATGGAATGGAATGGAATCAATCCGAGTGGAATGGAATGGAATGGAATGGAATGCAATGGAATGGAATGGAGTCAATCCGACTGGAATGGAATGGAATGGAATTGAATCAACTCAAATGGAATGGAATGGAATGGAATCAATCCGAAATAAATGGAATGGAACATGATGGAATGGAATGGAATGGAATCAACCCGAATGGAATGGAACGGTGTGCAATCATCTCGAATGAAATGGAATGAAATGGAATCGACTCAACCTGAATGGAATGGAATGGAAAGGAATGGAATGGAATGGAAACAACACGAATGGAATGGAAAGGAGTGGAATGGAATGGAATGCAATGGAATGGAATGGAATAAACCCGAATGCAATGGAACGGAAAGGAAAGGAATGGAAAAGAATGGAATCAAACCGAATGGAATGGAATGGAATGGAATGAAATCAACACGAAAGGAATGGAATGGAATGGAATGGAATGGAATGGAATGGAGTATATCCAAATGGAATGGAATGGAAAGGAATGGAATAGAATGGAATGGAATGGAATGGAATCAAACTGCATGGAATGGAATCGAGTGGAATCAACTCGAATGGAATGGAACGAAATGGAATGGAATGGAATGGAATGGAATCACCCCGAATGGAATGGAATGCAACGGAAAGGAATTGAATGGATTCAACCTGAATGGAATGGAATGGAATGGAATGCAATGGAGTGGAATCAACCCGAATGGAATGCAATAGAATGGCACGGAATGGAATGCAATGGAAAGTAATCAACCTGAATGGAGTGGAGTGGAATGGAATGGAATGGAATGGAATGGAATGGAATCAACGCGATTCTAAAGGAATGAAATGGACTGGAATGGAATCAACTGGAATGGAATGGAAAGGAATGGAATGGAATGGAATCAACCCGAATGGAATGGAACGGAATGCCATGGAATGGAATGGAATGGAATGGAATAAACCCAAATGGAATGGAATGGAATGGCATGGCATGCAATGGAATGGAATGGAGTCAATCCGACTGGAATGGAATGGAATGGAATGGAATCAACTCAAATGGAATGGAATGGAATAGAATCAACCCGAAATAAATGGAATGGAACATGATGGAATGGAATGGAATGGAATCAACCCGAATGGAATGGAATGGAATCAACCCGAATGGAATGGAACGGTGTGCAATCATCTGGAATGAAATGGAATGGAATGGAATCGACTCAACCTGAATGGAATGGAATGGAAAGGAAAGGAATGGAATAGAAACAACATGAATGGAATGGAAAGGATTGTAATGGAATGGAATGCAATGGAATGGAATGGAATAAACCCGAATGCAGTGGAATAGAACGGAAAGGAATGGAAAAGAATGGAATCAAACCGAATGGAATGGAATGGAATGGAATGGAATCAACCGAAATGGAAAGGAATGGAATGGAATGGAATGGAATCAACACGAAGTTAATGAAATGGAATTGAATGGAATGGAATGGAATCAACCCGAATGGAATGGAATGCAATGGTATGGAATGGAATGGAATGAATTGGAATGGAATCAACCCGAATAGAATGGAATGGAATGGAATGGAATGGAATGGAATCAATCCGAATTGAATGGAATGGAATGGAATGGAAAGGAATGGAATGGAATGAACCCGAATGGAATGGAATGGAATGGAATGGAATTGAATGGAATCAACCCGAATGGAATGGAATAGAATGGCATGGAATGGAATGGAATCAATCCGAGTGGAATGGAATGGAATGGAATGGAATGCAATGGAATGGAATGGAGTCAATCCGACTGGAATGGAATGGAATGGAATTGAATCAACTCAAATGGAATGGAATGGAATGGAATGGAATGGAATCAATCCGAAATAAATGGAATGGAACATGATGGAATGGAATGGAATGGAATCAACCCGAATGGAATGGAACGGTGTGCAATCATCTCGAATGAAATGGAATGAAATGGAATCGACTCAACCTGAATGGAATGGAATGGAAAGGAATGGAATGGAATGGAAACAACACGAATGGAATGGAAAGGAGTGGAATGGAATGGAATGCAATGGAATGGAATGGAATAAACCCGAATGCAATGGAACGGAAAGGAAAGGAATGGAAAAGAATGGAATCAAACCGAATGGAATGGAATGGAATGGAATGAAATCAACACGAAAGGAATGGAATGGAATGGAATGGAGTATATCCAAATGGAATGGAATGGAAAGGAATGGAATAGAATGGAATGGAATGGAATGGAATCAAACTGCATGGAATGGAATCGAGTGGAATCAACTCGAATGGAATGGAACGAAATGGAATGGAATGGAATGGAATGGAATGGAATGGAATCACCCCGAATGGAATGGAATGCAACGGAAAGGAATTGAATGGATTCAACCTGAATGGAATGGAATGGAATGGAATGCAATGGAGTGGAATCAACCCGAATGGAATGCAATAGAATGGCACGGAATGGAATGCAATGGAAAGTAATCAACCTGAATGGAGTGGAGTGGAATGGAATGGAATGGAATGGAATGGAATGGAATCAACGCGATTCTAAAGGAATGAAATGGACTGGAATGGAAACAACTGGAATGCAATGGAAAGGAATGGAATGGAATGGAATCAACCCGAATGGAATGGAACGGAATGCCATGGAATGGAATGGAATGGAATGGAATAAACCCAAATGGAATGGAATGGAATGGCATGGCATGCAATGGAATGGAATGGAGTCAATCCGACTGGAATGGAATGGAATGGAATGGAATCAACTCAAATGGAATGGAATGGAATAGAATCAACCCGAAATAAATGGAATGGAACATGATGGAATGGAATGGAATGGAATCAACCCGAATGGAATGGAATGGAATCAACCCGAATGGAATGGAACGGTGTGCAATCATCTGGAATGAAATGGAATGGAATGGAATCGACTCAACCTGAATGGAATGGAATGGAAAGGAAAGGAATGGAATGGAAACAACATGAATGGAATGGAAAGGATTGTAATGGAATGGAATGCAATGGAATGGAATGGAATAAACCCGAATGCAGTGGAATAGAACGGAAAGGAATGGAAAAGAATGGAATCAAACCGAATGGAATGGAATGGAATGGAATGGAATCAACCGAAATGGAAAGGAATGGAATGGAATGGAATGGAATGGAATGGAATGGAATGGAATGGAGACGAATGGAATAAACACGAATGGAATGGAATTGAATGGAATGGAATCAACACGAGTCTAATGGAATGGAATGGAATGGAATGGAATGGACTGGAGTGGAATAGAATCAACCCGAATATAGTGGAATGGAATGGAATGGGATGGAATGGAATGGAATGGGATGGAATGGAATGGAATGGAATCACCCCGAATGGAATGGAATGGAATGAAATGGAATATAACGGAATGGAATTGAATGGAATCAACACGAAGAGAATGATCTGGAATGGAATGGAATGGAATGGAATGGAATGGAATGGAATGGAATGGAATCAATCCGAATGGAATGAAATTGAATGGAATGGAATGGAATGGTATGGAATCAACCCGAATGGGATGGAATGGAATGGAAGAGAATAGAATGCAAAGGAAAGGAATGGAATGAACCCGAATGGAATGGAATGGAATGGAATGCAATGCAATGGAATGGAATCAACCCGAATGGATTGGATTGGAATGGAATGGAATGGAATGGAATGAAATGTAATGGAATGGAATCGACCCAAATGGAATGGAATGGAATTGAATCGAATGGAATGGAATCAACCCAAATGGAATGGAATGGAATGGAATGGCATGGAATGGAATGGAATGGAATCAACCTGAATGGAATGGACTCAACCTGAATGGAATGGAATGGAAAAGAATGGAATGGAATGGAATCAACCGGAATGGAATTGTGTGGAATAGAATGGAAAGGAATGGAATGAAATGGAATCAACCCAAATAAAATTGAATGGAATGGAACGGAATGGAATAGAATGTAATGGAATCAACCCGAATGGTGTGGAATGGAATGGAATGTCATGGAATGGAATGAAATGGAATGGAATCAACCCGAATGGAATGGAATGGAATGGTATCAACCAGAATGGAATGGAATGGAATGGAATGGAATGGAATGGAATGGAATGGAATGGAATGGAATTAACCCAAATGCAACGGAAAGGAATGGTATGGAATGGAATCAACCCGAATGGAATGGAATGGAATGGAATGGAATGGAATGGAATGGAATCAACACGAATGGATTGGAATGGAATGCAATGGAATGGAATGGAATGGAATGGAATGGAATGGAATGGAATCAACACGAAGTTAATGAAATAGAATTGAATGGAATGGAATGGAATCAACCCGAATGGAATGGAATGCAATGGTATGGAATGGAATGGAATGGACTGGAATGGAATCAACCCGAATAGAATGGAATGGAATGGAATGGAATGGAATGGAATCAATCCGAATTGAAGGGAATGGAATGGAATGGAATGGAATGGAAACACCCCTAATGGAATGGAATGGAATGGTATGGAATAGAATGGAATGGAATGGAATGGAATCAACCCGAAATGATTGGAATTCAATGGAATGGAATGGAATCGAATCAACACGAATGAATTGGAATGGAATGGAATCAACTCTAATGGAATGGAATGGAATGGAATGGAATCGAATCAACCCGAATAGAATGGAATGGAATGGAATGGAATCAACCAGAATGGAATGGAACGGTGTGCAATCATCTCGAATGGAATGGAATGGAATGGAATCAAATCAACCTGAATGGAATGGAATGAATGGAATGCAATGGAATGGAAACAACAAGAGTGGAATGGAATGGAGTGGAATGGAATGGAATGCAATGGAATGGAATGGAATAAACCAGAATGGAATGGAATGGAATGGAAAGGAGTGGGAAAGAATGGAATCAAACCGAATGGAATGGAATGGAATGGAATGGAATCAACCGAAATGGAATGGAATGGAATGGAATGGAAAGGAATAGAATCAATCCGAATTGAATGGAATGGAATGGAATGGAATGGAATGGAATGGAATGGAATGGAATCAACACGAAAGCAATGGAATGGTATGGAATGGAATGGAATGGAATGGAATCAATGCGAATGGAATGGAATGGAATGGCATGGAATGCCATGGAGAGAAATGGAAAGGAATCATCACGAATGGAATGAAATGGAAGGGAATGGAATGGAATGGAACGGAATGAAATCAACACGAATGGCACGGAATGGAATGCAATGGGAAGTAATCAACCGGAACGGAGTGGAGTGGAATGGAATGGAATGGGATGGAATCAACGCGAATCTAATGTAATGGAATAGAATGGAATGGAATCAACCGGAATGAAATGGAATGGAATGGAATGGAATGGAATAGAATGGTATCAACCCGAATGGAATGGAAAGGAATGGAATGGAATGGAATGGAATCAACCCGAATGCAATGGAATGGAATGGAATGGAATGGAATGGAATGGAATCAACCCGAATGGAATGGAATGGAATGGCATGGAATGGAATGGAATGGAATGGAATCAACCCGAATGGAATGGAATGGAATGGCATGGAATCCAATGGAATGGAACGGTGTCAATCCGACTTGAATGGAATGGAATGGAATGGAATCAACTCAAATGGAATGGAATGGAATGGAATGGAATGGAATCAATCCGAAATAAATGGAATGGAACATAATGGAATGGAATGGAATGGAATCAACCCGAATGGACTGGAACGCTGTGCAATCATCTCGAATGAAATGGAATTGAATGGAATCGACTCAACCTGAATAGAATGGAATGGAAAGGAATGGAATGGAATGGAAATAACAGGAATGGAATGGAAAGGAGTGGAATGGAATGGAATGCAATGGAATGGAATGGAATCAACGCGAATCTAATGGAATACAATGGACTGGAATGGAATCAACCGGAATGGAATGGAATGGAATGGAAAGGAATGGAATGGAATGAACCCGAATGGAATGGAATGGAATGGAATGGAATTGAATGGAATCAACCCGAATGGAATGGAATGGAATGGCATGGAATGGAATGGAATCAATCCGAGTGGAATGGAATGGAATGGAATGGAATGCAATGGAATGGAATGGAGTCAATCCGACTGGAATGGAATGGAATGGAATTGAATCAACTCAAATGGAATGGAATGGAATGGAATGGAATGGAATCAATCCGAAATAAATGGAATGGAACATGATGGAATGGAATGGAATGGAATCAACCCGAATGGAATGGAACGGTGTGCAATCATCTCGAATGAAATGGAATGAAATGGAATCGACTCAACCTGAATGGAATGGAATGGAAAGGAATGGAATGGAATGGAAACAACACGAATGGAATGGAAAGGAGTGGAATGGAATGGAATGCAATGGAATGGAATGGAATAAACCCGAATGCAATGGAACGGAAAGGAAAGGAATGGAAAAGAATGGAATCAAACCGAATGGAATGGAATGGAATGGAATGGAATGGAATCAACCGAAATGGAAAGGAATGGAATGGAATGGAATGGAATGGAATGGAATGGAATGGAATGGAATGGAATGGTATGGAATCAACCCGAATGGAATGGATTGGAATGGAATGGAATGGAATGGAATGGCGTCAAACCAAACGGAATGGAATGGATTGCAATCAACTCGAAAGGAATGGAATGGAATTGACTGGAATGGAATGGAATGGAATTCAATGGAATCAACTCGTATGGAATGGAATGGAATGGAATGGAAAGGAATGGAATGGAAAGGAATGAAATGGAATGGAATGGAATGGAATGGAGAAACCCGAAGGGAAAGTAATGGAATGGAATGGAATGGAATGGAATAAACCCGAATGGAATGAAATGGAATGGAATGGAATGGAATGGAATGCAATGGAATGGAATGGAATGGAATGCAATGGAATAAACCCGAATGGAATGGAAAGGAATGGAATGGAATGGAATGGAATCAAACTGCATGGAATGGAATCGAGTGGAATCAACTCGAATGGAATGGAACGGAATGGAATGGAATGGAATGGAATGGAATGGAATGGAATGGAATCACCCCGAATGGAATGGAATGCAATGGAAAGGAATTGAATGGATTCAACCTGAATGGAATGGAATGGAATGGAATGGAGAGGAATGGAATTGAATGGAATCACCCCGAATGGAATGGAATGGAATGAAATGGAATATTACGGAATGGAATTGAATGGAATTAACACGAAGAGAGTGATCTGGAATGGAATGGAGTGAGATGGAATGGAATGGAATCAATCCGAGTGGAATGAAATGGAATGGAATGGAATGGAATGGTATGGAATCAACCCGAATGGAATGGAATGGAATGGAATGGAATTGCGTCAAACCAAACGGAATGGAATGGATTGGAATCAACTCGAAAGGAATGGAATGGAATTGACTGGAATGGAATGGAATGGAATGCAATGGAATCAACTCGTATGGAATGGAATGGAATGGAATGGAAAGGAATGGAATGGAAAGGAATGAATTGGAATGGAATGGAATGGAATGGAATGGAATGGAATGGAGAAACCCGAAGGGAAAGTCATGGAATGGAATGGAATGGAATGGAATAAACCCGAATGGAATGAAATGGAATGTAATGGAATGGAATGGAATGGAATGGAATGGAATGGAATGGATTGCAATGGAATAAACCCGAATGGAATGGAAAGGAATGGAATGGAATGGAATGGAATGGAATGGAATGGAATCGAATCAGCCCGAATGAAATGGAATGGAACGGAAAGGAATCAACCCGAACTGAATGGAATGAAATGGCATGGAAAGTAATGGAATGGAATGGAAAGGAATGGAATGGAAACAACCCGAATGGAATGGAATGGAATGGAATGGAATGGAATGGAATGGAATCAACCCGAAAGGAGTGGAATTCAATGGAATGGAATGGAATCGAATCAACACGAATGAATTGGAATGGAAAGGAATCAACTCAAATGGAATGCAATGGAATGGAACGGAATGGAATTGAATCAACCCGAATAGAATGGAATGGAATGGAATGGAATCAACCAGAATGGAATGGAACGGTGTGCAATCATCTCGTATGGAATGGAATGGAATGGAATCAAATCAACCTGAATGGAATGGATTGAATGGAATGGAATGGAATGGAAACAACACGAGTGGAATGGATTGGAGTGGAATGGAATGGAATCAACCCGAAAGGAGTGGAATTCAATGGAATGGAATGGAATCGAATCAAAACGAATGAATTGGAATTGAATGGAATCAACTCAAATGGAATGGAATGGAATGGAACAGAATCGAATCAACTCGAACAGAATGGAATGGAATGGAATGGAAACAACCAGAATGGAATGGAACGGTGTGCATTCATCTCGAATTGAATGGAATGGAATGGAATCAAATCAACCTGAATGGAATGGAATGAATGGAATGGAATGGAATGGAAACAACACGAGTGGAATGGAATGGAGTGGAATGGAATGGAATGCAATGGAATGGAATGGAGTAAACAAGAATGGAATGGAATGGAATGGAATGGAGAGGGAAAGAATGGAATCAAACCGAATGGAATGGAATGGAATGGAATGGAATCAAACGAAATGGAATGGAATGGAATGGAATAGAATCAACCCGAATGGAATGGAATGGAATGGAATGGAATGGAATGGAATGGAATGGAATGGAATCAACACGAATGGAATGGAATGGAATGGAATGGAATGGAATGGAATGCCATGGAGAGGAATGGAATGGAATCAACACGAATGGAATGAAATGGAACGGAATAGAATGGAATGGATCGGAATGAAATCAACACGAAAGGAATGGAATGGAAAGGAAGGGAATGGAATGGAACATATCCGAATGGAATGGAATGGAAAGCAATAGAATAGAATGGAATGGAATGGAATGGAATCAAACTGCATGGAATGGAATCGAGTGGAATCAACTAGAATGGAATGGAACGGAATGGAATGGAATGGAATGGAATGGAATGGAATCACCCCGAAAGGAATGGAATGCAATGGAAAGGAATTGAATGGATTCAACCTGAATGGAATGGAATGGAATGGAATGCAATGGAGTGGAATCAACCCGAATGGAATGCAATGGAATGGCACGGAATGGAATGCAATGGAAAGTAATCAACCGGAACGGAGTGCAGTGGAATGGAATGGAATGGAATGGGATGGAATCAACGCGAATCTAATGGAATGGAATGGAATGGAATGGAATCAACCGGATTGAAATCGAATGGAATGGAATGGAATGGAATGGAATGGTATCAACCCGAATGGAATGGAATGGAATGGAATGGAATGGAATGGAATGGAATGGAATGGAATGGAATGGAATGGCATGGAATCAACCCCAATGGAATAGAATGGAATGGAATGGAATGGAATGGAAAAGAATGGAATGGTTTCACAAGAATGGAATGGAATGGAATGGAATGGAATGGAATCAACTGGAATGGAATGGAATGGAATGGAATGGAATGGAATGGAATGGAATGGAATAGAATCAACCCGAATTGAATGGAATGGGATGGAATGGAATGGAACCTGCCCGAATGGAAAGGAATGGAATGGAATGGAATGGAATGGAATGGAATGGTATCAACCCGAATGGAATGGAATGGAATGGAATGGAATGGAATGGAATGGAATGGAATGGAATGGCATAGAATCAACCCGAATGGAATAGAATGGAATGGAATGGAATGGAATGGAAAAGAATGGAATGGTTTCACAAGAATGGAATGGAATGGAATGGAATGGAATGGAATGGAATGGAATGGAATCAACTGGAATGGAATGGAATGGAATGGAATGGAATGGAATGGAATGGAATGGAATGGAATAGAATCAACCCGAATTGAATGGAATGGGATAGAATGGAATGGAACCTGCCCGAATGGAAAGGAATGGAATGGAATGGAATGGAAACAACACGAATGGAATGGAAAGGAGTGGAATGGAATGGAATGCAATGGAATGGAATGGAATAAACCCGAATGCAATGGAACGGAAAGGAAAGGAATGGAAAAGAATGGAATCAAACCGAATGGAATGGAATGGAATGGAATGGAATGGAATCAACCGAAATGGAAAGGAATGGAATGGAATGGAATGGAATGGAATGGAATGGAATGGAATGGAATGGAATGGTATGGAATCAACCCGAATGGAATGGATTGGAATGGAATGGAATGGAATGGAATGGCGTCAAACCAAACGGAATGGAATGGATTGCAATCAACTCGAAAGGAATGGAATGGAATTGACTGGAATGGAATGGAATGGAATTCAATGGAATCAACTCGTATGGAATGGAATGGAATGGAATGGAAAGGAATGGAATGGAAAGGAATGAAATGGAATGGAATGGAATGGAATGGAGAAACCCGAAGGGAAAGTAATGGAATGGAATGGAATGGAATGGAATAAACCCGAATGGAATGAAATGGAATGGAATGGAATGGAATGGAATGCAATGGAATGGAATGGAATGGAATGCAATGGAATAAACCCGAATGGAATGGAAAGGAATGGAATGGAATGGAATGGAATCAAACTGCATGGAATGGAATCGAGTGGAATCAACTCGAATGGAATGGAACGGAATGGAATGGAATGGAATGGAATGGAATGGAATGGAATGGAATCACCCCGAATGGAATGGAATGCAATGGAAAGGAATTGAATGGATTCAACCTGAATGGAATGGAATGGAATGGAATGGAGAGGAATGGAATTGAATGGAATCACCCCGAATGGAATGGAATGGAATGAAATGGAATATTACGGAATGGAATTGAATGGAATTAACACGAAGAGAGTGATCTGGAATGGAATGGAGTGAGATGGAATGGAATGGAATCAATCCGAGTGGAATGAAATGGAATGGAATGGAATGGAATGGTATGGAATCAACCCGAATGGAATGGAATGGAATGGAATGGAATTGCGTCAAACCAAACGGAATGGAATGGATTGGAATCAACTCGAAAGGAATGGAATGGAATTGACTGGAATGGAATGGAATGGAATGCAATGGAATCAACTCGTATGGAATGGAATGGAATGGAATGGAAAGGAATGGAATGGAAAGGAATGAATTGGAATGGAATGGAATGGAATGGAATGGAATGGAATGGAGAAACCCGAAGGGAAAGTCATGGAATGGAATGGAATGGAATGGAATAAACCCGAATGGAATGAAATGGAATGTAATGGAATGGAATGGAATGGAATGGAATGGAATGGAATGGATTGCAATGGAATAAACCCGAATGGAATGGAAAGGAATGGAATGGAATGGAATGGAATGGAATGGAATGGAATCGAATCAGCCCGAATGAAATGGAATGGAACGGAAAGGAATCAACCCGAACTGAATGGAATGAAATGGCATGGAAAGTAATGGAATGGAATGGAAAGGAATGGAATGGAAACAACCCGAATGGAATGGAATGGAATGGAATGGAATGGAATGGAATGGAATCAACCCGAAAGGAGTGGAATTCAATGGAATGGAATGGAATCGAATCAACACGAATGAATTGGAATGGAAAGGAATCAACTCAAATGGAATGCAATGGAATGGAACGGAATGGAATTGAATCAACCCGAATAGAATGGAATGGAATGGAATGGAATCAACCAGAATGGAATGGAACGGTGTGCAATCATCTCGTATGGAATGGAATGGAATGGAATCAAATCAACCTGAATGGAATGGATTGAATGGAATGGAATGGAATGGAAACAACACGAGTGGAATGGATTGGAGTGGAATGGAATGGAATCAACCCGAAAGGAGTGGAATTCAATGGAATGGAATGGAATCGAATCAAAACGAATGAATTGGAATTGAATGGAATCAACTCAAATGGAATGGAATGGAATGGAACAGAATCGAATCAACTCGAACAGAATGGAATGGAATGGAATGGAAACAACCAGAATGGAATGGAACGGTGTGCAATCATCTCGAATTGAATGGAATGGAATGGAATCAAATCAACCTGAATGGAATGGAATGAATGGAATGGAATGGAATGGAAACAACACGAGTGGAATGGAATGGAGTGGAATGGAATGGAATGCAATGGAATGGAATGGAGTAAACAAGAATGGAATGGAATGGAATGGAATGGAGAGGGAAAGAATGGAATCAAACCGAATGGAATGGAATGGAATGGAATGGAATCAAACGAAATGGAATGGAATGGAATGGAATAGAATCAACCCGAATGGAATGGAATGGAATGGAATGGAATGGAATGGAATGGAATGGAATGGAATCAACACGAATGGAATGGAATGGAATGGAATGGAATGGAATGGAATGGAATGCCATGGAGAGGAATGGAATGGAATCAACACGAATGGAATGAAATGGAACGGAATAGAATGGAATGGATCGGAATGAAATCAACACGAAAGGAATGGAATGGAAAGGAAGGGAATGGAATGGAACATATCCGAATGGAATGGAATGGAAAGCAATAGAATAGAATGGAATGGAATGGAATGGAATCAAACTGCATGGAATGGAATCGAGTGGAATCAACTAGAATGGAATGGAACGGAATGGAATGGAATGGAATGGAATGGAATGGAATCACCCCGAAAGGAATGGAATGCAATGGAAAGGAATTGAATGGATTCAACCTGAATGGAATGGAATGGAATGGAATGCAATGGAGTGGAATCAACCCGAATGGAATGCAATGGAATGGCACGGAATGGAATGCAATGGAAAGTAATCAACCGGAACGGAGTGCAGTGGAATGGAATGGAATGGAATGGGATGGAATCAACGCGAATCTAATGGAATGGAATGGAATGGAATGGAATCAACCGGATTGAAATCGAATGGAATGGAATGGAATGGAATGGAATGGTATCAACCCGAATGGAATGGAATGGAATGGAATGGAATGGAATGGAATGGAATGGAATGGAATGGAATGGAATGGAATGGCATGGAATCAACCCCAATGGAATAGAATGGAATGGAATGGAATGGAATGGAAAAGAATGGAATGGTTTCACAAGAATGGAATGGAATGGAATGGAATGGAATGGAATCAACTGGAATGGAATGGAATGGAATGGAATGGAATGGAATGGAATGGAATGGAATAGAATCAACCCGAATTGAATGGAATGGGATGGAATGGAATGGAACCTGCCCGAATGGAAAGGAATGGAATGGAATGGAATGGAATGGAATGGAATGGAATGGTATCAACCCGAATGGAATGGAATGGAATGGAATGGAATGGAATGGAATGGAATGGAATGGAATGGCATAGAATCAACCCGAATGGAATAGAATGGAATGGAATGGAATGGAATGGAAAAGAATGGAATGGTTTCACAAGAATGGAATGGAATGGAATGGAATGGAATGGAATGGAATGGAATGGAATCAACTGGAATGGAATGGAATGGAATGGAATGGAATGGAATGGAATGGAATGGAATAGAATCAACCCGAATTGAATGGAATGGGATAGAATGGAATGGAACCTGCCCGAATGGAAAGGAATGGAATGGAATGGAATGGAATGGAATGGAATGGAATGGAATGGAATTAACACGAGTCTAATGGAATGGAATGGATTGGAATGGAATGGAATGGAATCGACACGAATGTAATGTAATGGAATGGAATGGAATGGAATGGAATCAACCGGAATGGAATCGAATGGAATGGAACGGAATCAACTGGAATGGAATGGAATGGAATGGAATGGAATGGAATGGAATGGAATGGAAACAACCCGAATAGAATGGAATGGGATGGAATGCAATAGAACTTACACGAGAGGAAAGGAATGGAATGGAATGGAATTGAATTTAATGGAATCAATACGAGTCTAATGGAATGGTATGGAATGGAATGGAATGGAATGGAATGGAATGGAATGGAATCAACACGAATGGAATGGAATGGAATGGAATGGAATGGAATGGAATGGAATGGAATCAACCAGAATGGAATGGAATGGAATGGAAGAGAATGGAATGGAATGGAACGGAATGGAATCAATCCGAATGGAATGGAATGGAATGGAATGCAATGCAATGGAATGGAATCAACCCGAATGGATTGGAATGGAATGGAATGGAATGAAATGGAATGGAATGGAATCGACCCAAACGGAATGGAATGGAATGGAATGGAATGGCATGGAATGGAATGGAATCAACGCAAATGGAATGGAATGGAATGGAATGGAATGGAATCAACCTGAATTGGATGCATTCGACCTGAATTGAATGGAATGGAAAAGAATGGAATGGAATTGAATCAACCGGAAAGGAATGGTATGGAATATAATGGAAAGGAATGGAATGGAAAAGAATCAACCCGAATGGAATGGAATGGAATGGAACGGAATGGAATAGAATGGAATGGAATCAACCAGAATGGAATTGAATGGAATGGCATGGAATGGAATGAAATGGAATGGAATCAACCCAAATGGAATGGAATGGAATGGCATCAACCCGAATGGCATGGAATGGAATGGAATGGAATTTAATGGAATTAACCCAAATGCAATGTAAAGGAATGGTATGGAAAGTAATCAAACCGAATGGAATGGAATGGAATGGAATGGAATGGAATGGAATGGAATGGAATCAACCCGAATGGATTGGAATGGAATGCAATGGAATGGAATGGAATGGAATGGAATGGAATCAACACGAATTTAATGAAATGGAATGGAATGGAATGGAATGGAATGGAATCAACCCGAATGGAATGGAATGCAATGGAATGGAATGGAATTTAATGGACTGGAATGCAATCAACCCGAATAGAATGGAATGGAATGGAATGGAATGGAATGGAATGGAATGGAATGGAATGGAATGGATTTGAATGGAATCAACCCGAATAGAATGGCATGGAATGGAATGGAATTGAATGGAATGGAATGGAATGGAATTTAATCAACACGAATGGAATGGAATGGAATGGAATGGAACGGAATCAATGCGAATGGAATGGAATGGAATGGAATGGAATGGAATGGAATGGAACAAACCCGAAAGGAATGGAAGGGAATTGAATGGAAAGGAATCAACCTGAATGGAATGGAATGAAATGGAATGGAAAGGAATGGAATGGAAAGGAATCAACCGGAATGGAATGGAATGGAATGGAATGGATTGGAATGGAATGGAATCAACCCGAATGGAATGGAATGGAATGGAACAGAATGGAATAGAATGGAATGGAATCAACCAGAATGGAATTGAATGGAATGGCATGGAATGGAATGAAATGGAATGGAATCAACCCAAATGGAATGGAATGGAATGGCATCAACCCGAATGGCATGGAATGGAATGGAATGGAATTTAATGGAATTAACCCAAATGCAATGTAAAGGAATGGTATGGAATGGAATCAAACCAAATTGAATGGCATGGAATGGAATGGAATGGAATGGAATGGAATCAACCCGAATGGATTGGAATGGAATGCAATGGAATGGAATGGAATGGAATGGAATGGAATGGAATCAACACGAATTTAATGAAATGGAATGGAATGGAATTGAATGGAATCAACCCGAATGGAATGGAATGCAATGGAACGGAATGGAATTTAATGGACTGGAATGCAATCAAAACGAATAGAATGGAATGGAATGGAATGGAATGGAATGGAATGGAATGGAATGGATTTGAATGGTATCAACCCGAATAGAATGACATGGAATGGAATGGAATTGAATGGAATGGAATGGAATGGAATTTAATCAACACTAATGGAATGGAATGGAATGGAATGGAACGGAATCAACCCGAATGGAATGGAAGCAACCCGAATGGAATGGAATGGAATGGTATGGAATGGAATCAACCGGAATGGAATGGAATGCAATGGAATGGAATTGAACGGACTGGAATCAACCCGAATGGAATGGAATGGAAGGGAAGGGAATGGAATGGAATGGAATGGAATGGAATGGAATGGAATGGAATGGAATCAACCCGAATGGAATGGAATGTAATTGAATGGAATGGAATGGAATGGAATGAAATGGAACGAAATGGAATCAACACGAATGGAATGGAATGGAATGGAACGGAAAGGAATGGAATCAACCTGAATGGAATTGAATGGAATGGCATTAAATAGAGTGGAATGCAATGGAATCAACACGAATGGAATGGAATGAAATGGTATGGAATGGAATGGAATGGAATGGAATGGAGTCAATACTTACGGAATGTAATGGAATGCAATGGAATGGAATAGAATGGAATGGAATGGAATGGAATGCAATGGAATGGAATTGAATGGAATAGAATAGAATGGAATCAACCCGAATGGAATGGAATGGAATGGAATGCAATGGAATGGAATGGAATGCAATGGAATCAACCCGATTGGAATGGAATGGAATGGAATAGAATGGAATCAACCTGAATGGAATGTAATGGAATGGAATGGAATGGAATGGAGTGGAATCAAACCGAGTGAAATGGAATGGAATGGAATGGAATGGAATGGAATGGAATGGAATGGTATGGAATGCAATGGAATCAATCCGAAATAAATGGAATGGAATAGAGTGGAATGGAATGGAATGGAATCAACCCGAATGGAAAGGAATGGAATGGAATGGAATGGAAAAGAATGGAATCAAAACGAATGGAATGGAATGGAATGGAATGGAATCAACCCTATAGGAATGGAATGGAATCGAATGGAATGGAATCAGCCCGAATGGAATGGAATGGAACGGAATGGAATGGAATCAACACGAATGGAATGCAATGGAATGGAATGGAATGGAATCAATGCGAATGGAATGGAATGGAATGGAATGGAATGGAATGGAATGGAACAAACCCGAAAGTAATGGAAGGGAATTGAATGGAAAGGAATCAACCCGAATGGAATGAAATGAAATGGAATGGAAAGGAATGGAATGGAAAGGAATCAACCGGAATGGAATGGAATGGAATGGAATGGATTGGAATGGAATGGAATGGAATCAACCCGAATGGAATGGAATGCAATGGAATGGAATGGAATCGAATCAACACGAATGAAATGGAATGAAATGGAATCAACTCGAATGGAAAGGAATGGAATGGAATGGAATGAAATGGAATCAACCCTAATGGAATGGAATGGAATGGAATGGAATGGAATGGAATGGAATGGCATGGAATGGAATCAACCCGAATGGAATGGAATGGAATGGAATGGAATGAAAACAACACGAATGGAATGGAATGGAGTGGAATGGAATGGAACGGATTGGAATGGAATGGAACGGATTGGAATGGAATGGAATCAACCCGAATGGAATGGAATGGAATGCATTGGAATGGAATGGAAAAGAATGGAATCAAACCGAATGGAATGGAATGGAATGGAATGGAAACAACCTGAATGGAATCGATTGGAATGGAATGGAATGGAATGGAATGGAATAGAATCAACTCGAATGGAATTGAATGGAATGCAATGGAATGGAATGGAGTCAACCAGAATGGAATGGAATGGAATGGAATGGAATGGAATGGAATGGAATCAACCCGAATGGAATGGAATGGAATGGAATGGAATGGCATGGAATGGAATCAACCCGAATGGTATGGAATGGAATGTAATGGAACGGAATGAAATCAACCCGAAAGGAATGGAATGGAATGGAATGGAATGGAATGTAGTATATCCGAATGGAATGGAATGGAAAGGAATGGAATAGAATGGAATGGAATGGAATGGAATCAAACTGCATGGAATGGAATCGAGTGGAATCAACTCGAATGGAATGGAACGAAATGGAATGGAATGGAATGGAATGGAATGGAATGGAATCACCCCGAATGGAATGGAATGCAATGGAAAGGAATTGAATGGATTCAACCTGAATGGAATGGAATGGAATGGAATGGAATGGAATGGAATGGAATGCAATGGAGTGGAATCAACCCGAATGGAATGCAATGGAATGGCACGGAATGGAATGCAATGGAAAGTAATCAACCTGAATGGAGTGGAGTGGAATGGAATGGAATGGAATCAAAGCGAATCTAATGGAATGGAATGGACTGGAATGGAATCAACCGGAATAGAATGGATTGGAATGGAATGGAATGGAATGGAATGGAATGGAATCAACCCGAATGGAATGGAATGGAACGGAATGGAAGGAAATGGAATGGAATCAACCCGAATGGAATGGAATGGAATGGAATGGAATGGAATGGAATGGAATGGAATGGAATATACCCGAATGGAATGGAATGGAATGGCATGGAATGCAGTGGAATGGAATGGAGTCAATTCGACTGGAATGGAATGGAATGCAATGGAATCAACTCAACTGGAATGGAATGGAATGCAATCAACCCGAATAGAATGGAATGGAATGGAATGGAACGGAATGGAATGGAATGGAATGGAATGGATTTGAATGGAATCAACCCGAATAGAATGGCATGGAATGGAATGGAATTGAATGGAATGGAATGGAAAGGAATGGAATCAACACTAATGGAATGGAATGGAATGGAATGGAATGGAATGGAATCAACCCAAATGGAATGGAAGCAACCCGAATGGAATGGAATGGAATGGAATGGAATGGAATGGAATGTAATGGAATGCAATGGAATCAACCGGAATGGAATGGAATGCAATGGAATGGAATTGAATGGACTGGAATCATCCGGAACGGAATGGAATGGAAGGGAAGGGAATGGAATGGAATGGAATCAACCCGAATGGAAGGGAAGGTAATTGAATGGAATGGAATGGAATGGAATGAAATGGAACGAAATTGAATCAACACGAATGGAATGGAATGGAATGGAATGGAAAGGAATGGAATCAACCTGAATGGAAATGAATGGAATGGCATTAAATAGAGTGGAATGCAATGGAATCAACACGAATGGAATGGAATGAAATGGTATGGAATGGAATGGAATGAAATGGAATGGAGTCAATACTAACGGAATGGAATGGAATGCAATGGAATGGAATAGAATGGAATGGAATGGAATGGAATAGAATGGAATGGAATCAACCCGAATGGAATGGAATGGAATGGAATGCAATGGAATGGAATGAAATGGAATGGAATCAACCCGTTTGGAATGGAATGGAATGGAAAGGAATCAACCCGAACTGAATGGAATGAAATGGCATGGAAAGGAATGGAATGGAATGGAATGGAATGGAATGGAATGGAATGGAATCAACCCGAAAGGAGTGGAATTCAATGGAATGGAATGGGATCGAATCAACACGAATGAATTGCAATGGAATGGCATCAACTCAAATGGAATGGAATGGAATGGAAAGGAATCGAATCAACCCGAATAGAATGGAATGGAATGGAATGGAAACAACCAGAATGGAATGGAACGGTGTGCAATCATCTCGAATGGAATGGAATGGAATGGAATCAAATCAACCTGAATGGAATGGAATGAATGGAATGGAGTGGAATGGAAACAACACGAGTGGAATGGAATGGACTGGAATGGAATGGAATGCAATGGAATGGAATGGAATAAACCAGAATGGAATTAAATGGAATGGAATGGAGTGGGAAAGAATGGAATCAAACCGAATGGAATGGAATGGAATGGAATGGAATCAACTGAAATGGAATGGAATGGAATGGAATACAATCAACCCGAATGGAACGGAATGGAATGGAATGGAATGAAATGGAATGGAATCAACACGAATGGAATGGATTGGAATGGAAGGGAATGGAACGGAATGCCATGGAGAGGAATGGAATGGAATCAACACGAATGGAATGAAATGGAAGGGAATGGAATGGATTGGAACGGAATGAAATCAACACGAAAGGAATGGAATGGAATGGAATGGAATGGAATGGAACGGAATATATCCGAATGGAATGCAATGGAAAGGAATGGAATAGAATAGAATGGAATGGAATGGAATCAAACTGCATGGAATGGAATCGAGTGGAATCAACACGAATGGAATGGAACGGAATGGAATGGAATGGAATGGAATGGAATCAACCCGAATGGAATGGAATGGAATGGAATGGAATGGAATGGAATGGAATGGAATGGCATGGAATCAACCCGAATGGAATAGAATGGAATGTAATGTAAAGGAATGGAATGGAATGGAATGGAATGCAATGGAGTGGAAACAACAAGAGTGGAATGCAATGGAATGGCACACAATGGAATGCAATGGAAAGTAATAAACCGGAATGGAGTGGAGTGGAATGGAATGGAATGGAATGGAATGGAATAAACGCGAATCTAATGGAATGGAATGGAATGGAATGGACTGGAATGGAATCAACCGTAATGAAATGGAATGCAATGGAATGGAATGGAATGGAATGGAATCAACCCGAATGGAAAGGAATGGAATGGAATGGAATGGAATGGAATGGAATCAACCCGAATGGAATGGAATGGAATGGAATGGAATCAACCCGAATGGAATGGAATGGAATGGAATGGAATGGAATGGAATGGAATGGCATGGAATCAACCCGAATGGAATAGAATGGAATGTAATGTAAAGGAATGGAATGGAATGGAATGGAATGCAATGGAGTGGAAACAACAAGAGTGGAATGCAATGGAATGGCACACAATGGAATGCAATGGAAAGTAATAAACCGGAATGGAGTGGAGTGGAATGGAATGGAATGGAATGGAATGGAATAAACGCGAATCTAATGGAATGGAATGGAATGGAATGGACTGGAATGGAATCAACCGTAATGAAATGGAATGCAATGGAATGGAATGGAATGGAATGGAATCAACACGAATGGAAAGGAATGGAATGGAATGGAATGGAATGGAATGGAATCAACCCGAATGGAATGGAATGGAATGGAATGGAATCAACCCGAATGGAATGGAATGGAATGGCATGGAATGGAATGGAATGGAATGGTATCAACCCGAATGGAATGGAATGGAATGGCATGGAATCCAATGGAATGGAATGGAGTCAATCCGACTGGAATGGAATGGAATGGAATGGAATCAACTCAAATGGAATGGAATGGAATGGAATGGAATGGAATCAATCCGAAATAAATGGAATGGAACATAATGGAATGGAATGGAATGGAATCAACCCGAATGGAATGGAACGCTGTGCAATCATCTCGAATGAAATGGAATGGAATGGATTCGACCCAACCTGAATGGAATGGAATGAAAAGGAATGGAATGGAATGGTAACAACACGAATGGAATGGAAAGGAGTGGAATGGAATGGAATGCAATGGAATGGAATGGAATAAACCCGAATGCAATGGAATGGAATGGAAAGGAATGGAAAAGAATGGAATCAAACCGAATGGAATGGAATGGAAAGGAATGGAATCAACCGATATGGAAAGGAATGGAATGGAATGGAATGGAATGTAAAGGAATGGAATCAACACGAATGGAATGGAATGGAATGAAATGGAATCAATGCGAATGGAATGGAATGGAATGGAAAGGAATGGAATGGAATGGAAAGGAATGGAAAGGAATGGAATCAACCCGAAAGGAATGGAATGGAATGGAAAGAAAAGGAATGGAATATTTCCGAATGGAATGGAATGGAAAGGAAAGGAATAGAATCGAATGGAATGGAATGGAATGGAATCAAACCACATGGAATGGAACCGAGTGGAATCAACTCGAATGGAATGGAATGGAATGGAATGGAATCAACCCGAATGGAATGGAATGGAATGGAAAGGAATGGAAAGGATTCAACCCAAATGGAATGGAATGGAATGGAATGGAATGGAATCAACCCGAAAGGAATGCAATGGAATGGAATGGAATGGAATGAAATCAACCCGAATGGAATGGAAGGAATGGAATGGAATGGAATGGAATCAACCCAAATGGAATGGAATGGAATGGAGTGGAATGGAATGGAGTCAACCCGAATGGAATGGAATGGATTGGAATCAAGACGAATGGAATGGAATGGAATTGATTGGAATGGAATGGAATGGAATGGCATGCAATGGAATCAACTCGTATGGAATGGAATGGAATGGAATGGAAAAGAATGGAATGGAATGGAATGGAAAGGAATGGAATGGAATGGAATGGAATGGAATGGAATGGAATCAACCCGAATAGAATGGAATGGGATGGAATGGAATGGAACCTACACCAATGGAAAGGAAAGGGATGGAATGGAATTGAATGGAATGGAATCAACACGAGTCTAATGGAATGGAATGGAATGGAATGGAATGGAATGGAATGGAATCAACAAGAATGGAATGGAATGGAATGGAATGGAATCAACACGAATGGAATGGAATGGAATGGAATGGAATGGAATCAAGCGGAATGGAGTGATATTGAATGGAATGGAATGGAATGGAATCAACCCGAATGGAATGGAATGGGAAGGAACGGAATGGAATGGAATGGAATCAACCCGAATGGAATGGAATGAAACGGAATGGAATGGAATGGAACCAACATGAATGGAGTGGAATGGAATGGAATGGAATGGACTGGAGTGGAATGGAATCAACCCGAATGGAATGGAATGGAACGGAGTTGGATGGAATGGAATGGAATGGAATCACACAGAATGGAATGGAATGGAATGGAATGTTATGGAATGGAATTGAGTGGAATCAACGCGAATAGAATGAACTTAAATGGAATGGAATAGAATGGAATAAATTCGAATGGAACGGAATATAATGGAATGGAATGGAATGGAATCAACCCGAATGGAATGGAATGGAATGGAATAGAATGGAATGGAATGGAACGGAAGGGAATCAACTCAAATGGAATGAAATGGAATGGAATGCAATGCAATGGAATGGAATAAAACCGAATGGATTGGAATGGAATGAAATGGAATGGAATGGAATCGACCAAAATAGAATGGAATGGAATGGAATGGAATGCAATGGAATGGAATGGAATCAACCCAAATGGAATGAAATGGAATGGAATGGAATGGAATGGAATCAACCTGAATAGAATGGACTCAACTTGAATGGAGTGGAATGGAAAAGAATGGAATGGAATGGAATCAACCGGAATGGAATGGTGTGGAATAGAATGGAAAGGAATGGAAAGGAATGGAATCAACCCGAATGGAATGGAATGGAATGGAACGGAATGGAATAGAATGGAATGGAATCAACCAGAATGGAATTGAATGGAATGGCATGGAATGGAATGAAATGGAATGGAATCAACCCGAATGGAATGGAATGGAATGGCATCAACCCGAATGGAATGGAATGGAATGGAATGGAATTAATCCAAATGCAATGGAAAGGAATGGTATGGAATGGAATCAAACAGAATGGAATGGAATGGAAAGGAATGGAATGGAATCAACCCGAATGGATTGGAATGGAATGCAATGGAAAGTAATGGAATGGAATGGAATGGAATCATCACGAATATAATGAAATGGAATGGAATGGAATGGAATGGAATCAACCCGAATGGAATGGAATGCAATGGAATGGAATGGAATTTAATGGATTGGAGTGCAATCAACCCAAATAGAATGGAATGGAATGGAATGGAATGGAATGGAATGGAATGGATTTGAATGGAATCAACCCGAATAGAATGGAATGGAATGGAATGGAATGGAATGGAAAGGAATGGAATGGAATCAACCCGAATGGAATGGAATGGAATGGAATGGAAAGGAATCAACCCGAATGGAATGGAAGCAACCCGAATGCAATGGAATGGAATGGAATGGAATAAACCGGAATGGAATGCAATGCAATGGAATGGAATTGAACGGACTGGAATCAACCGGAATGGAATGGAATGGAAGGGAATGGAATGGAATGGCATCAACCCGAATGGAATGGAATGTAATTGAATGGAATGGAATGGCATGGAATAAAAAGGATTGAAATGTAATCAACCCGAATGGAATGGAATGGAAAAGAATGGAAAGGAATGGAATAAACCCAAATGGAATGGAATGTAATTGAATGGAATGGAATGGAAAGGATTGAAATGGAACGAAATGGAATCAACCCGAATGGAATGGAATGGAATGGAACGGAATGGAATTGAATCAACCGGAATGGTATGGAATGGAATGGAATGGAATAGAATGGAATGGAATGGAATCAACACGAATGGAATGGAATGGAAGGGAATGGAATGGAATGGAATGGAATCAACCAGAATGGAATGGAATGGAATGGCATGGAATGGAATGGAATGGAATGGAATCAACACGAATGGAATGGAATGGAATGGAATGGAATGGCATGGAATGCAATGGAATGTAATGGAGTCAATCCGAATGGCATGGAATGCAATGGAATGTAATGGAGTCTATCCGAATGGAATGGAAAGAAATGGAATGGAATGGAATCGAAACAACCCAAAGAGAATGAAATTGGATGGAATGGAATGGAATGGAATCAATCCGAAAAAAATGGAATGGAATATAATGGAATGGAATGGAATGGAATCAATCCGAATGGAATGGAACGCTGTACAATCATCTCGAATGAAATGGAATGGAATGGAATCGAATCCAGTTGAATGGAATGGAATGGAAAGGAATGGAATGGAATGGAAACAACACGAATTGAATGGAATGGAGTGGAATGGAATGGAATGCAATGGAATGGAATGGAATTGAATAAACCCGAATGCAATGGAATGGAATGGAATGGCATGGAAAAGAATGGAATCAAACCGAATGGAACGGAATTGAATGGAATGGAATGGAATCAACCGAAATGGAAAGGAATGGAATGGAATGGAACGGAACGGAACGGAAGGGAATGGAATGGAATGGAATGGAATCAACCCGAAAGGAATGGAATGGAACGGAATGGAATGGAATGGAATGGAATCAACCCGAATGGAATGGAAAGGAATGGAATGGAATGGAATGGAATGTAAAGGAATCAACCCGAATGGAATGGATTGCAATGGAATGGAATGGAATGGAATCAACCCGAATGGAAGGGAATGGAATGGAATGGAATGGAATAAAATGCAAAGCAGTCAACCAGAATGCAATGGAATCGAATGGAATTGAAACAAATAGAATGGAAAGCAATCAACAAGAATGGAATGGAATGGAATGGAATGGAATGGAATGGAATGGAATCAACCCAAATGGAATGGAATGGATTGGAGTCAACACGATTAGAATGGAATGGAATGGAATGGAATCAACCCGATTGGAGTGGAATGCAATGGAATGGAATGGAATGGAATCAACCCGAATGGAATGGAATGGAATGGAACGGAATGCAATCAACCCGAATGGAATGGAATGGAATGGAATGGAATGGAATGGAATGGAATGGAATGGAGTCAACCCGAATGGAATGGTATGGATTGGAATCAACTCGAATGGAATGGAATGGAATTGATTCGAATGGAATGGAATGGAATGTAATGCAATCAACTCGTATGGAATGGAATGGAATGGAATGGAAAGGAATGTAATGGAATGGAATGATATGGAATGGAATGGAATGGAGTGCAATGGAATGGAGAAACCGAAGGGAATGTAATGGAGTGGAATGGAATGGAATGGAATAAACGCGAATGTAATGCAATGGAATGGAATGGAAGTAATGAAATGGAATGGAATGGAATGGAATGGAATGGAATGGAATGGAATCAACCCGAATTGAATGGAATGGAATGGTATGGAATGGAATGGAATGGAATGGAATCAACCCAAAAGGAGTGGAATTCAGTGGAATGGAATGGAATCGAATCAACACGAATGAATTGGAATGCAATGGTATCAACACAAATGGAATGGAATGGAATGGAATGGAATCGAATCAACCCGAATAGAATGGAATGGAATGGAATGGAATAGAATGGAATCAATCCGAAGTAAATGGAATGGAATAGAATGGAATGGAATGGAATGGAATCAACCTGAATGGAATGGAACGGTGTGCAATCATCTCGAATTGAATGGAATGGAATGGAATCGAATCAACCTGAATGGAATGGAATGAATGGAATGGAATGGAATGGAAACAACACGAGTGGAATGGAATGGAGTGGAATGGAATGGAATGCAATGGAAAGGAATGGAAAAAAACCAGAATGGAATGGAATGGAATGGAATGGAATGGAATGGAGTGGGAAAGAATGGAATCAAACCGAATGGAATGGAATGGAATGGAATGGAATCAGCCGAAATGGAAGGGAATGGAATGGAATGGAGTCAACCCGAATGGAATGGAATGGAATGGAATGGAATGGAATGAATGCGAATGGAAAGGAATGGAATGGAATGCCATGGAGAGAAATGGAATGGAATCAACACGAAAGGAATGGAATGGATTGGAATGGAATTGAATAAACCCGAAGTGAATGAAATGGAATGGAATGGATTGGAATGTAATGTAATGGAATGGAAAGGAATGCAATGGAATAAACCCGAATGGAATGGAAAAGAATGGAATGGAATGGAATGCAATGGAATGGAATGGAATGGAATCACCCGAATGGAAAGGAATGGAATGGGAAGGAATAAACCAGAATGGAGTGGAATGGAATGGAATGGAATGGATTGGAATGGAAAGGAATCAACACGAATTGAATGGAATGAAATGGAATGGAAAGGAATGGAATGGAATGGAATGGAATGGAATGGAATGGAATGGAATGGAATCAACCCGAAAGGAGTGGAATTCAATGGAATGGAATGGAATCGAATCAACACGAATGAATTGGAATGGAATGGTATCAACTCAAATGGAATGGAATGGAATGGTATCGAATCGAATCAAACTGAATAGAATGGAATGGAATGGAATGGAATGGAATCAGTCCGAAATAAATGGAATGGAATAGAATGGAATGGAATGGAGTGGAATCAACCCGAATGGAATGGAGCGGTGTGCTATCATCTCGAATGGAATTGAATGGAGTGGAATCGAATAAACTGAATGGAACGGAGTGGAATGGAATGGAATGGAAACAACACCAATGGAATGGAATGGAGGGGATTGGAATGGAATGCAATGGAATTGAATGGAATCAACACGAATGGAATCAATGGAATGGAATGGAATGGAATGGAATGGAAAGGAATGGAATGGAAAGAATGGAATCAAACCGAATGGAATGGAATGGAATCAACAGAAATGGAATGGAATGGTATTGAATAGAATCAACCCGAATGGAATGGAATGGAATGGAATGGAATCATCCCGAATGGAATGGAATGGAATGGAATCAAATCGAATGGAATGGAATGGAATGGAATGGAATGGAACGGAATGGAATCAACCCGAATGGAATGGAATGGAATGGAATGGAATCAACCCGAAAGGAATGGAAGGCAATGGAATGGAATGGAATGGAATCCACCCGAATGGAATGGAATGGAATGGAATGGAATCAACCCGAAAGGAATGGAAGGCAATGGAATGGAATGGAATGGAATCCACCCGAATGGAATGGAATGCAATGGAATGGAATGGGATGGAATCAACTCGAATGGAAAGGAATGGAATGGAATAGAATGCAAAGCAATCAAACAGAATGGAATGGAATGGAATGGAATGGAATGGAATCAACCCGAATGGAATGGAATGGATTGGAAACAACTCGAATGGAATGGAATGGAATGGAATGGAATGGAATGGAATGGAATGGAATGGAATCAACACAAATGGAATGGAATGGAATGGAATGGAATGCAATGGAAGCAACCCGAATAGAATGGAATGGAACGGAATGGAATGGAATTCAATGGAATCAACCCGAATGGAATGGAATGGAATGGAAGAGAATGGAATGGAATGGAACGGAAGGGAATCAACCCAAATGGAATGAAATGGAATGGAATGCAATGCAATGGAATGGAATAAAACCGAATGGATTGGAATGGAATGAAATGGAATGGAATGGAATCGACCAAAATAGAATGGAATGGAATGGAATGGAATGCAATGGAACGGAATGGAATCAACCCAAATGGAATGAAATGGAATGGACTGGAATGGAATGGAATCAACCTGAATAGAATGGACTCAACCTGAATTGAGTGGAATGGAAAAGAATGGAATGGAATGGAATCAACCGGAATGGAATGGTGTGGAATAGAATGGAAAGGAATGGAATGGAATGGAATCAACCCGAATGGAATGGAATGGAATGGAACGGAATGGAATAGAATGGAATGGAATCAACCAGAATGGAATTGAATGGAATGGCATGGAATGGAATGAAATGGAATGGAATCAACCCGAATGGAATGGAATGGAATGGCATCAACCCGAATGGAATGGAATGGAATGGAATGGAATTAATCCAAATGCAATGGAAAGGAATGGTATGGAATGGAATCAAACAGAATGGAATGGAATGGAAAGGAATGGAATGGAATCAACCCGAATGGATTGGAATGGAATGCAATGGAAAGTAATGGAATGGAATGGAATGGAATCAACACGAATATAATGAAATGGAATGGAATGGAATGGAATGGAATCAACCCGAATGGAATGGAATGCAATGGAATGGAATGGAATTTAATGGATTGGAGTGCAATCAACCCAAATAGAATGGAATGGAATGGAATGGAATGGAATGGAATGGATTTGAATGGAATCAACCCGAATAGAATGGAATGGAATGGAATGGAATGGAATGGAATGGAAAGGAATGGAATGGAATCAACCCGAATGGAATGGAATGGAATGGAATGGAAAGGAATCAACCCGAATGGAATGGAAGCAACCCGAATGCAATGGAATGGAATGGAATGGAATAAACCGGAATGGAATGCAATGCAATGGAATGGAATTGAACGGACTGGAATCAACCGGAATGGAATGGAATGGAATGGAAGGGAATGGAATGGCATCAACCCGAATGGAATGGAATGTAATTGAATGGAATGGAATGGCATGGAATGAAAAGGATTGAAATGTAATCAACCCGAATGGAATGGAATGGAAAAGAATGGAAAGGAATGGAATAAACCCAAATGGAATGGAATGTAATTGAATGGAATGGAATGGAATGGATTGAAATGGAACGAAATGGAATCAACCCGAATGGAATGGAATGGAATGGAACGGAATGGAATTGAATCAACCGGAATGGTATGGAATGGAATGGAATGGAATAGAATGGAATGGAATGGAATCAACACGAATGGAATGGAATGGAAGGGAATGGAATGGAATGGAATGGAATCAACCAGAATGGAATGGAATGGAATGGCATGGAATGGAATGGAATGGAATGGAATCAACACGAATGGAATGGAATGGAATGGAATGGAATGGCATGGAATGCAATGGAATGTAATGGAGTCAATCCGAATGGCATGGAATGCAATGGAATGTAATGGAGTCAATCCAAATGGAATGGAAAGAAATGGAATGGAATGGAATCGAAAAAACCCAAAGAGAATGAAATTGGATGGAATGGAATGGAATGGAATCAATCCGAAATAAATGGAATGGAATATAATGGAATGGAATGGAATGGAATCAATCCGAATGGAATGGAACGCTGTGCAATCATCTCGAATGAAATGGAATGGAATGGAATCGAATCCAGTTGAATGGAATGGAATGGAAAGGAATGGAATGGAATGGAAACAACACGAATTGAATGGAATGGAGTGGAATGGAATGGAATGCAATGGAATGGAATGGAATTGAATAAACCCGAATGCAATGGAATGGAATGGAATGGCATGGAAAAGAATGGAATCAAACCGAATGGAACGGAATTGAATGGAATGGAATGGAATCAACCGAAATGGAAAGGAATGGAATGGAATGGAACGGAACGGAACGGAAGGGAATGGAATGGAATGGAATGGAAAGGAATCAACCCGAAAGGAATGGAATGGAACGGAATGGAATGGAATGGAATGGAATCAACCCGAATGGAATGGAATGGAACGGAATGGAATGGAATGGAATGGAATGGAATCAACCCGAATGGAATGGATTGTAATGGAATGTAATGGAATGGAATCATCCCGAATGGAATGGAATGGAATGGAATCAACCCGAATGGAATGGAATGGAATGGAATTGAAGGGACTGGAATCAACTCGATTCGAATGGTTTGGAAATGAATAGAATTGAAGGGAATGGAATAGAATCAACCCGAATGGAATGGAATGTAATTGAATGGAATGGAATGGAATGAAATGGAACAAAATCGAATCAACCCAAATGGAATGGAATGGAATGGAATAGAATGGAATGGAATGAAATGCAATGAAAGGGAATGGAATGGAATCAACCCGAATGGAATGGAAAGAAATGGCATGGAATGGACTGGAATCAACCCGAATGGAATGGAATGGAAGGGAATGGAATGGAAGGGAATGGAATGGCATCAACCCGAATGGAATGGAATGTAATTGAATGGAATGGAATGGCATTGAATGAAAAGGATTGAAATGTAATCAACACGAATGGAATGGAATGGAAAAGAATGGAAAGGAATGGAATAAACCCAAATGGAATGGAATGTAATTGAATGGAATGGAATGGAATGGATTGAAATGGAACGAAATGGAATCAACGCGAATGGAATGGAATTGAATGGAATGGAATGGAATGGAATGCAATGGAATCAACCCGAATGGAATGGAATCAACCCGAATGGAATGGAATGGAATGGAACGGAATGGAATTGAATCAACCGGAATGGTATGGAATGGAATGGAATGGAATAGAATGGAATGGAATGGAATCAACCCGAATGGAATGGAATGGAAGGGAATGGAATGGAATGGAATGGAATCAACCCGAGAGGAATGGAATGTAATTGAATGGAATAGAATGGAACGAAATGGAATCAACGCAAATTGAATGGAAAGGAATGGAAAGGAATTTAATGGAATCAACCAGAATGGAATGGAATGGAATGGCATGGAATGGAATGGAATGGAATGGAATCAACACGAATGGAATGGAATGGAATGGAATGGAATGGCATGGAATGCAATGGAATGTAATGGAGTCAATCCGAATGGCATGGAATGCAATGAAATGTAATGGAGTCAATCCGAATGGAATGGAAAGGAATGGAATGGAATGGAATCGAAACAACCCAAAGAGAATGAGACTGGATGGAATGGAATGGAATGGAATCAATCTGAAGTAAATGGAATGGAATATAATGGAATGGAATGGAATGGAATCAATCCGAATGGAATGGAACGCTGTGCAATCATCTCGAATGAAATGGAATGGAATGGAATCGAATCCACTTGAATGGAATGGAATGGAAAGGAATGGAATGGAATGGAAACAACACGAATTGAATGGAATGGAGTGGAATGGAATGGAATGCAATGGAATGGAATGGAATAAACCCGAATGCAATGGAATGGAATGGAATGGCATGGAAAAGAATGGAATCAAACCGAATGGAACGGAATGGAATGGAATGGAATGGAATCAACCGAAATGGAAAGGAATGGAATGGAATGGAACGGAACGGAATGGAATGGAATGGAATGGAATGGAATCAACCCGAAAGGAATTGAATGGAACGGAATGGAATGGAATGGAATGGAATCAACCTGAATGGAATGGAATGGAACGGAATGGAATGCAATGGAATGGAATGGAATCAACCCGAATGTAATGGAATGTAATGGAATGTAATGGAATGGAATCATCCCGAATGGAATGGAATGGAATGGAATCAACCCGAATGGAATGGAATGGAATGGAATTGAAGGGACTGGAATCAACCCGATTCGAGTGGTTTGGAAATGAATAGAATTGAAGGGAATGGAATGGAATCAACCCGAATGGAATGGAATGTAGTTGAATGGAATGGAATGGAATGAAATGGAACAAAATTGAATCAACCCAAATGGAATGGAATGGAATAGAATGGAATGGAATGGAATCAACCCGGATGGAATGGAATGTAATTGAATTGAATGGAATGGAATGGAATGAAATGGAACGAAATGGAATCAACCCGAACGGTATGGAATTGAATGGAATGGAATGGAATGGAATGGAATGGAATCAACCCGAATGGAATGGAATCAACCCGAACGGAATGGAATGGAACGGAATGGATTGGAATCAACCGGAATGGAATGGATTGGAATGGAATGGAATGGAATGGAATGGAATGGAATAAACCCGAATGGAATGGAATGGAAGGGAATGGAATGGAATGGAATGGAATCAAGCCGAGTGGAATGGAATGTAATTGAATGGAATGGAATGGAATGGAATGAAATGGAACGAAATGGAATCAACTCGAATGGAATGGAATGGAATGGAATGGAATGGAATGGAATGGAATGGCATCAACCTGAATGTAATGTAATGGAATGGAATGGAATGGATTGGAATCAACCCGAATGAAATGGAATGGAATGGAATTGAATGGAATGGAATGGAATCAACCCTAATGGAATGGAATGGAATGGAATAGATTGAAATGCAATGAAATGGAACGGAATGGAATCAACCCGAATGGAATGGAAACGAATGGCATGGAATGGAATGGAATGGAATGGAATGGAATGAACCCGAATGGAGTGGAGTGGAATGGAATGGAATGGAATGGATTGGAATGAAACCGAATCAAAATGAATCTAATGGAATGGAATGGAATGGAATGGAATGGAATGGAATGGAATGGAATGGAATGAACCCGATTGGAATGGAATGGAATGGAACGGAAT
The DNA here is from genome assembly GCF_029289425.2 of Pan paniscus. NCBI lineage: Eukaryota > Metazoa > Chordata > Mammalia > Primates > Hominidae > Pan > Pan paniscus. Next base: position 16,347,792 of record NC_073265.2, read on the forward strand.
GGAATCAATCAGAATGGAATGGATTGGAATGGTATCTGCCCGCATGAAATGGAGTGGAATGGAACGGAACGGACTGGAATGGAATGGAATGGAATGGAATGGATTGGAATGGAAAGGAATCAACCCGAATGGAATGGAATGGAATGGAATGGAATGGAATGGAATGGAATGGAATGGAATGGAATCAACCCGAATGGAGTGGAAGGGAATGGAATGGAATCAACCCGAATGGAATGGAATGGAATGGAATGGAATGGAATCATCCCGAATGGAATGGAATGGAATGGAATCAACCCGAATGGAATGGAATGGAATGGAATTGAAGGGACTGGAAACAACCCGAATCGAATGGTATGGAAATGAATGGAATTGAAGGGAATGGAATGGAATCAACCTGAATGGAAAGGAATGTAATTGAATGGAATGCAATGGAATGGAACGAAATGGAACAAAATCGAATCAACCCAAATGGAATGGAATGGAATAGAATGGAATGGAATGGAATCAACCCGAATGCAATGGAATGTAATTGAATTGAATGGAATGGAATGGAATGAAATGGAACGAAATGGAATCAACCCGATCGCTATGGAATTGAATGGAATGGAATGGAATGGAATGGAATCAACCCGAATGGAATGGAATCAACCCCAATGGAATGGAATGGAACGGAATGGAATGGAATCAACCAGAATGGAATGGAATGGAATGGATTGGAATGGAATAAACCCGAATGGAATGGAATGGAAGGGAATGGAATGGCATGGAATGCAATGGAATGTAATGGAGTCAATCCGAATGGCATGGAATGCAATGGAATGTAATGGAGTCAATCCGAATGGAATGGAAAGGAATGGAATGGAATGGAATCGAAACAACCCAAAGAGAATGAAATTGGATGGAATGGAATGGAATGGAATCAATCCGAAGTAAATGGAATGGAATATAATGGAATGGAATGGAATGGAATCAACCCGAATGGAATGGAACGCTGTGCAATCATCCCGAATGAAATGGAATGGAATGGAATCGAATCCACTTGAATGGAATGGAATGGAAAGGAATGGAATGGAATGGAAACAACACGAATTGAATGGAATGGAGTGGAATGGAATGGAATGCAATGGAATGGAATGGAATTGAATAAACCCGAATGCAAAGGAATGGAATGGAATGGCATGGAAAAGAATGGAATCAAACCCAATGGAACGGAATTGAATGGAATGGAATGGAATCAACCGAAATGGAAAGGAATGGAATGGAATGGAACGGAACGGAACGGAAAGGAATGGAATGGAATGGAACGGAACGGAACGGAATGGAATGGAATGGAATGGAATGGAATCAACCCGAAAGGAATGGAATGGAACGGAATGGAATGGAATGGAATGGAATCAACCCGAATGGAATGGAATGGAATGGAATGGAATGGAATGGAATGGAATGGAATCAACCCGAATGGATTGGAATGGAATGCAATGGAATGGAATGGAATGGAATGGAACGGAATGGAATCAACACGAATTTAATAAAATGGAATGGAATGGAATGGAATGGAATCAACCCGAATGGAATGGAATGCAATGGAATGGAATGGAATTTAGTGGATTGGAACGCAATCAACCCGAATAGAATGGAATGGAATGGAATGGAACGGAATGGAATGGAATGGAAAGGAATGGATTTGAATGGAATCAACCCGAATAGAATGGAATGGAATGGAATGGAATTGAATGGAATGGAATGGAATGGAATGGAATCAACACTAATGGAATGGAATGGAATGGAATGGAATCAACCCGAATGGAAAGGAAGCAACCCGAATGGAATGGAATGGAATGGAATGGAATGGAATGGAATGGAATGGAATGGAATGGAATGGAATCAGCCGGAATGGAATGGAATGCAATGGAATGGCAATGAACGGACTGGAATCATCCCAAATGGAATGGAATGGAAGGGAAGGGAATGGAATGGAATGGAATCAACCCAAATGAAATGGAATGTAATTGAATGGAATGGAATGGAATGGAATGAAATGGAATGGAATCAACCCGATTGGAACGGAATGGAATGGAAAGGAATCAACCCGAACTGAATGGAATGAAATGTCATGGAAAGGAATGGAATGGAATGGAATGGAATGGAATCAACCCGAATGGAATGGAATGTAATTGAATGGAATGGAATGGAATGGAATGAAATGGAACGAAAGTGAATCAACACGAATGGAATGGAATGGAATGGAACGGAAACGAATGGAATCAACCTGAATGGAAATGAATGGAATGGCATTAAATAGAGTGGAATGGAATGGAATCAACACGAATGGAATGGAATGAAATGGTATGGAATGGAATGGAATGAAATGGAATGGAGTCAATACTAACGGAATGGAATGGAATGCAATGGAATGGAATAGAATGGAATGGATTGGAATGGAATGCAATGGAATGGAATTGAATTGAATAGAATGCAACGGAATCAACCCGAATGGAATGGAATGGAATGCAATGGAATGGAATCAACCCGATTGGAATGGAATGGAATGGAAAGGAATCAACCCGAACTGAATGGAATGAAATGGCATGGAAAGGAATGGAATGGAATAGAATGGAATGGAATGGAATGGGAACAACCCGAAAGGAATGGTATGGAATGGTATGGAATGCAATGGAATGGAATGGAATCAACCCGAAAGGAGTGGAATTCAATGGAATGGAATGGAATCGAATCAACACGAATGAATTGGAATGGAATGGCATCAACTCACATGGAATGGAATGAAATGGAATGGAATCGAATCAACCTGGATAGAATGGAATGGAATGGAATGGAAACAACCAGAATGGAATGGAACGGTGTGCAATCATCTCGAATGGAATGGAATGGAATGGAATCAAATCAACCTGAATGGAATGGAATGAATGGAATGGAGTGGAATGGAAACAACACGAGTGGAATGGAATGGAGTGGAATGGAATGGAATGCAATGGAATGGAAAGGAATAAACCAGCATGGAATGGAATGGAATGGAATGGAGTGGGAAAGAATGGAATCAAACCGAATGGAATGGAATGGAATGGAATGGAATCAATTGAAATGGAATGGAATGGAATGGAATAAAATCAACCCGAATGGAATGGAATGGAATGGAACGGAATGGAATGGAATCAACACGAATGGAATGGAATGGAATGGAATGGAATGGAATGGAATGGAACGGAATCAATGCGAATGGAATGGAATGGAATGGAATGGAATGGAATGGAATGGAATGGAATGGAACAAACCCGAAAGGAATGGAAGGGAATTGAATGGAAAGGAATCAACCCGAATGGAATGGAATGAAATGGAATGGAAAGGAATGGAATGGAAAGGAATCAACCGGAATGATATGGAACGGAATGGAATGGAATGGAATGGAATCAACCCGAATGGAATGGAATGCAATGGAATGGAATGGAATCGAATCAACACAAATGAAATGGAATGGAATGGAATCAAATCGAATGGAAAGGAATGGAATGGAATGGAAAGGAATCAACCCGAATGGAATGGAATGGAATGGAATGTAGTGGAATGGAATGGAATCAACCCGAATGGAATGGAATGGAATGGAATGGAATGGAATGAAAACAACACGAATGGAATGGAATGGAGTGGAATGGAATGGAACGGATTGGAATGGAATGGAATCAATCCGAATGGAATGGAATGGAATGGATTGGAATGGAATGGAAAAGAATGGAATCAAACCGAATGGAATGGAATGGAGTGGAATGGAAACAACCTGAATTGAATCGATTGGAATGGAATGGAATGGAATGGAATGGAATCACCCCGAATGGAATGGAATGCAACGGAAAGGAATTGAATGGATTCAACCTGAATGGAATGGAATGGAATGGAATGCAATGGAGTGGAATCAACCCGAATGGAATGCAATAGAATGGCACGGAATGGAATGCAATGGAAAGTAATCAACCTGAATGGAGTGGAGTGGAATGGAATGGAATGGAATGGAATGGAATGGAATCAACGCGAATCTAATGGAATGAAATGGACTGGAATGGAATCAACTGGAATGGAATGGAAAGGAATGGAATGGAATGGAATCAACCCGAATGGAATGGAACGGAATGCCATGGAATGGAATGGAATGGAATGGAATAAACCCAAATGGAATGGAATGGAATGGCATGGCATGCAATGCAATGGAATGGAGTCAATCCAACTGGAATGGAATGGAATGGAATGGAATCAACTCAAATGGAATGGAATGGAATAGAATCAACCCGAAATAAATGGAATGGAACATGATGGAATGGAATGGAATGGAATCAACCCAAATGGAATGGAACGGTGTGCAATCATCTGGAATGAAATGGAATGGAATGGAATCGACTCAACCTGAATGGAATGGAATGGAAAGGAAAGGAATGGAATGGAAACAACATGAATGGAATGGAAAGGATTGTAATGGAATGGAATGCAATGGAATGGAATGGAATAAACCCGAATGCAGTGGAATAGAACGGAAAGGAATGGAAAAGAATGGAATCAAACCGAATGGAATGGAATGGAATGGAATGGAATCAACCGAAATGGAAAGGAATGGAATGGAATGGAATGGAATGGAGACGAATGGAATAAACACGAATGGAATGGAATTGAATGGAATGGAATCAACACGAGTCTAATGGAATGGAATGGAATGGAATGGAATGGACTGGAGTGGAATAGAATCAACCCGAATATAGTGGAATGGAATGGAATGGGATGGAATGGAATGGAACGGGATGGAATGGAATGGAATGGAATCACCCCGAATGGAATGGAATGGAATGAAATGGAATATAACGGAATGGAATTGAATGGAATCAACACGAAGAGAATGATCTGGAATGGAATGGAATGGAATGGAATGGAATGGAATGGAATCAATCCGAATGGTATGAAATTGAATGGAATGGAATGGAATGGTATGGAATCAACCCGAATGGGATGGAATGGAGTGGAAGAGAATAGAATGCAAAGGAAAGGAATGGAATGAACCCGAATGGAATGGAATGGAATGGAATGCAATGCAATGGAATGGAATCAACCCGAATGGATTGGATTGGAATGGAATGGAATGGAATGGAATGAAATGTAATGGAATGGAATCGACCCAAATGGAATGGAATGGAATGGAATGGAATTGAATCGAATGGAATGGAATCAACCCAAATGGAATGGAATGGAATGGAATGGCATGGAATGGAATGGAATGGAATCAACCTGAATGGAATGGACTCAACCTGAATGGAATGGAATGGAAAAGAATGGAATGGAATGGAATCAACTGGAATGGAATTGTGTGGAATAGAATGGAAAGGAATGGAATGGAATGGAATCAACCCAAATAAAATGGAATGGAATGGAACGGAATGGAATAGAAAGTATTGGAATCAACCCGAATGGTGTGGAATGGAATGGAATGTCATGGAATGGAATGAAATGGAATGGAATCAACCCGAATGGAATGGAATGGAATGGTATCAACCAGAATGGAATGGAATGGAATGGAATGGAATGGAATGGAATGGAATTAACCCAAATGCAACGGAAAGGAATGGTATGGAATGGAATCAACCCGAATGGAATGGAATGGAATGGAATGGAATGGAATCAACACGAATGGATTGGAATGGAATGCAATGGAATGGAATGGAATGGAATGGAATGGAATGGAATGGAATGGAATCAACACGAAGTTAATGAAATGGAATTGAATGGAATGGAATGGAATCAACCCGAATGGAATGGAATGCAATGGTATGGAATGGAATGGAATGGATTGGAATGGAATCAACCCGAATAGAATGGAATGGAATGGAATGGAATGGAATGGAATCAATCCGAATTGAAGGGAATGGAATGGAATGGAATGGAATGGAAACAACCCTAATGGAATGGAATGGAATGGTATGGAATAGAATGGAATGGAATGGAATGGAATCAACCCGAAATGATTGGAATTCAATGGAATGGAATCAACCAGAATGGAATGGAACGGTGTGCAATCATCTCGAATGGAATGGAATGGAATGGAATCAAATCAACCTGAATGGAATGGAATGAATGGAATGCAATGGAATGGAAACAACACGAGTGGAATGGAATGGAGTGGAATGGAATGGAATGCAATGGAATGGAATGGAATAAACCAGAATGGAATGGAATGGAATGGAAAGGAGTGGGAAAGAATGGAATCAAACCGAATGGAATGGAATGGAATGGAATGGAATCAACCGAAATGGAATGGAATGGAATGGAATGGAAAGGAATAGAATCAATCCGAATTGAATGGAATGGAATGGAATGGAATGGAATCAACACGAAAGCAATGGAATGGTATGGAATGGAATGGAATGGAATGGAATCAATGCGAATGGAATGGAATGGAATGGCATGGAATGCCATGGAGAGAAATGGAAAGGAATCAACACGAATGGAATGAAATGGAAGGGAATGGAATGGAATGGAACGGAATGAAATCAACACGAATGGAAAGGAATGGAATGGAATATATCCGAATGGAATGGAATGGAAAGGAATGAAATAGAATGGAATGGAATGGAATCAAACTGCATGCAATGGAATCGAGTGGAATCAACTCGAATGGAATGGAACGGAATGGAATGGAATGGAATGGAATGGAATGGAATCACCCCGAATGGAATGGAATGCAATGGAAAGGAATTGAATGGATTCAACCTGAATGGAATGGAATGGAATGGAATGCAATGGAGTGGAATCAACCCGAATGGAATGCAATGGAATGGCACGGAATGGAATGCAATGGGAAGTAATCAACCGGAACGGAGTGGAGTGGAATGGAATGGAATGGGATGGAATCAACGCGAATCTAATGGAATGGAATAGAATGGAATGGAATCAACCGGAATGAAATGGAATGGAATGGAATGGAATGGAATAGAATGGTATCAACCCGAATGGAATGGAAAGGAATGGAATGGAATGGAATGGAATCAACCCGAATGCAATGGAATGGAATGGAATGGAATGGAATGGAATGGAATGGAATCAGCCCGAATGGAATGGAATGGAATGGCATGGAATGGAATGGAATGGAATGGAATCAACCCGAATGGAATGGAATGGAATGGCATGGAATCCAATGGAATGGAACGGTGTCAATCCGACTTGAATGGAATGGAATGGAATGGAATCAACTCAAATGGAATGGAATGGACTGGAATGGAATGGAATCAATCCGAAATAAATGGAATGGAACATAATGGAATGTAATGGAATGGAATCAACCCGAAAGGACTGGAACGCTGTGCAATCATCTCGAATGAAATGGAATGGAATGGAATCGACTCAACCTGAATAGAATGGAATGGAAAGGAATGGAATGGAATGGAAACAACAGGAATGGAATGGAAAGGAGTGGAATGGAATGGAATGCAATGGAATGGAATGGAATCAACGCGAATCTAATGGAATACAATGGACTGGAATGGAATCAACCGGAATGGAATGGAATGGAATGGAAAGGAATGGAATGGAATGAACCCGAATGGAATGGAATGGAATGGAATGGAATTGAATGGAATCAACCCGAGTGGAATGGAATGGAATGGCATGGAATGGAATGGAATCAATCCGAGTGGAATGGAATGGAATGGAATGGAATGCAATGGAATGGAATGGAGTCAATCTGACTGGAATGGAATGGAATGGAATTGAATCAACTCAAATGGAATGGAATGGAATGGAATGGAATGGAATCAATCCGAAATAAATGGAATGGAACATGATGGAATGGAATGGAATGGAATCAACCCGAATGGAATGGAACGGTGTGCAATCATCTCGAATGAAATGGAATGAAATGGAATCGACTCAATCTGAATGGAATGGAATGGAAAGGAATGGAATGGAATGGAAACAACACGAATGGAATGGAAAGGAGTGGAATGGAATGGAATGCAATGGAATGGAATGGAATAAACCCGAATGCAATGGAACGGAAAGGAAAGGAATGGAAAAGAATGGAATCAAACCGAATGGAATGGAATGGAATGGAATGGAATGGAATCAACCGAAATGGAAAGGAATGGAATGGAATGGAATGGAATGGAATGGAATGGAATGGAATGGAATGGAATGGAATGGAATGGAATGGAATGGAATGGAATGGAGAGGAATGGAATTGAATGGAATCACACCGAATGAAATGGAATGGAATGAAATGGAATATTACGGAATGGAATTGAATGGAATTAACAAGAAGAGAATGATCTGGAATGGAATGGAGTGAAATGGAATGGAATGGAATCAATCCGAGTGGAATGAAATGGAATGGAATGGAATGGAATGGTATGGAATCAACCCGAATGGAATGGAATGGAATGGAATGGAATGGCGTCAAACCAAAAGGAATGGAATGGATTGCAATCAACTCGAAAGGAATGGAATGGAATAGACTGGAATGGAATGGAATGGAATTCAATGGAATCAACTCGTATGGAATGGAATGGAATGGAATGGAAAGGAATGGAATGGAAAGGAATGAAATGGAATGGAATGGAATGGAATGGAGAAACCCGAAGGGAAAGTAATGGAATGGAATGGAATGGAATGGAATAAACCCGAATGGAATGAAATGGAATGGAATGGAATGGAATGGAATGCAATGGAATGGAATGGAATGGAATGCAATGGAATAAACCCGAATGGAATGGAAAGGAATGGAATGGAATGGAATGGAATCAAACTGCATGGAATGGAATCGAGTGGAATCAACTCGAATGGAATGGAACGGAATGGAATGGAATGGAATGGAATGGAATGGAATGGAATGGAATCACCCCGAATGGAATGGAATGCAATGGAAAGGAATTGAATGGATTCAACCTGAATGGAATGGAATGGAATGGAATGGAGAGGAATGGAATTGAATGGAATCACCCCGAATGGAATGGAATGGAATGAAATGGAATATTACGGAATGGAATTGAATGGAATTAACACGAAGAGAATGATCTGGAATGGAATGGAGTGGAATGGAATGGAATGGAATCAATCCGAGTGGAATGAAATGGAATGGAATGGAATGGAATGGTATGGAATCAACCCGAATGGAATGGAATGGAATGGAATGGAATGGCGTCAAACCAAACGGAATGGAATGGATTGGAATCAACTCGAAAGGAATGGAATGGAATTGACTGGAATGGAATGGAATGGAATGCAATGGAATCAACTCGTATGGAATGGAATGGAATGGAATGGAAAGGAATGGAATGGAAAGGAATGAATTGAAATGGAATGGAATGGAATGGAATGGAATGGAAAGGAATGGAGAAACCCGAAGGGAAAGTCATGGAATGGAATGGAATGGAATGGAATAAACCCGAATGGAATGAAATGGAATGTAATGGAATGGAATGGAATGGAATGGAATGGAATGGAATGGATTGCAATGGAATAAACCCGAATGGAATGGAAAGGAATGGAATGGAATGGAATGGAATGGAATGGAATGGAATCGAATCAGCCCGAATGAAATGGAATGGAACGGAAAGGAATCAACCCGAATGGAATGGAATGGAATGGAATGGAATGGAATGGAATGGAATGGAATGGAATGGAATGGAATGGAATGGAATGTAAAGGAATCAACCCGAACTGAATGGAATGAAATGGCATGGAAAGTAATGGAATGGAATGGAATGGAATGGAATGGAAACAACCCGAATGGAATGGAATGGAATGGAATGGAATGGAATGGAATGGAATGGAATGGAATGGGATCAACCCGAAAGGAGTGGAATTCAATGGAATGGAATGGAATCGAATCAACACGAATGAATTGGAATGGAAAGGAATCAACTCAAATGGAATGCAATGGAATGGAACGGAATGGAATTGAATCAACCCGAATAGAATGGAATGGAATGGAATGGAATCAACCAGAATGGAATGGAACGGTGTGCAATCATCTCGTATGGAATGGAATGGAATGGAATCAAATCAACCTGAATGGAATGGATTGAATGGAATGGAATGGAATGCAAACAACACGAGTGGAATGGATTGGAGTGGAATGGAATGGAATCAACCCGAAAGGAGTGGAATTCAATGGAATGGAATGGAATCGAATCAAAACGAATGAATTGGAATTGAATGGAATCAACTCAAATGGAATGGAATGGAATGGAACAGAATCGAATCAACTCGAACAGAATGGAATGGAATGGAATGGAAACAACCAGAATGGAATGGAACGGTGTGCAATCATCTCGAATTGAATGGAATGGAATGGAATCAAATCAACCTGAATGGAATGGAATGAATGGAATGGAATGGAATGGAAACAACACGAGTGGAATGGAATGGAGTGGAATGGAATGGAATGCAATGGAATGGAATGGAATAAACAAGAATGGAATGGAATGGAATGGAATGGAGAGGGAAAGAATGGAATCAAACCGAATGGAATGGAATGGAATGGAATGGAATCAAACGAAATGGAATGGAATGGAATGGAATAGAATCAACCCGAATGGAATGGAATGGAATGGAATGGAATGGAATGGAATGGAATGGAATGGAATCAACACGAATGGAATGGAATGGAATGGAATGGAATGGAATGGAATGGAATGGAATGGAATGCCATGGAGAGGAATGGAATGGAATCAACACGAATGGAATGAAATGGAACGGAATAGAATGGAATGGATCGGAATGAAATCAACACGAAAGGAATGGAATGGAAAGGAAGGGAATGGAATGGAACATATCCGAATGGAATGGAATGGAAAGCAATGGAATAGAATGGAATGGAATGGAATGGAATCAAACTGCATGGAATGGAATCGAGTGGAATCAACTAGAATGGAATGGAACGGAATGGAATGGAATGGAATGGAATGGAATGGAATCACCCCGAAAGGAATGGAATGCAATGGAAAGGAATTGAATGGATTCAACCTGAATGGAATGGAATGGAATGGAATGCAATGGAGTGGAATCAACCCGAATGGAATGCAATGGAATGGCACGGAATGGAATGCAATGGAAAGTAATCAACCGGAACGGAGTGCAGTGGAATGGAATGGAATGGAATGGGATGGAATCAACGCGAATCTAATGGAATGGAATGGAATGGAATGGAATCAACCGGAATGAAATCGAATGGAATGGAATGGAATGGAATGGAATGGAATGGTATCAACCCGAATGGAATGGAATGGAATGGAATGGAATGGAATCAACCCGAATGGAATAGAATGGAATGGAATGGAATGGAATGGAAAAGAATGGAATGGTTTCACAAGAATGGAATGGAATGGAATGGAATGGAATGGAATGGAATAAACTGGAATGGAATGGAATGGAATGGAATGGAATGGAATGGAATGGAATGGAATGGAATGGAATGGAATGGAATGGAATACAATCAACCAGAATTGAATGGAATGGGATGGAATGGAATGGAACCTGCCCGAATGGAAATGAATGGAATGGAATGGAATGGAATGGAATGGAATGGAATGGTATCAACCCGAATGGAATGGAATGGAATGGAATGGAATGGAATGGAATGGAATGGAATAGAATGGCATAGAATCAACCCGAATGGAATAGAATGGAATGGAATGGAATGGAATGGAAAAGAATGGAATGGTTTCACAAGAATGGAATGGAATGGAATGGAATGGAATGGAATGGAATGGAATCAACTGGAATGGAATGGAATGGAATGGAATGGAATGGAATGGAATGGAATTAACACGAGTCTAATGGAATGGAATGGAATGGAATGGAATGGAATGGAATGGAATGGAATCGACACGAATGTAATGTAATGGAATGGAATGGAATGGAATGGAATCAACCCGAATGGAATGGAATGCAATGGAATGGAATGGAATTTAATGGACTGGAATGCAATCAACCCGAATAGAATGGAATGGAATGGAATGGAATGGAATGGAATGGAATGGAATGGAATGGATATGAATGGAATCAACCCGAATAGAATGGCATGGTATGGAATGGAATTGAATGGAATGGAATGGAATGGAATTTAATCAACACGAATGGAATGGAATGGAACGGAATCAATGCGAATGGAATGGAATGGAATGGAGTGGAATGGAATGGAACAAACCCGAAAGGAATGGAAGGGAATTGAATGGAAAGGAATCAACCTGAATGGAATGGAATGAAATGGAATGGAAAGGAATGGAATGGAAAGGAATCAACCGGAATGGAATGGAATGGAATGGAATGGAATGGAATGGAATGGAATGGAATGGAATCAACACGAATGGAATGGAATGGAATGGAACGGAATGGAATAGAATGGAATGGAATCAACCAGAATGGAATTGAATGGAATGGCATGGAATGGAATGAAATGGAATGGAAACAACCCAAATGGAATGGAATGGAGTGGAATGGCATCAACCCGAATGGCATGGAATGGAATGGAATGGAATTTAATGGAATTAACCCAAATGCAATGTAAAGGAATGGTATGGAATGGAATCAAACCAAATTGAATGGAATGGAATGGAATGGAATGGAATGGAATGGAATCAACCCGAATGGATTGGAATGGAATGCAATGGAATGGAATGGAATGGAATGGAATCAACACGAATTTAATGAAATGGAATGGAATGGAATTGAATGGAATCAACCCGAATGGAATGGAATGCAATGGAACGGAATGGAATTTAATGGACTGGAATGCAATCAACACGAATAGAATGGAATGGAATGGAATGGAATGGAATGGAATGGAATGGAATGGATTTGAATGGTATCAACCCGAATAGAATGACATGGAATGGAATGGAATTGAATGGAATGGAATGGAATGGAATTTAATCAACACTAATGGAATGGAATGGAATGGAATGGAACGGAATCAACCCGAATGGAATGGAAGCAACCCGAATGGAATGGAATGGAATGGTATGGAATGTAATCAACCGGAATGGAATGGAATGCAATGGAATGGAATTGAACGGACTGGAATCAACCCGAATGGAATGGAATGGAAGGGAAGGGAATGGAATGGAATGGAACGGAAAGGAATGGAATCAACCTGAATGAAATTGAATGGAATGTCATTAAATAGAGTGGAATGCAATGGAAACAACACGAATGGAATGGAGTGAAATGGTATGGAATGGAATGGAATGGAATGGAATGGAGTCAATACTTACGGAATGTAATGGAATGCAATGGAATGGAATAGAATGGAATGGAATGGAATGGAATGCAATGGAATGGAATTGAATGGAATAGAATAGAATGGAATCAACCCGAATGGAATGGAATGGAATGGAATGCAATGGAATGGAATGGAATGCAATGGAATCAACCCGATTGGAATGGAATGGAATGGAATAGAATGGAATCAACCTGAATGGAATGTAATGGAATGGAGTGGAATCAAACCGAGTGAAATGAAATGGAATGGAATGGAATGGAATGGAATGGAATGGAATGGAATGGTATGGAATGCAATGGAATCAATCCGAAATAAATGGAATGGAATAGAGTGGAATGGAATGGAATGGAATCAACCCGAATGGAAAGGAATGGAATGGAATGGAATGGAAAAGAATGGAATCAAAACGAATGGAATGGAATGGAATGGAATGGAATGGAATCAACCCTAAAGGAATGGAATGGAATCGAATGGAATGGAATCAGCCCGAATGGAATGGAATGGAACGGAATGGAATGGAATCAACACGAATGGAATGCAATGAAATGGAATGGAATGGAATCAATGCGAATGGAATGGAATGGAATGGAATGGAATGGAATGGAATGGAACAAACCCGAAAGGAATGGAAGGGAATTGAAAGGAAAGGAATCAACCCGAATGGAATGAAATGAAATGGAATGGAAAGGAATGGAATGGAAAGGAATCAACCAGAATGGAATGGAATGGAATGGAATGGATTGGAATGGAATGGAATGGAATCAACCCGAATGGAATGGAATGCAATGGAATGGAATGGAATCGAATCAACACGAATGAAATGGAATGAAATGGAATCAACTCGAATGGAAAGGAATGGAATGGAATGGAATGAAATGGAATCAACCCGAATGGAATGGAATGGAATGGAATGGAATGGCATGGAATGGAATCAACCCGAATGGAATGGAATGGAATGGAATGGAATGAAAACAACACGAATGGAATGGAATGGAATGGAGTGGAATGGAATGGAACGGATTGCAATGGAATGGAATCGCATTGAATGGAATCAACCCGAATGGAATGGAATGGAATGGAATGGAATGGAATGAAAACAACACGAATGGAATGGAATGGAGTGGAATGGAATGGAACGGATTGGAATGGAATGGAATCAACCCGAATGGAATGGAATGGAATGCATTGGAATGGAATGGAAAAGAATGGAATCAAACCGAATGGAATGGAATGGAATGGAATGGAAACAACCTGAATGGAATCGATTGGAATGGAATGGAATGGAATGGAATGGAATAGAATCAACTCGAATGGAATTGAATGGAATGCAATGGAATGGAATGGAGTCAACCAGAATGGAATGGAATGGAATGGAATGGAATGGAATGGAATGGAATGGAATGGAATGGAATCAACCCGAAGGGAATGGAATGGAATGGAATGGAATGGCATGGAATGGAATCAACCCGAATGGAATGGAATGGAATGTAATGGAACGGAATGAAATCAACACGAAAGGAATGGAATGGAATGGAATGTAATGTAGTATATCCGAATGGAATGGAATGGAAAGGAATGGAATAGAATGGAATGGAATGGAATGGAATCAAACTGCATGGAATGGAATCGAGTGGAATCAACTCGAATGGAATGGAACGAAATGGAATGGAATGGAATGGAATGGAATGGAATGGAATGGAATCACCCCGAATGGAATGGAATGCAATGGAAAGGAATTGAATGGATTCAACCTGAATGGAATGGAATGGAATGGAATGGAATGGAATGGAATGGAATGCAATGGAGTGGAATCAACCCGAATGGAATGCAATGGAATGGCACGGAATGGAATGCAATGGAAAGTAATCAACCTGAATGGAGTGGAGTGGAATGGAATGGAATGGAATCAAAGCGAATCTAATGGAATGGAATGGACTGGAATGGAATCAACCGGAATGGAATGGATTGGAATGGAATGGAATGGAATGGAATGGAATGGAATCAACCCGAATGGAATGGAATGGAACGGAATGGAATGAAATGGAATGGAATCAACCCGAATGGAATGGAATGGAATGGAATGGAATGGAATGGAATGGAATGGAATATACCCGAATGGAATGGAATGGAATGGCATGGAATGCAGTGGAATGGAATGGAGTCAATTCGACTGGAATGGAATGGAATGGAATGGAATCAACTCAACTGGAATGGAATGGAATGCAATCAACCCGAATAGAATGGAATGGAAAGGAATGGAACGGAATGGAATGGAATGGAATGGAATGGAATGGATTTGAATGGAATCAACCCGAATAGAATGGCATGGAATGGAATGGAATTGAATGGAATGGAATGGAAAGGAATGGAATCAACACTAATGGAATGGAATGGAATGGAATGGAATGGAATGGAATTAACCCAAATGGAATGGAAGCAACCCGAATGGAATGGAATGGAATGGAATGGAATGGAATGGAATGGAATGGAATGGAATCAACCGGAATGGAATGGAATGCAATGGAATGGAATTGAATGGACTGGAATCATCCGGAACGGAATGGAATGGAAGGGAAGGGAATGGAATGGAATGGAATCAACCCGAATGGAAGGGAAGGTAATTGAATGGAATGGAATGGAATGGAATGAAATGGAACGAAATTGAATCAACACGAATGGAATGGAATGGAATGGAATGGAAAGGAATGGAATCAACCTGAATGGAAATGAATGGAATGGCATTAAATAGAGTGGAATGCAATGGAATCAACACGAATGGAATGGAGTGAAATGGTATGGAATGGAATGGAATGAAATGGAATGGAGTCAATACTAACGGAATGGTATGGAATGCAATGGAATGGAATAGAATGGAATGGAATGGAATGGAATAGAATGGAATGGAATCAACCCAAATGGAATGGAATGGAATGGAATGCAATGGAATGGAATGAAATGGAATGGAATCAACCCGTTTGGAATGGAATGGAATGGAAAGGAATCAACCCGAACTGAATGGAATGAAATGGCACGGAAAGGAATGGAATGGAATGGAATGGAATGGAAACAACCCGAATGGAATGGAATGGAATGGAATGGAATGGCATGGAATGGAATCAACCCGAATGGAATGGAATGGAATGTAATGGAACGGAATGAAATCAACACGAAAGGAATGGAATGGAATGGAATGGAATGTAGTATATCCGAATGGAATGGAATGGAAAGGAATGGAATAGAATGGAATGGAATGGAATGGAATCAAACTGCATGGAATGGAATCGAGTGGAATCAACTCGAATGGAATGGAACGAAATGGAATGGAATGGAATGGAATGGAATGGAATGGAATGGAATCACCCCGAATGGAATGGAATGCAATGGAAAGGAATTGAATGGATTCAACCTGAATGGAATGGAATGGAATGGAATGGAATGGAATGGAATGGAATGGAATGCAATGGAGTGGAATCAACCCGAATGGAATGCAATGGAATGGCACGGAATGGAATGCAATGGAAAGTAATCAACCTGAATGGAGTGGAGTGGAATGGAATGGAATGGAATCAAAGCGAATCTAATGGAATGGAATGGACTGGAATGGAATCAACCGGAATGGAATGGATTGGAATGGAATGGAATGGAATGGAATGGAATGGAATCAACCCGAATGGAATGGAATGGAACGGAATGGAATGAAATGGAATGGAATCAACCCGAATGGAATGGAATGGAATGGAATGGAATGGAATGGAATGGAATGGAATGGAATGGAATATACCCGAATGGAATGGAATGGAATGGCAAGGAATGCAGTGGAATGGAATGGAGTCAATTCGACTGGAATGGAATGGAATGGAATGGAATCAACTCAACTGGAATGGAATGGAATGCAATCAACCCGAATAGAATGGAATGGAAAGGAATGGAACGGAATGGAATGGAATGGAATGGAATGGAATGGATTTGAATGGAATCAACCCGAATAGAATGGCATGGAATGGAATGGAATTGAATGGAATGGAATGGAAAGGAATGGAACCAACACTAATGGAATGGAATGGAATGGAATGGAATGGAATGGAATCAACCCAAATGGAATGGAAGCAACCTGAATGGAATGGAATGGAATGGAATGGAATGGAATGGAATGGAATGGAATCAACCGGAATGGAATGGAATGCAATGGAATGGAATTGAATGGACTGGAATCATCCGGAACGGAATGGAATGGAAGGGAAGGGAATGGAATGGAATGGAATCAACCCGAATGGAAGGGAAGGTAATTGAATGGAATGGAATGGAATGAAATGGAACGAAATTGAATCAACACGAATGGAATGGAATGGAATGGAAAGGAATGGAATCAACCTGAATGGAAATGAATGGAATGGCATTAAATAGAGTGGAATGCAATGGAATCAACACGAATGGAATGGAGTGAAATGGTATGGAATGGAATGGAATGAAATGGAATGGAGTCAATACTAACGGAATGGTATGGAATGCAATGGAATGGAATAGAATGGAATGGAATGGAATGGAATAGAATGGAATGGAATCAACCCGAATGGAATGGAATGGAATGGAATGCAATGGAATGGAATGAAATGGAATGGAATCAACCCGTTTGGAATGGAATGGAATGGAAAGGAATCAACCCGAACTGAATGGAATGAAATGGCATGGAAAGGAATGGAATGGAATGGAATGGAATGGAAACAACCCGAATGGAATGGAATGGAATGGTATGGAATGGAATGGAATGGAATGGAATCAACCCGAAAGGAGTGGAATTCAATGGAATGGAATGGGATCGAATCAACACGAATGAATTGCAATGGAATGGCATCAACTCAAATGGAATGGAATGGAATGGAAAGGAATCCAATCAACCCGAATAGAATGGAATGGAATGGAATGGAAACAACCAGAATGGAATGGAACGGTGTGCAATCATCTCGAATGGAATGGAATGGAATGGAATCAAATCAACCTGAATGGAATGGAATGAATGGAATGGAGTGGAATGGAAACAACACGAGTGGAATGGAATGGACTGGAATGGAATGGAATGCAATGGAATGGAATGGAATAAACCAGAATGGAATTAAATGGAATGGAATGGAGTGGGAAAGAATGGAATCAAACCGAATGGAATGGAATGGAATGGAATGGAATCAACTGAAATGGAATGGAATGGAATGGAATACAATCAACCCGAATGGAACGGAATGGAATGGAATGGAATGAAATGGAATGGAATCAACACGAATGGAATGGATTGGAATGGAAGGGAATGGAACGGAATGCCATGGAGAGGAATGGAATGGAATCAACACGAATGGAATGAAATGGAAGGGAATGGAATGGATTGGAACGGAATGAAATCAACACGAAAGGAATGGAATGGAATGGAATGGAATGGAACGGAATATATCCGAATGGAATGCAATGGAAAGGAATGGAATAGAATAGAATGGAATGGAATGGAATCAAACTGCATGGAATGGAATCGAGTGGAATCAACACGAATGGAATGGAACGGAATGGAATGGAATGGAATGGAATGGAATCAACCCGAATGGAATGGAATGGAATGGAATGGAATGGAATGGAATGGCATGGAATCAACCCGAATGGAATAGAATGGAATGTAATGTAATGGAATGGAATGGAATGGAATGGAATGGAATGCAATGGAGTGGAATCAACACGAGTGGAATGCAAAGGAATGGCACACAATGGAATGCAATGGAAAGTAATAAACCGGAATGGAGTGGAGTGGAATGGAATGGAATGGAATGGAATGGAATAAACGCGAATCTAATGGAATGGAATGGAATGGAATGGACTGGAATGGAATCAACCGTAATGAAATGGAATGCAATGGAATGGAATGGAATGGAATGGAATGGAATGGAATCAACCCGAATGGAAAGGAATGGAATGGAATGGAATGGAATGGAATGGAATGGAATGGAATCAACCCGAATGGAATGGAAAGGAATGGAATGGAATCAACCCGAATGGAATGGAATGGAATGGCATGGAATGGAATGGAATGGAATGGTATCAACCCGAATGGAATGGAATGGAATGGCATGGAATCCAATGGAATGGAATGGAGTCAATCCGACTGGAATGGAATGGAATGGAATGGAATCAACTCAAATGGAATGGAATGGAATGGAATGGAATGGAATCAATCCGAAATAAATGGAATGGAACATAATGGAATGGAATGGAATGGAATCAACCCGAATGGAATGGAACGCTGTGCAATCATATCGAATGAAATGGAATGGAATGGATTCGACTCAACCTGAACGGAATGGAATGAAAAGGAATGGAATGGAATGGAAACAACACGAATGGAATGGAAAGGAGTGGAATGGAATGGAATGCAATGGAATGGAATGGAATAAACCCGAATGCAATGGAATGGAATGGAAAGGAATGGAAAAGAATGGAATCAAACCGAATGGAATGGAATGGAAAGGAATGGAATCAACCGATATGGAAAGGAATGGAATGGAATGGAATGGAATGTAAAGGAATGGAATCAACACGAATGGAATGGAATGGAATGAAATGGAATCAATGCGAATGGAATGGAATGGAATGGAATGGAATGGAATGGAATGGAATGGAATGGAATGGAATGGAAAGGAATGGAAAGGAATGGAATCAACCCGAAAGGAATGGAATGGAATGGAAAGAAAAGGAATGGAATATTTCCGAATGGAATGGAATGGAAAGGAATGGAATAGAATCGAATGGAATGGAATGGAATGGAATCAAACCACATGGAATGGAACCGAGTGGAATCAACTCGAATGGAATGGAATGGAATGGAATGGAATCAACCCGAATGGAATGGAATGGAATGGAAAGGAATGGAAAGGATTCAACCCAAATGGAATGGAATGGAATGGAATGGAATGGAATGGAATGGAATCAACCCGAAAGGAATGCAATGGAATGGAACGGAATGGAATGCAATGGAATGTAATCAACCGGAATGGAGTGGAGTGGAATGGAATGGAATGGAATGGAATGGAGTCAATCCGAATCTAAAGGAATGGAATGGAATGGAATGGAATGGACTGGAATCAACTCGATTGGAACGGAATAGAATGGAATGGAGTGGAATGGAATGCAATGGAATCAACCAGAATGGAATGGAATGGAATGAAATGCACTGGAATCAACCCGAATGGAATGTAATGGAATGGAACAGAATGGAATGGAATGGAATGGAATCAACCCGAATGGAATGGAATGGAATGGAAAGGAATGGAATGGAATCAACCCGAATGGAATGGAATGGAATGGAATGGAATGGAATGGAATGGAATGGCATGGAATCAACCCGAATGGAATAGAATGGAATGTAATGGAATGGAATGGAAAAGAATGGAATGGTTTCACAAGAATGGAATGGAATGGAATGGAATGGAATGGAATGGAATCAACTGGAATGGAATGGAATGGAATGGAATGGAATGGAATAGAATCAACCCGAATGGAATGGAATGGGATGGAATGGAATGGAACCTGCCCGAATGGAAAGGAATGGAATGCAATGGAATTGAATGGAATGGAATTAACACGAGTCTAATGGAATGGAATGGAATGGAATGGAATGGAATCGACACGAATGTAATGTAATGGAATTCAATGGAATGGAATGGAATCAACCGGAATGGAATCGAATGGAATGGAACAGAATCAACTGGAATGGAATGAATGGAATGGAATGGAATGGAATGGAATGGAAACAACCCGAATAGAATGGAATGGGATGGAATGGAATAGAACTTACACGAATGGAAAGGAATGGAATGCAATGGAATTGAATGGAATGGAATCAATACGAGTCTAATGGAATGGAATGGAATGGAATGGAATGGAATGGAATGGAATCAACACGAATGGAATGGAATGGAATGGAATCAACACGAATGGAATGGAATGGAATGGAATGGAATGGAATGGAATGGAATGGAATGGAATGGAATCAACTGTAATGGAATGGAATGGAATGGAAAGGAATGGAATGGAATCAACACGAATGGAGTGGAATGGGATGGAACGGAATGGAATGGAATGGAATGGAATCAACCGGAATGGAATGGAATGGAATGGAATGGAATGGAATGGAATGGAAAGGAATGGAATGAAAATGAATGGAGTGGAAAGGAATGGAATGGAATGGACTGGAGTGAAATGCAATCACCCCGAATGGAATGGAATGGAATGTTATGGAATGGAAATGAATGGAATCAACGCGAATGGAATAAACTGGAATGGAATGGAATGGAATGGAATCAATCCGAATGGATTGAAATGGAATGGAATGGAATGGAATGGAATGGAATGGAATCAACCAGAATGGAATGGAATGGAATGGAAGAGAATGGAATGGAATGGAACGGAATGGAATCAATCCGAATGGAATGGAATGGAATGGAATGCAATGCAATGGAATGGAATCAACCCGAATGGATTGGAATGGAATGGAATGGAATGAAATGGAACGGAATGGAATCGACACAAACGGAATGGAATGGAATGGAATGGAATGGAATGGAATGGAATGGAATCAACGCAAATGGAATGGAATGGAATGGAATGGAATAGAATGGAATGGAATGGAATCAACCTGAATGGAATGGATTCAACCTGAATTGAATGGAATGGGAAAGAATGGAATGGAATGGAAACAACTGGAAAGGAATGGTATGGAATATAATGGAAAGGAATGGAATGGAAAGGAATCAACCCGAATGGAATGGAATGGAATGGCATGGAATGGAATGAAATGGAATGGAATCAACCCAAATGGAATGGAATGGAATGGCATCAACCCGAATGGCATGGAATGGAATGGAATGGAATTTAATGGAATTAACCCAAATGCAATGTAAAGGAATGGTATGGAATGGAATCAAACCGAATGGAATGGAATGGAATGGAATGGAATGGAATCAACCCGAATGGATTGGAATGGAATGCAATGGAATGGAATGGAATGGAATGGAATCAACACGAATTTAATGAAATGGAATGGAATGGAATCAACCCGAATGGAATGGAATGCAATGGAATGGAATGGAATCAACTCAAATGGAATGGAATGGAATGGAATGGAATGGAATCAATCTGAAATAAATGGAATGGAACGAAATGGAATGGAATGGAATGCAATCAACCCGAATGGAATGGAACGCTGTGCAATCATCTCGAATGAAATGGAATGGAATGGATTCGACTCAACCTGAATGGAATGGAATGAAAAGGAATGGAATGGAATGGAAACAACACGAATGGAATGGAAAGAATTGGAAAGGAATGGAATGCAATGGAATGGAATGGAATAAACCCGTATGCAATGGAATGGAATGGAAAGGAATGGAAAAGAATGGAATCAAACCGAATGGAATGGAATGGAAAGGAATGGAATCAACCGATATGGAAAGGAATGGAATGGAATGGAAAGGAATGTAAAGGAATGGAATCAACACGAATGGAATGGAATGGAATGAAATGGAATCAATGCGAATGGAATGGAATGGAATGGAATGGAATGGAATGGAATGGAAAGGAATGGAATCAACCCGAAAGGAATGGAATGGAATGGAAAGAAAAGGAATGGAATATTTCCGAATGGAATGGAATGGAAAGGAATGGAATAGAATCGAATGGAATGGAATGGAATGGAATCAAACCACATGGAATGGAACCGAGTGGAATCAACGCGAATGGAATGGAATGGAATGGAATGGAATCACCCCGAATGGAATGGAATTCAATGGAAAGGAATGGAAAGGATTCAACCCATATGGAATGGAATGGAATGGAATGGAATGGAATGGAATGGAATGGAATGGAATGGAATCAACCCGAAAGGAATGCAATGGAATGGCACGGAATGGAATGCAATGGAATGTAATCAACCGGAATGGAGAGGAGTGGAATGGAATGGAATGGAATCAATCCGAATCTAATGGAATGGAATGGAATGGAATGGAATGGACTGGAATCAACTCGATTGGAACGGAATAGAATGGAATGGAGTGGAATGGAATGCAATGGAATCAACCAGAATGGAATGGAATGGAATGAAATGCAATGGAATCAACCCGAATGGAATGTAATGGAATGGAACAGAATGGAATGGAATGGAATGGAATCAACCCGAATGGAATGGAATGGAATGGAAAGGAATGGAATGGAATCAACCCGAATGGAATGGAAAGGAATGGAATGGAATGGAATGGAATGGAATGGAATGGCATGGAATCAACCCGAATGGAATAGAATGGAATGGAATGGAATGGAATGGAAAAGAATGGAATGGTTTCACAAGAATCGAATGGAATGGAATGGAATGGAATGGAATCAACTGGAATGGAATGGAATGGAATGGAATGGAATGGAATGGAATAGAATCAACCCGAATGGAATGGAATGGGATGGAATGGAATGGAACCTGCCCGAATGGAAAGCAATGGAATGCAATGGAATTGAATGGAATGGAATTAACACGAGTCTAATGGAATGGAATGGAATGGAATGGAATGGAATGGAATGGAATGGAATCAACACGAATGGAATGGAATGGAATGGAATGAACAGGAATGG
The DNA here is from genome assembly GCF_029289425.2 of Pan paniscus. Taxonomy (NCBI): domain Eukaryota; kingdom Metazoa; phylum Chordata; class Mammalia; order Primates; family Hominidae; genus Pan; species Pan paniscus. Next base: position 16,371,712 of record NC_073265.2, read on the forward strand.
AATGGAATGGAATGGAATGGAATGGAATCAACCCGAATGGAATGGAATGGAATGGAATGGAATGGAAAGGAATGGAATGAAAATGAATGGAGTGGAAAGGAATGGAATGGAATGGACTGGAGTGAAATGGAATCACCCCGAATGGAATGGAATGGAATGGAATGGAATGTTATGGAATGGAATTGAATGGAATCAACGCGAATAGAATAAACTGGAATTGAATGGAATGGAATGGAATCAATCCGAATGGATTGAAATGGAATGGAATGGAATGGAGTGGATTGGAATCAACCAGAATGGAATGGAATGGAATGGAAGAGAATGGAATGGAATGGAATGGAATGGAATCAATCCCAATGGAATGGAATGGAATGGAATGCAATGCAATGGAATGGAATCAACCCGAATGGATTGGAATGGAATGGAATGGAATGAAATGGAATGGAATGGAATCGACCCAAACGGAATGGAATGGAATGGAATGGAATGGAATCAACGCAAATGGAATGGAATGGAATGGAATGGAATAGAATGGAATGGAATGGAATCAAACTTAATGGAATGGATTCAACCTGAATTGAATGGAATGGGGAAGAATGGAATGGAATGGAATCAACCGGAAAGGAATGGTATGGAATATGATGGAAAGGAATGGAATGGAAAGGAATCAACACGAATGGAATGGAATGGAATGGAACGGAATGGAATAGAATGGAATGGAATCAACCAGAATGGAATTGAATGGAATGGCATGGAATGGAATGAAATGGAATGGAATCAACCCAAATGGAATGGAATGGAATGGCATCAACCCGAATGGCATGGAATGTAATGGAATGGAATTTAATGGAATTAACCCAAATGCAATGTAAAGGAATGGTATGGAATGGAATCAAACCGAATGGAATGGAATGGAATGGAATGGAATGGAAGCAACCCGAATGAATTGGAATGGAATGCAATGGAATGGAATGGAATGGAATGGCATGGAATGGAATGGAATCAACACGAATTTAATGAAATGGAATGGAATGGAATGGAATGGAATCAACCCGAATGGAATGGAATGCAATGGAACGGAATGGAATTTAATGGACTGGAATGCAATCAACCCGAATAGAATGGAATGGAATGGAATGGAATGGAATGGAATGGATTTGAATGGAATCACCCCGAATAGAATGGCATGGAATGGAATGGAATTGAATGGAATGGAACGGAATCAACCCGAATGGAATGGAAGCAACCCGAATGGAATGGAATGGAATGGAATGGAATGGATTCAACCGGAATGGAATGGAATGCAATGGAATTGAATTGAACGGACTGGAATCAACCCGAATGGAATGGAATGGAAGGGAAGGTAATGGAGTGGAATGGAATGGAATGGAGTCAACCCGAATGGAATGGAATGTAATTGAATGGAATGGAATGGAATGGAATGAAATGGAACGAAATGGAATCAACACGTATGGAATGGAATGGAATGGAACGGAAAGGAATGGAATCAACCTGAATGGAATTAAATGGAATGGCATTAAATAGAATGGAATGGAATGGAATCAACACGAATGGAATGGAATGAAATGGTATGGAATGGAATGGAATGGAATGGAATGGAATGGAGTCAATACTTACGGAATGTAATGGAATGCAATGGAATGGAATACAATGGAATGGATTGGAATGGAATGCAATGGAATGGAATTGAGTGGAATAGAATAGAATGGAATCAACCCGAATGGAATGGAATGGAATGGAAGGCAATGGAATGGAATGGAATGCAATGGAATCAACTGGATTGGAATGGAATGGAATGGAATAGAATGGAATCAACCTGAATGGAATGGAATGGAATGGAATGGAATGGAGTGGAATCAAACCGAATGAAATGAAATGGAATGGAATGGAATGGAATGGAATGGAATGGAATAGTATGGAATGCAATGGAATCAATCCGAAATAAATGGAAAGGAATAGAGTGGAATGGAATGGAATGGAATCAACCCGAATGGAAAGGATTGGAATGGAATGGAATGGAAAAGAATGGAATCAAAACGAATGGAATGGAATGGAATGGAATGGAATGGAATCAACCCTAAAGGAATGGAATGGAATCGAATGGAATGGAATCAGCCCGAATGGAATGGAATGGAACGGAATGGAATGGAATCAACACGAATGGAATGGAATGGAATGGAATGGAATCAATGCGAATGGAATGGAATGGAATGGAATGGAATGGAATGGAATGGAAGGGAACAAACCCGAAAGGAATGAAAGGGAATTGAATGGAAAGGAATCAACCCGAATGGAATGGAATGAAATGCAATGGAAAGGAATGGAATGGAAAGGAAGCAACCGGAATGGAATGGAATGGAATGGAATGGAATGGAATGGAATCAACCCGAATGGAATGGAATGCAATGGAATGGAATGGAATCGAATCAACACGAGTGAAATGGAATGGAATGGAATCAACTCGAATGGAAAGGAATGGAATGGAATGGAATGAAATGGAATCAACCCGAATGGAATGGAATGGAATGGAATGGAAAGGCATGGAATGGAATCAACCCGAATGGAATGGAATGGAATGGAATGGAATGGAATGGAATGGAATGGAATGGAATGGAATGAAAACAACACGAATGGAATGGAATGGAGTGGAATGGAATGGAACGGATTGGAATGGAATGGAATCAACCCGAATGGAATGGAATGGAATGCATTGGAATGGAATGGAAAACAATGGAATCAAACAGAATGGAATGGAATGGAATGGAATGGAAAAAACCTGAATGGAATCGGTTGGAATGGAATGGAATGGAATGGAATGGAATAGAATCAACTCGAATGGAATTGAATGGAATGCAATGGAATGGAATGGAATCAACCAGAATGGAATGGAATGGAATGGAATGGAATCAATGCGAATGGAATGGAATGGAATGGAATGGAATGGAATGGAATGCCATGGAGAGTAATGGAATGGAATCAACACGAATGCATTGAAATTGCAGGGAATGGAATGCAATGGAACGGAATGAAATCAACACGAAAGGAATGCAATGGAATGGAATGGAATGGAGTATATCCGAATGGAATGGAATGGAAAGGAATGGAATAGAATGGAATGGAATGGAATGGAATCAAACTGCATGGAATGGAATCGAGTGGAATGAACTCGAATGGAATGGAACGAAATGGAATGGAATGGAATGGAATGGAAAGGAATCACCCCGAATGGAATGGAATGCAATGGAAAGGAATTGAATGGATTCAACCTGAATGGAATGGAATGGAATGGAATGCAATGGAGTGGAATCAACACGAATGGAATGCAATGGAATGGCACGGAATGGAATGTAATGGAAAGTAATCAACCTGATGGAGTGGAGTGGAATGGAATGGAATGGAATGGAATGGAATCAAAGCGAATCTAATGGAATGGAATGGACTGGAAAGGCATCAACCGGAATGGAATGGAATCGAATGGAATGGAATGGAATGGAATGGAATGGAGTCAACCCGAATGGAATGGAATGGAATGGAATGGAATGGAATGGAATGGAATGGAATGGAATGGAATCAACCCGAATGGAATGGAATGGAATGGAATGGAATGGAATGGAATGGAATGGAATGGGATAAACCCGAATGGAATGGAATGGAATGGCATGGAATGCAATGGAATGGAATGGAGTCAATCCGACTGGAATGGAATGGAATGGAATGGAATCAACTCAACTGGAATGGAATGGAATGGAATCAACCCGAAATAAATGGAATGGAACATGATGGAATGGAATGGAATGGAATCAACCCGAATGGAAAGGAACGGTTTGCAATCATCTGGAATGAAATGGAATGGAATGGAATCGACTCAACCTGAATGGAATGGAAAGGAAAGGAATGGAATGGAATGGAAACAACACGAATGGAATGGAAAGGAGTGTAATGGAATGGAATGCAATTGAATGGAATGGAATAAACAGGAATGCAATGGAATAGAATGGAAAGGAATGGAAAAGAATGGAATCAAACCGAATGGAATGGAATGGAATGGAATGGAATCAACCGAAATGGAAAGGAATGGAAAGAATTGGAATGGAATGGAATGGAATGGAGACGAATGGAATCGACACGAATGGAATGGAATGGAATGAAATGGAATCAATGCGAATGGAATGGAATGGGATGGAATGGAATGGAACCTACTCGAATGGAAAGGAATGGAATGGAATGGAATTGAAAGGAATGGAATCAACACGAGTCTAAAGGAATGGAATGGAATGAAATGGAATGGACTGGAGTGGAATAGAATCAATCCGAATTGAGTGGAATGGAATGGAATGGGATGGAATGGAATGGAATGGGATGGAATGGAGTGGAATGGAATGGAATCATCCCGAATGGAATGGAATGGCATGAATTGGAATATTACGGAATGGAATTGAATGGAATCAACACGAAGAGAATGATCTGGAATGGAATGGAATGGAATGGAATGGAATCAATCCGAGTGGAATGAAATGGAATGGAATGGAATGGAATTGTATGGAATCAACCCGAATGGGATGGAATGGAATGGAAGAGAATAGAATGCAAAGGAAAGGAATGGAATGAACCCGAATGGAATGGAATGGAATGGAATGCCATGCCATGGAATGGAATCAACACGAATGGATTGGAATGGAATGGAATGGAATGGTGTGGAATGGAATCGAATGGCATGGAATGGAATGAAATGGAATGGAATCAACCCGAATGGAATGGAATGGAATGGTATCAACCAGAATGGAATGGAATGGAATGGAATGGAATGGAATGGAATGGAATGGAATGGAATTAACCCAAATGCAACGGAAAGGAATGGTATGGAATGGAATCAACCCGAATGGAATGGAATGGAATGGAATGGAATGGAATGGAATGGAATCAACACGAATGGATTGGAATGGAATGCAATGGAATGGAATGGAATGGAATGGAATGGAATGGAATGGAATCAACACGAAGTTAATGAAATGGAGTTGAATGGAATGGAATCAATCCGAATGGAATGGAATGCAATGGAATGGAATGGAATGGAATGGATTGGAATGGAATCAACACGAATAGAATGGAATGGAATGGAATGGAATGGAATGGAATCAACCCGAATTGAAGGGAATGGAATGGAACGGAATGGAATGGAAACAACCCGAATGGAATGGAATGGAATGGTATGGAATGGAATGGAATGGAATGGAATGGAATCAACCCGAAAGGATTGGAATTCAATGGAATGGAATGGAATCAAATCAACACGAATGAATTGGAATGGAATGGAATCAACTCAAATGGAATGGAATAGAATGGAATGGAATGGAATCAACCCGAATAGAATGGAGTGGAATGGAATGGAATCAACCAGAATGGAATGGAACGGTGTGAATCATCTCGAATGGAATGGAATGGAATGGAATCAAATCAACCTGAATGGAATGGAATGAATGGAATGGAATGGAATGGAAACAACACGAGTGGAATGGAATGGAGTGGAATGGAATGGAATGCAATGGAATGGAATGGAATAAACCAGAATTGAATGGAATGGAATGGAATGGAGTGGGAAAGAATGGAATCAAACCGAATGGAATGGAATGGAATGGAATGGAATCAACCGAAATGGAATGGAATGGAATGGAATGGAATGCAATAGAATCAATCCGAATGGAATGGAATGGAATGGAAAGGAATGGAATGGAATGGAATGGAATCAACACGAATGCAATGGAATGGAATGGAAAGGAATGGAAGGGAATCAACACGAATGCAATGGAATGGAATGGAATGGAATGGAATGGAATGGAATGGAATCAATGCGAATGGAATGGAATGGAATGGAATGGAATGCCATGGAGAGAAATGGAAAGGAATCAACACGAATGGAATGAAATGGAAGGGAATGGAATGGAATGGAACGGAATGACATCAACACGAATGGAATGGAATGCAATGGAATATATCCGAATGGAATGGAATGGAAAGGAATGAAATAGAATGGAATGGAATGGAATGGAATCAAACTGCATGGAATGGAATCGAGTGGAATCAACTCGAATGGAATGGAACGGAATGGAATGGAATGGAATGGAATGGAATGGAATGCAATGGAATCACCCCGAATGGAATGGAATGCAATGGAAAGGAATTGAATGGATTCAACCTGAATGGAATGGAATGGAATGGAGTGGAATGGAATGCAATGGAGTGGAATCAACCCGAATGGAATGCAAAGGAATGGCACGGAATGGAATGCAATGGAAAGTAATCAACCGGAATGGAGTGGAGTGGAATGGAATGGAATGGAATGGAATGGAATGGAATGGAATGGAATCAATACTAACGGAATGGAATGGAATGCAATGGAATGGAATAGAATGGAATGGATTGCAATGGAATGCAATGGAATGGAATGGAATGGAATAGAATGGAATGGAATCAACCCGAATGGAATGGAATGGAATGGAATGCAATGGAATGGAATGGAATGGAATGCAATGGAATGGAATGGAATGGAATGGAATCAACCCGATTGGAATGGAATGGAATGGAAAGGAATCAACCCGAACTGAATGGAATGAAATGCCATGGAAAGGAATGGAATGGAATGGAATGGAATGGAACGGAAACAACCCGAGTGGAATGGAATGGAATGGTATGGAATGGAATGGAATCAACCCGAAAGGAGTGGAATTCAATGGAATGGAATGGAATCGAATCAACACGAATGAATTGGAATGGAATGGAATCAACTCAAATGGAATGGAATGGAATGGAACGGAATCGAATCAACCCGAACAGAATGGAATGCAATGGAATGGAATGGAATAAACAAGAATGGAATGGAATGGAATGGAATGGAATGGAATGGAATGGAATGGAATGGAATGGAATGGAATGGAGAGGGAAAGAATGGAATCAAACCGAATGGAATGGAATGGAATGGAATGGAATCAACCGAAATGGAATGGAATGGAATGGAATAGAATCAACCCGAATGGGATGGAATGGAATGGAATGGAATGGAATGGAATGGAATGGACTCAACACGAATGGAATGGAATGGAATGGAATGGAATGGAATGGAATGCCATGGAGAGGAATGGAATGGAATCAACACGAATGGAATGAAATGGAAGGGAATGGAATGGAATGGAACGGAATGAAATCAACACGAAAGGAATAGAATGGTATGGAATGGAATGGAATGGAATATATCCGAATGGAATGGAATGGAAAGCAATGGAATAGAATGGAATGGAATGGAATGGAATCAAACTGCATGTAATGGAATCGAGTGGAATCAACCAGAATGGAATGTAACGGAATGGAATGGAATGGAATAGAATAGAATCACCCCGAATGGAATGGAATGCAATGGAAAGGAATTGAATGGATTCAACCTGAATGGAATGGAATGGAATGGAGTGGAATGGAATGCAATGGAGTGGAATCAACCCGAATGGAATGCAAAGGAATGGCACGGAATGGAATGCAATGGAAAGTAATCAACCGGAATGGAGTGGAGTGGAATGGAATGGAATGGAATGGAATGGAATGGAATCAATACTAACGGAATGGAATGGAATGCAATGGAATGGAATAGAATGGAATGGATTGCAATGGAATGCAATGGAATGGAATGGAATGGAATAGAATGGAATGGAATCAACCCGAATGGAATGGAATGGAATGGAATGCAATGGAATGGAATGGAATGGAATGCAATGGAATGGAATGGAATGGAATGGAATCAACCCGATTGGAATGGAATGGAATGGAAAGGAATCAACCCGAACTGAATGGAATGAAATGCCATGGAAAGGAATGGAATGGAATGGAATGGAATGGAACGGAAACAACCCGAATGGAATGGAATGGAATGGTATGGAATGGAATGGAATCAACCCGAAAGGAGTGGAATTCAATGGAATGGAATGGAATCGAATCAACACGAATGAATTGGAATGGAATGGAATCAACTCAAATGGAATGGAATGGAATGGAACGGAATCGAATCAACCCGAACAGAATGGAATGCAATGGAATGGAATGGAATAAACAAGAATGGAATGGAATGGAATGGAATGGAATGGAATGGAATGGAATGGAATGGAATGGAGAGGGAAAGAATGGAATCAAACCGAATGGAATGGAATGGAATGGAATGGAATCAACTCAAATGGAATGGAATGGAATGGAATGGAATGGAATCAATCCGAAATAAATGGAATGGAACATAATGGAATGGAATGGAATGGAATCAACCCGAATGGAATGGAACGCTGTGCAATCATTTCGAATGAAATGGAATGGAATGGATTCGACTCAACCTGAACGGAGTGGAATGAAAAGGAATGGAATGGAATGGAAACAACACGAATGGAATGGAAAGGAGTGGAATGGAATGGAATGCAATGGAATGGAATGGAATAAACCCGAATGCAATGGAATGGAATGGAAAGGAATGGAAAAGAATGGAATCAAACCGAATGGAATGGAATGGAAAGGAATGGAATCAACCGATATGGAAAGGAATGGAAAGGAATGGAATGGAATGTAAAGGAATGGAATCAACACGAATGGAATGGAATGGAATGAAATGGAATCAATGCGAATGGAATGGAATGGAATGGAATGGAATGGAATGGAATGGAATGGAATGGAAAGGAATGGAAAGGAATGGAATCAACCCGAAAGGAATGGAATGGAATGGAAAGAAAAGGAATGGAATATTTCCGAATGGAATGGAATGGAAAGGAATGGAATAGAATCGAATGGAATGGAATGGAATGGAATCAAACCACATGGAATGGAACCGAGTGGAATCAACTCGAATGGAATGGAATGGAATGGAATGGAATCAACCCGAATGGAATGGAATGGAATGGAAAGGAATGGAAAGGATTCAACCCAAATGGAATGGAATGGAATGGAATGGAATGGAATGGAATGGAATGGAATGGAATGGAATGGAATCAACCCGAAAGGAATGCAATGGAATGGAACGGAATGGAATGCAATGGAATGTAATAAACCGGAATGGAGTGGAGTGGAATGGAATAGAATGGAATGGAATGGAGTCAATCCGAATCTAAAGGAATGGAATGGAATGGAATGGAATGGACTGGAATCAACTCGATTGGAACGGAATAGAATGGAATGGAGTGGAATGGAATGCAATGGAATCAACCAGAATGGAATGGAATGGAATGAAATGCACTGGAATCAACCCGAATGGAATGTAATGGAATGGAACAGAATGGAATGGAATGGAATGGAATCAACCCGAATGGAATGGAATGGAATGGAAAGGAATGGAATGGAATCAACCCGAATGGAATGGAATGGAATGGAATGGAATGGAATGGAATGGAATGGCATGGAATCAACCCGAATGGAATAGAATGGAATGTAATGGAATGGAATGGAAAAGAATGGAATGGTTTCACAAGAATGGAATGGAATGGAATGGAATGGAATGGAATGGAATCAACTGGAATGGAATGGAATGGAATGGAATGGAATGGAATGGAATGGAATGGAATAGAATCAACCCGAATGGAATGGAATGGGATGGAATGGAATGGAACCTGCCCGAATGGAAAGGAATGGAATGCAATGGAATTGAATGGAATGGAATTAACACGAGTCTAATGGAATGGAATGGAATGGAATGGAATGGAATCGACACGAATGTAATGTAATGGAATTCAATGGAATGGAATGGAATCAACCGGAATGGAATCGAATGGAATGGAACAGAATCAACTGGAATGGAATGAATGGAATGGAATGGAATGGAATGGAATGGAAACAACCCGAATAGAATGGAATGGGATGGAATGGAATAGAAGTTACACGAATGGAAAGGAATGGAATGCAATGGAATTGAATGGAATGGAATCAATACGAGTCTAATGGAATGGAATGGAATGGAATGGAATGGAATGGAATGGAATCAACACGAATGGAATGGAATGGAATGGAATCAACACGAATGGAATGGAATGGAATGGAATGGAATGGAATGGAATGGAATGGAATGGAATGGAATCAACAGTAATGGAATGGAATGGAATGGAAAGGAATGGAATGGAATCAACACGAATGGAGTGGAATGGGATGGAACGGAATGGAATGGAATGGAATGGAATCAACCGGAATGGAATGGAATGGAATGGAATGGAATGGAATGGAATGGAAAGGAATGGAATGAAAATGAATGGAGTGGAAAGGAATGGAATGGAATGGACTGGAGTGAAATGCAATCACCCCGAATGGAATGGAATGGAATGTTATGGAATGGAAATGAATGGAATCAACGCGAATGGAATAAACTGGAATGGAATGGAATGGAATGGAATCAATCCGAATGGATTGAAATGGAATGGAATGGAATGGAATGGAATGGAATGGAATCAACCAGAATGGAATGGAATGGAATGGAAGAGAATGGAATGGAATGGAACGGAATGGAATCAATCCGAATGGAATGGAATGGAATGGAATGCAATGCAATGGAATGGAATCAACCCGAATGGATTGGAATGGAATGGAATGGAATGAAATGGAACGGAATGGAATCGACACAAACGGAATGGAATGGAATGGAATGGAATGGAATGGAATGGAATGGAATCAACGCAAATGGAATGGAATGGAATGGAATGGAATAGAATGGAATGGAATGGAATCAACCTGAATGGAATGGATTCAACCTGAATTGAATGGAATGGGAAAGAATGGAATGGAATGGAAACAACTGGAAAGGAATGGTATGGAATATAATGGAAAGGAATGGAATGGAAAGGAATCAACCCGAATGGAATGGAATGGAATGGCATGGAATGGAATGAAATGGAATGGAATCAACCCAAATGGAATGGAATGGAATGGCATCAACCCGAATGGCATGGAATGGAATGGAATGGAATTTAATGGAATTAACCCAAATGCAATGTAAAGGAATGGTATGGAATGGAATCAAACCGAATGGAATGGAATGGAATGGAATGGAATGGAATCAACCCGAATGGATTGGAATGGAATGCAATGGAATGGAATGGAATGGAATGGAATCAACACGAATTTAATGAAATGGAATGGAATGGAATCAACCCGAATGGAATGGAATGCAATGGAATGGAATGGAATCAACTCAAATGGAATGGAATGGAATGGAATGGAATGGAATCAATCTGAAATAAATGGAATGGAACGAAATGGAATGGAATGGAATGCAATCAACCCGAATGGAATGGAACGCTGTGCAATCATCTCGAATGAAATGGAATGGAATGGATTCGACTCAACCTGAATGGAATGGAATGAAAAGGAATGGAATGGAATGGAAACAACACGAATGGAATGGAAAGAATTGGAAAGGAATGGAATGCAATGGAATGGAATGGAATAAACCCGTATGCAATGGAATGGAATGGAAAGGAATGGAAAAGAATGGAATCAAACCGAATGGAATGGAATGGAAAGGAATGGAATCAACCGATATGGAAAGGAATGGAATGGAATGGAAAGGAATGTAAAGGAATGGAATCAACACGAATGGAATGGAATGGAATGAAATGGAATCAATGCGAATGGAATGGAATGGAATGGAATGGAATGGAATGGAATGGAAAGGAATGGAATCAACCCGAAAGGAATGGAATGGAATGGAAAGAAAAGGAATGGAATATTTCCGAATGGAATGGAATGGAAAGGAATGGAATAGAATCGAATGGAATGGAATGGAATGGAATCAAACCACATGGAATGGAACCGAGTGGAATCAACGCGAATGGAATGGAATGGAATGGAATGGAATCACCCCGAATGGAATGGAATTCAATGGAAAGGAATGGAAAGGATTCAACCCATATGGAATGGAATGGAATGGAATGGAATGGAATGGAATGGAATGGAATGGAATGGAATCAACCCGAAAGGAATGCAATGGAATGGCACGGAATGGAATGCAATGGAATGTAATCAACCGGAATGGAGAGGAGTGGAATGGAATGGAATGGAATCAATCCGAATCTAATGGAATGGAATGGAATGGAATGGAATGGACTGGAATCAACTCGATTGGAACGGAATAGAATGGAATGGAGTGGAATGGAATGCAATGGAATCAACCAGAATGGAATGGAATGGAATGAAATGCAATGGAATCAACCCGAATGGAATGTAATGGAATGGAACAGAATGGAATGGAATGGAATGGAATCAACCCGAATGGAATGGAATGGAATGGAAAGGAATGGAATGGAATCAACCCGAATGGAATGGAAAGGAATGGAATGGAATGGAATGGAATGGAATGGAATGGCATGGAATCAACCCGAATGGAATAGAATGGAATGGAATGGAATGGAATGGAAAAGAATGGAATGGTTTCACAAGAATCGAATGGAATGGAATGGAATGGAATGGAATCAACTGGAATGGAATGGAATGGAATGGAATGGAATGGAATAGAATCAACCCGAATGGAATGGAATGGGATGGAATGGAATGGAACCTGCCCGAATGGAAAGCAATGGAATGCAATGGAATTGAATGGAATGGAATTAACACGAGTCTAATGGAATGGAATGGAATGGAATGGAATGGAATGGAATGGAATGGAATGGAATCAACACGAATGGAATGGAATGGAATGGAATGAACAGGAATGGAATGGAATGGAATGGAATGGAATGGAATCAACCCGAATGGAATGGAATGGAATGGAATGGAATGGAAAGGAATGGAATGAAAATGAATGGAGTGGAAAGGAATGGAATGGAATGGACTGGAGTGAAATGGAATCACCCCGAATGGAATGGAATGGAATGGAATGGAATGTTATGGAATGGAATTGAATGGAATCAACGCGAATAGAATAAACTGGAATTGAATGGAATGGAATGGAATCAATCCGAATGGATTGAAATGGAATGGAATGGAATGGAGTGGATTGGAATCAACCAGAATGGAATGGAATGGAATGGAAGAGAATGGAATGGAATGGAATGGAATGGAATCAATCCCAATGGAATGGAATGGAATGGAATGCAATGCAATGGAATGGAATCAACCCGAATGGATTGGAATGGAATGGAATGGAATGAAATGGAATGGAATGGAATCGACCCAAACGGAATGGAATGGAATGGAATGGAATGGAATCAACGCAAATGGAATGGAATGGAATGGAATGGAATAGAATGGAATGGAATGGAATCAAACTTAATGGAATGGATTCAACCTGAATTGAATGGAATGGGGAAGAATGGAATGGAATGGAATCAACCGGAAAGGAATGGTATGGAATATAATGGAAAGGAATGGAATGGAAAGGAATCAACACGAATGGAATGGAATGGAATGGAACGGAATGGAATAGAATGGAATGGAATCAACCAGAATGGAATTGAATGGAATGGCATGGAATGGAATGAAATGGAATGGAATCAACCCAAATGGAATGGAATGGAATGGCATCAACCCGAATGGCATGGAATGTAATGGAATGGAATTTAATGAAATTAACCCAAATGCAATGTAAAGGAATGGTATGGAATGGAATCAAACCGAATGGAATGGAATGGAATGGAATGGAATGGAATCAACCCGAATGAATTGGAATGGAATGCAATGGAATGGAATGGAATGGAATGGCATGGAATGGAATGGAATCAACACGAATTTAATGAAATGGAATGGAATGGAATGGAATGGAATCAACCCGAATGGAATGGAATGCAATGGAATGGAATGGAATTTAATGGACTGGAATGCAATCAACCCGAATAGAATGGAATGGAATGGAATGGAATGGAATGGAATGGATTTGAATGGAATCACCCCGAATAGAATGGCATGGAATGGAATGGAATTGAATGGAATGGAACGGAATCAACCCGAATGGAATGGAAGCAACCCGAATGGAATGGAATGGAATGGAATGGAATGGATTCAACCGGAATGGAATGGAATGCAATGGAATTGAATTGAACGGACTGGAATCAACCCGAATGGAATGGAATGGAAGGGAAGGTAATGGAGTGGAATGGAATGGAATGGAGTCAACCCGAATGGAATGGAATGTAATTGAATGGAATGGAATGGAATGGAATGAAATGGAACGAAATGGAATCAACACGTATGGAATGGAATGGAATGGAACGGAAAGGAATGGAATCAACCTGAATGGAATTAAATGGAATGGCATTAAATAGAATGGAATGGAATGGAATCAACACGAATGGAATGGAATGAAATGGTATGGAATGGAATGGAATGGAATGGAATGGAGTCAATACTTACGGAATGTAATGGAATGCAATGGAATGGAATACAATGGAATGGATTGGAATGGAATGCAATGGAATGGAATTGAGTGGAATAGAATAGAATGGAATCAACCCGAATGGAATGGAATGGAATGGAAGGCAATGGAATGGAATGGAATGCAATGGAATCAACTCGATTGGAATGGAATGGAATGGAATAGAATGGAATCAACCTGAATGGAATGGAATGGAATGGAATGGAATGGAGTGGAATCAAACCGAATGAAATGAAATGGAATGGAATGGAATGGAATGGAATGGAATGGAATAGTATGGAATGCAATGGAATCAATCCGAAATAAATGGAAAGGAATAGAGTGGAATGGAATGGAATGGAATCAACCCGAATGGAAAGGATTGGAATGGAATGGAATGGAAAAGAATGGAATCAAAACGAATGGAATGGAATGGAATGGAATGGAATGGAATCAACCCTAAAGGAATGGAATGGAATCGAATGGAATGGAATCAGCCCGAATGGAATGGAATGGAACGGAATGGAATGGAATCAACACGAATGGAATGGAATGGAATGGAATGGAATCAATGCGAATGGAATGGAATGGAATGGAATGGAATGGAATGGAATGGAATGGAATGGAAGGGAACAAACCCGAAAGGAATGAAAGGGAATTGAATGGAAAGGAATCAACCCGAATGGAATGGAATGAAATGCAATGGAAAGGAATGGAATGGAAAGGAAGCAACCGGAATGGAATGGAATGGAATGGAATGGAATGGAATGGAATCAACCCGAATGGAATGGAATGCAATGGAATGGAATGGAATCGAATCAACACGAGTGAAATGGAATGGAATGGAATCAACTCGAATGGAAAGGAATGGAATGGAATGGAATGAAATGGAATCAACCCGAATGGAATGGAATGGAATGGAATGGAAAGGCATGGAATGGAATCAACCCGAATGGAATGGAATGGAATGGAATGGAATGGAATGGAATGGAATGGAATGGAATGGAATGGAATGAAAACAACACGAATGGAATGGAATGGAGTGGAATGGAATGGAACGGATTGGAATGGAATGGAATCAACCCGAATGGAATGGAATGGAATGCATTGGAATGGAATGGAAAACAATGGAATCAAACAGAATGGAATGGAATGGAATGGAATGGAAAAAACCTGAATGGAATCGGTTGGAATGGAATGGAATGGAATGGAATGGAATAGAATCAACTCGAATGGAATTGAATGGAATGCAATGGAATGGAATGGAATCAACCAGAATGGAATGGAATGGAATGGAATGGAATCAATGCGAATGGAATGGAATGGAATGGAATGGAATGGAATGGAATGCCATGGAGAGGAATGGAATGGAATCAACACGAATGCAATGAAATTGCAGGGAATGGAATGCAATGGAACGGAATGAAATCAACACGAAAGGAATGCAATGGAATGGAATGGAATGGAGTATATCCGAATGGAATGGAATGGAAAGGAATGGAATAGAATGGAATGGAATGGAATGGAATCAAACTGCATGGAATGGAATCGAGTGGAATGAACTCGAATGGAATGGAACGAAATGGAATGGAATGGAATGGAATGGAAAGGAATCACCCCGAATGGAATGGAATGCAATGGAAAGGAATTGAATGGATTCAACCTGAATGGAATGGAATGGAATGGAATGCAATGGAGTGGAATCAACACGAATGGAATGCAATGGAATGGCACGGAATGGAATGTAATGGAAAGTAATCAACCTGATGGAGTGGAGTGGAATGGAATGGAATGGAATGGAATGGAATCAAAGCGAATCTAATGGAATGGAATGGACTGGAAAGGCATCAACCGGAATGGAATGGAATCGAATGGAATGGAATGGAATGGAATGGAATGGAGTCAACACGAATGGAATGGAATGGAATGGAATGGAATGGAATGGAATGGAATGGAATGGAATCAACCCGAATGGAATGGAATGGAATGGAATGGAATGGAATGGAATGGAATGGGATAAACCCGAATGGAATGGAATGGAATGGCATGGAATGCAATGGAATGGAATGGAATCAATCCGACTGGAATGGAATGGAATGGAATGGAATCAACTCAACTGGAATGGAATGGAATGGAATCAACCCGAAATAAATGGAATGGAACATGATGGAATGGAATGGAATGGAATCAACCCGAATGGAAAGGAACGGTTTGCAATCATCTGGAATGAAATGGAATGGAATGGAATCGACTCAACCTGAATGGAATGGAAAGGAAAGGAATGGAATGGAATGGAAACAACACGAATGGAATGGAAAGGAGTGTAATGGAATGGAATGCAATTGAATGGAATGGAATAAACAGGAATGCAATGGAATAGAATGGAAAGGAATGGAAAAGAATGGAATCAAACCGAATGGAATGGAATGGAATGGAATGGAATCAACCGAAATGGAAAGGAATGGAAAGAATTGGAATGGAATGGAATGGAATGGAGACGAATGGAATCGACACGAATGGAATGGAATGGAATGAAATGGAATCAATGCGAATGGAATGGAATGGGATGGAATGGAATGGAACCTACTCGAATGGAAAGGAATGGAATGGAATGGAATTGAAAGGAATGGAATCAACACGAGTCTAAAGGAATGGAATGGAATGAAATGGAATGGACTGGAGTGGAATAGAATCAATCCGAATTGAGTGGAATGGAATGGAATGGGATGGAATGGAATGGAATGGGATGGAATGGAGTGGAATGGAATGGAATCATCCCGAATGGAATGGAATGGCATGAATTGGAATATTACGGAATGGAATTGAATGGAATCAACACGAAGAGAATGATCTGGAATGGAATGGAATGGAATGGAATCAATCCGAATGGAATGAAATGGAATGGAATGGAATGGAATTGTATGGAATCAACCCGAATGGGATGGAATGGAATGGAAGAGAATAGAATGCAAAGGAAAGGAATGGAATGAACCCGAATGGAATGGAATGGAATGGAATGCCATGCAATGGAATGGAATCAACACGAATGGATTGGAATGGAATGGAATGGAATGGTGTGGAATGGAATCGAATGGCATGGAATGGAATGAAATGGAATGGAATCAACCCGAATGGAATGGAATGGAATGGTATCAACCAGAATGGAATGGAATGGAATGGAATGGAATGGAATGGAATGGAATGGAATGGAATTAACCCAAATGCAACGGAAAGGAATGGTATGGAATGGAATCAACCCGAATGGAATGGAACGGAATGGAATGGAATGGAATGGAATGGAATCAACACGAATGGATTGGAATGGAATGCAATGGAATGGAATGGAATGGAATGGAATGGAATGGAATGGAATCAACACGAAGTTAATGAAATGGAGTTGAATGGAATGGAATCAACCCGAATGGAATGGAATGCAATGGAATGGAATGGAATGGAATGGATTGGAATGGAATCAACACGAATAGAATGGAATGGAATGGAATGGAATGGAATGGAATCAACCCGAATTGAAGGGAATGGAATGGAACGGAATGGAATGGAAACAACCCGAATGGAATGGAATGGAATGGTATGGAATGGAATGGAATGGAATGGAATGGAATCAACCCGAAAGGATTGGAATTCAATGGAATGGAATGGAATCAAATCAACACGAATGAATTGGAATGGAATGGAATCAACTCAAATGGAATGGAATAGAATGGAATGGAATGGAATCAACCCGAATAGAATGGAGTGGAATGGAATGGAATCAACCAGAATGGAATGGAACGGTGTGAATCATCTCGAATGGAATGGAATGGAATGGAATCAAATCAACCTGAATGGAATGGAATGAATGGAATGGAATGGAATGGAAACAACACGAGTGGAATGGAATGGAGTGGAATGGAATGGAATGCAATGGAATGGAATGGAATAAACCAGAATTGAATGGAATGGAATGGAATGGAGTGGGAAAGAATGGAATCAAACCGAATGGAATGGAATGGAATGGAATGGAATCAACCGAAATGGAATGGAATGGAATGGAATGGAATGCAATAGAATCAATCCGAATGGAATGGAATGGAATGGAAAGGAATGGAATGGAATGGAATGGAATCAACACGAATGCAATGGAATGGAATGGAATGGAATGGAAGGGAATCAACACGAATGCAATGGAATGGAATGGAATGGAATGGAATGGAATGGAATGGAATCAATGCGAATGGAATGGAATGGAATGGAATGGAATGCCATGGAGAGAAATGGAAAGGAATCAACACGAATGGAATGAAATGGAAGGGAATGGAATGGAATGGAACGGAATGACATCAACACGAATGGAATGGAATGCAATGGAATATATCCGAATGGAATGGAATGGAAAGGAATGAAATAGAATGGAATGGAATGGAATGGAATCAAACTGCATGGAATGGAATCGAGTGGAATCAACTCGAATGGAATGGAACGGAATGGAATGGAATGGAATGGAATGGAATGGAATGCAATGGAATCACCCCGAATGGAATGGAATGCAATGGAAAGGAATTGAATGGATTCAACCTGAATGGAATGGAATGGAATAGAGTGGAATGGAATGCAATGGAGTGGAATCAACCCGAATGGAATGCAAAGGAATGGCACGGAATGGAATGCAATGGAAAGTAATCAACCGGAATGGAGTGGAGTGGAATGGAATGGAATGGAATGGAATGGAATGGAATGGAATCAATACTAACGGAATGGAATGGAATGCAATGGAATGGAATAGAATGGAATGGATTGCAATGGAATGCAATGGAATGGAATGGAATGGAATAGAATGGAATGGAATCAACCCGAATGGAATGGAATGGAATGGAATGCAATGGAATGGAATGGAATGGAATGCAATGGAATGGAATGGAATGGAATGGAATCAACCCGATTGGAATGGAATGGAATGGAAAGGAATCAACCCGAACTGAATGGAATGAAATGCCATGGAAAGGAATGGAATGGAATGGAATGGAATGGAACGGAAACAACCCGAATGGAATGGAATGGAATGGTATGGAATGGAATGGAATCAACCCGAAAGGAGTGGAATTCAATGGAATGGAATGGAATCGAATCAACACGAATGAATTGGAATGGAATGGAATCAACTCAAATGGAATGGAATGGAATGGAACGGAATCGAATCAACCCGAACAGAATGGAATGCAATGGAATGGAATGGAATAAACAAGAATGGAATGGAATGGAATGGAATGGAATGGAATGGAATGGAATGGAATGGAATGGAATGGAGAGGGAAAGAATGGAATCAAACCGAATGGAATGGAATGGAATGGAATGGAATCAACCGAAATGGAATG
Organism: Pan paniscus; assembly: GCF_029289425.2. Taxonomy (NCBI): domain Eukaryota; kingdom Metazoa; phylum Chordata; class Mammalia; order Primates; family Hominidae; genus Pan; species Pan paniscus. The sequence continues at coordinate 16,391,452 of NC_073265.2, forward strand.
GAATGGAATGGAATAGAATCAACCCGAATGGGATGGAATGGAATGGAATGGAATGGAATGGAATGGAATGGACTCAACACGAATGGAATGGAATGGAATGGAATGGAATGGAATGGAATGCCATGGAGAGGAATGGAATGGAATCAACACGAATGGAATGAAATGGAAGGGAATGGAATGGAATGGAACGGAATGAAATCAACACGAAAGGAATAGAATGGTATGGAATGGAATGGAATGGAATATATCCGAATGGAATGGAATGGAAAGCAATGGAATAGAATGGAATGGAATGGAATGGAATCAAACTGCATGTAATGGAATCGAGTGGAATCAACCAGAATGGAATGTAACGGAATGGAATGGAATGGAATAGAATAGAATCACCCCGAATGGAATGGAATGCAATGGAAAGGAATTGAATGGATTCAACCTGAATGGAATGGAATGGAATGGAGTGGAATGGAATGCAATGGAGTGGAATCAACCCGAATGGAATGCAAAGGAATGGCACGGAATGGAATGCAATGGAAAGTAATCAACCGGAATGGAGTGGAGTGGAATGGAATGGAATGGAATGGAATGGAATGGAATCAATACTAACGGAATGGAATGGAATGCAATGGAATGGAATAGAATGGAATGGATTGCAATGGAATGCAATGGAATGGAATGGAATGGAATAGAATGGAATGGAATCAACCCGAATGGAATGGAATGGAATGGAATGCAATGGAATGGAATGGAATGGAATGCAATGGAATGGAATGGAATGGAATGGAATCAACCCGATTGGAATGGAATGGAATGGAAAGGAATCAACCCGAACTGAATGGAATGAAATGCCATGGAAAGGAATGGAATGGAATGGAATGGAATGGAACGGAAACAACCCGAATGGAATGGAATGGAATGGTATGGAATGGAATGGAATCAACCCGAAAGGAGTGGAATTCAAAGGAATGGAATGGAATCGAATCAACACGAATGAATTGGAATGGAATGGAATCAACTCAAATGGAATGGAATGGAATGGAACGGAATCGAATCAACCCGAACAGAATGGAATGCAATGGAATGGAATGGAATAAACAAGAATGGAATGGAATGGAATGGAATGGAATGGAATGGAATGGAATGGAATGGAATGGAGAGGGAAAGAATGGAATCAAACCGAATGGAATGGAATGGAATGGAATGGAATCAACCGAAATGGAATGGAATGGAATGGAATAGAATCAACCCGAATGGAATGGAATGGAATGGAATGGAATGGAATGGAATGGACTCAACACGAATGGAATGGAATGGAATGGAATGGAATGGAATGGAATGCCATGGAGAGGAATGGAATGGAATCAACACGAATGGAATGAAATGGAAGGGAATGGAATGGAATGGAACGGAATGAAATCAACACGAAAGGAATAGAATGGTATGGAATGGAATGGAATGGAATATATCCGAATGGAATGGAATGGAAAGCAATGGAATAGAATGGAATGGAATGGAATGGAATCAAACTGCATGTAATGGAATCGAGTGGAATCAACTAGAATGGAATGGAACGGAATGGAATGGAATGGAATGGAATAGAATCACCCCGATTGGAATGGAATGCAATGGAAAGGAATTGAATGGATTCAACCTGTATGGAATGGATTGGAATGGAATGCAATGGAGTGGAATCAACCCGAATGGAATGCAATGCAATGGCATGGAATGGAATGCAATGGAAAGTAATCAACCGGAATGGAGTGGAGTGGAATAGAATGGAATGGAATCAACGCGAATCTAATGGAATGGAATGGAATGGAATGGAATGGAATCAACCGGAATGAAATGGAATGGAATGGAATGGAATGGAATGGAATGGAATCAACCCGAATGGAATGGAAAGGAATGGAATGGAATCGAATGGAATCAACCCGAATGGAATGGAATGGAATGGAATGGAATGGAATGGAATCAACCCGAATGGAATGGAATGGAATGGAATGCAATGGAATGGAATGGAATGGAATCAACTCAAATGGAATGGAATGGAATGGAATGGAATGGAATCAATCCGAAATAAATGGAATGGAACATAATGGAATGGAACGGAATGGAATCAACCCGAACGGAATGGAACGCTGTGCAATCACCTCGAATGAAATGGCATGGAATGGAATCAACTAAACCTGAATGGAATGGAATGGAAAGGAATGGAATGGAATGGAAACAACACGAATGGAATGGAAAGGAGTGGAATGGAATGGAATTCAATGGAATGGAATGGAATCAACGCGAATCTAATGGAATGCAATGGAGTGGAATGGAATCAACCAGAATGGAATCGAATGGAATGGAATGGAATGGAATGGAATCAACCCGAATGGAATGGAATGGAATGGAATGGAATCAACCCGAATGGAATGGAATGGAATGGCATGGAATGGAATTGAATGGAATGGAATCAATCCGAATGGAATGGAATGGAATGGCATGGAATGCAATGGAATGGAATGGAGTCAATCCGACTGGAATGGAATGGAATGGAATTGAATCAACTCAAATGGAATGGAATGGAATGGAATGGAATGGAATCAATCCGAAATAAATGGAATGGAACATGATGGAATGGAATGGAATGGCATCAACCCGAATGGAATGGAACGGTGTGCAATCATCTCCAATGAAATGGAATGAAATGGAATCGACCCAACCTGAATGGAATGGAATGGAAAGGAATGGAATGGAATGGAAACAACACGAATGTAATGGAAAGGAGTGGAATGGAATGGAATGCAATGGAATGGAATGGAATAAACCCGAATGCAATGGAATGGAATGGAAAGGAATGGAAAAGAATGGAATAAAACCGAATGGAATGGAATGGAAAGGAATGGAATGCAATGGAATGGAATGGAGAGGAATGGAATGGAATGGAATCACCCCGAATGGAATGGAATGGAATGAAATGGAATATTACGAAATGGAATTTAATGGAATTAACACGAAGAGATTGATCTGGAATGGAATGGAATGGAATGGAATCAATCCGAATGGAATGAAATGGAATGGAATGGAATGGTATGGAAACTACCCGAATGGAATGGAATGGAATGGAATGGAACGGCGTCAAACCACACGGAATGGAATGGATTGGAATCAACTCGAAAGGAATGGAATGGAATTGATTGGAATGGAATGGAATGGAATGCAATGGAATCAACTCGTATGGAATGGAATGCAATGGAATGGAAAGGAATGGAATGGAATGGAATGAAATGGAATGGAATGGAATGGAGTGGAATGGAATGGAGAAACCCGAAGGGAAAGTAATGGAATGGAATGGAATGGAATGGAATAAACCCGAATGGAATGAAATGGAATGGAATGGATTGGAATGGAATGGAATGGAATGGAATGGAATGGAATGGAATGCAATGGAATAAACCCGAATGGAATGGAAAGGAATGGAATGGAATGGAATGGAATGGAATCTAATGGAATGGAATGGAATCGAATCAACCCGAATGTAATGGAATGGAACGGAAAGGAATCAACCCGAATGGAATGGAATGGAATGGAATGGAATGGAATGGAATGGAATGTAAAGGAATCAACCCGAACTGAATGGCATGAAATGGCGTGGAAAGTAATGGAATGGAATGGAATGGAATGGAATGGAATGGAATGGAATCAACCCGAATGGAATGGAATGCAATGGAATGGAATGGAATGGAATGGAATGGAATGGAAAGGAATCAACCGGAATGGAATGGAATGGAATGGAATGGAATGGAATGGAATGGAATCAACCCGAATGGAATGAAATGAAATGGAATGGAATGGAATCGAATCAACACGAATGAAATGGAATGGAATGGAATCAACTCGAATGGAAAGGAATGGAATGGAATGGAATGGAATGGAATGGAATGGAATGGAATCAACCCGAATGGAATGGAATGGAATGGAATGGAATGGCATGGAATGGAATCAACCCGAATGGAATGGAATGGAATGGAATGGAATTGAATGAAAACAACACGAATGGAATGGAATGGAGTGGAATGGAATGGAATGGATTGGAATGGAATGGAATCAACCCGAATGGAATGGAATGGAGTGGATTGGAATGGAATGGAAAAGAATGGAATCAAACCGAATGGAATGGAATGGAATGGAATGGAAACAACCTGAATGGAATCGATTGGAATGGAATGGAATGGCATAGTATCAACTCGAATGGAATTGAATGGAATGCAATGGAATGGAATGGAATCAACCAGAATGGAATGGAATGGAATGGAATGGAATCAATGCGAATGGAATGGAATGGAATGCCATGGAGAGAAATGGAATGGAATCAACACGAATGGAATGAAATTGAAGGGAATGGAATGGAATGGAACAGAATGAAATCAACACGAAAGGAATGGAATGGAATGGAATGGAATGGAAAGGAATATATCCGAATGGAATGGAATGGAAAGGAATGGAATAGAATGGAATGGAATGGAATGGAATCAAACTGCATGGAATGGAATCGAGTGGAATCAACTCGAATGGAATGGAACGAAATGGAATGGAATGGAATGGAATGGAATGCAATGGAGTGGAATCAACCCGAATGGAATGCAATGGAATGGCACGGAATGGAATGCAATGGAATGTAATCAATCTGAATGGAGTGCAGTGGAATGGAATGGAATGGAATGGAATGGAATCAACGCGAATCTAATGGAATGGAATGGACTGGAATGGAATCAAATGGAATGGAATGGAATCGAATGGAATGTAATGGAATGGAATGGAATCAACCCGAATGGAATGGAATGGAATGGAATGGAATGGAATGGAATGGAATGGAATTGAATCAACCCGAATGGAATGGAATGGAATGCCATGGAATGGAATGAAATGGAAGGAATAAACCCGAATAGAATGGAATGGAATGTCATGGAATGCAATGGAATGGAATGGAGTCAATCCGACTGGAATGGAATGGAATGGAATGGAATCAACTCAAATGGAAAGGAATGGAATGGAATCAATCCGCAATAAATGGAATGGAACATGATGGAATGGAATGGAATGGAATCAACCCGAATGGAATGGAATGGTGTGCAATCATCTGGAATGAAATGTAATGGAATGGAATCGACTCAACCTGAATGGAATGGAATGGAAAGGAATGGAATGGAATGGAAACAGCATGAATGGAATGGAAAGGAGTGGAATGGGATGGAATGCAATGGATTGGAATGGAATAAACCCGAATGCAATGGAATGGAATGGAAAGGAATGGAAAAGAATGGAATCAAACCGTATGGAATGGAATGGAATGGAATGGAATCAACCGAAATGGAAAGGAATGGAATGGAATGGAATGGAATGGAATGGAATGGAATGGAAAGAATGGAGACGAATGGAATCAACACGAATGGAATGGAATGGAATGAAATGGAATCAATGCGAATGGAATGGAATGGGATGGAATGGAATGCAACCTACCCGAATGGAAAGGAATGCAATGGAATGGAATTGAATGGAATGGAATCAACACAAGTCTAATGGAATGGAATGGAATGGAATCTAATGGACTGGAGAGGAATAGAATCAACCCGAATGGAATGGAATGGAATGGAATGGGATGGATTGGAATGGAAAGGAATGGAATGGAATGGAATGGAATGGAATAGAATCAATCCGAATGGAATGGAATGGAATGCAATGGAATGGAATGGAATGGAATGGAATGGAATGGAATCAATGCGAATGGAATGGAATGGAATGGAATGGAATGGAATGGAATGGAATGCCATGGAGAGAAATGGAAAGGAATCAACACGAATGGAATGAAATGGAAGGGAATGGAATGGAAAGGAACGGAATGAAATCAACACGAATGGAATGGAATGGAATGGAATGGAATGAAATGGAATATATCCGAATGGAATGGAATGGAAAGGAATGAAATAGAATGGAATGGAATGGAATGGAATCAAACTGCATGTAATGGAATCGAGTGGAATCAACTCGAATGGAATGGAACGGAATGGAATGGAATGGAATGGAATGGAATGGAATGGAATCACCCCGAATGGAATGGAATGCAATGGAAAGGAATTGAATGGATTCAACCTGAATGGAATGGAATGGAATGGAATGGAATGGAATGGAATGGAATGCAATGCAATGGAGTGGAGTCAACCCGAATGGAATGCAATGGAATGGCACGGAATGGAATGCAATGGAAAGTAATCAACCGGAATGGAGTGGAGTGGAATGGAATGGAATGGAATGGACTGGAATGGAATCAACCGGAATGGAATGGAATGGAATGGAATGGAATGGAATGGAATCAACCCGAATGGAATGGAATGGAATGGAAAGGAATGGAATGGAATCAACCCGAATGGAATGGAATGGAATGGCATGGAATGGAATGGAATGGAATGGAATCAATCCGAATGGAATCGAATGGAATGGTATGGAATGCAATGGAATGGAATGGAGTCAATCCGACTGGAATGGAATGGAATGGAATGGAATCAACTCAAATGGAATGGAATGGAATGGAATGGAATCAATCCGAAATAAATGGAATGGAACATGATGGAATGGAATGGAATGGAATCAACCCGAATGGAATGGAACGGTGTGCAATCATCTCGAATGAAATGGAATGAAATGGAATCGACTCAACCTGAATGGAATGGAATGGAAAGGAATGGAATGGAATGGAAACAACACGAATGGAATGGAAAGGAGTGGAATGCAATGGAATGCAATGGAATGGAATGGAATAAACCCGAATGCAATGGAATGGAATGGAAAGGAATGGAAAAGAATGGAATAAAACTGAATGGAATGGAATGGAATGGAATGGAATCAACCGAAATGGAAAGGAAGGGAATGAAATGCAATGGAATGGAATTGAATGGAATGGAGAGGAATGGAATGGAATGGAATCACCCCGAATGGAATGGAATGGAATGGAATGAAATGGGATATTACGGAATGGAATTGAATGGAATTAACACGAAGAGAATGATCTGGATTGTAATGGAATGGAATGGAATCAATCCGAATGGAATGAAATGGAATGGAATGGAATGGAATGGTATGGAATCAACCCGAATGGAATGGAATGGAATAGAATGGAATGGCGTGAAACCAAACGGAATGGAATTGATTAGAATCAACTAGAAAGGAATGGAATGGAATTGATTGGAATGGAATGGAATGGAATGCAATGGAATCAACTGGTATGGAATGGAATGGAATGGAATGGAAAGGAATGGAATGGAATGGAATGAAATGGAATGGAATGGAATGGAGTGGAATGAAATTGAGAAACCCGAAGGGAAAGTAATGGAATGGAATGGAATGGAATCAACCCGAATGGAATGGAATGGAATGGTATCAACCAGAATGGAATGGAATGGAATGGAATGGAATGGAATGGAATGGAATGGAATGGAATCAACACGAAGTTAATGAAATGGAGTTGAATGGAATGGAATGGAATCAACCCGAATGGAATGGAATGCAATGGAAAGGAATGCAATGGAATGGATTGGAATGGAATCAACCCGAATAGAATGCAATGGAATGGAATGGAATGGAATGGAATCAAACCGAATTGAAGCGAATGGAATTTAATGGAATGGAATGGAAACAACCCGAATGGAATGGAATGGAATGGTATGGAATGGAATGGAATGGAATGGAATCAACCCGAAAGGATTGGAATTCAATGGAATGGAATCGAATCGAATCAACACGAATGAATTGGAATAGAATGGAATCAACTCAAATGGAATGGAATGGAATGGAATCGAATCAACCCGAATAGAATGGAATGGAATGGTATGGAATCAACCAGAATGGAATGGAACGGTGTGCAATCATCTCGAATGAAATGGAATGGAATGGAATCAAATCAACCTGAATGGAATGGAATGAATGGAATGGAATGGAATGGAAACAACACGAGTGGAATGGAATGGAGTGGAATGGAATGGAATGCAATGGAATGGAATGGATTAAACCAGAATGGAATGGAATGGATGGAATGGAGTGAGAAAGAATGGAATCAAACCGAATGGAATGGAATGGAATCAACTGAAATGGAATGGAATGGAATGGCATGGAATGGAATAGAATCAATCCGAATGGAATGGAATGGAATGGAATGGAATGGAATGGAATGGAATGGAATCAACACGAATGCAATGGAATGGAATGCAATGGAATGGAATGGAATGGAATCAATGCGAATGGAATGGAATGGAATGGAATGGAATGGAATGGAATGGAATGGAATGGAATGGAACGCCATGGAGAGAAATGGAAAGGAATCAACACGAATGGAATGAAATGGAAGGGAATGGAATGGAAAGGAACGGAATGAAATCAACAAGAATGGAATGGAATGGAATGGAATGAAATGGAATATATCCGAATGGAATGGAATGGAAAGGAATGAAATAGAATGGAATGGAATGGAATGGAATCAAACTGCATGTAATGGAATCGGGTGGAATCAACTCGAATGGAATGGAACGCAATGGAATGGAATGGAATGGAATGGAATGGAATGGAATGGAATGGAATGGAATGGAATCACCCCGAATGGAATGGAATGCAATGGAAAGGAATTGAATGGATTCAACCTGAATGGAATGGAATGGAATGGAATGGAATGCAATGGAATGGAATGCAATGCAATGGAGTGGAATCAACCCGAATGGAATGCAATGGAATGGCACGGAATGGAATGCAATGGAAAGTAATTAACCGGAATGGAGTGGAGTGGAATGGAATGGAATGGAATGGACTGGAATGGAATCAACCGGAATGGAATGGAATGGAATGGAATGGAATGGAATGGAATCAACCCGAATGGAATGGAATGGAATGGAAAGGAATGGAATGGAATCAACCCGAATGGAATGGAATGGAATGGCATGGAATGGAATGGAAAGGAATGGAATCAATCCGAATGGAATCGAATGGAATGGTATGGAATGCAATGGAATGGAATGGAGTCAATCCGACTGGAATGGAATGGAATGGAATGGAATCAATCCGAAATAAATGGAATGGAACATGATGGAATGGAATGGAATGGAATCAACCCGAATTGAATGGAACGGTGTGCAATCATCTCGAATGAAATGGAATGAAATGGAATCGACTCAACCTGAATGGAATGGAATGGAAAGGAATGGAATGGAATGGAAACAACACGAATGGAATGGAAAGGAGTGGAATGCAATGGAATGCAAAGGAATGGAATGGAATAAACCCGAATGCAATGGAATGGAATGGAAAGGAATGGAAAAGAATGGAATAAAACCGAATGGAATGGAATAGAATGGAATGGAATCAACCGAAATGGAAAGGAAGGGAATGGAATGCAATGGAATGGAATTGAATGGAATGGAGAGGAATGGAATGGAATGGAATCACCCCGAATGGAATGGAATGGAATGAAATGGAATATTACGGAATGGAAATGAATGGAATTAACACGAAGAGAATGTTCTGGAATGTAATGGAATGGAATGGAATCAATCCGAATGGAATGAAATGGAATGGAATGGATTGGAATGGAATGGAATGGAATGGAATGGAATGGCGTCAAACCAAACGGAATGGAATGGATTGGAATCAACTAGAAAGGAATGGAATGGAATTGATTGGAATGGAATGGAATGGAATGCAATGGAATCAACTGGTATGGAAGGGAATGGAATGGAATGGAAAGGAATGGAATGGAATGGAATGAAATGGAATGGAGTGGAATGGAATGGAGAAACCCGAAGGGAAAGTAATGGAATGGAATGGAATGGAATGGAATGGAATGGAATGGAATAAACCCGAATGGAATGAAGTGGAATGGAATGGATTGGAATGGAATGGAATGGAATGGAATGGAATGCAATGGAAAAAACACGAATGGAATGGAAAGGAATGGAATGGAATGGAATGGAATCGAATCAGCCCGAATGTAATGGAATGGAACGGAAAGGAATCAACCCAAATGGAATGGAATGGAATGGAATGGAATGGAATGGAATGGAATGGAATGGAATGGAATGGAATGGAATGTAAAGGAATGAACCCGAACTGAATGGAATGAAATGGCATGGAAAGTAATGGAATGGAATGGAATGGAATGGAATAGAATGGAATGGAATGGAAACAACCAGAATGGAATGGAATGGAATGGTATGGAATGGAATGGAATGGAATGGAATCAACCCGAAAGGAGTGGAATTCAATGGAATGGAATGGAATCGAATCAACACGAATGAATTGGAATGGAATGGAATCAACCAGAATGGAATGGAACGGTGTGCAATCATCTCGTATGGAATGGAATGGAATGGAATCAAATCAACCTGAATGGAATGGAATGAATGGAATGGAATGGAATGGAATGGAAACAACACGAGTGGAATGGAATGGAGTGGAATAGAATGGAATGCAATGGAATGGAAAGGAATAAACCAGAATGGAATGGAATGGAATGGAATGGAGTGGGAAAGAATGGAATCAAACCGAATGGAATGGAATGGAATCAACCGAAATGGAATGGAATGGAATTGAATGGAATCAACCCGAATGGAATGGAATGGAATGGAATGGAATGGAATGGAATGGAATCAACACGAATGGAATTGAATGGAATGGAATGGAATGGAATGGAATGGAATGGAATGGAATGGAATGGAATCAATGCGAATGGAATGGAATGGAATGGAATCGAATGCCATGGAGAGAAATGGAATGGAATCAACACGAATGGAATGAAATGGAAGGGAATGGAATGGAATGGAACGGAATGAAATCAACACGAAAGGAATGGAATGGAATGGAATGGAATGGAATGGAATGGAACATATCCGAATGGAATGGAATGGAAAGGAATGGAATAGAATGGAATGGAATGGAATGGAATCTAACTGCATGGAATGGAATCGAGTGGAACTACTCGAATGGAATGGAACGGAGTGGAATGGAATGGAATGGAATGGAATCACCCCGAATGGAATGGAATGCAATGGAAAGGAATTGAATGGATTCAACCTGAATGGAATGGAATGGAATGGAATGGAATCAATCCGAATGGAATGAAATGGAATGGAATGGAATGGAATGGTATGGAATCAACCCGAATGGAATGGAATGGAATGGAATGGTATGGCGTCAAACCAAACGGAATGGAAAGGATTGGAATCAACTCGAAAGGAATGGAATGGAATGGATTGGAATGGAATGGAGTGGAATGCAAAGGAATCAACTCGTATGGAAAGGAATGGAATGGAATGGAAAGGAATGGAATGGAATGGAATGAAATGGAATGGAATGGAAAGGAGTGGAATGGAATGGAGGAACCCGAAGGGAAAGTAATGGAATGGAATGGAATCGAACAGAATAAACCCGAATGGAATGAAATGGAATGGAATGGATTGGAATGGAATGGAATGGAATGGAATGGAATGGAATGGAATGGAATGCAATGGAATAAACCCGAATGGAATGGAAAGGAATGGAAAGGAATGGAATGGAATGGAATGGAATGGAGAGGAATGGAATGGAATGGAATCACCCCGAATGGAATGGAATGGAATGGAATGGAATATTACGGAATGGAATTTAATGGAATTAACACGAAGAGATTGATCTGGAATGGAATGGAATGGAATGGAATGGAATGGAATGGAATGAATCCGAATGGAATGAAATGGAATGGAATGGAATGGTATGGAATCTACCCGAATGGAATGGAATGGAATGGAATGGAACGGCGTCAAACCACACGGAATGGAATGTATTGGAATCAACTCGAAAGGAATGGAATGGAATTGATTGGAATGGAATGGAATGGAATGCAATGGAATCAACTCGTATGGAATGGAATGCAATGGAATGGAAAGTAATGGAATGGAATGGAATGAAATGGAATGGAATGGAATGGAGTGGAATGGAATGGAGAAACCCGAAGGGAAAATAATGGAATGGAATGGAATGGAATGGAATAAACCCGAATGGAATGAAATGGAATGGAATGGATTGGAATGGAATGGAATGGAATGGAATGGAATGGAATGGAATGCAATGGAATAAACCCGAATGGAATGGAAAGGAATGGAATGGAATGGAATGGAATCTAATGGAATGGAATGGAATGGAATCAACCCGAATGTAATGGAATGGAACGGAAAGGAATCAACCCGAATGGAATGGAATGGAATGGAATGGAATGGAATGGAATGGAATGGAATGTAAAGGAATCAACCCGAACTGAATGGCATGAAATGGCGTGGAAACTAATGGAATGGAATGGAATGGAATGGAAACAACCCGAATGGAATGGAATGGAATGGAATGGAATGGAATGGAATGGAATGGAATGGAATGGAATGGAATGGAATGGAATCAACACGAATGGAATGGAATGGAAAGAATTGGAATGGAATGGAATGGAATGGAATCAACACGAATGGAATGAAATGGAAGGGAATGGAATGGAATGGAACGGAATGAAATCAACACGAAAGGATTGCAATGGAATGGAATGGAATGGAATGGAATGGAATATATCCGAATGGAATGGAATGGAAAGGAATGGAATATAATGGAATGGAATGGAATGGAATGGAATCAAACTGCATGGAATGGAATCGAGTGGAATCAACTCGAGTGGAATGGAACGGAATGGAATGGAATGGAATGGAATGAAACCACCCCGAATGGAATGCAATACAATGGAAAGGAATTGAATGGATTCAACCTGAATGGAATGGAATGGAATGCAATGGAGTGGAATCAACCCGAATGGAATGCAATGGAATGGCATGGAATGGAATGGAATGGAAAAGAATGGAATCAAAACGAATGGAATGGAATGGAATGGAATGGAATCAACCCAAAAGGAATGGAATGGAATCGAATGGAATGGAATCAGCCCGAATGGAAAGGAATGGAACGGAATGGAATGGAATCAACACGAATGGAATGGAATGGAATGGAATGGAATGGAATGGAATGGAATGGAATCAATGCGAATGGAATGGAATGGAATGGAATGGAATGGAACAAACCCGAAAGGAATGGAAGGGAATTGAATCAACCCGAATGGAATGGAATGGAATGCCATGGAATGGAATGAAATGGAAGGAATAAACCCGAATAGAATGGAATGGAATGTCATGGAATGCAATGGAATGGAATGGAGTCAATCCGACTGGAATGGAATGCAATGGAATGGAATCAACTCAAATGGAATGGAATGGAATGGAATCAATCCGCAATAAATGGAATGGAACATGATGGAATGGAATGGAATGGAATCAACCCGAATGGAATGGAATGGTGTGCAATCATCTGGAATGAAATGTAATGGAATGGAATCGACTCAACCTGAATGGAATGGAATGGAAAGGAATGGAATGGAATGGAAACAGCATGAATGGAATGGAAAGGAGTGGAATGGGATGGAATGCAATGGATTGGAATGGAATAAACCCGAATGCAATGGAATGGAATGGAAAGGAATGGAAAAGAATGGAATCAAACCGTATGGAATGGAATGGAATGGAATGGAATCAACCGAAATGGAAAGGAATGGAATGGAATGGAATGGAATGGAATGGAAAGAATGGAGACGAATGGAATCAACACGAATGGAATGGAATGGAATGAAATGGAATCAATGCGAATGGAATGGAATGGGATGGAATGGAATGCAACCTACCCGAATGGAAAGGAATGGAATGGAATGGAATTGAATGGAATGGAATCAACACAAGTCTAATGGAATGGAATGGAATGGAATCTAATGGACTGGAGTGGAATAGAATCAACCCGAATGGAATGGAATGGAATGGAATGGGATGGATTGGAATGGAATGGAATGGAATGGACTCACCCCGAATGGAATGGAATGGAATGAAATGGAATATTACGGAATGGAATTGAATGGAATCAACACGAAGATAATGATCTGGAATGGAATGGAATGGAATGGAATGGAATGGAATGGAATGGAAAGGAATCAATCCGAATGGAATGAAATGGAATGGAATGGTATGGAATCAACCCGAATGGGATGGAATGGAATGGAAGAGAATAGAATGCGAAGGAAAGGAATGGAATGAACCCGAATTTAATGGAATGGAATGGAATGCAATGCAATGGAATGGAATCAACCCGAATGGATTGGAATGGAATGGAATGGAATGGAATGGAATGAAATGGAATGGAATGGAATCGACCTAAATGGAATGGAATGGAATGGAATGGAATGGAATCGAATGGAATGGAATAAACCCAAATGGAATGGAATGGAATGGAATGGTATGGAATGGAATGGAATGGAATCAACCTGAATGGAATGGACTCAACCTGAATGGAATGGAATGGAAAAGAATGGAATGGAATGGAATCAACCCAAATAGAATGGAATGGAATGGAACGGAATGCAATAGAATGGAATGGAATCAACGCGAATGGTGTGGAATGGAATGGAATGGCATGGAATGGAATGAAATGGAATGGAATCAACCCGAATGGAATGGAATGGAATGGTATCAACCAGAATGGAATGGAATGGAATGGAATGGAATGGAATGGAATGGAATTAACCCAAATGCAACGGAAACGAATGGTATGGAATGGAATCAACCCGAATGGAATGGAATGGAATGGAATGGAATGGAATCAACACGAATGGATTGGAATGGAATGCAATGGAATGGAATGGAATGGAATGGAATGGAATGGAATGGAATGGAATCAACACGAAGTTAATGAAATGGAGTTGAATGGAATGGAATGGAATCAACCCGAATGGAATGGAATGCAATGGAAAGGAATGCAATGGAATGGATTGGAATGGAATCAACCCGAATAGAATGCAATGGAATGGAATGGAATGGAATGGAATCAAACCGAATTGAAGGGAATGGAATTTAATGGAATGGAATGGAAACAACCCGAATGGAATGGAATGGAATGGTATGGAATGGAATGGAATGGAATGGAATCAACCCGAAAGGATTGGAATTCAATGGAATGGAATGGAATCGAATCAACACGAATGAATTGGAATGGAATGGAATCAACTCAAATGGAATGGAATGGAATGGAATCGAATCAACCCGAATAGAATGGAAGGGAATGGTATGGAATCAACCAGAATGGAATGGAACGGTGTGCAATCATCTGGAATGGAATGGAATGGAATGGAATCAAATCAACCTGAATGGAATGGAATGAATGGAATGGAATGGAATGGAAACAACACGAGTGGAATGGAATGGAGTGGAATGGAATGGAATGAAATGGAATGGAATGGAATAAACCAGAATAGAATGGAATGGATGGAATGGAGTGGGAAAGAATGGAATCACACCGAATGGAATGGAATGGAAGCAACCGAAATGGAACGGAATGGAATGGAATGGAATGGAATAGAATCAATCCGAATGGAATGGAATGGAATGGAAAGGAATGGAATAGAATGGAATGGAATCAACCCGAATGGAATGGAATGCAATGGAATGGAATGGAATGGAAACTGCCCGAATGGAAAGGAATGGAATGGAATGGAATTGAAGGAATGGAATCAACACGAGTCTAATGGAAAGGAATGGAATGGAATGGAATGCAATGGAATGGAATCGACACGAAAGGAATGGAATGGAATGGAATGGAATGGAATGGAATGGAATGGAATGGAATGGAATCAACTGGAATGGAATCGAATGGAGTGGAACGGAATCAACTGGAATGGAATGGAATGGAATGGAATGGAATGGAATGGAATGGAAACAACCCGAATAGAATGGAATGGGATGGAATGGAATAGAAATTACACGAATGGAAAGGAATGCAATGCAATGGAATGGAATCAACCCGAATGGATTGGAATGGAATGGAATGGAATGAAATGGAATGGAATGAAATGGAATGGAATGGAATCGACCCAAACGGAATGGAATGGAATGGAATGGAATGGAATGGAATCAACCCGAATTAAATGGAATGGAATGGAATGGAATGGAATGGAATGGAATGGAATGGAATGAAATCAACATGAATGGAATGGATTCAAACTGAATTGAATGGAATGGAAAAGAATGGAATGGAATGGAATCAACCCAAATGGAATGGAATGGAATGGCATCAACCCGAATGGCATGTAATGTAATGGAATGGAATGGAATGGAATTAACCCAAATGCAATGTAAAGGAATGTTATGGAATGGAATCAAACCGAATGGAATGGAATGGAATGGAATCAACCCGAATGGATTGGAATGGAATGCAATGGAATGGAATGGAATGGAATGGAATGGAATGGAATGGAATGGAATCAACACGAATTTAATGAAATGGAATGGAATGCAATGGAATGGAATCAAACCGAATGGAATGGAATGCAATGGAATGGAATGGAATTTAATGGATTGGAATGGAATCAACCCGATTGGAATGGAATGCAATGGAATGGAATGGAATTTAATGGATTGGAATGCAATCAACCCGAATAGAATGGTATGGAATGGAATGGAATGGAATGGAATGGAATGGAGTGGAATGGATTTGAATGCAATCAACCCGAATAGAATGGCATGGAATGGAATGGAATTGAATGGAATGGAATGGAATGGAATGGAAGCAACCCGAATGGAATGGAATGGAATGGAATGGAATCAACCGGAATGGAATCGAATGCAATGGAATGGAATTGAACGGACTGGAATGAACCCGAATGGAATGGAATGGAAGGGAAGGGAATGGAATCAACCCGAATAGAATGGAATGGAATGGCATGGAATGGAATGGAATGGAATGGAATCAACCCGAATGGAATGCAATGGAATGGCATGGAATGCAAAGGAATGGAATGGAGTCAATCCGACTGGAATTGAATGGAATGGAATGGAATCAACTCAAATGGAATGGAATGGAATGGAATCAATCCGAAATAAATGGAATGGAACATAATGGAATAGAATGGCATGGAATCAACCCGAATGGAATGCAATGGAATGGAAAGGAATGGAATGGAATGGAAAAGAATGGAATCAAAACGAACGGAATGGAATGGAATGGAATGGAAACATCCCGAATGGAATCGATTGGAATGGAATGGAATGGAATAGAATCAACCCGAAGGGAATTGAATGGAATGTAATGGAATCAACCGGAATGGAATGGAATGGAATGGAATGGAATGGAATGGAATGGAATGGAATGCAAAGGCATCAATGCGAATGGAATGGAATGGAATGGAATGGAATGGAATGGAATGGCGTGAAGTGGAATGGAATGGATTCAACCCGAATGGAATGCAATGGAAGGGAAGGGAATGGAATGGAACGGAACGGAATCAAACCGAATGGAATGGAATGGAATGGAATGGAATGGAATCAATCCGAAAGGAATGGAATGCAATGGAATGGATTGGAATGGTATCAACCCGAAAGGAATGGTATGGAATGTAATGGAATGGAATCTATACAAATGGAATGGAATGGAATGGAAAGGAATGGAATGGAATGGAATGGAATGGAATGGAATTGAATGGAATCAACCCGCATGGATTGGAATGGAGAGGAATCAAGTCGAAACGAATGCAATGGAATTGAATGGAATTGAATGGAATAGAATCAACCCGAATGGAATGGAATGGAATGGAATGGAATGGAATGGAATGGAATGGAATCAACACGAATGGAAAAGGACGGAGGGGAATAGAATGGAATGGAATGCAATGGAATCAACCCAAATGGAATGGAATGGAATGGAATCAACCCGAATGGAATGGAATGGAATGGAATCAACTCGAATGGAATGGCATGGAATGGAATGGAACGGAATGGAATCAACCCGAATGGAATGGAATGGAATGGAATGGAATGGAATCAACCCGAAAGGAATGGATGGCAATGGAATGGAATGGAATGGAATCCACCCGAATGAAATGGAATGCAATTGAATCAACTCGAATGGAATGGATAGGAATGGAATGCAGTGGAATCAACCCGAAAGGAATGCAATGCAATGGAATGGAATGGAATGGAATCAACCCAAATGGAAGGGAATGGAATGGAATGGAAGGGAATTGAATAGAAGGCAAAGCAGTCAACCAGAATACAATGGAATGCAATGGAACTGAATGGAATAGAATGCAAAGCAATCAACCAGAATGGAATGGAAAGGAATGGAATGGAATGGAGTGGAAAGGAATGGAATCAAGCCGAATGGAATGGAATGGATTGGAATCAACTCGAATGGAATGGAATGGAATGGAATGGAATGGAATGGAATGGAATGGAATGGAATCAACACAAATGGAATAGAATGGAGTCGAATGGAAATGAATGGAATAGAATGGAGTGGAATGCAATGAAAGCAACCCGAATGGAATGGAATGGAATGGAATGGAATCAACCCGAATGGAATGGAATGGAATGGAATAAACTCAAATGGAACGGAATGGAATGGAATGGAATGGAGTGGAATATAATCAACCCGATTGGAATGGAATGCAATGGAATGGAATGGAATCAACGCGAATGGAATGGAATGGAATGGAATGGAATGGAATGGAATGCAATCAACCCAAACGGAATGGAATGGAATAGAATGGAATGGAATGGAATGGAATGGAATGGCATGGAGTGTAATGGAATGGAATCAACCCGAATGGAATGCAATGAAAGGGAATGGAATGGAATGGAACGGAACGGAATCAACCCGAATGGAATGGAATGGAATGGAATGGAATCAACCCGAAAGGAATGGAATGCAATGGAATGGATTGGAATGGTATCAACCCGAATGGAATGGATTGGAATGGAATGGAATGGAATGGAATGGAATCTATCCGAATGGAATGGAAAGGAATGGAAAGGAATGGATTGGAATGGAATGGAATGGAATCAACCTGAATGGAATGGAATGGAATGGAATGGAATGGAATGGAATGGAATGGAATCAACACGAATGGAATGGAATGCAGGGGAATGGAAGGGAATGCAATGCAATGGAATCAACCCGAATGGAATTGAATGCAATGGAATGGAATGCAATGGAATGGAATCAACCCGTATGGAAGGGAATGGAATCGAATGGAAAGGAATAAACCCGAAAAGAATGGAATAGAATGCAATGGAATGGAATGGGATGAAATGGAATCAACCCGATTGGAATGGAATGGAATGGAATGGACTAGAATGGAATCAATCTGAATGTAATGTAATGGAATGGAATGAAATGGAATGGAGTGGAATCAACCCGAATGAAAGGGAATGGAATGGAAATGAATGGAATGGAATGGAATGGAATCAACCCGAAAGGAATGGAATGGAAGGGAATGGAATGGAAAAGAATGGAATGGAATGGAATGGAATCAACCCCAATGGAATGGAAAGGAATGGCATGGAATGGAATGGAATGGAATGGAATCAACCCGAATGGAGTGGAGTGTTATGCAATGAAATGGAATGGATTGGAATGGAACGGAGTCAAAATGAAGCTAATGGAATGGAATGTGATTGAATGGACTAGAATCAACCCGATTGGAACTGAATGGAATGGAACGGAATGGAATCAACCAAAATGGAATGGAGTGGAATGGAATCAACCCCAATGGAATAGAATGGAATGGAACGGAATGGAATGGAATGGAATGGAATGGAATCAACCCGAATGGAATGGAATGGAATGGAATGGAATCAACCCGAATGGAATGGAATGTAGTGGAGTGGAATGAAATGGAATCAACCCGATTGGAGTGGAATGGAACGGAATGGAATGGAACGGACTGGAATCAACGCGAATCGAATGGAATGGAAATGAATAGAATGCAAGGGAATGGAATGGAATCAACCCGAATGGAATGGAATGTAATTGAATGGAATGGAATGGAATGAAATGGAACAAAATCGAATCAACCCAAATGGAATGGAATGGAATAGAATGGAATGGAATGGAATAGAATGGAATGGTATCAACCCCATTGGAATGGAATGTAATTGAATTGAATGGAATGGAATGGAATGAAATGGAACGAAATGGAATCAACCCGAACGGAATGGAATTGAATGGAATGGAATGGAATCAACCCGAATGGAATGGAATCAATCCGAATGGAATGGAATGGAACGGAACGGAATGGAATGGAATCAACCGGAATGGAATGGAATTGAAAGGAATGGAATGGAATGGAATGGAATCAACCCGAATGGGATGGAATGGAAGGGAACGGAATGGAATGGTATGGAATCAACCCGAGTGGAATGGAATGTAATTGAATGGAATGGAATGGAATGGAATGCAATGGAACGAAATGGAATCAACCCGAATGGAATGGAATGGAAAGGAATGGAACGGAATGTCATGGAATGGAATGGAATGGAATGGAATCAACCCGAATGGAATGGAATGGAATGGAATGGAATCAACACGAATGGAATGGAATGGAATGGCATGGAATGGAATGGAATGGAATGGAGTCAATCCGAATGGAATGGAATGGAAAGGAATGGAATGGGATAGAATGTAATGGATTGGAATGGAATGGAATGGAATGAAATAGAATATAATGGAATGGAATCAACCCGAATGGAATGGAATGGTATGGAATGCAATGGAATGGAATGGAATGGAATGGAATCAACCCGATTGGAATGGAATGGAATGGAATGGAATTGCATGGAATGGAATGGAATCAACCCGAATGGAATGGAATGGAATGGAATGGAATGGAATGGAATGGAATCAACATGAATGAAATGGAATGGAATGGAATGGAATGGAATGGAATGGAATGGAATGGAATGGAATCAACCCGAAGGGAATGGAATGGAAGGGGATGGAATGGAATAGAATGGAATGGAATGGAAACAACCCGAATGGAATGGAATGGAATGGAATGGAAAGGAATGGAATGGAATGGAATGGAATCAACCCGAATGGAATGGAATGGAAGGGAATGGAATGGAATGGAATGGAATGGAATCAACCCAAGTGGAACGGAATGTAATGGAATGGAATGGAATGGAATGGAATGAAATGCAACGAAATGGAATCAACCCGAATGGAATGGAATGTAGTGGAGTGGAATGAAATGGAATCAACACGATTGGAGTGGAATGGAACGGAATGGAATGGAACGGACTGGAATCAACCCGAATCGAATGGAATGGAAATGAATAGAATGCAAGGGAATGGAATGGAATCAACCCGAATGGAATGGAATGTAATTGAATGGAATGGAATGGAATGAAATGGAACAAAATCGAATGAACCCAAATGCAATGGAATGGAATAGAATGGAATGGAATGGAATAGAATGGAATGGTATCAACCCCAATGGAATGGAATGTAATTGAATTGAAGGGAATGGAATGGAATGAAATGGAACGAAATGGAATCAACCCGAACGGAATGGAATTGAATGGAATGGAATGGAATCAACCCGAATGGAATGGAATCAATCCGAATGGAATGGAATGGAACGGAACGGAATGGAATGGAATCAACCAGAATGGAATGGAATTGAAAGGAATGGAATGGAATGGAATGGAATCAACCCGAATGGGATGGAATGGAAGGGAACGGAATGGAATGGTATGGAATCAACCCGAGTGGAATGGAATGTAATTGAATGGAATGGAATGGAATGGAATGGAATGCAATGGAACGAAATGGAATCAACCCGAATGGAATGGAATGGAAAGGAATGGAACGGAATGGCATGGAATGGAATGGAATGGAATGGAATCAACACGAATGGAATGGAATGGAATGGAATGGAATGGAATCGAATCAAAACGAATGGAATGGAATGGAATGGCATGGAATGGAATGGAATGGAATGGCATGGAATGGAATGTAATGGAATGGAGTCAATCCGAATGGAATGGAATGGAAAGGAATGGAATGGGATAGAATGTAATGGATTGGAATGGAATGGAATGGAATGAAATAGAATATAATGGAATGGAATCAACCCGAATGGAATGGAATGGTATGGAATGCAATGGAATGGAATGGAATGGAATGGAATCAACCCGATTGGAATGGAATGGAATGGAATGGAATAGAATGGAATGGAATGGAATGGAATGGAATCAACCCGAAGGGAATGGAATGGAAGGGGATGGAATGGAATGGAATGGAATGCAATCAACCTGAATGAAATGGAATGGAATGGAATGGAATGGAATGGAATGGAATGGAATGGAATGGAATCAACCCGAAAGGAATGGAATGGAAGGGGATGGAATGGAATAGAATGGAATGGAATGGAAACAACCCGAATGGAATGGAATGGAATGGAATGGAAAGGAATGGAATGGAATGGAATGGAATCAACCCGAATGGAATGGAATGGAAGGGAATGGAATGGAATGGAATGGAATGGAATCAACCCAAGTGGAACGGAATGTAATTGAATGGAATGGAATGGAATGAAATGCAACGAAATGGAATCAACCCGAGTGGAATGGAATGGAAAGGAATGGAATGGAATGGAATGGAATGGAATGGAATGGAATGGAGTCAATCCGAAAGGAATGGAATGGAATGGAATGGAATAGAATGTAATGGATTGGAATGGAATGGAATGGAATGAAATGGAATATAATGGAATGGAATCACCCCGAATGGAATGGAATGGTATGCAATGCAATGGAATGGAATGGAATTGAATGGAATCAACCCGTTTGGAATGGAATGGAATGCAAAGGAATGGAATGGAATAGAATGGAATCAACCCGAATGGAATGCAATTGAATGGAAAAGAATGGAATCAAACCGAATGGAATGGAATGGAATGGAATGGAATCAACCCAAATGGAATGGAATGGAAAGGAATGGAATGGAATGGAATGGAATCAGCAGGAATGGAATGGAATGGAACGGAATGGAATGCAATCAACACGAATGGAATGGAATGGAATGGAATCAATGAGAGTGGAATGGAATAAAATGGAATGGAATGGAATAAACACGAATGGAATGGAAGGGAATTGAATGGAAAGGAATCAACCCGAATAGAATTCCATGAAATGGATTGGAAAGGAATGGAATGGAATGGAACCAACCGGAATGGAATGGAATGGAATGGAATGGAATGGAATGGAATGGAATGGAATCAACCCGAATGGAATGGAATGCAATGGAATCAAATAAAATGGAATGGAATCAACTCGAATGGAAAGGAATGGAATGGAATGGAATGGAGACGAATGGAATCAACCCGAAAGGAATGGAATGGAATGGAATGGAATGGAATGGAATGGAATGGAATGGAATCAACCCGAACGGAATGGAATGGAATGGAATGGAATGGAATGGAAACAACACTAATGGAATGGAATGGATTGGAATGGAATGCAATGGAATGGAATGGAATGGAATGGAATGGAATGGAATGGAATCAACCCGAATGGAATGCAATGGAATGGAAAGGAATGGAATGGAAAGGAATGGAATGGAAAAGAATGGAATCAAAAGGAACGGAATGGAATGGAATGGAATGGAAACAACCCGAATGGAATCGATTGGAATGCAATGGCATGGAATGGAATGGAATAGAATCAACCCGAAGGGAATTGAATGGAATGGAATGGAATCAACCGCAATGGAATGGAATGGAATGGAATGGAATGGAATGGAATGGAATGGAATCAATGCGAATGGAATGGAATGGAATGGAAAGGAATGGAATGGAATGGAATCAACCCGAACGGAATGGAATGGAATGGAATGGAATGGAATGGAAACAACACAAATGGAATGGAATGGATTGGAATGGAATGCAATGGAATGGAATGGAATGGAATGGAATGGAATGGAATGGAATCAACCCGAATGGAATGCAATGGAATGGAAAGGAATGGAATGGAATGGAATGGAATGGAATGGAAAAGAATGGAATCAAAAGGAACGGAATGGAATGGAATGGAATGGAAACAACCCGAATGGAATCGATTGGAATGCAATGGCATGGAATGGAATGGAATAGAATCAACCCGAAGGGAATTAAATGGAATGGAATGGAATCAACCGGAATGGAATGGAATGGAATGGAATGGAATGGAATGGAATGGAATGGAATGGAATGGAATGGAATCAATGCGAATGGAATGGAATGGAATGGAAAGGAATGGAATGGAATGGCATGAAGTGGAATGGAATGGAATCAACGCGAATGGAATGCAATGGAAGGGAATGGAATGGAATGGAACGGAACGGAATCAAACCGAATGGAATGGAATGGAATGGAATGGAATGGAATCAACCCGAAAGGAATGGAATGCAATGGAATGGATTGGAATGGTATCAAGCCGAATGGAATGGTATGGAATGGAATCTATCCAAATGGAATGGAATGGAATGGAAAGGAATGGAATGGAATGGAATGGAATGGAATGGAATCAACAAGCTTGGACTGGAATGGAGAGGAATCAAGTCGAAAGGATTGCAATGGAATGGAATGGAATTGAATGGAATAGAATGAACAGGAATGGAATGGAATGGAATGGAATGGAATGGAATGGAATGGAATCAACACGAATGGAAAAGGACGGAGGGGAATAGAATGGAATGGAATGCAATGGAATCAACCCAAATGGAATGGAATGGAATGGAATCAACCCGAATGGAATGGAATGGAATGGAATCAACTCGAATGGAATGGAATGGAATGGAATGGAATGGAATGGATTCAACCCGAATGGAATGGAATGCAATTGAATCAACTCGAATGGAATGGATAGGAATGGAATGCAATGGAATCAACCCGAAAGGAATGGAATGCAATAGAATGGAATGGAATGGAATCAACCCGAATGGAAGGGAATGGAATGGAATGGAAGGGAATTGAATAGAATGCAAAGCAGTCAACCAGAATAGAATGGAATGCAATGGAACTGAATGGAATAGAATGCAAAGCAATCAACCTGAATGGAATGGAAAGGAATGGAATGGAATGGAGTGGAATAGAATGGAATGGAATCAACCCGAATGGAATGGAATGGATTGGAATCAACTCGAATGGAATGGAATGGAATGGAATGGAATGGAATGGAATGGAATGGAATAGAATCAACACAAATGGAATGGAATGGAGTCGAATGGAAATGAATGGAATAGAATGGAATGGAATGCAATGAAAGCAACCCGAATGGAATGGAATGGAATGGAATGGAATCAACCCGAATGGAATGGAATGGAATGGAATGAATTCGAATGGAACGGAATGGAATGGAATGAACTCGAATGGAACGGAAAAGAATGGAATGGAATGGAATGGAATATAATCAACCCGATTGGAATGGAATGCAATGGAATGGAATGGAATCAACGCGAAGGGAATGGAATGGAATGGAATGGAATGGAATGGAATGGAGTGGAATGGAATGGCATGGAGTGTAATGGAATGGAATCAACCCGAATGGAATGCAATGAAATGGAATGGAATGGAATGGAACGGAATGGAATCAACCCGAATGGAATGGAATGGAATGGAATGGAATCAACCCGCAAGGAATGGAATGCAATGGAATGGATTGGAATGGTATCAACCCGAATGGAATGGAATGGAATGGAATGGAATGGAATGGAATGGAATCTATCCGAATGGAATGGAATGGAATGGAAAGGAATGGATTGGAATGGAATGGAATGGAATCAACCTGAATGGAATGGAATGGAAGGGAATGGAATGGAATGGAATGGAATGGAGTCAACACGAATGGAATGGAATGGAGGGGAATGGAAGGGAATGCAATGCAATGGAATCAACCCGAATGGAATTGAATGCAATGGAATGGAATGCAATGGAATGGAATCAACCCGAATGGAAGGGAATGGAATGGAATGGGATGGAATGGAATGAAATGGAATCACACCGAATGGAATGGAATGGAATGTTATGGAATGGAATTGAATGTAATCAACGCGAATAGAATGAACTGGAATGGAATGGAATGGAATGGAATCAATCCGAATGGATTGAAACGGAATGGAATGGAATGGAATGGAATCAACCAGAATGGAATGGAATGGAATGGAAGAGAATGGAATGGAATGGAACGGAATGGAATCAATCCGAATGGAATGGAATGGAATGGAATGCAATGCAATGGAATGGAATCAAACCGAATGGATTGGAATGGAATGGAATGGAATGAAATGGATTGGAATGGAATCGACAGAAACGGAATGGAATGGAATGGAATGGAATGGAATGGAAACAACACGAATGGAATGGAATGGAGTGGAATGGAATGGAATGCAATGGAATGGAATGGAATAAACCCGAATTCAATGGAATGTAATGGAAAGGAATGGAAAAGAATGGAATCAAACCGACTGGAATGGAATGGAATGGAATGGAATCATCCGAAATGGAAAGGAATGGAATGGAATGGAATGGAATGGAAAGGAATGGAATCAACACGAAGGGAATGGAATGGAATGAAATGGAATCAATGCGAATGGAATGGAATGGAATGGATTGGAATGGAATGGAATGGAATGGAATGGAATCAACCCGAATGGAATGGAATGGAATGGAATGGAATGGAATGGAATGGAATCAACACGAATGGAATGGAATGGAATGGAATCAACCCGAATATAATAGAATGGAATGGCATGGAATGGAATGGAATGGAATGGAATCAACCCGAATGGAATGGAATGGAATGGCATGGAATGCAAAGGAATGGAATGGAGTCAATCCGACTGGAATGGAATGGAATGGAATGGAATCAACTCAAATGGAATGGAATGGAATGGAATCAATCCGAAATAAATGGAATGGAACATAATGGAATGGAATGGAATGAAATCAACCCGAATGGAATGGAACGCTGTGCAATCATCTCGAATGAAATTGAATGGAATGGAATCGACTCAACCTGAATGGACTGGAATGGAAAGGAATGGAATGGAATGGAAACAACACGAATGGAATGGAATGGAGTGGAATGGAATGGAATGCAAAGGAATGGAATGGAATAAACCCGAATGCAATGAAATGTAATGGAAAGGAATGGAAAAGAATGGAATCAAACCGAATGGAATGGAATGGAATGGAATGGAATCAACCGAAATGGAAAGGAATGGAATGCAATGGAATGGAATGGAAAGGAATGGAATCAACACGAAGGGAATGGAATGGAATGAAATGGAATCAATGCGAATGGAATGGAATGGAATGGAATGGAATGGAATGGAATGCCATGGAGAGAAATGGAATGGAATCAACACGAATGGAATGCAATGGAATGGAATGGAATGGAATGGAATGGAATGGAATGGAATGGAATGGAATGGAACGGAATGGAATCAACCCGAAAGGTATGGAATGGAATGGAATGGAAAGGAATGGAATATTTCCGAATGGAATGGAATGGAAAGGAATGGAATAGAACGGAATGGAATGGAATGGAATGGAATCAAACCACATGGAATGGAACCGAGTGGAATCAACTCGAATGGAATGGAATGGAATGGAATGGAATCACCCCGAATGGAATGGAATGCAAAGGAAAGGAATGGAATGGATTCAACCCAAATGGAATGGAATGGAATGGAATGGAATGGAATCAACACGAATCTAATGGAATGGAATGGAATGGAATGGAATGGACTGGAATCAACAAGATTGGAACGGAATAGAATGGAATGGAATGGAATGCAATGGAATCAACCAGAATGGAATGGAATGGAATGAAATGCAATGGAATCAACCCGAATGGAATGTAATGGAATGGAACGGAATGGAATGGAACGGAATGGAATCAACCCGAATGGAATGGAATGGAATGGAATGGAATGGAATGGAATGGAATGGAATGGAATGGAATCAACCCGAATGGAATGGAATGGAATGGAATGGAATGGAATGGAATGGAATGGAATGGCATGGAATCAACCCGAATGGAATGGAATGGAATGGAATGGAAGGGAATGGAAAAGAATGGAATGGTTTCAACACGAATGGAATGGAATGAAATAGAATATAATGGAATGGAATCAACCCGAATGGAATGGAATGGTATGGAATGCAATGGAATGGAATGGAATGGAATGGAATCAACCTGAATGAAATGGAATGGAATGGAATGGAATGGAATGGAATGGAATGGAATGGAATGGAATCAACCCGAAGGGAATGGAATGGAATGGAATGGAAAGGAATGGAATGCAATGGAATGGAATCAACCCGTATGGAAGGGAATGGAATCGAATGGAAAGGAATAAACCCGAAAAGAATGGAATAGAATGCAATGGAATGGAATGGGATGAAATGGAATCAACCCGATTGGAATGGAATGGAATGGAATGGACTAGAATGGAATCAATCTGAATGTAATGTAATGGAATGGAATGAAATGGAATGGAGTGGAATCAACCCGAATGAAAGGGAATGGAATGGAAATGAATGGAATGGAATGGAATGGAATCAACCCGAAAGGAATGGAATGGAAGGGAATGGAATGGAAAAGAATGGAATGGAATGGAATGGAATCAACCCCAATGGAATGGAAAGGAATGGCATGGAATGGAATGGAATGGAATGGAATCAACCCGAATGGAGTGGAGTGTTATGCAATGAAATGGAATGGATTGGAATGGAACGGAGTCAAAATGAAGCTAATGGAATGGAATGTGATTGAATGGACTAGAATCAACCCGATTGGAACTGAATGGAATGGAACGGAATGGAATCAACCAAAATGGAATGGAGTGGAATGGAATCAACCCCAATGGAATAGAATGGAATGGAACGGAATGGAATGCAATGGAATGGAATGGAATCAACCCGAATGGAATGGAATGGAATGGAATGGAATCAACCCGAATGGAATGGAATGTAGTGGAGTGGAATGAAATGGAATCAACCCGATTGGAGTGGAATGGAACGGAATGGAATGGAACGGACTGGAATCAACGCGAATCGAATGGAATGGAAATGAATAGAATGCAAGGGAATGGAATGGAATCAACCCGAATGGAATGGAATGTAATTGAATGGAATGGAATGGAATGAAATGGAACAAAATCGAATCAACCCAAATGGAATGGAATGGAATAGAATGGAATGGAATGGAATAGAATGGAATGGTATCAACCCCATTGGAATGGAATGTAATTGAATTGAATGGAATGGAATGGAATGAAATGGAACGAAATGGAATCAACCCGAACGGAATGGAATTGAATGGAATGGAATGGAATCAACCCGAATGGAATGGAATCAATCCGAATGGAATGGAATGGAACGGAACGGAATGGAATGGAATCAACCGGAATGGAATGGAATTGAAAGGAATGGAATGGAATGGAATGGAATCAACCCGAATGGGATGGAATGGAAGGGAACGGAATGGAATGGTATGGAATCAACCCGAGTGGAATGGAATGTAATTGAATGGAATGGAATGGAATGGAATGCAATGGAACGAAATGGAATCAACCCGAATGGAATGGAATGGAAAGGAATGGAAGGGAATGTCATGGAATGGAATGGAATGGAATGGAATCAACCCGAATGGAATGGAATGGAATGGAATGGAATCAACACGAATGGAATGGAATGGAATGGCATGGAATGGAATGGAATGGAATGGAGTCAATCCGAATGGAATGGAATGGAAAGGAATGGAATGGGATAGAATGTAATGGATTGGAATGGAATGGAATGGAATGAAATAGAATATAATGGAATGGAATCAACCCGAATGGAATGGAATGGTATGGAATGCAATGGAATGGAATGGAATGGAATGGAATCAACCCGATTGGAATGGAATGGAATGGAATGGAATTGCATGGAATGGAATGGAATCAACCCGAATGGAATGGAATGGAATGGAATGGAATGGAATGGAATGGAATGGAATGGAATGGAATGGAATGGAATCAACCTGAATGAAATGGAATGGAATGGAATGGAATGGAATGGAATGGAATGGAATGGAATGGAATGGAATGGAATCAACCCGAAGGGAATGGAATGGAAGGGGATGGAATGGAATAGAATGGAATGGAATGGAAACAACCCGAATGGAATGGAATGGAATGGAATGGAAAGGAATGGAATGGAATGGAAAGGAATGGAATGGAATGGAATGGAATCAACCCGAATGGAATGGAATGGAAGGGAATGGAATGGAATGGAATGGAATGGAATCAACCCAAGTGGAACGGAATGTAATGTAATGGAATGGAATGGAATGGAATGAAATGCAACGAAATGGAATCAACCCGAATGGAATGGAATGTAGTGGAGTGGAATGAAATGGAATCAACCCGATTGGAGTGGAATGGAACGGAATGGAATGGAACGGACTGGAATCAACCCGAATCGAATGGAATGGAAATGAATAGAATGCAAGGGAATGGAATGGAATCAACCCGAATGGAATGGAATGTAATTGAATGGAATGGAATGGAATGAAATGGAACAAAATCGAATCAACCCAAATGCAATGGAATGGAATAGAATGGAATGGAATGGAATAGAATGGAATGGTATCAACCCCATTGGAATGGAATGTAATTGAATTGAAGGGAATGGAATGGAATGAAATGGAACGAAATGGAATCAACCCGAACGGAATGGAATTGAATGGAATGGAATGGAATCAACCCGAATGGAATGGAATCAATCCGAATGGAATGGAATGGAACGGAACGGAATGGAATGGAATCAACCAGAATGGAATGGAATTGAAAGGAATGGAATGGAATGGAATGGAATCAACCCGAATGGGATGGAATGGAAGGGAACGGAATGGAATGGTATGGAATCAACCCGAGTGGAATGGAATGTAATTGAATGGAATGGAATGGAATGGAATGGAATGCAATGGAACGAAATGGAATCAACCCGAATGCAATGGAATGGAAAGGAATGGAACGGAATGGCATGGAATGGAATGGAATGGAATGGAATCAACCCGAATGGAATGGAATGGAATGGAATGGAATGGAATGGAATGGAATCAAAACGAATGGAATGGAATGGAATGGCATGGAATGGAATGGAATGGAATGGCATGGAATCGAATGTAATGGAATGGAGTCAATCCGAATGGAATGGAATGGAAAGGAATGGAATGGGATAGAATGAAATGGAATGGAATGGAATGGAATGGAATGGATTGGAATGGAATGGAATGGAATGGAATGGAATCAACCCGAAAGGAATGGAATGGAAGGGGATGGAATGGAATAGAATGGAATGGAATGGAAACAACCCGAATGGAATGGAATGGAATGGAATGGAAAGGAATGGAATGGAATGGAATGGAATCAACCCGAATGGAATGGAATGGAAGGGAATGGAATGGAATGGAATGGAATGGAATCAACCCAAGTGGAACGGAATGTAATTGAATGGAATGGAATGGAATGGAATGAAATGCAACGAAATGGAATCAACCCGAGTGGAATGGAATGGAAAGGAATGGAATGGAATGGAATGGAATGGAATGGAATGGAATGGAGTCAATCCGAAAGGAATGGAATGGAATGGAATGGAATAGAATGTAATGGATTGGAATGGAATGGAATGGAATGAAATGGAATATAATGGAATGGAATCACCCCGAATGGAATGGAATGGTATGCAATGCAATGGAATGGAATGGAATTGAATGGAATCAACCCGTTTGGAATGGAATGGAATGCAAAGGAATGGAATGGAATATAATGGAATCAACCCGAATGGAATGCAATTGAATGGAAAAGAATGGAATCAAACCGAATGGAATGGAAGGGAATGGAATGGAATCCACCCAAATGGAATGGAAGGGAATGGAATGGAATGGAATGGAATGGAATCAGCAGGAATGGAATGGAATGGAACGGAATGGAATGCAATCAACACGAATGGAATGGAATGGAATGGAATCAATGAGAGTGGAATGGAATAAAATGGAATGGAATGGAATAAACACGAATGGAATGGAAGGGAATTGAATGGAAAGGAATCAACCCGAATAGAATTCCATGAAATGGATTGGAAAGGAATGGAATGGAATGGAACCAACCGGAATGGAATGGAATGGAATGGAATGGAATGGAATCAACCCGAATGGAATGGAATGCAATGGAATCAAATAAAATGGAATGGAATCAACTCGAATGGAAAGGAATGGAATGGAATGGAATGGAGACGAATGGAATCAACCCGAAAGGAATGGAATGGAATGGAATGGAATGGAATGGAATGGAATGGAATGGAATCAACCCGAACGGAATGGAATGGAATGGAATGGAATGGAATGGAATGGAATGGAAACAACACAAATGGAATGGAATGGATTGGAATGGAATGCAATGGAATGGAATGGAATGGAATGGAATGGAATGGAATGGAATGGAATCAACCCGAATGGAATGCAATGGAATGGAAAGGAATGGAATGGAATGGAATGGAATGGAAAAGAATAGAATCAAAAGGAACGGAATGGAATGGAATGGAATGGAAACAACCCGAATGGAATCGATTGGAATGCAATGGCATGGAATGGAATGGAATAGAATCAACCCGAAGGGAATTGAATGGAATGGAATGGAATCAACCGGAATGGAATGGAATGGAATGGAATGGAATGGAATGGAATGGAATCAATGCGAATGGAATGGAATGGAATGGAAAGGAATGGAATGGAATGGAATCAACCCGAACGGAATGGAATGGAATGGAATGGAATGGAATGGAAACAACACAAATGGAATGGAATGGATTGGAATGGAATGCAATGGAATGGAATGGAATGGAATGCAATGGAATGGAATGGAATCAACCCGAATGGAATGCAATGGAATGGAAAGGAATGGAATGGAATGGAATGGAATGGAATGGAAAAGAATGGAATCAAAAGGAACGGAATGCAATGGAATGGAATGGAAACAACCCGAATGGAATCGATTGGAATGCAATGGCATGGAATGGAATGGAATAGAATCAACCCGAAGGGAATTGAATGGAATGGAATGGAATCAACCGGAATGGAATGGAATGGAATGGAATGGAATGGAATGGAATGGAATCAATGCGAATGGAATGGAATGGAATGAAAAGCAATGGAATGGAATGGCATGAAGTGGAATGGAATGGAATCAACGCGAATGGAATGCAATGGAAGGGAATGGAATGGAATGGAACGGAACGGAATCAAACCGAATGGAATGGAATGGAATGGAATGGAATGGAATCAACCCGAAAGGAATGGAATGCAATGGAATGGATTGGAATGGTATCAAGCCGAATGGAATGGTATGGAATGGAATCTATCCAAATGGAATGGAATGGAATGGAAAGGAATGGAATGGAATGGAATGGAATGGAATGGAATGGAATGGAATCAACCCGCTTGGACTGGAATGGAGAGGAATCAAGTCGAAAGGATTGCAATGGAATGGAATGGAATTGAATGGAATAGAATCAACCGGAATGGAATGGAATGGAATGGAATGGAATGGAATGGAATGGAATCAACACGAATGGAAAAGGACGGAGGGGAATAGAATGGAATGGAATGCAAAGGAATCAACCCAAATGGAATGGAATGGAATGGAATCAACCCGAATGGAATGGAATGGAATGGAATCAACTCGAATGGAATGGAATGGAATGGAATGGAATGGAATGGATTCAACCCGAATGGAATGGAATGCAATTGAATCAACTCGAATGGAATGGATAGGAATGGAATGCAATGGAATCAACCCGAAAGGAATGGAATGCAATGGAATGGAATGGAATGGAATCAACCCGAATGGAAGGGAATGGAATGGAATGGAAGGGAATTGAATAGAATGCAAAGCAGTCAACCAGAATAGAATGGAATGCAATGGAACTGAATGGAATAGAATGCAAAGCAATCAACCTGAATGGAATGGAAAGGAATGGAATGGAATGGAGTGGAATGGAATGGAATGGAATCAACCCGAATGGAATGGAATGGATTGGAATCAACTCGAATGGAATGGAATGGAATGGAATGGAATGGAATGGAATAGAATCAACACAAATGGAATGGAATGGAGTCGAATGGAAATGAATGGAATAGAATGGAATGGAATGCAATGAAAGCAACCCGAATGGAATGGAATGGAATGGAATGGAATCAACCCGAATGGAATGGAATGGAATGGAACGAATTCGAATGGAACGGAATGGAATGGAATGAACTCGAATGGAACGGAAAAGAATGGAATGGAATGGAATGGAATATAATCAACCCGATTGGAATGGAATGCAATGGAATGGAACGGAATCAACGCGAAGGGAATGGAATGGAATGGAATGGAGTGGAATGGAATGGCATGGAGTGTAATGGAATGGAGTCAACCCGAATGGAATGCAATGAAATGGAATGGAATGGAATGGAACGGAATGGAATCAACCCGAATGGAATGGAATGGAATGGAATGGAATGGAATCAACCCGCAAGGAATGGAATGCAATGGAATGGATTGGAATGGTATCAACCCGAATGGAATGGAATGGAATGGAATGGAATGGAATGGAATGGAATGGAATGGAATCTATCCGAATGGAATGGAATGGAATGGAAAGGAATGGATTGGAATGGAATGGAATGGAATCAACCTGAATGGAATGGAATGGAAGGGAATGGAATGGAATGGAATGGAATGGAGTCAACACGAATGGAATGGAATGGAGGGGAATGGAAGGGAATGCAATGCAATGGAATCAACCCGAATGGAATTGAATGCAATGGAATGGAATGCAATGGAATGGAATCAACCCGAATGGAAGGGAATGGAATGGAATGGGATGGAATGGAATGAAATGGAATCACACCGAATGGAATGGAATGGAATGTTATGGAATGGAATTGAATGTAATCAACGCGAATAGAATGAACTGGAATGGAATGGAATGGAATGGAATCAATCCGAATGGATTGAAACGGAATGGAATGGAATGGAATGGAATCAACCAGAATGGAATGGAATGGAATGGAAGAGAATGGAATGGAATGGAACGGAATGGAATCAATCCGAATGGAATGGAATGGAATGGAATGCAATGCAATGGAATGGAATCAAACCGAATGGATTGGAATGGAATGGAATGGAATGAAATGGATTGGAATGGAATCGACAGAAACGGAATGGAATGGAATGGAATGGAATGGAATGGAAACAACACGAATGGAATGGAATGGAGTGGAATGGAATGGAATGCAATGGAATGGAATGGAATAAACCCGAATTCAATGGAATGTAATGGAAAGGAATGGAAAAGAATGGAATCAAACCGACTGGAATGGAATGGAATGGAATGGAATCATCCGAAATGGAAAGGAATGGAATGGAATGGAATGGAATGGAAAGGAATGGAATCAACACGAAGGGAATGGAATGGAATGAAATGGAATCAATGCGAATGGAATGGAATGGAATGGATTGGAATGGAATGGAATGGAATGGAATGGAATGGAATCAACCCGAATGGAATGGAATGGAATGGAATGGAATGGAATGGAATCAACACGAATGGAATGGAATGGAATGGAATCAACCCGAATATAATAGAATGGAATGGCATGGAATGGAATGGAATGGAATGGAATCAACCCGAATGGAATGGAATGGAATGGCATGGAATGCAAAGGAATGGAATGGAGTCAATCCGACTGGAATGGAATGGAATGGAATGGAATCAACTCAAATGGAATGGAATGGAATGGAATCAATCCGAAATAAATGGAATGGAACATAATGGAATGGAATGGAATGAAATCAACCCGAATGGAATGGAACGCTGTGCAATCATCTCGAATGAAATTGAATGGAATGGAATCGACTCAACCTGAATGGACTGGAATGGAAAGGAATGGAATGGAATGGAAACAACACGAATGGAATGGAATGGAGTGGAATGGAATGGAATGCAAAGGAATGGAATGGAATAAACCCGAATGCAATGAAATGTAATGGAAAGGAATGGAAAAGAATGGAATCAAACCGAATGGAATGGAAAGGAATGGAATGGAATCAACCGAAATGGAAAGGAATGGAATGCAATGGAATGGAATGGAAAGGAATGGAATCAATACGAAGGGAATGGAATGGAATGAAATGGAATCAATGCGAATGGAATGGAATGGAATGGAATGGAATGGAATGGAATGCCATGGAGAGAAATGGAATGGAATCAACACGAATGGAATGCAATGGAATGGAATGGAATGGAATGGAATGGAATGGAATGGAATGGAACGGAATGGAATCAACCCGAAAGGTATGGAATGGAATGGAATGGAAAGGAATGGAATATTTCCGAATGGAATGGAATGGAAAGGAATGGAATAGAACGGAATGGAATGGAATGGAATGGAATCAAACCACATGGAATGGAACCGAGTGGAATCAACTCGAATGGAATGGAATGGAATGGAATGGAATCACCCCGAATGGAATGGAATGCAAAGGAAAGGAATGGAATGGATTCAACCCAAATGGAATGGAATGGAATGGAATGGAATGGAATCAACACGAATCTAATGGAATGGAATGGAATGGAATGGAATGGACTGGAATCAACAAGATTGGAACGGAATAGAATGGAATGGAATGGAATGCAATGGAATCAACCAGAATGGAATGGAATGGAATGAAATGCAATGGAATCAACCCGAATGGAATGTAATGGAATGGAACGGAATGGAATGGAACGGAATGGAATCAACCCGAATGGAATGGAATGGAATGGAATGGAATGGAATGGAATGGAATGGAATGGAATGGAATGGAATGGAATCAACCCGAATGGAATGGAATGGAATGGAATGGAATGGAATGGAATGGAATGGAATGGCATGGAATCAACCCGAATGGAATGGAATGGAATGGAATGGAAGGGAATGGAAAAGAATGGAATGGTTTCAACACGAATGGAATGGAATGAAATAGAATATAATGGAATGGAATCAACCCGAATGGAATGGAATGGTATGGAATGCAATGGAATGGAATGGAATGGAATGGAATCAACCTGAATGAAATGGAATGGAATGGAATGGAATGGAATGGAATGGAATGGAATGGAATGGAATCAACCCGAAGGGAATGGAATGGAATGGAATGGAAAGGAATGGAATGCAATGGAATGGAATCAACCCGTATGGAAGGGAATGGAATCGAATGGAAAGGAATAAACCCGAAAAGAATGGAATAGAATGCAATGGAATGGAATGGGATGAAATGGAATCAACCCGATTGGAATGGAATGGAATGGAATGGACTAGAATGGAATCAATCTGAATGTAATGTAATGGAATGGAATGAAATGGAATGGAGTGGAATCAACCCGAATGAAAGGGAATGGAATGGAAATGAATGGAATGGAATGGAATGGAATCAACCCGAAAGGAATGGAATGGAAGGGAATGGAATGGAAAAGAATGGAATGGAATGGAATGGAATCAACCCCAATGGAATGGAAAGGAATGGCATGGAATGGAATGGAATGGAATGGAATCAACCCGAATGGAGTGGAGTGTTATGCAATGAAATGGAATGGATTGGAATGGAACGGAGTCAAAATGAAGCTAATGGAATGGAATGTGATTGAATGGACTAGAATCAACCCGATTGGAACTGAATGGAATGGAACGGAATGGAATCAACCAAAATGGAATGGAGTGGAATGGAATCAACCCCAATGGAATAGAATGGAATGGAACGGAATGGAATGGAATGGAATGGAATGGAATCAACCCGAATGGAATGGAATGGAATGGAATGGAATCAACCCGAATGGAATGGAATGTAGTGGAGTGGAATGAAATGGAATCAACCCGATTGGAGTGGAATGGAACGGAATGGAATGGAACGGACTGGAATCAACGCGAATCGAATGGAATGGAAATGAATAGAATGCAAGGGAATGGAATGGAATCAACCCGAATGGAATGGAATGTAATTGAATGGAATGGAATGGAATGAAATGGAACAAAATCGAATCAACCCAAATGGAATGGAATGGAATAGAATGGAATGGAATGGAATAGAATGGAATGGTATCAACCCCATTGGAATGGAATGTAATTGAATTGAATGGAATGGAATGGAATGAAATGGAACGAAATGGAATCAACCCGAACGGAATGGAATTGAATGGAATGGAATGGAATCAACCCGAATGGAATGGAATCAATCCGAATGGAATGGAATGGAACGGAACGGAATGGAATGGAATCAACCGGAATGGAATGGAATTGAAAGGAATGGAATGGAATGGAATGGAATCAACCCGAATGGGATGGAATGGAAGGGAACGGAATGGAATGGTATGGAATCAACCCGAGTGGAATGGAATGTAATTGAATGGAATGGAATGGAATGGAATGCAATGGAACGAAATGGAATCAACCCGAATGGAATGGAATGGAAAGGAATGGAAGGGAATGTCATGGAATGGAATGGAATGGAATGGAATCAACCCGAATGGAATGGAATGGAATGGAATGGAATCAACACGAATGGAATGGAATGGAATGGCATGGAATGGAATGGAATGGAATGGAGTCAATCCGAATGGAATGGAATGGAAAGGAATGGAATGGGATAGAATGTAATGGATTGGAATGGAATGGAATGGAATGAAATAGAATATAATGGAATGGAATCAACCCGAATGGAATGGAATGGTATGGAATGCAATGGAATGGAATGGAATGGAATGGAATCAACCCGATTGGAATGGAATGGAATGGAATGGAATTGCATGGAATGGAATGGAATCAACCCGAATGGAATGGAATGGAATGGAATGGAATGGAATGGAATGGAATGGAATGGAATCAACCTGAATGAAATGGAATGGAATGGAATGGAATGGAATGGAATGGAATGGAATGGAATGGAATGGAATGGAATCAACCCGAAGGGAATGGAATGGAAGGGGATGGAATGGAATAGAATGGAATGGAATGGAAACAACCCGAATGGAATGGAATGGAATGGAATGGAAAGGAATGGAATGGAATGGAATGGAGTCAACCCGAATGGAATGGAATGGAAGGGAATGGAATGGAATGGAATGGAATGGAATCAACCCAAGTGGAACGGAATGTAATGTAATGGAATGGAATGGAATGGAATGAAATGCAACGAAATGGAATCAACCCGAATGGAATGGAATGTAGTGGAGTGGAATGAAATGGAATCAACCCGATTGGAGTGGAATGGAACGGAATGGAATGGAACGGACTGGAATCAACCCGAATCGAATGGAATGGAAATGAATAGAATGCAAGGGAATGGAATGGAATCAACCCGAATGGAATGGAATGTAATTGAATGGAATGGAATGGAATGAAATGGAACAAAATCGAATCAACCCAAATGCAATGGAATGGAATAGAATGGAATGGAATGGAATAGAATGGAATGGTATCAACCCCATTGGAATGGAATGTAATTGAATTGAAGGGAATGGAATGGAATGAAATGGAACGAAATGGAATCAACCCGAACGGAATGGAATTGAATGGAATGGAATGGAATCAACCCGAATGGAATGGAATCAATCCGAATGGAATGGAATGGAACGGAACGGAATGGAATGGAATCAACCAGAATGGAATGGAATTGAAAGGAATGGAATGGAATGGAATGGAATCAACCCGAATGGGATGGAATGGAAGGGAACGGAATGGAATGGTATGGAATCAACCCGAGTGGAATGGAATGTAATTGAATGGAATGGAATGGAATGGAATGGAATGCAATGGAACGAAATGGAATCAACCCGAATGCAATGGAATGGAAAGGAATGGAACGGAATGGCATGGAATGGAATGGAATGGAATGGAATCAACCCGAATGGAATGGAATGGAATGGAATGGAATGGAATGGAATGGAATCAAAACGAATGGAATGGAATGGAATGGCATGGAATGGAATGGAATGGAATGACATGGAATGGAATGTAATGGAATGGAGTCAATCCGAATGGAATGGAATGGAAAGGAATGGAATGGGATAGAATGAAATGGAATGGAATGGAATGGAATGGAATGGATTGGAATGGAATGGAATGGAATGGAATGGAATCAACCCGAAAGGAAAGGAATGGAAGGGGATGGAATGGAATAGAATGGAATGGAATGGAAACAACCCGAATGGAATGGAATGGAATGGAATGGAAAGGAATGGAATGGAATGGAATGGAATCAACCCGAATGGAATGGAATGGAAGGGAATGGAATGGAATGGAATGGAATGGAATCAACCCAAGTGGAACGGAATGTAATTGAATGGAATGGAATGGAATGGAATGAAATGCAACGAAATGGAATCAACCCGAGTGGAATGGAATGGAAAGGAATGGAATGGAATGGAATGGAATGGAATGGAATGGAATGGAATGGAGTCAATCCGAAAGGAATGGAATGGAATGGAATGGAATAGAATGTAATGGATTGGAATGGAATGGAATGGAATGAAATGGAATATAATGGAATGGAATCACCCCGAATGGAATGGAATGGTATGCAATGCAATGGAATGGAATGGAATTGAATGGAATCAACCCGTTTGGAATGGAATGGAATGCAAAGGAATGGAATGGAATATAATGGAATCAACCCGAATGGAATGCAATTGAATGGAAAAGAATGGAATCAAACCGAATGGAATGGAATGGAATGGAATGGAATCCACCCAAATGGAATGGAAGGGAATGGAATGGAATGGAATGGAATGGAATCAGCAGGAATGGAATGGAATGGAACGGAATGGAATGCAATCAACACGAATGGAATGGAATGGAATGGAATCAATGAGAGTGGAATGGAATAAAATGGAATGGAATGGAATAAACACGAATGGAATGGAAGGGAATTGAATGGAAAGGAATCAACCCGAATAGAATTCCATGAAATGGATTGGAAAGGAATGGAATGGAATGGAACCAACCGGAATGGAATGGAATGGAATGGAATGGAATGGAATCAACCCGAATGGAATGGAATGCAATGGAATCAAATAAAATGGAATGGAATCAACTCGAATGGAAAGGAATGGAATGGAATGGAATGGAGACGAATGGAATCAACCCGAAAGGAATGGAATGGAATGGAATGGAATGGAATGGAATGGAATCAACCCGAACGGAATGGAATGGAATGGAATGGAATGGAATGGAAACAACACAAATGGAATGGAATGGATTGGAATGGAATGCAATGGAATGGAATGGAATGGAATGGAATGGAATGGAATGGAATCAACCCGAATGGAATGCAATGGAATGGAAAGGAATGGAATGGAATGGAAAAGAATGGAATCAAAAGGAACGGAATGGAATGGAATGGAATGGAAACAACCCGAATGGAATCGATTGGAATGCAATGGCATGGAATGGAATGGAATAGAATCAACCCGAAGGGAATTGAATGGAATGGAATGGAATCAACCGGAATGGAATGGAATGGAATGGAATGGAAGGGAATGGAATGGAATCAATGCGAATGGAATGGAATGGAATGGAAAGGAATGGAATGGAATGGAATCAACCCGAACGGAATGGAATGGAATGGAATGGAATGGAATGGAAACAACACAAATGGAATGGAATGGATTGGAATGGAATGCAATGGAATGGAATGGAATGGAATGCAATGGAATGGAATGGAATCAACCCGAATGGAATGCAATGGAATGGAAAGGAATGGAATGGAATGGAATGGAATGGAATGGAAAAGAATGGAATCAAAAGGAACGGAATGCAATGGAATGGAATGGAAACAACCCGAATGGAATCGATTGGAATGCAATGGCATGGAATGGAATGGAATAGAATCAACCCGAAGGGAATTGAATGGAATGGAATGGAATCAACCGGAATGGAATGGAATGGAATGGAATGGAATGGAATGGAATGGAATCAATGCGAATGGAATGGAATGGAATGAAAAGCAATGGAATGGAATGGCATGAAGTGGAATGGAATGGAATCAACGCGAATGGAATGCAATGGAAGGGAATGGAATGGAATGGAACGGAACGGAATCAAACCGAATGGAATGGAATGGAATGGAATGGAATGGAATCAACCCGAAAGGAATGGAATGCAATGGAATGGATTGGAATGGTATCAAGCCGAATGGAATGGTATGGAATGGAATCTATCCAAATGGAATGGAATGGAATGGAAAGGAATGGAATGGAATGGAATGGAATGGAATGGAATCAACCCGCTTGGACTGGAATGGAGAGGAATCAAGTCGAAAGGATTGCAATGGAATGGAATGGAATTGAATGGAATAGAATCAACCGGAATGGAATGGAATGGAATGGAATGGAATGGAATGGAATGGAATCAACACGAATGGAAAAGGACGGAGGGGAATAGAATGGAATGGAATGCAAAGGAATCAACCCAAATGGAATGGAATGGAATGGAATCAACCCGAATGGAATGGAATGGAATGGAATCAACTCGAATGGAATGGAATGGAATGGAATGGAATG
Organism: Pan paniscus; assembly: GCF_029289425.2. Taxonomy (NCBI): domain Eukaryota; kingdom Metazoa; phylum Chordata; class Mammalia; order Primates; family Hominidae; genus Pan; species Pan paniscus. Next base: position 16,434,026 of record NC_073265.2, read on the forward strand.
GAATGGATTCAACCCGAATGGAATGGAATGCAATTGAATCAACTCGAATGGAATGGATAGGAATGGAATGCAATGGAATCAACCCGAAAGGAATGGAATGCAATGGAATGGAATGGAATGGAATCAACCCGAATGGAAGGGAATGGAATGGAATGGAAGGGAATTGAATAGAATGCAAAGCAGTCAACCAGAATAGAATGGAATGCAATGGAACTGAATGGAATAGAATGCAAAGCAATCAACCTGAATGGAATGGAAAGGAATGGAATGGAATGGAGTGGAATGGAATGGAATGGAATCAACCCGAATGGAATGGAATGGATTGGAATCAACTCGAATGGAATGGAATGGAATGGAATGGAATGGAATGGAATAGAATCAACACAAATGGAATGGAATGGAGTCGAATGGAAATGAATGGAATAGAATGGAATGGAATGCAATGAAAGCAACCCGAATGGAATGGAATGGAATGGAATGGAATCAACCCGAATGGAATGGAATGGAATGGAACGAATTCGAATGGAACGGAATGGAATGGAATGAACTCGAATGGAACGGAAAAGAATGGAATGGAATGGAATGGAATATAATCAACCCGATTGGAATGGAATGCAATGGAATGGAATGGAATCAACGCGAAGGGAATGGAATGGAATGGAATGGAGTGGAATGGAATGGCATGGAGTGTAATGGAATGGAATCAACCCGAATGGAATGCAATGAAATGGAATGGAATGGAATGGAACGGAATGGAATCAACCCGAATGGAATGGAATGGAATGGAATCAACCCGCAAGGAATGGAATGCAATGGAATGGATTGGAATGGTATCAACCCGAATGGAATGGAATGGAATGGAATGGAATGGAATGGAATGGAATGGAATGGAATCTATCCGAATGGAATGGAATGGAATGGAAAGGAATGGATTGGAATGGAATGGAATGGAATCAACCTGAATGGAATGGAATGGAAGGGAATGGAATGGAATGGAATGGAATGGAATGGAGTCAACACGAATGGAATGGAATGGAGGGGAATGGAAGGGAATGCAATGCAATGGAATCAACCCGAATGGAATTGAATGCAATGGAATGGAATGCAATGGAATGGAATCAACCCGAATGGAATGGAATGGAATGGAATAAACTCAAATGGAACGGAATGGAATGGAATGGAATGGAGTGGAATATAATCAACCCGATTGGAATGGAATGCAATGGAATGGAATGGAATCAACGCGAATGGAATGGAATGGAATGGAATGGAATGGAATGGAATGCAATCAACCCAAACGGAATGGAATGGAATAGAATGGAATGGAATGGAATGGAATGGAATGGCATGGAGTGTAATGGAATGGAATCAACCCGAATGGAATGCAATGAAAGGGAATGGAATGGAATGGAACGGAACGGAATCAACCCGAATGGAATGGAATGGAATGGAATGGAATCAACCCGAAAGGAATGGAATGCAATGGAATGGATTGGAATGGTATCAACCCGAATGGAATGGATTGGAATGGAATGGAATGGAATGGAATGGAATCTATCCGAATGGAATGGAAAGGAATGGAAAGGAATGGATTGGAATGGAATGGAATGGAATCAACCTGAATGGAATGGAATGGAATGGAATGGAATGGAATGGAATGGAATGGAATCAACACGAATGGAATGGAATGCAGGGGAATGGAAGGGAATGCAATGCAATGGAATCAACCCGAATGGAATTGAATGCAATGGAATGGAATGCAATGGAATGGAATCAACCCGTATGGAAGGGAATGGAATCGAATGGAAAGGAATAAACCCGAAAAGAATGGAATAGAATGCAATGGAATGGAATGGGATGAAATGGAATCAACCCGATTGGAATGGAATGGAATGGAATGGACTAGAATGGAATCAATCTGAATGTAATGTAATGGAATGGAATGAAATGGAATGGAGTGGAATCAACCCGAATGAAAGGGAATGGAATGGAAATGAATGGAATGGAATGGAATGGAATCAACCCGAAAGGAATGGAATGGAAGGGAATGGAATGGAAAAGAATGGAATGGAATGGAATGGAATCAACCCCAATGGAATGGAAAGGAATGGCATGGAATGGAATGGAATGGAATGGAATCAACCCGAATGGAGTGGAGTGTTATGCAATGAAATGGAATGGATTGGAATGGAACGGAGTCAAAATGAAGCTAATGGAATGGAATGTGATTGAATGGACTAGAATCAACCCGATTGGAACTGAATGGAATGGAACGGAATGGAATCAACCAAAATGGAATGGAGTGGAATGGAATCAACCCCAATGGAATAGAATGGAATGGAACGGAATGGAATGGAATGGAATGGAATGGAATCAACCCGAATGGAATGGAATGGAATGGAATGGAATCAACCCGAATGGAATGGAATGTAGTGGAGTGGAATGAAATGGAATCAACCCGATTGGAGTGGAATGGAACGGAATGGAATGGAACGGACTGGAATCAACGCGAATCGAATGGAATGGAAATGAATAGAATGCAAGGGAATGGAATGGAATCAACCCGAATGGAATGGAATGTAATTGAATGGAATGGAATGGAATGAAATGGAACAAAATCGAATCAACCCAAATGGAATGGAATGGAATAGAATGGAATGGAATGGAATAGAATGGAATGGTATCAACCCCATTGGAATGGAATGTAATTGAATTGAATGGAATGGAATGGAATGAAATGGAACGAAATGGAATCAACCCGAACGGAATGGAATTGAATGGAATGGAATGGAATCAACCCGAATGGAATGGAATCAATCCGAATGGAATGGAATGGAACGGAACGGAATGGAATGGAATCAACCGGAATGGAATGGAATTGAAAGGAATGGAATGGAATGGAATGGAATCAACCCGAATGGGATGGAATGGAAGGGAACGGAATGGAATGGTATGGAATCAACCCGAGTGGAATGGAATGTAATTGAATGGAATGGAATGGAATGGAATGCAATGGAACGAAATGGAATCAACCCGAATGGAATGGAATGGAAAGGAATGGAACGGAATGTCATGGAATGGAATGGAATGGAATGGAATCAACCCGAATGGAATGGAATGGAATGGAATGGAATCAACACGAATGGAATGGAATGGAATGGCATGGAATGGAATGGAATGGAATGGAGTCAATCCGAATGGAATGGAATGGAAAGGAATGGAATGGGATAGAATGTAATGGATTGGAATGGAATGGAATGGAATGAAATAGAATATAATGGAATGGAATCAACCCGAATGGAATGGAATGGTATGGAATGCAATGGAATGGAATGGAATGGAATGGAATCAACCCGATTGGAATGGAATGGAATGGAATGGAATTGCATGGAATGGAATGGAATCAACCCGAATGGAATGGAATGGAATGGAATGGAATGGAATGGAATGGAATCAACATGAATGAAATGGAATGGAATGGAATGGAATGGAATGGAATGGAATGGAATGGAATGGAATCAACCCGAAGGGAATGGAATGGAAGGGGATGGAATGGAATAGAATGGAATGGAATGGAAACAACCCGAATGGAATGGAATGGAATGGAATGGAAAGGAATGGAATGGAATGGAATGGAATCAACCCGAATGGAATGGAATGGAAGGGAATGGAATGGAATGGAATGGAATGGAATCAACCCAAGTGGAACGGAATGTAATGGAATGGAATGGAATGGAATGGAATGAAATGCAACGAAATGGAATCAACCCGAATGGAATGGAATGTAGTGGAGTGGAATGAAATGGAATCAACACGATTGGAGTGGAATGGAACGGAATGGAATGGAACGGACTGGAATCAACCCGAATCGAATGGAATGGAAATGAATAGAATGCAAGGGAATGGAATGGAATCAACCCGAATGGAATGGAATGTAATTGAATGGAATGGAATGGAATGAAATGGAACAAAATCGAATGAACCCAAATGCAATGGAATGGAATAGAATGGAATGGAATGGAATAGAATGGAATGGTATCAACCCCAATGGAATGGAATGTAATTGAATTGAAGGGAATGGAATGGAATGAAATGGAACGAAATGGAATCAACCCGAACGGAATGGAATTGAATGGAATGGAATGGAATCAACCCGAATGGAATGGAATCAATCCGAATGGAATGGAATGGAACGGAACGGAATGGAATGGAATCAACCAGAATGGAATGGAATTGAAAGGAATGGAATGGAATGGAATGGAATCAACCCGAATGGGATGGAATGGAAGGGAACGGAATGGAATGGTATGGAATCAACCCGAGTGGAATGGAATGTAATTGAATGGAATGGAATGGAATGGAATGGAATGCAATGGAACGAAATGGAATCAACCCGAATGGAATGGAATGGAAAGGAATGGAACGGAATGGCATGGAATGGAATGGAATGGAATGGAATCAACACGAATGGAATGGAATGGAATGGAATGGAATGGAATCGAATCAAAACGAATGGAATGGAATGGAATGGCATGGAATGGAATGGAATGGAATGGCATGGAATGGAATGTAATGGAATGGAGTCAATCCGAATGGAATGGAATGGAAAGGAATGGAATGGGATAGAATGTAATGGATTGGAATGGAATGGAATGGAATGAAATAGAATATAATGGAATGGAATCAACCCGAATGGAATGGAATGGTATGGAATGCAATGGAATGGAATGGAATGGAATGGAATCAACCCGATTGGAATGGAATGGAATGGAATGGAATAGAATGGAATGGAATGGAATGGAATGGAATCAACCCGAAGGGAATGGAATGGAAGGGGATGGAATGGAATGGAATGGAATGCAATCAACCTGAATGAAATGGAATGGAATGGAATGGAATGGAATGGAATGGAATGGAATGGAATGGAATCAACCCGAAAGGAATGGAATGGAAGGGGATGGAATGGAATAGAATGGAATGGAATGGAAACAACCCGAATGGAATGGAATGGAATGGAATGGAAAGGAATGGAATGGAATGGAATGGAATCAACCCGAATGGAATGGAATGGAAGGGAATGGAATGGAATGGAATGGAATGGAATCAACCCAAGTGGAACGGAATGTAATTGAATGGAATGGAATGGAATGAAATGCAACGAAATGGAATCAACCCGAGTGGAATGGAATGGAAAGGAATGGAATGGAATGGAATGGAATGGAATGGAATGGAATGGAGTCAATCCGAAAGGAATGGAATGGAATGGAATGGAATAGAATGTAATGGATTGGAATGGAATGGAATGGAATGAAATGGAATATAATGGAATGGAATCACCCCGAATGGAATGGAATGGTATGCAATGCAATGGAATGGAATGGAATTGAATGGAATCAACCCGTTTGGAATGGAATGGAATGCAAAGGAATGGAATGGAATAGAATGGAATCAACCCGAATGGAATGCAATTGAATGGAAAAGAATGGAATCAAACCGAATGGAATGGAATGGAATGGAATGGAATCAACCCAAATGGAATGGAATGGAAAGGAATGGAATGGAATGGAATGGAATCAGCAGGAATGGAATGGAATGGAACGGAATGGAATGCAATCAACACGAATGGAATGGAATGGAATGGAATCAATGAGAGTGGAATGGAATAAAATGGAATGGAATGGAATAAACACGAATGGAATGGAAGGGAATTGAATGGAAAGGAATCAACCCGAATAGAATTCCATGAAATGGATTGGAAAGGAATGGAATGGAATGGAACCAACCGGAATGGAATGGAATGGAATGGAATGGAATGGAATGGAATGGAATGGAATCAACCCGAATGGAATGGAATGCAATGGAATCAAATAAAATGGAATGGAATCAACTCGAATGGAAAGGAATGGAATGGAATGGAATGGAGACGAATGGAATCAACCCGAAAGGAATGGAATGGAATGGAATGGAATGGAATGGAATGGAATGGAATGGAATCAACCCGAACGGAATGGAATGGAATGGAATGGAATGGAATGGAAACAACACTAATGGAATGGAATGGATTGGAATGGAATGCAATGGAATGGAATGGAATGGAATGGAATGGAATGGAATGGAATCAACCCGAATGGAATGCAATGGAATGGAAAGGAATGGAATGGAAAGGAATGGAATGGAAAAGAATGGAATCAAAAGGAACGGAATGGAATGGAATGGAATGGAAACAACCCGAATGGAATCGATTGGAATGCAATGGCATGGAATGGAATGGAATAGAATCAACCCGAAGGGAATTGAATGGAATGGAATGGAATCAACCGCAATGGAATGGAATGGAATGGAATGGAATGGAATGGAATGGAATGGAATCAATGCGAATGGAATGGAATGGAATGGAAAGGAATGGAATGGAATGGAATCAACCCGAACGGAATGGAATGGAATGGAATGGAATGGAATGGAAACAACACAAATGGAATGGAATGGATTGGAATGGAATGCAATGGAATGGAATGGAATGGAATGGAATGGAATGGAATGGAATCAACCCGAATGGAATGCAATGGAATGGAAAGGAATGGAATGGAATGGAATGGAATGGAATGGAAAAGAATGGAATCAAAAGGAACGGAATGGAATGGAATGGAATGGAAACAACCCGAATGGAATCGATTGGAATGCAATGGCATGGAATGGAATGGAATAGAATCAACCCGAAGGGAATTAAATGGAATGGAATGGAATCAACCGGAATGGAATGGAATGGAATGGAATGGAATGGAATGGAATGGAATGGAATGGAATGGAATCAATGCGAATGGAATGGAATGGAATGGAAAGGAATGGAATGGAATGGCATGAAGTGGAATGGAATGGAATCAACGCGAATGGAATGCAATGGAAGGGAATGGAATGGAATGGAACGGAACGGAATCAAACCGAATGGAATGGAATGGAATGGAATGGAATGGAATCAACCCGAAAGGAATGGAATGCAATGGAATGGATTGGAATGGTATCAAGCCGAATGGAATGGTATGGAATGGAATCTATCCAAATGGAATGGAATGGAATGGAAAGGAATGGAATGGAATGGAATGGAATGGAATGGAATCAACAAGCTTGGACTGGAATGGAGAGGAATCAAGTCGAAAGGATTGCAATGGAATGGAATGGAATTGAATGGAATAGAATCAACAGGAATGGAATGGAATGGAATGGAATGGAATGGAATGGAATGGAATCAACACGAATGGAAAAGGACGGAGGGGAATAGAATGGAATGGAATGCAATGGAATCAACCCAAATGGAATGGAATGGAATGGAATCAACCCGAATGGAATGGAATGGAATGGAATCAACTCGAATGGAATGGAATGGAATGGAATGGAATGGAATGGATTCAACCCGAATGGAATGGAATGCAATTGAATCAACTCGAATGGAATGGATAGGAATGGAATGCAATGGAATCAACCCGAAAGGAATGGAATGCAATAGAATGGAATGGAATGGAATCAACCCGAATGGAAGGGAATGGAATGGAATGGAAGGGAATTGAATAGAATGCAAAGCAGTCAACCAGAATAGAATGGAATGCAATGGAACTGAATGGAATAGAATGCAAAGCAATCAACCTGAATGGAATGGAAAGGAATGGAATGGAATGGAGTGGAATAGAATGGAATGGAATCAACCCGAATGGAATGGAATGGATTGGAATCAACTCGAATGGAATGGAATGGAATGGAATGGAATGGAATGGAATGGAATGGAATAGAATCAACACAAATGGAATGGAATGGAGTCGAATGGAAATGAATGGAATAGAATGGAATGGAATGCAATGAAAGCAACCCGAATGGAATGGAATGGAATGGAATGGAATCAACCCGAATGGAATGGAATGGAATGGAATGAATTCGAATGGAACGGAATGGAATGGAATGAACTCGAATGGAACGGAAAAGAATGGAATGGAATGGAATGGAATATAATCAACCCGATTGGAATGGAATGCAATGGAATGGAATGGAATCAACGCGAAGGGAATGGAATGGAATGGAATGGAATGGAATGGAATGGAGTGGAATGGAATGGCATGGAGTGTAATGGAATGGAATCAACCCGAATGGAATGCAATGAAATGGAATGGAATGGAATGGAACGGAATGGAATCAACCCGAATGGAATGGAATGGAATGGAATGGAATCAACCCGCAAGGAATGGAATGCAATGGAATGGATTGGAATGGTATCAACCCGAATGGAATGGAATGGAATGGAATGGAATGGAATGGAATGGAATCTATCCGAATGGAATGGAATGGAATGGAAAGGAATGGATTGGAATGGAATGGAATGGAATCAACCTGAATGGAATGGAATGGAAGGGAATGGAATGGAATGGAATGGAATGGAGTCAACACGAATGGAATGGAATGGAGGGGAATGGAAGGGAATGCAATGCAATGGAATCAACCCGAATGGAATTGAATGCAATGGAATGGAATGCAAAGGAATGGAATCAACCCGAATGGAAGGGAATGGAATGGAATGGGATGGAATGGAATGAAATGGAATCACACCGAATGGAATGGAATGGAATGTTATGGAATGGAATTGAATGTAATCAACGCGAATAGAATGAACTGGAATGGAATGGAATGGAATGGAATCAATCCGAATGGATTGAAACGGAATGGAATGGAATGGAATGGAATCAACCAGAATGGAATGGAATGGAATGGAAGAGAATGGAATGGAATGGAACGGAATGGAATCAATCCGAATGGAATGGAATGGAATGGAATGCAATGCAATGGAATGGAATCAAACCGAATGGATTGGAATGGAATGGAATGGAATGAAATGGATTGGAATGGAATCGACAGAAACGGAATGGAATGGAATGGAATGGAATGGAATGGAAACAACACGAATGGAATGGAATGGAGTGGAATGGAATGGAATGCAATGGAATGGAATGGAATAAACCCGAATTCAATGGAATGTAATGGAAAGGAATGGAAAAGAATGGAATCAAACCGACTGGAATGGAATGGAATGGAATGGAATCATCCGAAATGGAAAGGAATGGAATGGAATGGAATGGAATGGAAAGGAATGGAATCAACACGAAGGGAATGGAATGGAATGAAATGGAATCAATGCGAATGGAATGGAATGGAATGGATTGGAATGGAATGGAATGGAATGGAATGGAATCAACCCGAATGGAATGGAATGGAATGGAATGGAATGGAATGGAATGGAATCAACACGAATGGAATGGAATGGAATGGAATCAACCCGAATATAATAGAATGGAATGGCATGGAATGGAATGGAATGGAATGGAATCAACCCGAATGGAATGGAATGGAATGGCATGGAATGCAAAGGAATGGAATGGAGTCAATCCGACTGGAATGGAATGGAATGGAATGGAATCAACTCAAATGGAATGGAATGGAATGGAATCAATCCGAAATAAATGGAATGGAACATAATGGAATGGAATGGAATGAAATCAACCCGAATGGAATGGAACGCTGTGCAATCATCTCGAATGAAATTGAATGGAATGGAATCGACTCAACCTGAATGGACTGGAATGGAAAGGAATGGAATGGAATGGAAACAACACGAATGGAATGGAATGGAGTGGAATGGAATGGAATGCAAAGGAATGGAATGGAATAAACCCGAATGCAATGAAATGTAATGGAAAGGAATGGAAAAGAATGGAATCAAACCGAATGGAATGGAATGGAATGGAATGGAATCAACCGAAATGGAAAGGAATGGAATGCAATGGAATGGAATGGAAAGGAATGGAATCAACACGAAGGGAATGGAATGGAATGAAATGGAATCAATGCGAATGGAATGGAATGGAATGGAATGGAATGGAATGGAATGCCATGGAGAGAAATGGAATGGAATCAACACGAATGGAATGCAATGGAATGGAATGGAATGGAATGGAATGGAATGGAATGGAATGGAATGGAATGGAACGGAATGGAATCAACCCGAAAGGTATGGAATGGAATGGAATGGAAAGGAATGGAATATTTCCGAATGGAATGGAATGGAAAGGAATGGAATAGAACGGAATGGAATGGAATGGAATGGAATCAAACCACATGGAATGGAACCGAGTGGAATCAACTCGAATGGAATGGAATGGAATGGAATGGAATCACCCCGAATGGAATGGAATGCAAAGGAAAGGAATGGAATGGATTCAACCCAAATGGAATGGAATGGAATGGAATGGAATGGAATCAACACGAATCTAATGGAATGGAATGGAATGGAATGGAATGGACTGGAATCAACAAGATTGGAACGGAATAGAATGGAATGGAATGGAATGCAATGGAATCAACCAGAATGGAATGGAATGGAATGAAATGCAATGGAATCAACCCGAATGGAATGTAATGGAATGGAACGGAATGGAATGGAACGGAATGGAATCAACCCGAATGGAATGGAATGGAATGGAATGGAATGGAATGGAATGGAATGGAATGGAATGGAATCAACCCGAATGGAATGGAATGGAATGGAATGGAATGGAATGGAATGGAATGGAATGGCATGGAATCAACCCGAATGGAATGGAATGGAATGGAATGGAAGGGAATGGAAAAGAATGGAATGGTTTCAACACGAATGGAATGGAATGAAATAGAATATAATGGAATGGAATCAACCCGAATGGAATGGAATGGTATGGAATGCAATGGAATGGAATGGAATGGAATGGAATCAACCTGAATGAAATGGAATGGAATGGAATGGAATGGAATGGAATGGAATGGAATGGAATGGAATCAACCCGAAGGGAATGGAATGGAATGGAATGGAAAGGAATGGAATGCAATGGAATGGAATCAACCCGTATGGAAGGGAATGGAATCGAATGGAAAGGAATAAACCCGAAAAGAATGGAATAGAATGCAATGGAATGGAATGGGATGAAATGGAATCAACCCGATTGGAATGGAATGGAATGGAATGGACTAGAATGGAATCAATCTGAATGTAATGTAATGGAATGGAATGAAATGGAATGGAGTGGAATCAACCCGAATGAAAGGGAATGGAATGGAAATGAATGGAATGGAATGGAATGGAATCAACCCGAAAGGAATGGAATGGAAGGGAATGGAATGGAAAAGAATGGAATGGAATGGAATGGAATCAACCCCAATGGAATGGAAAGGAATGGCATGGAATGGAATGGAATGGAATGGAATCAACCCGAATGGAGTGGAGTGTTATGCAATGAAATGGAATGGATTGGAATGGAACGGAGTCAAAATGAAGCTAATGGAATGGAATGTGATTGAATGGACTAGAATCAACCCGATTGGAACTGAATGGAATGGAACGGAATGGAATCAACCAAAATGGAATGGAGTGGAATGGAATCAACCCCAATGGAATAGAATGGAATGGAACGGAATGGAATGCAATGGAATGGAATGGAATCAACCCGAATGGAATGGAATGGAATGGAATGGAATCAACCCGAATGGAATGGAATGTAGTGGAGTGGAATGAAATGGAATCAACCCGATTGGAGTGGAATGGAACGGAATGGAATGGAACGGACTGGAATCAACGCGAATCGAATGGAATGGAAATGAATAGAATGCAAGGGAATGGAATGGAATCAACCCGAATGGAATGGAATGTAATTGAATGGAATGGAATGGAATGAAATGGAACAAAATCGAATCAACCCAAATGGAATGGAATGGAATAGAATGGAATGGAATGGAATAGAATGGAATGGTATCAACCCCATTGGAATGGAATGTAATTGAATTGAATGGAATGGAATGGAATGAAATGGAACGAAATGGAATCAACCCGAACGGAATGGAATTGAATGGAATGGAATGGAATCAACCCGAATGGAATGGAATCAATCCGAATGGAATGGAATGGAACGGAACGGAATGGAATGGAATCAACCGGAATGGAATGGAATTGAAAGGAATGGAATGGAATGGAATGGAATCAACCCGAATGGGATGGAATGGAAGGGAACGGAATGGAATGGTATGGAATCAACCCGAGTGGAATGGAATGTAATTGAATGGAATGGAATGGAATGGAATGCAATGGAACGAAATGGAATCAACCCGAATGGAATGGAATGGAAAGGAATGGAAGGGAATGTCATGGAATGGAATGGAATGGAATGGAATCAACCCGAATGGAATGGAATGGAATGGAATGGAATCAACACGAATGGAATGGAATGGAATGGCATGGAATGGAATGGAATGGAATGGAGTCAATCCGAATGGAATGGAATGGAAAGGAATGGAATGGGATAGAATGTAATGGATTGGAATGGAATGGAATGGAATGAAATAGAATATAATGGAATGGAATCAACCCGAATGGAATGGAATGGTATGGAATGCAATGGAATGGAATGGAATGGAATGGAATCAACCCGATTGGAATGGAATGGAATGGAATGGAATTGCATGGAATGGAATGGAATCAACCCGAATGGAATGGAATGGAATGGAATGGAATGGAATGGAATGGAATGGAATGGAATGGAATGGAATGGAATCAACCTGAATGAAATGGAATGGAATGGAATGGAATGGAATGGAATGGAATGGAATGGAATGGAATGGAATGGAATCAACCCGAAGGGAATGGAATGGAAGGGGATGGAATGGAATAGAATGGAATGGAATGGAAACAACCCGAATGGAATGGAATGGAATGGAATGGAAAGGAATGGAATGGAATGGAAAGGAATGGAATGGAATGGAATGGAATCAACCCGAATGGAATGGAATGGAAGGGAATGGAATGGAATGGAATGGAATGGAATCAACCCAAGTGGAACGGAATGTAATGTAATGGAATGGAATGGAATGGAATGAAATGCAACGAAATGGAATCAACCCGAATGGAATGGAATGTAGTGGAGTGGAATGAAATGGAATCAACCCGATTGGAGTGGAATGGAACGGAATGGAATGGAACGGACTGGAATCAACCCGAATCGAATGGAATGGAAATGAATAGAATGCAAGGGAATGGAATGGAATCAACCCGAATGGAATGGAATGTAATTGAATGGAATGGAATGGAATGAAATGGAACAAAATCGAATCAACCCAAATGCAATGGAATGGAATAGAATGGAATGGAATGGAATAGAATGGAATGGTATCAACCCCATTGGAATGGAATGTAATTGAATTGAAGGGAATGGAATGGAATGAAATGGAACGAAATGGAATCAACCCGAACGGAATGGAATTGAATGGAATGGAATGGAATCAACCCGAATGGAATGGAATCAATCCGAATGGAATGGAATGGAACGGAACGGAATGGAATGGAATCAACCAGAATGGAATGGAATTGAAAGGAATGGAATGGAATGGAATGGAATCAACCCGAATGGGATGGAATGGAAGGGAACGGAATGGAATGGTATGGAATCAACCCGAGTGGAATGGAATGTAATTGAATGGAATGGAATGGAATGGAATGGAATGCAATGGAACGAAATGGAATCAACCCGAATGCAATGGAATGGAAAGGAATGGAACGGAATGGCATGGAATGGAATGGAATGGAATGGAATCAACCCGAATGGAATGGAATGGAATGGAATGGAATGGAATGGAATGGAATCAAAACGAATGGAATGGAATGGAATGGCATGGAATGGAATGGAATGGAATGGCATGGAATCGAATGTAATGGAATGGAGTCAATCCGAATGGAATGGAATGGAAAGGAATGGAATGGGATAGAATGAAATGGAATGGAATGGAATGGAATGGAATGGATTGGAATGGAATGGAATGGAATGGAATGGAATCAACCCGAAAGGAATGGAATGGAAGGGGATGGAATGGAATAGAATGGAATGGAATGGAAACAACCCGAATGGAATGGAATGGAATGGAATGGAAAGGAATGGAATGGAATGGAATGGAATCAACCCGAATGGAATGGAATGGAAGGGAATGGAATGGAATGGAATGGAATGGAATCAACCCAAGTGGAACGGAATGTAATTGAATGGAATGGAATGGAATGGAATGAAATGCAACGAAATGGAATCAACCCGAGTGGAATGGAATGGAAAGGAATGGAATGGAATGGAATGGAATGGAATGGAATGGAATGGAGTCAATCCGAAAGGAATGGAATGGAATGGAATGGAATAGAATGTAATGGATTGGAATGGAATGGAATGGAATGAAATGGAATATAATGGAATGGAATCACCCCGAATGGAATGGAATGGTATGCAATGCAATGGAATGGAATGGAATTGAATGGAATCAACCCGTTTGGAATGGAATGGAATGCAAAGGAATGGAATGGAATATAATGGAATCAACCCGAATGGAATGCAATTGAATGGAAAAGAATGGAATCAAACCGAATGGAATGGAAGGGAATGGAATGGAATCCACCCAAATGGAATGGAAGGGAATGGAATGGAATGGAATGGAATGGAATCAGCAGGAATGGAATGGAATGGAACGGAATGGAATGCAATCAACACGAATGGAATGGAATGGAATGGAATCAATGAGAGTGGAATGGAATAAAATGGAATGGAATGGAATAAACACGAATGGAATGGAAGGGAATTGAATGGAAAGGAATCAACCCGAATAGAATTCCATGAAATGGATTGGAAAGGAATGGAATGGAATGGAACCAACCGGAATGGAATGGAATGGAATGGAATGGAATGGAATCAACCCGAATGGAATGGAATGCAATGGAATCAAATAAAATGGAATGGAATCAACTCGAATGGAAAGGAATGGAATGGAATGGAATGGAGACGAATGGAATCAACCCGAAAGGAATGGAATGGAATGGAATGGAATGGAATGGAATGGAATGGAATGGAATCAACCCGAACGGAATGGAATGGAATGGAATGGAATGGAATGGAATGGAATGGAAACAACACAAATGGAATGGAATGGATTGGAATGGAATGCAATGGAATGGAATGGAATGGAATGGAATGGAATGGAATGGAATGGAATCAACCCGAATGGAATGCAATGGAATGGAAAGGAATGGAATGGAATGGAATGGAATGGAAAAGAATAGAATCAAAAGGAACGGAATGGAATGGAATGGAATGGAAACAACCCGAATGGAATCGATTGGAATGCAATGGCATGGAATGGAATGGAATAGAATCAACCCGAAGGGAATTGAATGGAATGGAATGGAATCAACCGGAATGGAATGGAATGGAATGGAATGGAATGGAATGGAATGGAATCAATGCGAATGGAATGGAATGGAATGGAAAGGAATGGAATGGAATGGAATCAACCCGAACGGAATGGAATGGAATGGAATGGAATGGAATGGAAACAACACAAATGGAATGGAATGGATTGGAATGGAATGCAATGGAATGGAATGGAATGGAATGCAATGGAATGGAATGGAATCAACCCGAATGGAATGCAATGGAATGGAAAGGAATGGAATGGAATGGAATGGAATGGAATGGAAAAGAATGGAATCAAAAGGAACGGAATGCAATGGAATGGAATGGAAACAACCCGAATGGAATCGATTGGAATGCAATGGCATGGAATGGAATGGAATAGAATCAACCCGAAGGGAATTGAATGGAATGGAATGGAATCAACCGGAATGGAATGGAATGGAATGGAATGGAATGGAATGGAATGGAATCAATGCGAATGGAATGGAATGGAATGAAAAGCAATGGAATGGAATGGCATGAAGTGGAATGGAATGGAATCAACGCGAATGGAATGCAATGGAAGGGAATGGAATGGAATGGAACGGAACGGAATCAAACCGAATGGAATGGAATGGAATGGAATGGAATGGAATCAACCCGAAAGGAATGGAATGCAATGGAATGGATTGGAATGGTATCAAGCCGAATGGAATGGTATGGAATGGAATCTATCCAAATGGAATGGAATGGAATGGAAAGGAATGGAATGGAATGGAATGGAATGGAATGGAATGGAATGGAATCAACCCGCTTGGACTGGAATGGAGAGGAATCAAGTCGAAAGGATTGCAATGGAATGGAATGGAATTGAATGGAATAGAATCAACCGGAATGGAATGGAATGGAATGGAATGGAATGGAATGGAATGGAATCAACACGAATGGAAAAGGACGGAGGGGAATAGAATGGAATGGAATGCAAAGGAATCAACCCAAATGGAATGGAATGGAATGGAATCAACCCGAATGGAATGGAATGGAATGGAATCAACTCGAATGGAATGGAATGGAATGGAATGGAATGGAATGGATTCAACCCGAATGGAATGGAATGCAATTGAATCAACTCGAATGGAATGGATAGGAATGGAATGCAATGGAATCAACCCGAAAGGAATGGAATGCAATGGAATGGAATGGAATGGAATCAACCCGAATGGAAGGGAATGGAATGGAATGGAAGGGAATTGAATAGAATGCAAAGCAGTCAACCAGAATAGAATGGAATGCAATGGAACTGAATGGAATAGAATGCAAAGCAATCAACCTGAATGGAATGGAAAGGAATGGAATGGAATGGAGTGGAATGGAATGGAATGGAATCAACCCGAATGGAATGGAATGGATTGGAATCAACTCGAATGGAATGGAATGGAATGGAATGGAATGGAATGGAATAGAATCAACACAAATGGAATGGAATGGAGTCGAATGGAAATGAATGGAATAGAATGGAATGGAATGCAATGAAAGCAACCCGAATGGAATGGAATGGAATGGAATGGAATCAACCCGAATGGAATGGAATGGAATGGAACGAATTCGAATGGAACGGAATGGAATGGAATGAACTCGAATGGAACGGAAAAGAATGGAATGGAATGGAATGGAATATAATCAACCCGATTGGAATGGAATGCAATGGAATGGAACGGAATCAACGCGAAGGGAATGGAATGGAATGGAATGGAGTGGAATGGAATGGCATGGAGTGTAATGGAATGGAGTCAACCCGAATGGAATGCAATGAAATGGAATGGAATGGAATGGAACGGAATGGAATCAACCCGAATGGAATGGAATGGAATGGAATGGAATGGAATCAACCCGCAAGGAATGGAATGCAATGGAATGGATTGGAATGGTATCAACCCGAATGGAATGGAATGGAATGGAATGGAATGGAATGGAATGGAATGGAATGGAATCTATCCGAATGGAATGGAATGGAATGGAAAGGAATGGATTGGAATGGAATGGAATGGAATCAACCTGAATGGAATGGAATGGAAGGGAATGGAATGGAATGGAATGGAATGGAGTCAACACGAATGGAATGGAATGGAGGGGAATGGAAGGGAATGCAATGCAATGGAATCAACCCGAATGGAATTGAATGCAATGGAATGGAATGCAATGGAATGGAATCAACCCGAATGGAAGGGAATGGAATGGAATGGGATGGAATGGAATGAAATGGAATCACACCGAATGGAATGGAATGGAATGTTATGGAATGGAATTGAATGTAATCAACGCGAATAGAATGAACTGGAATGGAATGGAATGGAATGGAATCAATCCGAATGGATTGAAACGGAATGGAATGGAATGGAATGGAATCAACCAGAATGGAATGGAATGGAATGGAAGAGAATGGAATGGAATGGAACGGAATGGAATCAATCCGAATGGAATGGAATGGAATGGAATGCAATGCAATGGAATGGAATCAAACCGAATGGATTGGAATGGAATGGAATGGAATGAAATGGATTGGAATGGAATCGACAGAAACGGAATGGAATGGAATGGAATGGAATGGAATGGAAACAACACGAATGGAATGGAATGGAGTGGAATGGAATGGAATGCAATGGAATGGAATGGAATAAACCCGAATTCAATGGAATGTAATGGAAAGGAATGGAAAAGAATGGAATCAAACCGACTGGAATGGAATGGAATGGAATGGAATCATCCGAAATGGAAAGGAATGGAATGGAATGGAATGGAATGGAAAGGAATGGAATCAACACGAAGGGAATGGAATGGAATGAAATGGAATCAATGCGAATGGAATGGAATGGAATGGATTGGAATGGAATGGAATGGAATGGAATGGAATGGAATCAACCCGAATGGAATGGAATGGAATGGAATGGAATGGAATGGAATCAACACGAATGGAATGGAATGGAATGGAATCAACCCGAATATAATAGAATGGAATGGCATGGAATGGAATGGAATGGAATGGAATCAACCCGAATGGAATGGAATGGAATGGCATGGAATGCAAAGGAATGGAATGGAGTCAATCCGACTGGAATGGAATGGAATGGAATGGAATCAACTCAAATGGAATGGAATGGAATGGAATCAATCCGAAATAAATGGAATGGAACATAATGGAATGGAATGGAATGAAATCAACCCGAATGGAATGGAACGCTGTGCAATCATCTCGAATGAAATTGAATGGAATGGAATCGACTCAACCTGAATGGACTGGAATGGAAAGGAATGGAATGGAATGGAAACAACACGAATGGAATGGAATGGAGTGGAATGGAATGGAATGCAAAGGAATGGAATGGAATAAACCCGAATGCAATGAAATGTAATGGAAAGGAATGGAAAAGAATGGAATCAAACCGAATGGAATGGAAAGGAATGGAATGGAATCAACCGAAATGGAAAGGAATGGAATGCAATGGAATGGAATGGAAAGGAATGGAATCAATACGAAGGGAATGGAATGGAATGAAATGGAATCAATGCGAATGGAATGGAATGGAATGGAATGGAATGGAATGGAATGCCATGGAGAGAAATGGAATGGAATCAACACGAATGGAATGCAATGGAATGGAATGGAATGGAATGGAATGGAATGGAATGGAATGGAACGGAATGGAATCAACCCGAAAGGTATGGAATGGAATGGAATGGAAAGGAATGGAATATTTCCGAATGGAATGGAATGGAAAGGAATGGAATAGAACGGAATGGAATGGAATGGAATGGAATCAAACCACATGGAATGGAACCGAGTGGAATCAACTCGAATGGAATGGAATGGAATGGAATGGAATCACCCCGAATGGAATGGAATGCAAAGGAAAGGAATGGAATGGATTCAACCCAAATGGAATGGAATGGAATGGAATGGAATGGAATCAACACGAATCTAATGGAATGGAATGGAATGGAATGGAATGGACTGGAATCAACAAGATTGGAACGGAATAGAATGGAATGGAATGGAATGCAATGGAATCAACCAGAATGGAATGGAATGGAATGAAATGCAATGGAATCAACCCGAATGGAATGTAATGGAATGGAACGGAATGGAATGGAACGGAATGGAATCAACCCGAATGGAATGGAATGGAATGGAATGGAATGGAATGGAATGGAATGGAATGGAATGGAATGGAATGGAATCAACCCGAATGGAATGGAATGGAATGGAATGGAATGGAATGGAATGGAATGGAATGGCATGGAATCAACCCGAATGGAATGGAATGGAATGGAATGGAAGGGAATGGAAAAGAATGGAATGGTTTCAACACGAATGGAATGGAATGAAATAGAATATAATGGAATGGAATCAACCCGAATGGAATGGAATGGTATGGAATGCAATGGAATGGAATGGAATGGAATGGAATCAACCTGAATGAAATGGAATGGAATGGAATGGAATGGAATGGAATGGAATGGAATGGAATGGAATCAACCCGAAGGGAATGGAATGGAATGGAATGGAAAGGAATGGAATGCAATGGAATGGAATCAACCCGTATGGAAGGGAATGGAATCGAATGGAAAGGAATAAACCCGAAAAGAATGGAATAGAATGCAATGGAATGGAATGGGATGAAATGGAATCAACCCGATTGGAATGGAATGGAATGGAATGGACTAGAATGGAATCAATCTGAATGTAATGTAATGGAATGGAATGAAATGGAATGGAGTGGAATCAACCCGAATGAAAGGGAATGGAATGGAAATGAATGGAATGGAATGGAATGGAATCAACCCGAAAGGAATGGAATGGAAGGGAATGGAATGGAAAAGAATGGAATGGAATGGAATGGAATCAACCCCAATGGAATGGAAAGGAATGGCATGGAATGGAATGGAATGGAATGGAATCAACCCGAATGGAGTGGAGTGTTATGCAATGAAATGGAATGGATTGGAATGGAACGGAGTCAAAATGAAGCTAATGGAATGGAATGTGATTGAATGGACTAGAATCAACCCGATTGGAACTGAATGGAATGGAACGGAATGGAATCAACCAAAATGGAATGGAGTGGAATGGAATCAACCCCAATGGAATAGAATGGAATGGAACGGAATGGAATGGAATGGAATGGAATGGAATCAACCCGAATGGAATGGAATGGAATGGAATGGAATCAACCCGAATGGAATGGAATGTAGTGGAGTGGAATGAAATGGAATCAACCCGATTGGAGTGGAATGGAACGGAATGGAATGGAACGGACTGGAATCAACGCGAATCGAATGGAATGGAAATGAATAGAATGCAAGGGAATGGAATGGAATCAACCCGAATGGAATGGAATGTAATTGAATGGAATGGAATGGAATGAAATGGAACAAAATCGAATCAACCCAAATGGAATGGAATGGAATAGAATGGAATGGAATGGAATAGAATGGAATGGTATCAACCCCATTGGAATGGAATGTAATTGAATTGAATGGAATGGAATGGAATGAAATGGAACGAAATGGAATCAACCCGAACGGAATGGAATTGAATGGAATGGAATGGAATCAACCCGAATGGAATGGAATCAATCCGAATGGAATGGAATGGAACGGAACGGAATGGAATGGAATCAACCGGAATGGAATGGAATTGAAAGGAATGGAATGGAATGGAATGGAATCAACCCGAATGGGATGGAATGGAAGGGAACGGAATGGAATGGTATGGAATCAACCCGAGTGGAATGGAATGTAATTGAATGGAATGGAATGGAATGGAATGCAATGGAACGAAATGGAATCAACCCGAATGGAATGGAATGGAAAGGAATGGAAGGGAATGTCATGGAATGGAATGGAATGGAATGGAATCAACCCGAATGGAATGGAATGGAATGGAATGGAATCAACACGAATGGAATGGAATGGAATGGCATGGAATGGAATGGAATGGAATGGAGTCAATCCGAATGGAATGGAATGGAAAGGAATGGAATGGGATAGAATGTAATGGATTGGAATGGAATGGAATGGAATGAAATAGAATATAATGGAATGGAATCAACCCGAATGGAATGGAATGGTATGGAATGCAATGGAATGGAATGGAATGGAATGGAATCAACCCGATTGGAATGGAATGGAATGGAATGGAATTGCATGGAATGGAATGGAATCAACCCGAATGGAATGGAATGGAATGGAATGGAATGGAATGGAATGGAATGGAATGGAATCAACCTGAATGAAATGGAATGGAATGGAATGGAATGGAATGGAATGGAATGGAATGGAATGGAATGGAATGGAATCAACCCGAAGGGAATGGAATGGAAGGGGATGGAATGGAATAGAATGGAATGGAATGGAAACAACCCGAATGGAATGGAATGGAATGGAATGGAAAGGAATGGAATGGAATGGAATGGAGTCAACCCGAATGGAATGGAATGGAAGGGAATGGAATGGAATGGAATGGAATGGAATCAACCCAAGTGGAACGGAATGTAATGTAATGGAATGGAATGGAATGGAATGAAATGCAACGAAATGGAATCAACCCGAATGGAATGGAATGTAGTGGAGTGGAATGAAATGGAATCAACCCGATTGGAGTGGAATGGAACGGAATGGAATGGAACGGACTGGAATCAACCCGAATCGAATGGAATGGAAATGAATAGAATGCAAGGGAATGGAATGGAATCAACCCGAATGGAATGGAATGTAATTGAATGGAATGGAATGGAATGAAATGGAACAAAATCGAATCAACCCAAATGCAATGGAATGGAATAGAATGGAATGGAATGGAATAGAATGGAATGGTATCAACCCCATTGGAATGGAATGTAATTGAATTGAAGGGAATGGAATGGAATGAAATGGAACGAAATGGAATCAACCCGAACGGAATGGAATTGAATGGAATGGAATGGAATCAACCCGAATGGAATGGAATCAATCCGAATGGAATGGAATGGAACGGAACGGAATGGAATGGAATCAACCAGAATGGAATGGAATTGAAAGGAATGGAATGGAATGGAATGGAATCAACCCGAATGGGATGGAATGGAAGGGAACGGAATGGAATGGTATGGAATCAACCCGAGTGGAATGGAATGTAATTGAATGGAATGGAATGGAATGGAATGGAATGCAATGGAACGAAATGGAATCAACCCGAATGCAATGGAATGGAAAGGAATGGAACGGAATGGCATGGAATGGAATGGAATGGAATGGAATCAACCCGAATGGAATGGAATGGAATGGAATGGAATGGAATGGAATGGAATCAAAACGAATGGAATGGAATGGAATGGCATGGAATGGAATGGAATGGAATGACATGGAATGGAATGTAATGGAATGGAGTCAATCCGAATGGAATGGAATGGAAAGGAATGGAATGGGATAGAATGAAATGGAATGGAATGGAATGGAATGGAATGGATTGGAATGGAATGGAATGGAATGGAATGGAATCAACCCGAAAGGAAAGGAATGGAAGGGGATGGAATGGAATAGAATGGAATGGAATGGAAACAACCCGAATGGAATGGAATGGAATGGAATGGAAAGGAATGGAATGGAATGGAATGGAATCAACCCGAATGGAATGGAATGGAAGGGAATGGAATGGAATGGAATGGAATGGAATCAACCCAAGTGGAACGGAATGTAATTGAATGGAATGGAATGGAATGGAATGAAATGCAACGAAATGGAATCAACCCGAGTGGAATGGAATGGAAAGGAATGGAATGGAATGGAATGGAATGGAATGGAATGGAATGGAATGGAGTCAATCCGAAAGGAATGGAATGGAATGGAATGGAATAGAATGTAATGGATTGGAATGGAATGGAATGGAATGAAATGGAATATAATGGAATGGAATCACCCCGAATGGAATGGAATGGTATGCAATGCAATGGAATGGAATGGAATTGAATGGAATCAACCCGTTTGGAATGGAATGGAATGCAAAGGAATGGAATGGAATATAATGGAATCAACCCGAATGGAATGCAATTGAATGGAAAAGAATGGAATCAAACCGAATGGAATGGAATGGAATGGAATGGAATCCACCCAAATGGAATGGAAGGGAATGGAATGGAATGGAATGGAATGGAATCAGCAGGAATGGAATGGAATGGAACGGAATGGAATGCAATCAACACGAATGGAATGGAATGGAATGGAATCAATGAGAGTGGAATGGAATAAAATGGAATGGAATGGAATAAACACGAATGGAATGGAAGGGAATTGAATGGAAAGGAATCAACCCGAATAGAATTCCATGAAATGGATTGGAAAGGAATGGAATGGAATGGAACCAACCGGAATGGAATGGAATGGAATGGAATGGAATGGAATCAACCCGAATGGAATGGAATGCAATGGAATCAAATAAAATGGAATGGAATCAACTCGAATGGAAAGGAATGGAATGGAATGGAATGGAGACGAATGGAATCAACCCGAAAGGAATGGAATGGAATGGAATGGAATGGAATGGAATGGAATCAACCCGAACGGAATGGAATGGAATGGAATGGAATGGAATGGAAACAACACAAATGGAATGGAATGGATTGGAATGGAATGCAATGGAATGGAATGGAATGGAATGGAATGGAATGGAATGGAATCAACCCGAATGGAATGCAATGGAATGGAAAGGAATGGAATGGAATGGAAAAGAATGGAATCAAAAGGAACGGAATGGAATGGAATGGAATGGAAACAACCCGAATGGAATCGATTGGAATGCAATGGCATGGAATGGAATGGAATAGAATCAACCCGAAGGGAATTGAATGGAATGGAATGGAATCAACCGGAATGGAATGGAATGGAATGGAATGGAAGGGAATGGAATGGAATCAATGCGAATGGAATGGAATGGAATGGAAAGGAATGGAATGGAATGGAATCAACCCGAACGGAATGGAATGGAATGGAATGGAATGGAATGGAAACAACACAAATGGAATGGAATGGATTGGAATGGAATGCAATGGAATGGAATGGAATGGAATGCAATGGAATGGAATGGAATCAACCCGAATGGAATGCAATGGAATGGAAAGGAATGGAATGGAATGGAATGGAATGGAATGGAAAAGAATGGAATCAAAAGGAACGGAATGCAATGGAATGGAATGGAAACAACCCGAATGGAATCGATTGGAATGCAATGGCATGGAATGGAATGGAATAGAATCAACCCGAAGGGAATTGAATGGAATGGAATGGAATCAACCGGAATGGAATGGAATGGAATGGAATGGAATGGAATGGAATGGAATCAATGCGAATGGAATGGAATGGAATGAAAAGCAATGGAATGGAATGGCATGAAGTGGAATGGAATGGAATCAACGCGAATGGAATGCAATGGAAGGGAATGGAATGGAATGGAACGGAACGGAATCAAACCGAATGGAATGGAATGGAATGGAATGGAATGGAATCAACCCGAAAGGAATGGAATGCAATGGAATGGATTGGAATGGTATCAAGCCGAATGGAATGGTATGGAATGGAATCTATCCAAATGGAATGGAATGGAATGGAAAGGAATGGAATGGAATGGAATGGAATGGAATGGAATCAACCCGCTTGGACTGGAATGGAGAGGAATCAAGTCGAAAGGATTGCAATGGAATGGAATGGAATTGAATGGAATAGAATCAACCGGAATGGAATGGAATGGAATGGAATGGAATGGAATGGAATGGAATCAACACGAATGGAAAAGGACGGAGGGGAATAGAATGGAATGGAATGCAAAGGAATCAACCCAAATGGAATGGAATGGAATGGAATCAACCCGAATGGAATGGAATGGAATGGAATCAACTCGAATGGAATGGAATGGAATGGAATGGAATGGAATGGATTCAACCCGAATGGAATGGAATGCAATTGAATCAACTCGAATGGAATGGATAGGAATGGAATGCAATGGAATCAACCCGAAAGGAATGGAATGCAATGGAATGGAATGGAATGGAATCAACCCGAATGGAAGGGAATGGAATGGAATGGAAGGGAATTGAATAGAATGCAAAGCAGTCAACCAGAATAGAATGGAATGCAATGGAACTGAATGGAATAGAATGCAAAGCAATCAACCTGAATGGAATGGAAAGGAATGGAATGGAATGGAGTGGAATGGAATGGAATGGAATCAACCCGAATGGAATGGAATGGATTGGAATCAACTCGAATGGAATGGAATGGAATGGAATGGAATGGAATGGAATAGAATCAACACAAATGGAATGGAATGGAGTCGAATGGAAATGAATGGAATAGAATGGAATGGAATGCAATGAAAGCAACCCGAATGGAATGGAATGGAATGGAATGGAATCAACCCGAATGGAATGGAATGGAATGGAACGAATTCGAATGGAACGGAATGGAATGGAATGAACTCGAATGGAACGGAAAAGAATGGAATGGAATGGAATGGAATATAATCAACCCGATTGGAATGGAATGCAATGGAATGGAATGGAATCAACGCGAAGGGAATGGAATGGAATGGAATGGAGTGGAATGGAATGGCATGGAGTGTAATGGAATGGAATCAACCCGAATGGAATGCAATGAAATGGAATGGAATGGAATGGAACGGAATGGAATCAACCCGAATGGAATGGAATGGAATGGAATCAACCCGCAAGGAATGGAATGCAATGGAATGGATTGGAATGGTATCAACCCGAATGGAATGGAATGGAATGGAATGGAATGGAATGGAATGGAATGGAATGGAATCTATCCGAATGGAATGGAATGGAATGGAAAGGAATGGATTGGAATGGAATGGAATGGAATCAACCTGAATGGAATGGAATGGAAGGGAATGGAATGGAATGGAATGGAATGGAATGGAGTCAACACGAATGGAATGGAATGGAGGGGAATGGAAGGGAATGCAATGCAATGGAATCAACCCGAATGGAATTGAATGCAATGGAATGGAATGCAATGGAATGGAATCAACCCGAATGGAAGGGAATGGAATGGAATGGGATGGAATGGAATGAAATGGAATCACACCGAATGGAATGGAATGGAATGTTATGGAATGGAATTGAATGTAATCAACGCGAATAGAATGAACTGGAATGGAATGGAATGGAATGGAATCAATCCGAATGGATTGAAACGGAATGGAATGGAATGGAATGGAATCAACCAGAATGGAATGGAATGGAATGGAAGAGAATGGAATGGAATGGAACGGAATGGAATCAATCCGAATGGAATGGAATGGAATGGAATGCAATGCAATGGAATGGAATCAAACCGAATGGATTGGAATGGAATGGAATGGAATGAAATGGATTGGAATGGAATCGACAGAAACGGAACGGAATGGAATGGAATGGAATGGAATGGAAACAACACGAATGGAATGGAATGGAGTGGAATGGAATGGAATGCAATGGAATGGAATGGAATAAACCCGAATTCAATGGAATGTAATGGAAAGGAATGGAAAAGAATGGAATCAAACCGACTGGAATGGAATGGAATGGAATGGAATCATCCGAAATGGAAAGGAATGGAATGGAATGGAATGGAATGGAAAGGAATGGAATCAACACGAAGGGAATGGAATGGAATGAAATGGAATCAATGCGAATGGAATGGAATGGAATGGATTGGAATGGAATGGAATGGAATGGAATGGAATGGAATCAACCCGAATGGAATGGAATGGAATGGAATGGAATGGAATGGAATCAACACGAATGGAATGGAATGGAATGGAATCAACCCGAATATAATAGAATGGAATGGCATGGAATGGAATGGAATGGAATGGAATCAACCCGAATGGAATGGAATGGAATGGCATGGAATGCAAAGGAATGGAATGGAGTCAATCCGACTGGAATGGAATGGAATGGAATGGAATCAACTCAAATGGAATGGAATGGAATGGAATCAATCCGAAATAAATGGAATGGAACATAATGGAAAGAAATGGAATGAAATCAACCCGAATGGAATGGAACGCTGTGCAATCATCTCGAATGAAATTGAATGCAATGGAATCGACTCAACCTGAATGGACTGGAATGGAAAGGAATGGAATGGAATGGAAACAACACGAATGGAATGGAATGGAGTGGAATGGAATGGAATGCAAAGGAATGGAATGGAATAAACCCGAATGCAATGAAATGTAATGGAAAGGAATGGAAAAGAATGGAATCAAACCGAATGGAATGGAATGGAATGGAATGGAATCAACCGAAATGGAAAGGAATGGAATGCAATGGAATGGAATGGAAAGGAATGGAATCAATACGAAGGGAATGTAATGGAATGAAATGGAATCAATGCGAATGGAATGGAATGGAATGGAATGGAATGGAATGGAATGCCATGGAGAGAAATGGAATGGAATCAACACGAATGGAATGCAATGGAATGGAATGGAATGGAATGGAATGGAATGGAATGGAATGGAATGGAACGGAATGGAATCAACCCGAAAGGTATGGAATGGAATGGAATGGAAAGGAATGGAATATTTCCGAATGGAATGGAATGGAAAGGAATGGAATAGAACGGAATGGAATGGAATGGAATGGAATCAAACCACATGGAATGGAACCGAGTGGAATCAACTCGAATGGAATGGAATGGAATGGAATGGAATCACCCCGAATGGAATGGAATGCAAAGGAAAGGAATGGAATGGATTCAACCCAAATGGAATGGAATGGAATGGAATGGAATGGAATCAACACGAATCTAATGGAATGGAATGGAATGGAATGGAATGGACTGGAATCAACAAGATTGGAACGGAATAGAATGGAATGGAATGGAATGCAATGGAATCAACCAGATTGGAATGGAATGGAATGAAATGCAATGGAATCAACCCGAATGGAATGTAATGGAATGGAACGGAATGGAATGGAACGGAATGGAATCAACCTGAATGGAATGGAATGGAATGGAATGGAATGGAATGGAATGGAATGGAATCAACCCGAATGGAATGGAATGGAATGGAATGGAATGGAATGGAATGGAATGGAATGGAATGGAATGGCATGGAATCAACCCGAATGGAATGGAATGGAATGGAATGGAAGGGAATGGAAAAGAATGGAATGGTTTCAACACGAATGGAATGGAATGAAATAGAATATAATGGAATGGAATCAACCCGAATGGAATGGAATGGTATGGAATGCAATGGAATGGAATGGAATGGAATGGAATCAACCTGAATGAAATGGAATGGAATGGAATGGAATGGAATGGAATGGAATGGAATGGAATGGAATGGAATCAACCCGAAGGGAATGGAATGGAATGGAATGGAAAGGAATGGAATGCAATGGAATGGAATCAACCCGTATGGAAGGGAATGGAATCGAATGGAAAGGAATAAACCCGAAAAGAATGGAATAGAATGCAATGGAATGGAATGGGATGAAATGGAATCAACCCGATTGGAATGGAATGGAATGGAATGGACTAGAATGGAATCAATCTGAATGTAATGTAATGGAATGGAATGAAATGGAATGGAGTGGAATCAACCCGAATGAAAGGGAATGGAATGGAAATGAATGGAATGGAATGGAATGGAATCAACCCGAAAGGAATGGAATGGAAGGGAATGGAATGGAAAAGAATGGAATGGAATGGAATGGAATCAACCCCAATGGAATGGAAAGGAATGGCATGGAATGGAATGGAATGGAATGGAATCAACCCGAATGGAGTGGAGTGTTATGCAATGAAATGGAATGGATTGGAATGGAACGGAGTCAAAATGAAGCTAATGGAATGGAATGTGATTGAATGGACTAGAATCAACCCGATTGGAACTGAATGGAATGGAACGGAATGGAATCAACCAAAATGGAATGGAGTGGAATGGAATCAACCCCAATGGAATAGAATGGAATGGAACGGAATGGAATGGAATGGAATGGAATGGAATCAACCCGAATGGAATGGAATGGAATGGAATGGAATCAACCCGAATGGAATGGAATGTAGTGGAGTGGAATGAAATGGAATCAACCCGATTGGAGTGGAATGGAACGGAATGGAATGGAACGGACTGGAATCAACGCGAATCGAATGGAATGGAAATGAATAGAATGCAAGGGAATGGAATGGAATCAACCCGAATGGAATGGAATGTAATTGAATGGAATGGAATGGAATGAAATGGAACAAAATCGAATCAACCCAAATGGAATGGAATGGAATAGAATGGAATGGAATGGAATAGAATGGAATGGTATCAACCGCATTGGAATGGAATGTCATTGAATTGAATGGAATGGAATGGAATGAAATGGAACGAAATGGAATCAACCCGAACGGAATGGAATTGAATGGAATGGAATGGAATCAACCCGAATGGAATGGAATCAATCCGAATGGAATGGAATGGAACGGAACGGAATGGAATGGAATCAACCGGAATGGAATGGAATTGAAAGGAATGGAATGGAATGGAATGGAATCAACCCGAATGGGATGGAATGGAAGGGAACGGAATGGAATGGTATGGAATCAACCTGAGTGGAATGGAATGTAATTGAATGGAATGGAATGGAATGGAATGCAATGGAACGAAATGGAATCAACCCGAATGGAATGGAATGGAAAGGAATGGAAGGGAATGTCATGGAATGGAATGGAATGGAATGGAATCAACCCGAATGGAATGGAATGGAATGGAATGGAATCAACACGAATGGAATGGAATGGAATGGCATGGAATGGAATGGAATGGAATGGAGTCAATCCGAATGGAATGGAATGGAAAGGAATGGAATGGGATAGAATGTAATGGATTGGAATGGAATGGAATGGAATGAAATAGAATATAATGGAATGGAATCAACCCGAATGGAATGGAATGGTATGGAATGCAATGGAATGGAATGGAATGGAATGGAATCAACCCGATTGGAATGGAATGGAATGGAATGGAATTGCATGGAATGGAATGGAATCAACCCGAATGGAATGGAATGGAATGGAATGGAATGGAATGGAATGGAATCAACATGAATGAAATGGAATGGAATGGAATGGAATGGAATGGAATGGAATGGAATGGAATGGAATGGAATCAACCCGAAGGGAATGGAATGGAAGGGGATGGAATGGAATAGAATGGAATGGAATGGAAACAACCCGAATGGAATGGAATGGAATGGAATGGAAAGGAATGGAATGGAATGGAATGGAATCAACCCGAATGGAATGGAATGGAAGGGAATGGAATGGAATGGAATGGAATGGAATCAACCCAAGTGGAACGGAATGTAATGGAATGGAATGGAATGGAATGGAATGAAATGCAACGAAATGGAATCAACCCGAATGGAATGGAATGTAGTGGAGTGGAATGAAATGGAATCAACCCGATTGGAGTGGAATGGAACGGAATGGAATGGAACGGACTGGAATCAACCCGAATCGAATGGAATGGAAATGAATAGAATGCAAGGGAATGGAATGGAATCAACCCGAATGGAATGGAATGTAATTGAATGGAACGGAATGGAATGAAATGGAACAAAATCGAATCAACCCAAATGCAATGGAATGGAATAGAATGGAATGGAATGGAATAGAATGGAATGGTATCAACCCCATTGCAATGGAATGTAATTGAATTGAAGGGAATGGAATGGAATGAAATGGAACGAAATGGAATCAACCCGAACGGAATGGAATTGAATGGAATGGAATGGAATCAACACGAATGGAATGCAATGGAATGGAAAGGAATGGAATGGAATGGAATGGAATGGAATGGAAAAGAATGGAATCAAAAGGAACGGAATGGAATGGAATGGAATGGAAACAACCCGAATGGAATCGATTGGAATGCAATGGCATGGAATGGAATGGAATAGAATCAACCCGAAGGGAATTGAATGGAATGGAATGGAATCAACCGGAATGGAATGGAATGGAATGGAATGGAATGGAATGGAATGGAATCAATGCGAATGGAATGGAATGGAATGGAAAGGAATGGAATGGAATGGCATGAAGTGGAATGGAATGGAATCAACGCGAATGGAATGCAATGGAAGGGAATGGAATGGAATGGAACGGAACGGAATCAAACCGAATGGAATGGAATGGAATGGAATCAACCCGAAAGGAATGGAATGCAATGGAATGGATTGGAATGGTATCAAGCCGAATGGAATGGTATGGAATGGAATCTATCCAAATGGAATGGAAAGGAATGGAATGGAATGGAATGGAATGGAATGGAATCAACCCGCTTGGACTGGAATGGAGAGGAATCAAGTCGAAAGGATTGCAATGGAATGGAATGGAATTGAATGGAATAGAATCAACCGGAATGGAATGGAATGGAATGGAATGGAATGGAATGGAATGGAATCAACACGAATGGAAAAGGACGGAGGGGAATAGAATGGAATGGAATGCAATGGAATCAACCCAAATGGAATGGAATGGAATGGAATCAACCCGAATGGAATGGAATGGAATGGAATGGAATGGAATGGAATGGAATGGAATCAACCCGAATGGAATGGAATGGAATGGAATGGAATGGAACGGAATGGCATGGAATCAACCCGAATGGAATGGAATGGAATGGAATGGAAGGGAATGGAAAAGAATGGAATGGTTTCAACACGAATGGAATGGAATGAAATAGAATATAATGGAATGGAATCAACCCGAATGGAATGGAATGGTATGGAATGCAATGGAGTGGAATGGAATGGAATGGAATCAACCTGAATGAAATGGAATGGAATGGAATGGAATGGAATGGAATGGAATGGAATCAACCCGAAGGGAATGGAATGGAATGGAATGGAAAGGAATGGAATGCAATGGAATGGAATCAACCCGTATGGAAGGGAATGGAATCGAATGGAAAGGAATAAACCCGAAAAGAATGGAATAGAATGCAATGGAATGGAATGGGATGAAATGGAATCAACCCGATTGGAATGGAATGGAATGGAATGGACTAGAATGGAATCAATCTGAATGTAATGTAATGGAATGGAATGAAATGGAATGGAGTGGAATCAACCCGAATGAAAGGGAATGGAATGGAAATGAATGGAATGGAATGGAATGGAATCAACCCGAAAGGAATGGAATGGAAGGGAATGGAATGGAAAAGAATGGAATGGAATGGAATGGAATCAACCCCAATGGAATGGAAAGGAATGGCATGGAATGGAATGGAATGGAATGGAATCAACCCGAATGGAGTTGAGTGTTATGCAATGAAATGGAATGGATTGGAATGGAACGGAGTCAAAATGAAGCTAATGGAATGGAATGTGATTGAATGGACTAGAATCAACCCGATTGGAACTGAATGGAATGGAACGGAATGGAATCAACCAAAATGGAATGGAGTGGAATGGAATCAACCCCAATGGAATAGAATGGAATGGAACGGAATGGAATGGAATGGAATGGAATGGAATCAACCCGAATGGAATGGAATGGAATGGAATGGAATCAACCCGAATGGAATGGAATGTAGTGGAGTGGAATGAAATGGAATCAACCCGATTGGAGTGGAATGGAACGGAATGGAATGGAACGGACTGGAATCAACGCGAATCGAATGGAATGGAAATGAATAGAATGCAAGGGAATGGAATGGAATCAACCCGAATGGAATGGAATGTAATTGAATGGAATGGAATGGAATGAAATGGAACAAAATCGAATCAACCCAAATGGAATGGAATGGAATAGAATGGAATGGAATGGAATAGAATGGAATGGTATCAACCCCATTGGAATGGAATGTAATTGAATTGAATGGAATGGAATGGAATGAAATGGAACGAAATGGAATCAACCCGAACGGAATGGAATTGAATGGAATGGAATGGAATCAACCCGAATGGAATGGAATCAATCCGAATGGAATGGAATGGAACGGAACGGAATGGAATGGAATCAACCGGAATGGAATGGAATTGAAAGGAATGGAATGGAATGGAATGGAATCAACCCGAATGGGATGGAATGGAAGGGAACGGAATGGAATGGTATGGAATCAACCCGAGTGGAATGGAATGTAATTGAATGGAATGGAATGGAATGGAATGCAATGGAACGAAATGGAATCAACCCGAATGGAATGGAATGGAAAGGAATGGAACGGAATGTCATGGAATGGAATGGAATGGAATCGAATCAACCCGAATGGAATGGAATGGAATGGCATGGAATCAACCCGAATGGAATGGAATGGAATGGAATGGAAGGGAATGGAAAAGAATGGAATGGTTTCAACACGAATGGAATGGAATGAAATAGAATATAATGGAATGGAATCAACCCGAATGGAATGGAATGGTATGGAATGCAATGGAATGGAATGGAATGGAATGGAATCAACCTGAATGAAATGGAATGGAATGGAATGGAATGGAATGGAATGGAATGGAATGGAATGGAATCAACCCGAATGGAATGGAATGGAATGGAATGGAATCAACCCGAATGGAATGGAATGTAGTGGAGTGGAATGAAATGGAATCAACCCGATTGGAGTGGAATGGAACGGAATGGAATGGAACGGACTGGAATCAACGCGAATCGAATGGAATGGAAATGAATAGAATGCAAGGGAATGGAATGGAATCAACCCGAATGGAATGGAATGTAATTGAATGGAATGGAATGGAATGAAATGGAACAAAATCGAATCAACCCAAATGGAATGGAATGGAATAGAATGGAATGGAATGGAATAGAATGGAATGGTATCAACCGCATTGGAATGGAATGTCATTGAATTGAATGGAATGGAATGGAATGAAATGGAACGAAATGGAATCAACCCGAACGGAATGGAATTGAATGGAATGGAATGGAATCAACCCGAATGGAATGGAATCAATCCGAATGGAATGGAATGGAACGGAACGGAATGGAATGGAATCAACCGGAATGGAATGGAATTGAAAGGAATGGAATGGAATGGAATGGAATCAACCCGAATGGGATGGAATGGAAGGGAACGGAATGGAATGGTATGGAATCAACCTGAGTGGAATGGAATGTAATTGAATGGAATGGAATGGAATGGAATGCAATGGAACGAAATGGAATCAACCCGAATGGAATGGAATGGAAAGGAATGGAAGGGAATGTCATGGAATGGAATGGAATGGAATGGAATCAACCCGAATGGAATGGAATGGAATGGAATGGAATCAACACGAA
The DNA here is from genome assembly GCF_029289425.2 of Pan paniscus. Classification (NCBI taxonomy): domain Eukaryota; kingdom Metazoa; phylum Chordata; class Mammalia; order Primates; family Hominidae; genus Pan; species Pan paniscus. The sequence goes on from NC_073265.2 coordinate 16,468,624, forward strand.
TGGAATGGAATGGAATGGCATGGAATGGAATGGAATGGAATGGAGTCAATCCGAATGGAATGGAATGGAAAGGAATGGAATGGGATAGAATGTAATGGATTGGAATGGAATGGAATGGAATGAAATAGAATATAATGGAATGGAATCAACCCGAATGGAATGGAATGGTATGGAATGCAATGGAATGGAATGGAATGGAATGGAATCAACCCGATTGGAATGGAATGGAATGGAATGGAATTGCATGGAATGGAATGGAATCAACCCGAATGGAATGGAATGGAATGGAATGGAATGGAATGGAATGGAATCAACATGAATGAAATGGAATGGAATGGAATGGAATGGAATGGAATGGAATGGAATGGAATGGAATCAACCCGAAGGGAATGGAATGGAAGGGGATGGAATGGAATAGAATGGAATGGAATGGAAACAACCCGAATGGAATGGAATGGAATGGAATGGAAAGGAATGGAATGGAATGGAATGGAATCAACCCGAATGGAATGGAATGGAAGGGAATGGAATGGAATGGAATGGAATGGAATCAACCCAAGTGGAACGGAATGTAATGGAATGGAATGGAATGGAATGGAATGAAATGCAACGAAATGGAATCAACCCGAATGGAATGGAATGTAGTGGAGTGGAATGAAATGGAATCAACCCGATTGGAGTGGAATGGAACGGAATGGAATGGAACGGACTGGAATCAACCCGAATCGAATGGAATGGAAATGAATAGAATGCAAGGGAATGGAATGGAATCAACCCGAATGGAATGGAATGTAATTGAATGGAACGGAATGGAATGAAATGGAACAAAATCGAATCAACCCAAATGCAATGGAATGGAATAGAATGGAATGGAATGGAATAGAATGGAATGGTATCAACCCCATTGCAATGGAATGTAATTGAATTGAAGGGAATGGAATGGAATGAAATGGAACGAAATGGAATCAACCCGAACGGAATGGAATTGAATGGAATGGAATGGAATCAACACGAATGGAATGCAATGGAATGGAAAGGAATGGAATGGAATGGAATGGAATGGAATGGAAAAGAATGGAATCAAAAGGAACGGAATGGAATGGAATGGAATGGAAACAACCCGAATGGAATCGATTGGAATGCAATGGCATGGAATGGAATGGAATAGAATCAACCCGAAGGGAATTGAATGGAATGGAATGGAATCAACCGGAATGGAATGGAATGGAATGGAATGGAATGGAATGGAATGGAATCAATGCGAATGGAATGGAATGGAATGGAAAGGAATGGAATGGAATGGCATGAAGTGGAATGGAATGGAATCAACGCGAATGGAATGCAATGGAAGGGAATGGAATGGAATGGAACGGAACGGAATCAAACCGAATGGAATGGAATGGAATGGAATCAACCCGAAAGGAATGGAATGCAATGGAATGGATTGGAATGGTATCAAGCCGAATGGAATGGTATGGAATGGAATCTATCCAAATGGAATGGAAAGGAATGGAATGGAATGGAATGGAATGGAATGGAATCAACCCGCTTGGACTGGAATGGAGAGGAATCAAGTCGAAAGGATTGCAATGGAATGGAATGGAATTGAATGGAATAGAATCAACCGGAATGGAATGGAATGGAATGGAATGGAATGGAATGGAATGGAATCAACACGAATGGAAAAGGACGGAGGGGAATAGAATGGAATGGAATGCAATGGAATCAACCCAAATGGAATGGAATGGAATGGAATCAACCCGAATGGAATGGAATGGAATGGAATGGAATGGAATGGAATGGAATGGAATCAACCCGAATGGAATGGAATGGAATGGAATGGAATGGAACGGAATGGCATGGAATCAACCCGAATGGAATGGAATGGAATGGAATGGAAGGGAATGGAAAAGAATGGAATGGTTTCAACACGAATGGAATGGAATGAAATAGAATATAATGGAATGGAATCAACCCGAATGGAATGGAATGGTATGGAATGCAATGGAGTGGAATGGAATGGAATGGAATCAACCTGAATGAAATGGAATGGAATGGAATGGAATGGAATGGAATGGAATCAACCCGAAGGGAATGGAATGGAATGGAATGGAAAGGAATGGAATGCAATGGAATGGAATCAACCCGTATGGAAGGGAATGGAATCGAATGGAAAGGAATAAACCCGAAAAGAATGGAATAGAATGCAATGGAATGGAATGGGATGAAATGGAATCAACCCGATTGGAATGGAATGGAATGGAATGGACTAGAATGGAATCAATCTGAATGTAATGTAATGGAATGGAATGAAATGGAATGGAGTGGAATCAACCCGAATGAAAGGGAATGGAATGGAAATGAATGGAATGGAATGGAATGGAATCAACCCGAAAGGAATGGAATGGAAGGGAATGGAATGGAAAAGAATGGAATGGAATGGAATGGAATCAACCCCAATGGAATGGAAAGGAATGGCATGGAATGGAATGGAATGGAATGGAATCAACCCGAATGGAGTTGAGTGTTATGCAATGAAATGGAATGGATTGGAATGGAACGGAGTCAAAATGAAGCTAATGGAATGGAATGTGATTGAATGGACTAGAATCAACCCGATTGGAACTGAATGGAATGGAACGGAATGGAATCAACCAAAATGGAATGGAGTGGAATGGAATCAACCCCAATGGAATAGAATGGAATGGAACGGAATGGAATGGAATGGAATGGAATGGAATCAACCCGAATGGAATGGAATGGAATGGAATGGAATCAACCCGAATGGAATGGAATGTAGTGGAGTGGAATGAAATGGAATCAACCCGATTGGAGTGGAATGGAACGGAATGGAATGGAACGGACTGGAATCAACGCGAATCGAATGGAATGGAAATGAATAGAATGCAAGGGAATGGAATGGAATCAACCCGAATGGAATGGAATGTAATTGAATGGAATGGAATGGAATGAAATGGAACAAAATCGAATCAACCCAAATGGAATGGAATGGAATAGAATGGAATGGAATGGAATAGAATGGAATGGTATCAACCCCATTGGAATGGAATGTAATTGAATTGAATGGAATGGAATGGAATGAAATGGAACGAAATGGAATCAACCCGAACGGAATGGAATTGAATGGAATGGAATGGAATCAACCCGAATGGAATGGAATCAATCCGAATGGAATGGAATGGAACGGAACGGAATGGAATGGAATCAACCGGAATGGAATGGAATTGAAAGGAATGGAATGGAATGGAATGGAATCAACCCGAATGGGATGGAATGGAAGGGAACGGAATGGAATGGTATGGAATCAACCCGAGTGGAATGGAATGTAATTGAATGGAATGGAATGGAATGGAATGCAATGGAACGAAATGGAATCAACCCGAATGGAATGGAATGGAAAGGAATGGAACGGAATGTCATGGAATGGAATGGAATGGAATCGAATCAACCCGAATGGAATGGAATGGAATGGCATGGAATCAACCCGAATGGAATGGAATGGAATGGAATGGAAGGGAATGGAAAAGAATGGAATCGTTTCAACACGAATGGAATGGAATGAAATAGAATATAATGGAATGGAATCAACCCGAATGGAATGGAATGGTATGGAATGCAATGGAATGGAATGGAATGGAATGGAATGGAATCAACCTGAATGAAATGGAATGGAATGGAATGGAATGGAATGGAATGGAATGGAATGGAATGGAATGGAATCAACCCGAAGGGAATGGAATGGAATGGAATGGAAAGGAATGGAATGCAATGGAATGGAATCAACCCGTATGGAAGGGAATGGAATCGAATGGAAAGGAATAAACCCGAAAAGAATGGAATAGAATGCAATGGAATGGAATGGGATGAAATGGAATCAACCCGATTGGAATGGAATGGAATGGAATGGACTAGAATGGAATCAATCTGAATGTAATGTAATGGAATGGAATGAAATGGAATGGAGTGGAATCAACCCGAATGAAAGGGAATGGAATGGAAATGAATGGAATGGAATGGAATGGAATCAACCCGAAAGGAATGGAATGGAAGGGAATGGAATGGAAAAGAATGGAATGGAATGGAATGGAATCAACCCCAATGGAATGGAAAGGAATGGCATGGAATGGAATGGAATGGAATGGAATCAACCCGAATGGAGTGGAGTGTTATGCAATGAAATGGAATGGATTGGAATGGAACGGAGTCAAAATGAAGCTAATGGAATGGAATGTGATTGAATGGACTAGAATCAACTCGATTGGAACTGAATGGAATGGAACGGAATGGAATCAACCAAAATGGAATGGAGTGGAATGGAATCAACCCCAATGGAATAGAATGGAATGGAACGGAATGGAATGGAATGGAATGGAATGGAATGGAATCAACCCGAATGGAATGGAATGGAATGGAATGGAATCAACCCGAATGGAATGGAATGTAGTGGAGTGGAATGTAATGGAATCAACCCGATTGGAGTGGAATGGAACGGAATGGAATGGAACGGACTGGAATCAACGCGAATCGAATGGAATGGAAATGAATAGAATGCAAGGGAATGGAATGGAATCAACCCGAATGGAATGGAATGTAATTGAATGGAATGGAATGGAATGAAATGGAACAAAATCGAATCAACCCAAATGGAATGGAATGGAATAGAATGGAATGGAATGGAATAGAATGGAATGGTATCAACCCCATTGGAATGGAATGTAATTGAATTGAATGGAATGGAATGGAATGAAATGGAACGAAATGGAATCAACCCGAACGGAATGGAATTGAATGGAATGGAATGGAATCAACCCGAATGGAATGGAATCAATCCGAATGGAATGGAATGGAACGGAACGGAATGGAATGGAATCAACCGGAATGGAATGGAATTGAAAGGAATGGAATGGAATGGAATGGAATCAACCCGAATGGGATGGAATGGAAGGGAACGGAATGGAATGGTATGGAATCAACCCGAGTGGAATGGAATGTAATTGAATGGAATGGAATGGAATGGAATGCAATGGAACGAAATGGAATCAACCCGAATGGAATGGAATGGAAAGGAATGGAACGGAATGTCATGGAATGGAATGGAATGGAATGGAATCAACCCGAATGGAATGGAATGGAATGGAATGGAATCAACACGAATGGAATGGAATGGAATGGCATGGAATGGAATGGAATGGAATGGAGTCAATCCGAATGGAATGGAATGGAAAGGAATGGAATGGGATAGAATGTAATGGATTGGAATGGAATGGAATGGAATGAAATAGAATATAATGGAATGGAATCAACCCGAATGGAATGGAATGGTATGGAATGCAATGGAATGGAATGGAATGGAATGGAATCAACCCGATTGGAATGGAATGGAATGGAATGGAATTGCATGGAATGGAATGGAATCAACCCGAATGGAATGGAATGGAATGGAATGGAATGGAATGGAATGGAATCAACATGAATGAAATGGAATGGAATGGAATGGAATGGAATGGAATGGAATGGAATGGAATGGAATGGAATGGAATCAACCCGAAGGGAATGGAATGGAAGGGGATGGAATGGAATAGAATGGAATGGAATGGAAACAACCCGAATGGAATGGAATGGAATGGAATGGAAAGGAATGGAATGGAATGGAATGGAATCAACCCGAATGGAATGGAATGGAAGGGAATGGAATGGAATGGAATGGAATGGAATCAACCCAAGTGGAACGGAATGTAATGGAATGGAATGGAATGGAATGGAATGAAATGCAACGAAATGGAATCAACCCGAATGGAATGGAATGTAGTGGAGTGGAATGAAATGGAATCAACCCGATTGGAGTGGAATGGAACGGAATGGAATGGAACGGACTGGAATCAACCCGAATCGAATGGAATGGAAATGAATAGAATGCAAGGGAATGGAATGGAATCAACCCGAATGGAATGGAATGTAATTGAATGGAATGGAATGGAATGAAATGGAACAAAATCGAATCAACCCAAAGGCAATGGAATGGAATAGAATGGAATGGAATGGAATAGAATGGAATGGTATCAACCCCATTGGAATGGAATGTAATTGAATTGAAGGGAATGGAATGGAATGAAATGGAACGAAATGGAATCAACCCGAACGGAATGGAATTGAATGGAATGGAATGGAATCAACCCGAATGGAATGGAATCAATCCGAATGGAATGGAATGGAACGGAACGGAATGGAATGGAATCAACCAGAATGGAATCGAATTGAAAGGAATGGAATGGAATGGAATGGAATCAACCCGAATGGGATGGAATGGAAGGGAACGGAATGGAATGGTATGGAATCAACCCGAGTGGAATGGAATGTAATTGAATGGAATGGAATGGAATGGAATGGAATGCAATGGAACGAAATGGAATCAACCCGAATGGAATGGAATGGAAAGGAATGGAACGGAATGGCATGGAATGGAATGGAATGGAATGGAATCAACCCGAATGGAATGGAATGGAATGGAATGGAATGGAATGGAATGGAATGGAATCAAAACGAATGGAATGGAATGGAATGGCATGGAATGGAATGGAATGGAATGGCATGGAATGGAATGTAATGGAATGGAGTCAATCCGAATGGAATGGAATGGAAAGGAATGGAATGGGATAGAATGTAATGGATTGGAATGGAATGGAATGGAATGAAATAGAATATAATGGAATGGAATCAACCCGAATGGAATGGAATGGTATGGAATGCAATGGAATGGAATGGAATGGAATGGAATCAACCCGATTGGAATGGAATGGAATGGAATGGAATAGAATGGAATCAACCCGAATGGAATGGAATGGAATGGAATGGAATTGCATGGAATGGAATGGTATCAACCCGAATGAAATGGAATGGAAAGGAATGGAATGGAATGGAATGGAATGGAATCAACCTGAATGAAATGGAATGGAATGGAATGGAATGGAATGGATTGGAATGGAATGGAATGGAATGGAATGGAATCAACCCGAAAGGAATGGAATGGAAGGGGATGGAATGGAATAGAATGGAATGGAATGGAAACAACCCGAATGGAATGGAATGGAATGGAATGGAAAGGAATGGAATGGAATGGAATGGAATCAACCCGAATGGAATGGAATGGAAGGGAATGGAATGGAATGGAATGGAATGGAATCAACCCAAGTGGAACGGAATGTAATTGAATGGAATGGAATGGAATGGAATGAAATGCAACGAAATGGAATCAACCCGAGTGGAATGGAATGGAAAGGAATGGAATGGAATGGAATGGAATGGAATGGAATGGAATGGAGTCAATCCGAAAGGAATGGAATGGAATGGAATGGAATAGAATGTAATGGATTGGAATGGAATGGAATGGACTGGAATCAACAAGATTGGAACGGAATAGAATGGAATGGAATGGAATGCAATGGAATCAACCAGAATGGAATGGAATGGAATGAAATGCAATGGAATCAACCCGAATGGAATGTAATGGAATGGAACGGAATGGAATGGAACGGAATGGAATCAACCCGAATGGAATGGAATGGAATGGAATGGAATGGAATCAACCCGAAGGAATGGAATGGAATGGAATGGAATGGAATGGAATGGAATGGCATGGATTCAACCCGAATGGAATGGAATGGAATGGAATGGAAGGGAATGGAAAAGAATGGAATGGTTTCAACACGAATGGAATGGAATGGAATGGAATGGAATGGAATGGAATGGAATGGAATGGAATCAACTAGAATGGAATGGAATGGAATGGAATGGAATAGAATCAACCCGAATGGAATGGAATGGGATGGAATGGAATGCAAAATGCCGGAATGGAAAGGAATGGAATGGAATGGAATTGAATGGAATGGAATAAACACGAGTCCAATGAAATGGAATGGAATGGATTGGAATGGAATGGAATCGACACGAATGTAATGGAATGGAATGGAATGGAATGGAATGGAATGGAATGGAATCAACTGGAATGGAATGGAATGGAAACAACCCGAATAGATAGGAATGGGATGGAATGGAATAGAATTTAAACGAAAGGAAAGGAAAGGAATGGAATGGAATTTAAGGGAATGGAATCAACACGAGTCTAATGGAATGGAATGGAAGGGAATGGAATGGAATGGAATGGAATCAACCGTAATGGAATGGAATGGAATGGAATGGAATGGAATGGAATCAACCCGAATGGAGTGGAATGGGATGGAACGGAATGGAATGGAATCAACCCGAATGGAATGGAATGGAATGGAATGGAATGGAATGAACATGAATGGAGTGGAATGGAGTGGAATGCAATGGACTGGAATGAAATGGAATCACACCGAATGGAATGGAATGGAATGGAATGGGATGGAATGGAATGAAATGGAATCACACAGAATGGAATGGAATGGAATGGAATGGAATGGAAACAACCCGAATGGAATCGATTGGAATGCAATGGAATGGAATGGAATGGAATAGAATCAACCCGAAGGGAATTGAATGGAATGGAATGGAATCAACCGGAATGGAATGGAATGGAATGGAATGGAATGGAATGGAATGGAATGGAATGGAATCAATGCGAATGGAATGGATTGGAATGGAAAGGAATGGAATGGAATGGCATGAAGTGGAATGGAATGGAATCAACGCGAATGGAATGCAATGGAAGGGAATGGAATGGAATGGAACGGAAAGGAATCAAACCGAATGGAATGGAATGGAATGGAATGGAATGGAATCAACCCGAAAGGAATGGAATGCAATGGAATGGATTGGAATGGTATCAAGCCGAATGGAATGGTATGGAATGGAATCTATCCAAATGGAATGGAATGGAATGGAAAGGAAAGGAATGGAATGGAATGGAATGGAATGGAATGGAATCAACCCGCTTGGACTGGAATGGAGAGGAATCAAGTCGAAAGGAATGCAATGGAATGGAATGGAATTGAATGGAATAGAATCAACCGGAATGGAATGGAATGGAATGGAATGGAATGGAATGGAATGGAATCAACACGAATGGAAAAGGACGGAGGGGAATAGAATGGAATGGAATGCAATGGAATCAACCCAAATGGAATGGAATGGAATGGAATCAACCCGAATGGAATGGAATGGAATGGAATAAACTCGAATGGAATGGAATGGAATGGAATGGATTCAACCCGAATGGAATGGAATGCAATTGAATCAACTCGAATGGAATGGATAGGAATGGAATGCAATGGAATCAACCCGAAAGGAATGGAATGCAATGGAATGGAATGGAATGGAATCAACCCGAATGGAAGGGAATGGAATGGAATGGAAGGGAATTGAATAGAATGCAAAGCAGTCAACCAGAATAGAATGGAATGCAATGGAACTGAATGGAATAGAATGCAAAGCAATCAACCTGAATGGAATGGAAAGGAATGGAATGGAATGGAGTGGAATGGAATGGAATGGAATCAACCCGAATGGAATGGAATGGATTGGAATCAACTCGAATGGAATGGAATGGAATGGAATGGAATGGAATGGAATGGAATAGAATCAACACAAATGGAATGGAATGGAGTCGAATGGAAATGAATGGAATAGAATGGAATGGAATGCAATGAAAGCAACCCGAATGGAATGGAATGGAATGGAATGGAATGGAATCAACCCGAATGGAATGGAATGGAATGGAATGGAATCAACCCGAATGGAATGGAATGGAATGGAATGAATTCGAATGGAACGGAATGGAATGGAATGAACTCGAATGGAACGGAAAAGAATGGAATGGAATGGAATGGAATATAATCAACCCGATTGGAATGGAATGCAATGGAATGGAATGGAATCAACGCGAATGGAATGGAATGGAATGGAATGGAATGGAATGGAGTGGAATGGAATGGCATGGAGTGTAATGGAATGGAATCAACCCGAATGGAATGCAATGAAATGGAATGGAATGGAATGGAACGGAATGGAATCAACCCGAATGGAATGGAATGGAATGGAATGGAATCAACCCGCAAGGAATGGAATGCAATGGAATGGATTGGAATGGTATCAACCCGAATGGAATGGAATGGAATGGAATGGAATGGAATGGAATGGAATGGAATCTATCCGAATGGAATGGAATGGAATGGAAAGGAATGGATTGGAATGGAATGGAATGGAATCAACCTGAATGGAATGGAATGGAAGGGAATGGAATGGAATGGAATGGAATGGAATCAACACGAATGGAATGGAATGGAGGGGAATGGAATGCAATGGAATGGAATCAACCCGAATGGAAGGAAATGGAATGGAATGGAATGGAATGGAATGGAATGGAATGGAATGGAATCAACCCGCATGGATTGGAATGGAGAGGAATCAAGTCGAAAGGAATGCAATGGAATTGAATGGAATTGAATGGAATAGAATCAACCCGAATGGAATGGAATGGAATGGAATGGAATGGAATGGAATGGAATGGAATGGAATGGAATCAACACGAATGGAAAAGGACGGAGGGGAATACAATGGAATGGAATGCAATGGAATCAACCCAAATGGAATGGAATGGAATGGAATCAACCCGAATGGAATGGAATGGAATGGAATCAACTCGAATGGAATGGAATGGAATGGAATGGAATGGAATGGAATGGAATGAAATCAACATGAATGGAATGGACTCAAACTGAATTGAATGGAATGGAAAAGAATGGAATGGAATGGAATCAACCCAAATGGAATGGAATGGAATGGCATCAACCCGAATGGCATGTAATGTAATGGAATGGAATGGAATGGAATTAACCCAAATGCAATGTAAAGGAATGGTATGGAATGGAATCAAACCGAATGGATTGGAATGGAATGGAATGGAATGGAATCAACCCGAATGGATTGGAATGGAATGCAATGGAATGGAATGGAATGGAATGGAATGGAATGGAATCAACACGAATTTAATGAAATGGAATGGAATGCAATGGAATGGAATCAAACCGAATGGAATGGAATGCAATGGAATGGAATGGAATTTAATGGATTGGAATGGAATCAACCCGATTGGAATGGAATGCAATGGAATGGAATGGAATTTAATGGATTGGAATGCAATCAACCCGAATAGAATGGTATGGAATGGAATGGAATGGAATGGAGTGGAATGGATTTGAATGGAATCAACCCGAATAGAATGGCTTGGAATGGAATGGAATTGAATGGAATGGAATGGAATGGAATGGAAGCAACCCGAATGGAATGGAATGGAATGGAATTGAATGGAATCAACCGGAATGGAATCGAATGCAATGGAATGGAATTGAACGGACTGGAATGAACCCGAATGGAATGGAATGGAAGGGAAGGGAATGGAATCAACCCGAATAGAATGGAATGGAATGGCATGGAATGGAATGGAATGGAAAGGAATCAACCCGAATGGAATGCAATGGAATGGCATGGAATGCAAAGGAATGGAATGGAGTCAATCCGACTGGAACGGAATGGAATGGAATGGAATCAACTCAAATGGAATGGAATGGAATGGAATCAATCCGAAATAAATGGAATGGAACATAATGGAATGGAATGGAATGAAATCAACCCGAATGGAATGGAACGCTGTGCAATCATCTCGAATGAAATTGAATGGAATGGAATCGACTCAACCTGAATGGACTGGAATGGAAAGGAATGGAATGGAATGGAAACAACACGAATGGAATGGAATGGAGTGGAATGGAATGGAATGCAAAGGAATGGAATGGAATAAACCCGAATGCAATGAAATGTAATGGAAAGGAATGGAAAAGAATGGAATCAAACCGAATGGAATGGAATGGAATGGAATGGAATCAACCGAAATGGAAAGGAATGGAATGCAATGGAATGGAATGGAAAGGAATGGAATCAACACGAAGGGAATGGAATGGAATGAAATGGAATCAATGCGAATGGAATGGAATGGGATGGAATGGAATGGAATGGAATGCCATGGAGAGAAATGGAATGGAATCAACACGAATGGAATGCAATGGAATGGAATGGAATGGAATGGAATGGAATTGAATGGAATGGAATGGAACGGAATGGAATCAACCCGAAAGGAATGGAATGGAATGGAATGGAAAGGAATGGAATATTTCCGAATGGAATGGAATGGAAAGGAATGGAATAGAACGGAATGGAATGGAATGGAATGGAATCAAACAACATGGAAAGGAACCGAGTGGAATCAACTCGAATGGAATGGAATGGAATGGAATGGAATCACCCCGAATGGAATGGAATGCAAAGGAAAGGAATGGAATGGATTCAACCCAAATGGAATGGAATGGAATGGAATGGAATGGAATCAACACGAATATAATGGAATGGAATGGAATGGAATGGAATGGACTGGAATCAACAAGATTGGAACGGAATAGAATGGAATGGAATGGAATGCAATGGAATCAACCAGAATGGAATGGAATGGAATGAAATGCAATGGAATCAACCCGAATGGAATGTAATGGAATGGAACGGAATGGAATGGAACGGAATGGAATCAACCCGAATGGAATGGAATGGAATGGAATGGAATGGAATCAACCCGAAGGAATGGAATGGAATGGAATGGAATGGAATGGAATGGAATGGCATGGAATCAACCCGAATGGAATGGAATGGAATGGAATGGAAGGGAATGGAAAAGAATGGAATGGTTTCAACACGAATGGAATGGAATGGAATGGAATGGAATGGAATGGAATGGAATCAACTAGAATGGAATGGAATGGAATGGAATGGAATAGAATCAACCCGAATGGAATGGAATGGGATGGAATGGAATGCAAAATGCCGGAATGGAAAGGAATGGAATGGAATGGAATTGAATGGAATGGAATAAACACGAGTCCAATGAAATGGAATGGAATGGATTGGAATGGAATGGAATCGACACGAATGTAATGGAATGGAATGGAATGGAATGGAATGGAATGGAATCAACCGGAATGGAATCGAATGGAATGGAACGGAATCAACTAGAATGGAATGGAATGGAATGGAATGGAATAGAATCAACCCGAATGGAATGGAATGGGATGGAATGGAATGCAAAATGCCGGAATGGAAAGGAATGGAATGGAATGGAATTGAATGGAATGGAATAAACACAAGTCCAATGAAATGGAATGGAATGGATTGGAATGGAATGGAATCGACACGAATGTAATGGAATGGAATGGAATGGAATGGAATGGAATGGAATCAACCGGAATGGAATCGAATGGAATGGAACGGAATCAACTGGAATGGAATGGAATGGAAACAACCCGAATAGATAGGAATGGGATGGAATGGAATAGAATTTAAACGAAAGGAAAGGAAAGGAATGGAATGGAATTTAAGGGAATGGAATCAACACGAGTCTAATGGAATGGAATGGAAGGGAATGGAATGGAATGGAATGGAATCAACCGTAATGGAATGGAATGGAATGGAATGGAATGGAATCAACCCGAATGGAGTGGAATGGGATGGAACGGAATGGAATGGAATCAACCCGAATGGAATGGAATGGAATGGAATGGAATGGAATGAACATGAATGGAGTGGAATGGAGTGGAATGCAATGGACTGGAATGAAATGGAATCACACCGAATGGAATGGAATGGAATGGAATGGGATGGAATGGAATGAAATGGAATCACACAGAATGGAATGGAATGGAATGGAATGGAATGGAAACAACCCGAATGGAATCGATTGGAATGCAATGGAATGGAATGGAATGGAATAGAATCAACCCGAAGGGAATTGAATGGAATGGAATGGAATCAACCGGAATGGAATGGAATGGAATGGAATGGAATGGAATGGAATGGAATGGAATGGAATCAATGCGAATGGAATGGATTGGAATGGAAAGGAATGGAATGGAATGGCATGAAGTGGAATGGAATGGAATCAACGCGAATGGAATGCAATGGAAGGGAATGGAATGGAATGGAACGGAAAGGAATCAAACCGAATGGAATGGAATGGAATGGAATGGAATGGAATCAACCCGAAAGGAATGGAATGCAATGGAATGGATTGGAATGGTATCAAGCCGAATGGAATGGTATGGAATGGAATCTATCCAAATGGAATGGAATGGAATGGAAAGGAAAGGAATGGAATGGAATGGAATGGAATGGAATGGAATCAACCCGCTTGGACTGGAATGGAGAGGAATCAAGTCGAAAGGAATGCAATGGAATGGAATGGAATTGAATGGAATAGAATCAACCGGAATGGAATGGAATGGAATGGAATGGAATGGAATGGAATGGAATCAACACGAATGGAAAAGGACGGAGGGGAATAGAATGGAATGGAATGCAATGGAATCAACCCAAATGGAATGGAATGGAATGGAATCAACCCGAATGGAATGGAAAGGAATGGAATAAACTCGAATGGAATGGAATGGAATGGAATGGATTCAACCCGAATGGAATGGAATGCAATTGAATCAACTCGAATGGAATGGATAGGAATGGAATGCAATGGAATCAACCCGAAAGGAATGGAATGCAATGGAATGGAATGGAATGGAATCAACCCGAATGGAAGGGAATGGAATGGAATGGAAGGGAATTGAATAGAATGCAAAGCAGTCAACCAGAATAGAATGGAATGCAATGGAACTGAATGGAATAGAATGCAAAGCAATCAACCTGAATGGAATGGAAAGGAATGGAATGGAATGGAGTGGAATGGAATGGAATGGAATCAACCCGAATGGAATGGAATGGATTGGAATCAACTCGAATGGAATGGAATGGAATGGAATGGAATGGAATGGAATGGAATAGAATCAACACAAATGGAATGGAATGGAGTCGAATGGAAATGAATGGAATAGAATGGAATGGAATGCAATGAAAGCAACCCGAATGGAATGGAATGGAATGGAATGGAATGGAATCAACCCGAATGGAATGGAATGGAATGGAATGGAATCAACCCGAATGGAATGGAATGGAATGGAATGAATTCGAATGGAACGGAATGGAATGGAATGAACTCGAATGGAACGGAAAAGAATGGAATGGAATGGAATGGAATATAATCAACCCGATTGGAATGGAATGCAATGGAATGGAATGGAATCAACGCGAATGGAATGGAATGGAATGGAATGGAATGGAATGGAGTGGAATGGAATGGCATGGAGTGTAATGGAATGGAATCAACCCGAATGGAATGCAATGAAATGGAATGGAATGGAATGGAACGGAATGGAATCAACCCGAATGGAATGGAATGGAATGGAATGGAATCAACCCGCAAGGAATGGAATGCAATGGAATGGATTGGAATGGTATCAACCCGAATGGAATGGAATGGAATGGAATGGAATGGAATGGAATGGAATCTATCCGAATGGAATGGAATGGAATGGAAAGGAATGGATTGGAATGGAATGGAATGGAATCAACCTGAATGGAATGGAATGGAAGGGAATGGAATGGAATGGAATGGAATGGAATCAACACGAATGGAATGGAATGGAGGGGAATGGAATGCAATGGAATGGAATCAACCCGAATGGAAGGAAATGGAATGGAATGGAATGGAATGGAATGGAATGGAATGGAATGGAATCAACCCGCATGGATTGGAATGGAGAGGAATCAAGTCGAAAGGAATGCAATGGAATTGAATGGAATTGAATGGAATAGAATCAACCCGAATGGAATGGAATGGAATGGAATGGAATGGAATGGAATGGAATGGAATGGAATGGAATGGAATGGAATCAACACGAATGGAAAAGGACGGAGGGGAATACAATGGAATGGAATGCAATGGAATCAACCCAAATGGAATGGAATGGAATGGAATCAACCCGAATGGAATGGAATGGAATGGAATCAACTCGAATGGAATGGAATGGAATGGAATGGAATGGAATGGAATGGAATGAAATCAACATGAATGGAATGGACTCAAACTGAATTGAATGGAATGGAAAAGAATGGAATGGAATGGAATCAACCCAAATGGAATGGAATGGAATGGCATCAACCCGAATGGCATGTAATGTAATGGAATGGAATGGAATGGAATTAACCCAAATGCAATGTAAAGGAATGGTATGGAATGGAATCAAACCGAATGGATTGGAATGGAATGGAATGGAATGGAATCAACCCGAATGGATTGGAATGGAATGCAATGGAATGGAATGGAATGGAATGGAATGGAATGGAATCAACACGAATTTAATGAAATGGAATGGAATGCAATGGAATGGAATCAAACCGAATGGAATGGAATGCAATGGAATGGAATGGAATTTAATGGATTGGAATGGAATCAACCCGATTGGAATGGAATGCAATGGAATGGAATGGAATTTAATGGATTGGAATGCAATCAACCCGAATAGAATGGTATGGAATGGAATGGAATGGAATGGAGTGGAATGGATTTGAATGGAATCAACCCGAATAGAATGGCTTGGAATGGAATGGAATTGAATGGAATGGAATGGAATGGAATGGAAGCAACCCGAATGGAATGGAATGGAATGGAATTGAATGGAATCAACCGGAATGGAATCGAATGCAATGGAATGGAATTGAACGGACTGGAATGAACCCGAATGGAATGGAATGGAAGGGAAGGGAATGGAATCAACCCGAATAGAATGGAATGGAATGGCATGGAATGGAATGGAATGGAAAGGAATCAACCCGAATGGAATGCAATGGAATGGCATGGAATGCAAAGGAATGGAATGGAGTCAATCCGACTGGAACGGAATGGAATGGAATGGAATCAACTCAAATGGAATGGAATGGAATGGAATGGACTCAATCCGAAATAAATGGAATGGAACATAATGGAATAGAATGGAATGGAATCAACCCGAATGGAATGCAATGGAATGGAAAGGAATGGAATGGAATGGAAAAGAATGGAATCAAAACGAACGGAATGGAATGGAATGGAATGGAAACAACCCGAATGGAATCGATTGGAATGGAATGGAATGGAATAGAATCAACCCGAAGGGAATTGAATGGAATGTAATGGAATCAACCGGAATGGAATGGAATGGAATGGAATGGAATGGAATGGAATGGAATGCAATGGAATCAATGGGAATGGAATGGAATGGAATGGAATGGAATGGAATGGAATGGAATGGAATGGAATGGCGTGAAGTGGAATGGAATGGAATCAACCCGAATGGAATGCAATGGAAGGGAAGGGAATGGAATGGAACGGAACGGAATCAAACCGAATGGAATGGAATGGAATGGAATGGAATGGAATGGAATGGAATCAACCCGAAAGGAATGGAATGCAATGGAATGGATTGGAATGGTATCAACCCGAAAGGAATGGTATGGAATGGAATGGAATGGAATGGAATGGAATCTATACAAATGGAATGGAATGGAATGAAAAGGAATGGAATGGAATGGAATGGAATGGAATGGAATGGAATGGAATGGAATGGAATGGAATCAACCCGCATGGATTGGAATGGAGAGGAATCAAGTCGAAACGAATGCAATGGAATTGAATGGAATTGAATGGAATAGAATCAACCCGAAAGGAATGGAATGGAATGGAATGGAATGGAATGGAATGGAATGGAATGGAATGGAATCAACACGAATGGAAAAGGACGGAGGGGAGTAGAATGGAATGGAATGCAATGGAATCAACCCAAATGGAATGGAATGGAATGGAATCAACCCGAATGGAATGGAATGGAATGGAATCAACTCGAATGGAATGGAATGGAATGGAATGGAATGGAATGGAATCAACATGAATGAAATGGAATGGAATGGAATGGAATGGAATGGAATGGAATGGAATGGAATCAACCCGAAGGGAATGGAATGGAAGGGGATGGAATGGAATAGAATGGAATGGAATGGAAACAACCCGAATGGAATGGAATGGAATGGAATGGAAAGGAATGGAATGGAATGGAATGGAATCAACCCGAATGGAATGGAATGGAAGGGAATGGAATGGAATGGAATGGAATGGAATCAACCCAAGTGGAACGGAATGTAATGGAATGGAATGGAATGGAATGGAATGAAATGCAACGAAATGGAATCAACCCGAATGGAATGGAATGTAGTGGAGTGGAATGAAATGGAATCAACCCGATTGGAGTGGAATGGAACGGAATGGAATGGAACGGACTGGAATCAACCCGAATCGAATGGAATGGAAATGAATAGAATGCAAGGGAATGGAATGGAATCAACCCGAATGGAATGGAATGTAATTGAATGGAACGGAATGGAATGAAATGGAACAAAATCGAATCAACCCAAATGCAATGGAATGGAATAGAATGGAATGGAATGGAATAGAATGGAATGGTATCAACCCCATTGCAATGGAATGTAATTGAATTGAAGGGAATGGAATGGAATGAAATGGAACGAAATGGAATCAACCCGAACGGAATGGAATTGAATGGAATGGAATGGAATCAACCCGAATGGAATGCAATGGAATGGAAAGGAATGGAATGGAATGGAATGGAATGGAATGGAAAAGAATGGAATCAAAAGGAACGGAATGGAATGGAATGGAATGGAAACAACCCGAATGGAATCGATTGGAATGCAATGGCATGGAATGGAATGGAATAGAATCAACCCGAAGGGAATTGAATGGAATGGAATGGAATCAACCGGAATGGAATGGAATGGAATGGAATGGAATGGAATGGAATGGAATGGAATCAATGCGAATGGAATGGAATGGAATGGAAAGGAATGGAATGGAATGGCATGAAGTGGAATGGAATGGAATCAACGCGAATGGAATGCAATGGAAGGGAATGGAATGGAATGGAACGGAACGGAATCAAACCGAATGGAATGGAATGGAATGGAATCAACCCGAAAGGAATGGAATGCAATGGAATGGATTGGAATGGTATCAAGCCGAATGGAATGGTATGGAATGGAATCTATCCAAATGGAATGGAAAGGAATGGAATGGAATGGAATGGAATGGAATGGAATCAACCCGCTTGGACTGGAATGGAGAGGAATCAAGTCGAAAGGATTGCAATGGAATGGAATGGAATTGAATGGAATAGAATCAACCGGAATGGAATGGAATGGAATGGAATGGAATGGAATGGAATCAACACGAATGGAAAAGGACGGAGGGGAATAGAATGGAATGGAATGCAATGGAATCAACCCAAATGGAATGGAATGGAATGGAATCAACCCGAATGGAATGGAATTTAATGGAATGGAATGGAATGGAATGGAATGGAATCAACCCGAATGGAATGGAATGGAATGGAATGGAATGGAACGGAATGGCATGGAATCAACCCGAATGGAATGGAATGGAATGGAATGGAAGGGAATGGAAAAGAATGGAATGGTTTCAACACGAATGGAATGGAATGAAATAGAATATAATGGAATGGAATCAACCCGAATGGAATGGAATGGTATGGAATGCAATGGAATGGAATGGAATGGAATGGAATCAACCTGAATGAAATGGAATGGAATGGAATGGAATGGAATGGAATGGAATGGAATCAACCCGAAGGGAATGGAATGGAATGGAATGGAAAGGAATGGAATGCAATGGAATGGAATCAACCCGTATGGAAGGGAATGGAATCGAATGGAAAGGAATAAACCCGAAAAGAATGGAATAGAATGCAATGGAATGGAATGGGATGAAATGGAATCAACCCGATTGGAATGGAATGGAATGGAATGGACTAGAATGGAATCAATCTGAATGTAATGTAATGGAATGGAATGAAATGGAATGGAGTGGAATCAACCCGAATGAAAGGGAATGGAATGGAAATGAATGGAATGGAATGGAATGGAATCAACCCGAAAGGAATGGAATGGAAGGGAATGGAATGGAAAAGAATGGAATGGAATGGAATGGAATCAACCCCAATGGAATGGAAAGGAATGGCATGGAATGGAATGGAATGGAATGGAATCAACCCGAATGGAGTGGAGTGTTATGCAATGAAATGGAATGGATTGGAATGGAACGGAGTCAAAATGAAGCTAATGGAATGGAATGTGATTGAATGGACTAGAATCAACACGATTGGAACTGAATGGAATGGAACGGAATGGAATCAACCAAAATGGAATGGAGTGGAATGGAATCAACCCCAATGGAATAGAATGGAATGGAACGGAATGGAATGGAATGGAATGGAATGGAATCAACCCGAATGGAATGGAATGGAATGGAATGGAATCAACCCGAATGGAATGGAATGTAGTGGAGTGGAATGAAATGGAATCAACCCGATTGGAGTGGAATGGAACGGAATGGAATGGAACGGACTGGAATCAACGCGAATCGAATGGAATGGAAATGAATAGAATGCAAGGGAATGGAATGGAATCAACCCGAATGGAATGGAATGTAATTGAATGGAATGGAATGGAATGAAATGGAACAAAATCGAATCAACCCAAATGGAATGGAATGGAATAGAATGGAATGGAATGGAATAGAATGGAATGGTATCAACCCCATTGGAATGGAATGTAATTGAATTGAATGGAATGGAATGGAATGAAATGGAACGAAATGGAATCAACCCGAACGGAATGGAATTGAATGGAATGGAATGGAATCAACCCGAATGGAATGGAATCAATCCGAATGGAATGGAATGGAACGGAACGGAATGGAATGGAATCAACCGGAATGGAATGGAATTGAAAGGAATGGAATGGAATGGAATGGAATCAACCCGAATGGGATGGAATGGAAGGGAACGGAATGGAATGGTATGGAATCAACCCGAGTGGAATGGAATGTAATTGAATGGAATGGAATGGAATGGAATGCAATGGAACGAAATGGAATCAACCCGAATGGAATGGAATGGAAAGGAATGGAACGGAATGTCATGGAATGGAATGGAATGGAATCGAATCAACCCGAATGGAATGGAATGGAATGGCATGGAATCAACCCGAATGGAATGGAATGGAATGGAATGGAAGGGAATGGAAAAGAATGGAATGGTTTCAACACGAATGGAATGGAATGAAATAGAATATAATGGAATGGAATCAACCCGAATGGAATGGAATGGTATGGAATGCAATGGAATGGAATGGAATGGAATGGAATCAACCTGAATGAAATGGAATGGAATGGAATGGAATGGAATGGAATGGAATGGAATGGAATGGAATCAACCCGAAGGGAATGGAATGGAATGGAATGGAAAGGAATGGAATGCAATGGAATGGAATCAACCCGTATGGAAGGGAATGGAATCGAATGGAAAGGAATAAACCCGAAAAGAATGGAATAGAATGCAATGGAATGGAATGGGATGAAATGGAATCAACCCGATTGGAATGGAATGGAATGGAATGGACTAGAATGGAATCAATCTGAATGTAATGTAATGGAATGGAATGAAATGGAATGGAGTGGAATCAACCCGAATGAAAGGGAATGGAATGGAAATGAATGGAATGGAATGGAATGGAATCAACCCGAAAGGAATGGAATGGAAGGGAATGGAATGGAAAAGAATGGAATGGAATGGAATGGAATCAACCCCAATGGAATGGAAAGGAATGGCATGGAATGGAATGGAATGGAATGGAATCAACCCGAATGGAGTGGAGTGTTATGCAATGAAATGGAATGGATTGGAATGGAACGGAGTCAAAATGAAGCTAATGGAATGGAATGTGATTGAATGGACTAGAATCAACCCGATTGGAACTGAATGGAATGGAACGGAATGGAATCAACCAAAATGGAATGGAGTGGAATGGAATCAACCCCAATGGAATAGAATGGAATGGAACGGAATGGAATGGAATGGAATGGAATGGAATGGAATCAACCCGAATGGAATGGAATGGAATGGAATGGAATCAACCCGAATGGAATGGAATGTAGTGGAGTGGAATGAAATGGAATCAACCCGATTGGAGTGGAATGGAACGGAATGGAATGGAACGGACTGGAATCAACGCGAATCGAATGGAATGGAAATGAATAGAATGCAAGGGAATGGAATGGAATCAACCCGAATGGAATGGAATGTAATTGAATGGAATGGAATGGAATGAAATGGAACAAAATCGAATCAACCCAAATGGAATGGAATGGAATAGAATGGAATGGAATGGAATAGAATGGAATGGTATCAACCCCATTGGAATGGAATGTAATTGAATTGAATGGAATGGAATGGAATGAAATGGAACGAAATGGAATCAACCCGAACGGAATGGAATTGAATGGAATGGAATGGAATCAACCCGAATGGAATGGAATCAATCCGAATGGAATGGAATGGAACGGAACGGAATGGAATGGAATCAACCGGAATGGAATGGAATTGAAAGGAATGGAATGGAATGGAATGGAATCAACCCGAATGGGATGGAATGGAAGGGAACGGAATGGAATGGTATGGAATCAACCCGAGTGGAATGGAATGTAATTGAATGGAATGGAATGGAATGGAATGCAATGGAACGAAATGGAATCAACCCGAATGGAATGGAATGGAAAGGAATGGAACGGAATGTCATGGAATGGAATGGAATGGAATGGAATCAACCCGAATGGAATGGAATGGAATGGAATGGAATCAACACGAATGGAATGGAATGGAATGGCATGGAATGGAATGGAATGGAATGGAGTCAATCCGAATGGAATGGAATGGAAAGGAATGGAATGGGATAGAATGTAATGGATTGGAATGGAATGGAATGGAATGAAATAGAATATAATGGAATGGAATCAACCCGAATGGAATGGAATGGTATGGAATGCAATGGAATGGAATGGAATGGAATGGAATCAACCCGATTGGAATGGAATGGAATGGAATGGAATTGCATGGAATGGAATGGAATCAACCCGAATGGAATGGAATGGAATGGAATGGAATGGAATGGAATCAACATGAATGAAATGGAATGGAATGGAATGGAATGGAATGGAATGGAATGGAATGGAATGGAATGGAATGGAATCAACCCGAAGGGAATGGAATGGAAGGGGATGGAATGGAATAGAATGGAATGGAATGGAAACAACCCGAATGGAATGGAATGGAATGGAATGGAAAGGAATGGAATGGAATGGAATGGAATCAACCCGAATGGAATGGAATGGAAGGGAATGGAATGGAATGGAATGGAATGGAATCAACCCAAGTGGAACGGAATGTAATGGAATGGAATGGAATGGAATGGAATGAAATGCAACGAAATGGAATCAACCCGAATGGAATGGAATGTAGTGGAGTGGAATGAAATGGAATCAACCCGATTGGAGTGGAATGGAACGGAATGGAATGGAACGGACTGGAATCAACCCGAATCGAATGGAATGGAAATGAATAGAATGCAAGGGAATGGAATGGAATCAACCCGAATGGAATGGAATGTAATTGAATGGAATGGAATGGAATGAAATGGAACAAAATCGAATCAACCCAAAGGCAATGGAATGGAATAGAATGGAATGGAATGGAATAGAATGGAATGGTATCAACCCCATTGGAATGGAATGTAATTGAATTGAAGGGAATGGAATGGAATGAAATGGAACGAAATGGAATCAACCCGAACGGAATGGAATTGAATGGAATGGAATGGAATCAACCCGAATGGAATGGAATCAATCCGAATGGAATGGAATGGAACGGAACGGAATGGAATGGAATCAACCAGAATGGAATCGAATTGAAAGGAATGGAATGGAATGGAATGGAATCAACCCGAATGGGATGGAATGGAAGGGAACGGAATGGAATGGTATGGAATCAACCCGAGTGGAATGGAATGTAATTGAATGGAATGGAATGGAATGGAATGGAATGCAATGGAACGAAATGGAATCAACCCGAATGGAATGGAATGGAAAGGAATGGAACGGAATGGCATGGAATGGAATGGAATGGAATGGAATCAACCCGAATGGAATGGAATGGAATGGAATGGAATGGAATGGAATGGAATGGAATCAAAACGAATGGAATGGAATGGAATGGCATGGAATGGAATGGAATGGAATGGCATGGAATGGAATGTAATGGAATGGAGTCAATCCGAATGGAATGGAATGGAAAGGAATGGAATGGGATAGAATGTAATGGATTGGAATGGAATGGAATGGAATGAAATAGAATATAATGGAATGGAATCAACCCGAATGGAATGGAATGGTATGGAATGCAATGGAATGGAATGGAATGGAATGGAATCAACCCGATTGGAATGGAATGGAATGGAATGGAATAGAATGGAATCAACCCGAATGGAATGGAATGGAATGGAATGGAATTGCATGGAATGGAATGGAATCAACCCGAATGAAATGGAATGGAAAGGAATGGAATGGAATGGAATGGAATGGAATCAACCTGAATGAAATGGAATGGAATGGAATGGAATGGAATGGATTGGAATGGAATGGAATGGAATGGAATGGAATCAACCCGAAAGGAATGGAATGGAAGGGGATGGAATGGAATAGAATGGAATGGAATGGAAACAACCCGAATGGAATGGAATGGAATGGAATGGAAAGGAATGGAATGGAATGGAATGGAATCAACCCGAATGGAATGGAATGGAAGGGAATGGAATGGAATGGAATGGAATGGAATCAACCCAAGTGGAACGGAATGTAATTGAATGGAATGGAATGGAATGGAATGAAATGCAACGAAATGGAATCAACCCGAGTGGAATGGAATGGAAAGGAATGGAATGGAATGGAATGGAATGGAATGGAATGGAATGGAGTCAATCCGAAAGGAATGGAATGGAATGGAATGGAATAGAATGTAATGGATTGGAATGGAATGGAATGGAATGAAATGGAATATAATGGAATGGAATCACCCCGAATGGAATGGAATGGTATGCAATGCAATGGAATGGAATGGAATTGAATGGAATCAACCCGTTTGGAATGGAATGGAATGCAAAGGAATGGAATGGAATAGAATGGAATCAACCCGAATGGAATGCAATTGAATGGAAAAGAATGGAATCAAACCGAATGGAATGGAATGGAATGGAATGGAATCAACCCAAATGGAATGGAATGGAATGGAATGGAATGGAATGGAATGGAATGGAATGGAATGGAATGGAATGGAATGGAATCAGCAGGAATGGAATGGAATGGAACGGAATGGAATGCAATCAACACGAATGGAATGGAATGGAATGGAATGGAATCAATGAGAGTGGAATGGAATAAAATGGAATGGAATGGAATAAACACGAATGGAATGGAAGGGAATTGAATGGAAAGGAATCAACCCGAATAGAATTCCATGAAATGGATTGGAAAGGAATGGAATGGAATGGAACCAACCGGAATGGAATGGAATGGAATGGAATGGAATGGAATGGAATGGAATGGAATCAACCCGAATGGAATGGAATGCAATGGAATCAAATAAAATGGAATGGAATCAACTCGAATGGAAAGGAATGGAATGGAATGGAATGGAGACGAATGGAATCAACCCGAAAGGAATGGAATGGAATGGAATGGAATGGAATGGAATGGAATCAACCCGAACGGAATGGAATGGAATGGAATGGAATGGAATGGAAACAACACAAATGGAATGGAATGGATTGGAATGGAATGCAATGGAATGGAATGGAATGGAATGGAATGGAATGGAATGGAATCAACCCGAATGGAATGCAATGGAATGGAAAGGAATGGAATGGAATGGAATGGAATGGAAAAGAATGGAATCAAAAGGAACGGAATGGAATGGAATGGAATGGAAACAACCCGAATGGAATCGATTGGAATGCAATGGCATGGAATGGAATGGAATAGAATCAACCCGAAGGGAATTGAATGGAATGGAATGGAATCAACCGGAATGGAATGGAATGGAATGGAATGGAATGGAATGGAATCAATGCGAATGGAATGGAATGGAATGGAAAGGAATGGAATGGAATGGAATGGAATCAACCCGAAAGGAATGGAATGGAATAGAATGGAATGGAATGGAATGGAATCAACCCGAACGGAATGGAATGGAATGGAATGGAATGGAATGGAAACAACACAAATGGAATGGAATGGATTGGAATGGAATGCAATGGAATGGAATGGAATGGAATGGAATGGAATGGAATGGAATCAACCCGAATGGAATGCAATGGAATGGAAAGGAATGGAATGGAATGGAATGGAATGGAATGGAAAAGAATGGAATCAAAAGGAAAGGAATGGAATGGAATGGAATGGAAACAACCCGAATGGAATCGATTGGAATGCAATGGCATGGAATGGAATGGAATAGAATCAACCCGAAGGGAATTGAATGGAATGGAATGGAATCAACCGGAATGGAATGGAATGGAATGGAATGGAATGGAATGGAATGGAATCAATGCGAATGGAATGGAATGGAATGGAAAGGAATGGAATGGAATGGCATGAATTGGAATGGAATGGAATCAACGCGAATGGAATGCAATGGAAGGGAATGGAATGGAATGGAACGGAATGGAATCAAACCGAATGGAATGGAATGGAATGGAATCAACCCGAAAGGAATGGAATGCAATGGAATGGATTGGAATGGTATCAAGCCGAATGGAATGGTATGGAATGGAATCTATCCAAATGGAATGGAAAGGAATGGAATGGAATGGAATGGAATGGAATGGAATCAACCCGCTTGGACTGGAATGGAGAGGAATCAAGTCGAAAGGATTGCAATGGAATGGAATGGAATTGAATGGAATAGAATCAACCGGAATGGAATGGAATGGAATGGAATGGAATGGAATGGAATCAACACGAATGGAAAAGGACGGAGGGGAATAGAATGGAATGGAATGCAATGGAATCAACCCAAATGGAATGGAATGGAATGGAATCAACCCGAATGGAATGGAATGGAATGGAATCAACTCGAATGGAATGGAATGGAATGGAATGGAATGGAATGGATTCAACCCGAATGGAATGGAATGCAATTGAATCAACTCGAATGGAATGGATAGAAATGGAATGCAATGGAATCAACCCGAAAGGAATGGAATGCAATGGAATGGAATGGAATGGAATCAACCCGAATGGAAGGGAATGGAATGGAATGGAAGGGAATTGAATAGAATGCAAAGCAGTCAACCAGAATAGAATGGAATGCAATGGAACTAAATGGAATAGAATGCAAAGCAATCAACCTGAATGGAATGGAAAGGAATGGAATGGAATGGAGTGGAATGGAATGGAATGGAATCAACCCGAATGGAATGGAATGGATTGGAATCAACTCGAATGGAATGGAATGGAATGGGATGGAATGGAATGGAATAGAATCAACACAAATGGAATGGAATGGAGTCGAATGGAAATGAATGGAATAGAATGGAATGGAATGCAATGAAAGCAACCCGAATGGAATGGAATGGAATGGAATGGAATAAACCCGAATGGAATGGAATGGAATGGAATGAATTCGAATGGAACGGAATGGAATGGAATGAACTCGAATGGAACGGAAAAGAATGGAATGGAAAGGAATGGAATATAATCAACCCGATTGGAATGGAATGCAATGGAATGGAATGGAATCAACGCGAATGGAATGGAATGGAATGGAATGGAATGGAATGGAATGGAGTGGAATGGAATGGCATGGAGTGTAATGGAATGGAATCAACCCGAATGGAATGCAATGAAATGGAATGGAATGGAATGGAACGGAATGGAATCAACCCGAATGGAATGGAATGGAATGGAATGGAATCAACCCGCAAGGAATGGAATGCAATGGAATGGAATGGAATGGAATCAATCCGAATGGATTGAAACGGATTGGAATGGAATGGAATGGAATCAACCAGAATGGAATGGAATGGAATGGAAGAGAATGGAATGGAATGGAACGGAATGGAATCAATCCGAATGGAAAGGAATGGAATGGAATGCAATGCAATGGAATGGAATCAAACCGAATGGATTGGAATGGAATGGAATGGAATGAAATGGATTGGAATGGAATCGACAGAAACGGAATGGAATGGAATGGAATGGAATGGAATGGAAACAACACGAATGGAATGGAATGGAGTGGAATGGAATGGAATGGAATGCAATGGAATGGAATGGAATAAACCCGAATTCAATGGAATGTAATGGAAAGGAATGGAAAAGAATGGAATCAAACCGACTGGAATGGAATGGAATGGAATGGAATCATCCGAAATGGAAAGGAATGGAATGGAATGGAATGGAATGGAAAGGAATGGAATCAACACGAAGGGAATGGAATGGAATGAAATGGAATCAATGCGAATGGAATGGAATGGATTGGAATGGAATGGAATGGAATGGAATGGAATGGAATCAACCCGAATGGAATGGAATGGAATGAAATGGAATGGAATCAACACGAATGGAATGGAATGGAATGGAATCAACCCGAATATAATGGAATGGAATGGCATGGAATGGAATGGAATGGAATGGAATCAACCCGAATGGAATGGAATGGAATGGCATGGAATGCAAAGGAATGGAATGGAGTCAATCCGACTGGAATGGAATGGAATGGAATGGAATCAACTCAAATGGAATGGAATGGAATGGAATCAATCCGAAATAAATGGAATGGAACATAATGGAATGGAATGGAATGAAATCAACCCGAATGGAATGGAACGCTGTGCAATCATCTCGAATGAAATTGAATGGAATGGAATCGACTAAACCTGAATGGACTGGAATGGAAAGGAATGGAATGGAATGGAAACAACACGAATGGAATGGAATGGAGTGGAATGGAATGGAATGCAAAGGAATGGAATGGAATAAACCCGAATGCAATGAAATGTAATGGAAAGGAATGGAAAAGAATGGAATCAAACCGAATGGAATGGAATGGAATGGAATGGAATCAACCGAAATGGAAAGGAATGGAATGCAATGGAATGGAATGGAAAGGAATGGAATCAACACGAAGGGAATGGAATGGAATGAAATGGAATCAATGCGAATGGAATGGAATGGGATGGAATGGAATGGAATGGAATGCCATGGAGAGAAATGGAATGGAATCAACACGAATGGAATGCAATGGAATGGAATGGAATGGAATGGAATGGAATTGAATGGAATGGAATGGAACGGAATGGAATCAACCCGAAAGGAATGGAATGGAATGGAATGGAAAGGAATGGAATATTTCCGAATGGAATGGAATGGAAAGGAATGGAATAGAACGGAATGGAATGGAATGGAATGGAATCAAACCACATGGAAAGGAACCGAGTGGAATCAACTCGAATGGAATGGAATGGAATGGAATGGAATCACCCCGAATGGAATGGAATGCAAAGGAAAGGAATGGAATGGATTCAACCCAAATGGAATGGAATGGAATCAACACGAATATAATGGAATGGAATGGAATGGAATGGAATGGACTGGAATCAACAAGATTGGAACGGAATAGAATGGAATGGAATGGAATGCAATGGAATCAACCAGAATGGAATGGAATGGAATGAAATGCAATGGAATCAACCCGAATGGAATGTAATGGAATGGAACGGAATGGAATGGAACGGAATGGAATCAACCCGAATGGAATGGAATGGAATGGAATGGAATGGAATCTACCCGAAGGAATGGAATGGAATGGAATGGAATGGAATGGAATGGAATGGCATGGAATCAACCCGAATGGAATGGAATGGAATGGAATGGAAGGGAATGGAAAAGAATGGAATGGTTTCAACACGAATGGAATGGAATGGAATGGAATGGAATGGAATGGAATGGAATGGAATGGAATCAACTAGAATGGAATGGAATGGAATGGAATGGAATAGAATCAACCCGAATGGAATGGAATGGGATGGAATGGAATGCAAAATGCCGGAATGGAAAGGAATGGAATGGAATGGAATTGAATGGAATGGAATAAACACGAGTCCAATGAAATGGAATGGAATGGATTGGAATGGAATGGAATCGACACGAATGTAATGGAATGGAATGGAATGGAATGGAATGGAATGGAATCAACCGGAATGGAATCGAATGGAATGGAACGGAATCAACTGGAATGGAATGGAATGGAAACAACCCGAATAGATAGGAATGGGATGGAATGGAATAGAATTTAAACGAAAGGAAAGGAAAGGAACGGAATGGAATTTAAGGGAATGGAATCAACACGAGTCTAATGGAATGGAATGGAAGGGAATGGAATGGAATGGAATGGAATCAACCGTAATGGAATGGAATGGAATGGAATGGAATGGAATCAACCCGAATGGAGTGGAATGGGATGGAACGGAATGGAATGGAATCAACCCGAATGGAATGGAATGGAATGGAATGGAATGGAATGAACATGAATGGAGTGGAATGGAGTGGAATGCAATGGACTGGAATGAAATGGAATCACACCGAATGGAATGGAATGGAATGGAATGGGATGGAATGGAATGAAATGGAATCACACAGAATGGAATGGAATGGAATGGAATGGAATGGAAACAACCCGAATGGAATCGATTGGAATGCAATGGAATGGAATGGAATGGAATAGAATCAACCCGAAGGGAATTGAATGGAATGGAATGGAATCAACCGGAATGGAATGGAATGGAATGGAATGGAATGGAATGGAATGGAATGGAATGGAATGGAATCAATGCGAATGGAATGGATTGGAATGGAAAGGAATGGAATGGAATGGCATGAAGTGGAATGGAATGGAATCAACGCGAATGGAATGCAATGGAAGGGAATGGAATGGAATGGAACGGAAAGGAATCAAACCGAATGGAATGGAATGGAATGGAATGGAATGGAATCAACCCGAAAGGAATGGAATGCAATGGAATGGATTGGAATGGTATCAAGCCGAATGGAATGGTATGGAATGGAATCTATCCAAATGGAATGGAATGGAATGGAAAGGAAAGGAATGGAATGGAATGGAATGGAATGGAATGGAATCAACCCGCTTGGACTGGAATGGAGAGGAATCAAGTCGAAAGGAATGCAATGGAATGGAATGGAATTGAATGGAATAGAATCAACCGGAATGGAATGGAATGGAATGGAATGGAATGGAATGGAATGGAATCAAGACGAATGGAAAAGGACGGAGGGGAATAGAATGGAATGGAATGCAATGGAATCAACCCAAATGGAATGGAATGGAATGGAATCAACCCGAATGGAATGGAATGGAATGGAATAAACTCGAATGGAATGGAATGGAATGGAATGGATTCAACCCGAATGGAATGGAATGCAATTGAATCAACTCGAATGGAATGGATAGGAATGGAATGCAATGGAATCAACCCGAAAGGAATGGAATGCAATGGAATGGAATGGAATGGAATCAACCCGAATGGAAGGGAATGGAATGGAATGGAAGGGAATTGAATAGAATGCAAAGCAGTCAACCAGAATAGAATGGAATGCAATGGAACTGAATGGAATAGAATGCAAAGCAATCAACCTGAATGGAATGGAAAGGAATGGAATGGAATGGAGTGGAATGGAATGGAATGGAATCAACCCGAATGGAATGGAATGGATTGGAATCAACTCGAATGGAATGGAATGGAATGGAATGGAATGGAATGGAATGGAATAGAATCAACACAAATGGAATGGAATGGAGTCGAATGGAAATAAATGGAATAGAATGGAATGGAATGCAATGAAAGCAACCCGAATGGAATGGAATGGAATGGAATGGAATGGAATCAACCCGAATGGAATGGAATGGAATGGAATGGAATCAACCCGAATGGAATGGAATGGAATGGAATGAATTCGAATGGAACGGAATGGAATGGAATGAACTCGAATGGAACGGAAAAGAATGGAATGGAATGGAATGGAATATAATCAACCCGATTGGAATGGAATGCAATGGAATGGAATGGAATCAACGCGAATGGAATGGAATGGAATGGAATGGAATGGAATGGAGTGGAATGGAATGGCATGGAGTGTAATGGAATGGAATCAACCCGAATGGAATGCAATGAAATGGAATGGAATGGAATGGAACGGAATGGAATCAACCCGAATGGAATGGAATGGAATGGAATGGAATCAACCCGCAAGGAATGGAATGCAATGGAATGGATTGGAATGGTATCAACCCGAATGGAATGGAATGGAATGGAATGGAATGGAATGGAATGGAATCTATCCGAATGGAATGGAATGGAATGGAAAGGAATGGATTGGAATTGAATGGAATGGAATCAACCTGAATGGAATGGAATGGAAGGGAATGGAATGGAATGGAATGGAATGGAATCAACACGAATGGAATGGAATGGAGGGGAATGGAATGCAATGGAATGGAATCAACCCGAATGGAAGGAAATGGAATGGAATGGAATGGAATGGAATGGAATGGAATTGAATGGAATCAACCCGCATGGATTGGAATGGAGAGGAATCAAGTCGAAAGGAATGCAATGGAATTGAATGGAATTGAATGGAATAGAATCAACCCGAATGGAATGGAATGGAATGGAATGGAATGGAATGGAATGGAATGGAATGGAATGGAATCAACACGAATGGAAAAGGACGGAGGGGAATACAATGGAATGGAATGCAATGGAATCAACCCAAATGGAATGGAATGGAATGGAATCAACCCGAATGGAATGGAATGGAATGGAATCAACTCGAATGGAATGGAATGGAATGGAATGGAATGGAATGGAATGGAATGAAATCAACATGAATGGAATGGACTCAAACTGAATTGAATGGAATGGAAAAGAATGGAATGGAATGGAATCAACCCAAATGGAATGGAATGGAATGGCATCAACCCGAATGGCATGTAATGTAATGGAATGGAATGGAATGGAATTAACCCAAATGCAATGTAAAGGAATGGTATGGAATGGAATCAAACCAAATGGATTGGAATGGAATGGAATGGAATGGAATCAACCCGAATGGATTGGAATGGAATGCAATGGAATGGAATGGAATGGAATGGAATGGAATGGAATCAACACGAATTTAATGAAATGGAATGGAATGCAATGGAATGGAATCAAACCGAATGGAATGGAATGCAATGGAATGGAATGGAATTTAATGGATTGGAATGGAATCAACCCGATTGGAATGGAATGCAATGGAATGGAATGGAATTTAATGGATTGGAATGCAATCAACCCGAATAGAATGGTATGGAATGGAATGGAATGGAATGGAGTGGAATGGATTTGAATGGAATCAACCCGAATAGAATGGCTTGGAATGGAATGGAATTGAATGGAATGGAATGGAATGGAATGGAAGCAACCCGAATGGAATGGAATGGAATGGAATTGAATGGAATCAACCGGAATGGAATCGAATGCAATGGAATGGAATTGAACGGACTGGAATGAACCCGAATGGAATGGAATGGAAGGGAAGGGAATGGAATCAACCCGAATAGAATGGAATGGAATGGCATGGAATGGAATGGAATGGAAAGGAATCAACCCGAATGGAATGCAATGGAATGGCATGGAATGCAAAGGAATGGAATGGAGTCAATCCGACTGGAACGGAATGGAATGGAATGGAATCAACTCAAATGGAATGGAATGGAATGGAATGGACTCAATCCGAAATAAATGGAATGGAACATAATGGAATAGAATGGAATGGAATCAACCCGAATGGAATGCAATGGAATGGAAAGGAATGGAATGGAATGGAAAAGAATGGAATCAAAACGAACGGAATGGAATGGAATGGAATGGAAACAACCCGAATGGAATCGATTGGAATGGAATGGAATGGAATAGAATCAACCCGAAGGGAATTGAATGGAATGTAATGGAATCAACCGGAATGGAATGGAATGGAATGGAATGGAATGGAATGGAATGGAATGCAATGGAATCAATGGGAATGGAATGGAATGGAATGGAATGGAATGGAATGGAATGGAATGGAATGGCGTGAAGTGGAATGGAATGGAATCAACCCGAATGGAATGCAATGGAAGGGAAGGGAATGGAATGGAACGGAACGGAATCAAACCGAATGGAATGGAATGGAATGGAATGGAATGGAATGGAATGGAATCAACCCGAAAGGAATGGAATGCAATGGAATGGATTGGAATGGTATCAACCCGAAAGGAATGGTATGGAATGGAATGGAATGGAATGGAATGGAATCTATACAAATGGAATGGAATGGAATGAAAAGGAATGGAATGGAATGGAATGGAATGGAATGG
Source organism: Pan paniscus (assembly GCF_029289425.2). Taxonomy (NCBI): domain Eukaryota; kingdom Metazoa; phylum Chordata; class Mammalia; order Primates; family Hominidae; genus Pan; species Pan paniscus. The sequence goes on from NC_073265.2 coordinate 16,502,979, forward strand.
AATGGAATGGAATGGAATCAACCCGCATGGATTGGAATGGAGAGGAATCAAGTCGAAACGAATGCAATGGAATTGAATGGAATTGAATGGAATAGAATCAACCCGAAAGGAATGGAATGGAATGGAATGGAATGGAATGGAATGGAATGGAATGGAATGGAATGGAATCAACACGAATGGAAAAGGACGGAGGGGAGTAGAATGGAATGGAATGCAATGGAATCAACCCAAATGGAATGGAATGGAATGGAATCAACCCGAATGGAATGGAATGGAATCAACTCGAATGGAATGGAATGGAATGGAATGGAACGGAATGGAATCAACCCGAATGGAATGGAATGGAATGGAATGGAATGGAATCAAACCGAAAGGAATGGATGGCAATGGAATGGAATGGAATGAAATCCACCCGAATGGAATGGAATGCAATTGAACCAACTCGAATGGAATGGATAGGAATGGAATGCAATGGAATCAACCCGAAAGGAATGGAATGCAATGGAATGGAATGGAATGGAATCAACCCGAATGGAAGGGAATGGAATGGAATGGAAGGGAATTGAATAGAATGCAAAGCAGTCAACCAGAATACAATGGAATGCAATGGAACAGAATGGAATAGAATGCAAAGCAATCAACCAGAATGGAATGGAAAGGAATGGAATGGAATGGAGTGGAAAGGAATGGAATCAAGCCGAATGGAATGGAATGGATTGGAATCAACTCGAATGGAATGGAATGGAATGGAATGGAATGGAATGGAATGGAATCAACACAAATGGAATGGAATGGAGTCGAATGGAAATGAATGGAATAGAATGGAATGGAATGCAATGAAAGCAACCCGAATGGAATGGAATGGAATGGAATGGAATCAACCCGAATGGAATGGAATGGAATGGAATAAACTCAAATGGAACGGAATGGAATGGAATGGAATGGAGTGGAATATAATCAACCCGATTGGAATGGAATGCTATGGAATGGAATGGAATCAACGTGAATGGAATGGAATGGAATGGAATGGAATGGAATGGAATGGAATGGAATGCAATCAACCCAAACGGAATGGAATGGAATAGAATGGAATGGAATGGAATGGAATGGAATGGCATGGAGTGCAATGGAATGGAATCAACCCGAATGGAATGCAATGAAAGGGAATGGAATGGAATGGAACGGAACGGAATCAACCCGAATGGAATGGAATGGAATGGAATGGAATCAACCCGAAAGGAATGGAATGCAATTGAATGGATTGGAATGGTATCAACCCGAATGGAATGGATTGGAATGGAATGGAATGGAATGGAATGGAATCTATCCGAATGGAATGGAAAGGAATGGAATGGAATGGATTGGAATGGAATGGAATGGAATCAACCGGAATGGAATGGAATGGAATGGAATGGAATGGAATGGAATGGAATGGAATCAACACGAATGGAATGGAATGGAGGGGAATGGAAGGGAATGCAATGAAATGGAATCAACCCGAATGGAATTTAATGCAATGGAATGGAATGCAATGGAATGGAATCAACCCGTATGGAAGGGAATGGAATGGAATGGAAAGGAATGAACCCGAAAAGAATGGAATAGAATGCAATGGAATGGAATGGAATGAAATGGAATCAACCCTATTGGAATGGAATGGAATGGAATGGACTAGAATGGAATCAATCTGAATGTAATGGAATGGAATGGAATGAAATGGAATGGAGTGGAATCAACCCGAATGAAAGGGAATGGAATGGAAATGAATGGAATGGAATGGAATGGAATCAACCCGAAAGGAATGGAATGGAAGGGAATGGAATGGAAAAGAATGGAATGGAATCAACCCCAATGGAATGGAAAGGAATGGCATGGAATGGAATGGAATGGAATGGAATGGAATCAACCCGAATGGAGTGGAGTGTTATGCAATGAAATGGAATGGATTGGAATGGAACGGAGTCAAAATGAAGCTAATGGAATGGAATGTGATTGAATGGACTAGAATCAACCCGATTGAAACTGAATGGAATGGAACGGAATGGAATCAACCAAAATGGAATGGAGTGGAATGGAATCAACCCCAAAGGAATAGAATGGAATGGAACGGAATGGAATGGAATGGAATGGAATGGAATCAACCCGAATGGAATGGAATGGAATGGAATGGAATCAACCCGAATGGAATGGAATGTAGTGGAGTGGAATGAAATGGAATCAACCCGATTGGAGTGGAATGGAACGGAATGGAATGGAACGGACTGGAATCAACGCGAATCGAATGGAATGGAAATGAATAGAATGCAAGGGAATGGAATGGAATCAACCCGAATGGAATGGAATGTAATTGAATGGAATGGAATGGAATGAAATGGAACAAAATCGAATCAACCCAAATGGAATGGAATGGAATAGAATGGAATGGAATGGAGTAGAATGGAATGGTATCAACCCCATTGGAATGGAATGTAATTGAATTGAATGGAATGGAATGGAATGAAATGGAACGAAATGGAATCAACCCGAACGGAATGGAATTGAATGGAATGGAATGGAATCAACCCGAATGGAATGGAATCAATCCGAATGGAATGGAATGGAACGGAACGGAATGGAATGGAATCAACCGGAATGGAATGGAATTGAAAGGAATTGAATGGAATGGAATGGAATCAACCCGAATGGGATGGAATGGAAGGGAACGGAATGGAATGGTATGGAATCAACCCGAGTGGAATGGAATGTAATTGAATGGAATGGAATGGAATGGAATGCAATGGAACGAAATGGAATCAACCCGAATGGAATGGAATGGAAAGGAATGGAACGGAATGTCATGGAATGGAATGGAATGGAATGGAATCAACCCGAATGGAATGGAATGGAATGGAATGGAATGGAAAAGAATGGAATCAAAACGAACGGAATGGAATGGAATGGAATGGAAACAACCCGAATGGAATCGATTGGAATGCAATGGAATGGAATGGAATGGAATAGAATCAACCCGAAGGGAATTGAATGGAATGGAATGGAATCAACCGGAATGGAATGGAATGGAATGGAATGGAATGGAATGGAATGGAATCAATGTGAATGGAATGGAATGGAATGGAAAGGAATGGAATGGAATGGCATGAAGTGGAATGGAATGGAATCAACCCGAATGGAATGCAATGGAAGGGAATGGAATGGAATGGAACGGAACGGAATGAAACCGAATGGAATGGAATGGAATGGAATGGAATGGAATGGAATGGAATCAACCCGAAAGGAATGGAATGCAATGGAATGGATTGGAATGGTATCAAGCCGAATGGAATGGTATGGAATGGAACTTATCCAAATGGAATGGAATGGAATGGAAAGGAATGGAATGGAATGGAATGGAATGGAACGGAATCAACCCGCTTGGATTGGAATGGAGAGGAATCAAGTCGAAAGGAATGCAATGGAATGGAATGGAATTGAATGGAATAGAATCAACCGGAATGGAATGGAATGGAATGGAATGGAATGGAATGGAATGGAATGGAATCAACACGAATGGAAAAGGACGGAGGGGAATAGAATGGAATGGAATGCAATGGAATCAACCCAAATGGAATGGAATGGAATGGAATCAACCCGAATGGAATGGAATGGAATGGAATCAACTCGAATGGAATGGAATGGAATGGAATGGATTCAACCCGAATGGAATGGAATGGAATGGAATGGAATCAACCCGAAAGCAATGGATGGCAATGGAATGGAATGGAATGGAATCCACACGAATGGAATGGAATGCAATTGAATCAACTCGAATGGAATGGATAGGAATGGAATGCAATGGAATCAACCCGAAAGGAATGGAATGCAATGGAATGGAATGGAATGGAATCAACCCGAATGGAAGGGAATGGAATGGAATGGAAGGGAATTGAATAGAATGCAAAGCAGTCAACCAGAATAGAATGGAATGCAATGGAACTGAATGGAATAGAATGCAAAGCAATCAACCTGAATGGAATGGAAAGGAATGGAATGGAATGGAGTGGAATGGAATGGAATGGAATCAAGCCGAATGGAATGGAATGGATTGCAATCAACTCGAATGGAATGGAATGGAATGGAATAGAATCAACACAAATGGAATGGAATGGAGTCGAATGGAAATGAATGGAATAGAATGGAATGGAATGCAATGAAAGCAACCCGAATGGAATGGAATGGAATGGAATGGAATCAACCCGAATGGAATGGAATGGAATGGAATGAATTCGAATGGAACGGAATGGAATGGAATGAACTCGAATGGAACGGAAAAGAATGGAATGGAATGGAATGGAATATAATCAACCCGATTGGAATGGAATGCAATGGAATGGAATGGAATCAACGCGAATGGAATGGAATGGAATGGAATGGAATGGAGTGGAATGGAATGGCATGGAGTGTAATGGAATGGAATCAACCCGAATGGAATGCAATGAAATGGAATGGAATGGAATGGAACGGAATGGAATCAACCCGAATGGAATGGAATGGAATGGAATGGAATCAACCCGCAAGGAATGGAATGCAATGGAATGGATTGGAATGGTATCAACCCGAATGGAATGGAATGGAATGGAATGGAATGGAATGGAGTCTATCCGAATGGAATGGAATGGAATGGAAAGGAATGGATTGGAATGGAATGGAATGGAATCAACCTGAATGGAATGGAATGGAAGGGAATGGAATGGAATGGAATGGAATGGAATCAACACGAATGGAATGGAATGGAGGGGAATGGAAGGGAATGGAATGGATTGGAATGGAACGGAATCAAAATGAATCTTATGGAATGGAATGTGATGCAATGGACTGGAATCAACCCGATTGAAACTGAATGGAATGGAACGGAATGGAATCAACCAAAATGGAATGGAGTGGAATGGAATAAACCCGAATGGAATAGAATGGAATGGAATGGAATGGAATGGAATGGAATGGAATGGAATCAACCCGAATGGAATGGAATGGAATGGAATGGAATCAACCCGAATGGAATGGAATGTAGTGGAGTGGAATGAAATGGAATCAACCCAATTGGAATGGAATGGAACGGAATGGAATGGAACGGACTGGAATCAACCCGAATCGAATGCAATGGAAATGAATAGAATGCAAGGGAATGGAATGGAATCAACCCGAATGGAATGGAATGTAACTGAATGGAATGGAATGGAATGAAATGGAACAAAATCGAATCAACCCAAATGGAATGGAATGGAATAGAATGGAATGGAATGGAATAGAATGGAATGGAATGGAATCAACCCCATTGGAATGGAATGTAATTGAATTGAATGGAATGGAATGGAATGAAATGGAACGAAATGGAATCAACCCGAACGGAATGGAATTTAATGGAATGGAATGGAATCAACCCGAATGGAATGGAATCCATCCGAATGGAATGGAAAGGAACAGAACGGAATGGAATGGAATCAACCGGAATGGAATGGAATGGATAGCAATGGAATGGAATGGAATGGAATCAACCCGAATGGGATGGAATGGAATGGAATGGAATGGAATGGAGTCAACCCGAGTGGAATGGAATGTAATTGAATGGAATGGAATGAAATGGAACGAAATGGAATCAACCCGAATGGAATGGAATGGAAAGGAATGGAATGGAATGGCATGGATTGGAATGGAATGGAATGGAATTAACCCGAATGGAATGGAATGGAATGGAATGGAATGGAATGGAATGGAATGGAATCAACACGAATGGAATGGAATGCAATGGCATGGAATGGAATGGAATGGAATGGAGTCAATCCGAATGGAATGGAATGGAAAGGAATGGAATGGGATAGAATGTAATGAATTGGAATGGAATGGAATGGAATGAAATGGAATATAATGGAATGGAATTAACCCGAATGGAATGGAATGGTATGGAATGCAATGGAATGGAATGGAATGGAATGGAATCAACCCGATTGGAATGGAATGGAATGGAATGGAATAGAATGGAATCAACCCGAATGGAATGGAATGGAATGGAATGGAATGGAATTGCATGGAATGAAATGGAATCAACCTGAATGAAATGGAATGGAATGGAACGGAATGGAATGGAATGGAATCAACCTGAATGAAATGGAATGGAATGGAATGGGATGGAATGGAATCAACCCGAAAGGAATGGAATGGAAGGGAATGGAGTGGAATCGAATGGAATGGAATGGTAACAACCCGAATGGAATGGAATGAAATGGAATGGAAATGAATGGAATGGAATGGCATGGAATCAACCCGAATGGAATGGAATAGAATGGAATGAAATGGAATGGAATCAACCCGAATGGAATGCAATGGAATGGAATGGAATCAACTCGAATGGAATGGAATTCAATGGAATGGAATTTAGTCGAATCAAGACGAATGGATTGGAATGAAATGGAATCAACTGAAATGGAATGGAGTGGAATGGAATGGAATCGAATCAACAGAAATAGAATGGAAAGGAATGGAATGGAATGGAATGGAATGGAGTCAATCCGAAAGGAATGGAATAGAATGGAATGGAATAGAATGTAATGGAATGGAATGGAATGGAATGGAATGAAATGGAATATAATGGAATGGAATCACCCCGAATGGAATGGAATGGTATGGAATGCAATGGAATGGAATGGAATTGAATGGAATCAACCCGATTGGAATGGAATGCAATGGAATGGAATGCAATGGAATGGAATCAACCCGAATGGAAAGGAATGGAATGTAATGGAAAGGAATAAACACGAAAAGAATGGAATGGAATGCAATGGATTGGAATGGAATGAAATGGAATCAAACCGATTGGAATGGAATGGAATGGAATGGACTAGAATGGAATCAACCTGAGTGTAATGTAATGGAATGGAATGACATGGAATGGAGTGGAATCACTCCGAATGAAATGGAATGGAATGGAAATGAATGGAATGGAATGGAATGGAATCAACCCGAAAGGAATGGAATGGAAGGTAATGGAATGGAATAGAATGGAATGGAATGGAATCAACCCTAATGGAATGGAATGGAATGGAATGGAATTAAATGCTATGAAATGGAACGGAATGGAATCAACCCCAATGGAATGGAAAGGAATGGCATGGAATGGAATGGAATGGAATGGAATCAACCCGAATGGAGCGGAGTGGAATGCAATGGAATGGAATGGATTGGAATGGAATGGAGTCAAAATGAATCTAATGGAATGGAATGGAATGGAATGGACTGGAATCAACCCGATTGTAACTGAATGGAATGGAACGGAATGGAATCAACCAGAATGGAATGGAGTGGAATGGAATCAACCCGAATGGAATGGAATGGAATGGAATCAACCCAAATGGAAAGGAATGTAATGGAGTGGAATGAAATGGAATCAACCCGAATGGAATGGAATGGAACGGAATGGAATGGAACGGACTGGAATCAACCCGAATCGAATGGAATGGAAATGAATAGAATGCAAGGGAATGGAATGGAATCAACCCGAATGGAATGGAATGTAATTGAATGGAATGGAATGGAATGAAATGGAACAAAATCGAATCAACCCAAATGGAATGGAATGGAATGGAATCAACCCGAATGGAATGGAATGGAATGGAATGGAATGGAATGGAATCAACACGAATTGAATGGAATGTAATGGAGTGGAATGAAATGGAATCAAACCGAATGGAATGGAATGGAACGGAATGGATTGGAACGGACTGGAATCAACCCAAATCAAATGGAATGGAAATGAATAGAATGCAAGGGAATGGAATGGAATCAACCCGAATGGAATGGAATGTAATTGAATGGAATGGAATGGAATGGAACAAAATCGAATCAACCCAAATGGAATGGAATGGAATAGAATGGAATGGAATGGAATAGAATGGAATTGAATGGAATAGAATGGAATGGAATGGAATCAACCCGAATGGAATGGAATGTAATTCAATTGAATGGAATGGAATGGAATGAAATGGAACGAAATGGAATCAACCCGAACGGAATGGAATTGAATGGAAAGGAATGGAATCAACCCGAATGGAATGGAATGGAAGGGAATGGAATGGAATGGAATGGAATGGAATCAACCCGAGTGGAACGGAATGTAATTGAATGGAATGGAATGGAATGGAATGAAATGGAACGAAATGGAATCAACCCGAGTGGAATGGAATGGAAAGGAATGGAATGGAATGGAATGGAATGGAATCAACCCGAATGGAATGGAATGGAATGGAATGGAATGGAATGGAATGGAATCAACACGAATGGAATGGAATGGAATGGCATGGAATGGAATGGAATGGAATGGAATCAACCCGAATGGAATGGAATGAAATGCAGTGGAATGAAATGGAATCAACCCGAATGGAATGGAATGGAACGGAATGGAATGGAACCGACTGGAATCAACCCGAATGGAATGTAATGGAAATGAATGGAATGCAAGGGAATGGAATGGAATCAACCCGAATGGAATGGAATGTAATTGAATGGAATGGAATGGAATGAAATGGAACAAAATCGAATCAACCCAAATGGAATGGAATGGAAAAGAATGGAATGGAATGGAATAGAATGGAATGGAATGGAATCAACCCGAATGGAATGGAATGTAATTCAATTGAATGGAATGGAATGGAATGAAATGGAACGAAATGGAATCAACCCGAACGGAATGGAATTGAATGGAATGGAATGGAATCAACCCGAATGGAATGGAACCAATCCGAATGGAATGGAGTGGAACGGAATGGAATGGAATCAACCGGAATGGAATGGAATGGAAAGGAATGGAATGGAATGCAATGGAATCAACCCGAATGGAATGGAATGGAAGGGAATGGAATGGAATTGAATGGAATGGAATCAACCCGAGTGGAACGGAATGTAATTGAATGGAATGGAATGGAATGGAATGGAATGGAATGGAATGGAATCAACCCGAATGGAATGGAATGGAATGGAATGGAATGGAATGGAATGGAATCAACACCAATGGAATGGAATGGGATGAAATGGAACAAAATCGAATCAACCCAAATGGAATGGAATGGAATAGAATGGAATGGAATGGAATAGAATGGAATGGAGTGGAATCAACCCGAAAGGAATGGAATGTAATTCAATTGAATGGAATGGAATGAAATGGAACGAAATGGAATCAACCCGATCGGAATGGAATTGAATGGAATGGAATGGAATCAACCCGAATGCAACGGAACCAATCCGAATGGAATGGTATGGAACGGAATGGAATGGAATCTACCGGAATGGAATGGAATGGAAAGGAATGGAATGGAATGGAATGGAATCAACCCGAATGGAATGGAATGGAAGGGAATGGAATGGAATGGAATGGAATGGAATCAACCCAAGTAGAACGGAATGTAATTGAATGGAATGGAATGGAATGGAATGAAATGCAACGAAATGGAATCAACCCGAGTGGAATGGAATGGAAAGGAATGGAATGGAATGGAGTGGAATGGAATGGAGTGAATCCGCAAGGAATGGAATGGAATGGAATGGAATAGAATGTAATGGATTGGAATGGAATGGAATGGAATGAAATGGAATATAATGGAATGGAATCATCCCGAATGGAATGGAATGGTATGGAATGCAATGGAATGGAGTGGAATTGAATGGAATCAACCCGATTGGAACGGAATGGAATGCAATGGAATCGAATGCAATAGAATGGAATCAACCCGAATGGAATGAAATTGAATGGAAAAGAATGGAATCAAACCGAATGGAATGGAATGGAATGGAAAGGAATCCACCCAAATGGAATGGAATGGAATGGAATGGAATGGAATGGAATGGAATGGAATCAGCAGGAATGGAATGGAATGGAACGGAATGGAATGCAATCAACACGAATGGAATGGAATGGAATGGAATCAATGAGAGTGGAATGGAATAAAATGGAATGGAATGGAATAAACACGAATGGAATGGAAGGGAATTGAATGGAAAGGAATCAACCCGAATTGAATTACATGAAATGGATTGGAAAGGAATGGAATGGAATGGAACCAACCGGAATGGAATGGAATGGAATGGAATAAACCCGAATGGAATGGAATGCAATGGAATCAAATGGAATGGAATGGAATCAACTCGAATGGAAAGGAATGGAATGGAATGGAATGGAGACGAATGGAATCAACCCGAATGGAATGGAATGGAATGGAATGGAATGGAATGGAATGGAATGGAATGGAATCAACCCGAACGGAATTTAATGGAATGTAATGGAATGGAATGGAATGGAAACAACACAAATGGAATGGAATGGATAGGAATGGAATGCAATGGAATGGAATGGAATGGAATGGAATGGAATGGAATGGAATGGAATGGAATGGAATCAACCCGAATGGAATGCAATGGAATGGAAAGGAATGGAATGGAATGGAATGGAATGGAAAAGAATGGAATCAAAACGAACGGAATGGAATGGAATGGAATGGAAACAACCCGAATGGAATCGATTGGAATGGAATGGAATGGAATGGAATGGAATAGAATCAACCCGAAGGGAATTGAATGAAATGGAATGGAATCAACCGGAATGAAATGGAATGGAATGGAATGGAATGGAATGCAATGGAATCAATGCGAATGGAATGGAATGGAATGGAATGGAATGGAATGGAATGGCATGAAGTGGAATGGAATGGAATCAACCCGAATGGAATGCAATGGAAGGGAATGGAGTGGAATGGAACGGAACGGAATCAAACCGAATGGAATGCAATGGAATGGAATGGAATGGAATCAACCCGAAAGGAATGGAATGCAATGGAATGGATTGGAATGGTATCAACCCGAATGGAATTGTATGGAATGGAATGGAATGGAATGGAATGCAATGGAATGGAATCTATCCAAATGGAATGGAATGGAATGGAAAGGAATGGAATGGAATGGAATGGAATGGAATGGAATGGAATCAACCCGCATGGATTGGAATGGAGAGGAATCAAGTCCAAAGGAATGCAATGGAATTGAATGGAATTGAATGGAATAGAATCAACCCGAATGGAATGGAATGGAATGGAATGGAATGGAATGGAATGGAATGGAATGGAATCAACACGAATGGAAAAGGACGGAGGGGTATAGAATGGAATGGAATGCAATGGAATCAACCCAAATGGAATGAAATGGAATGGAATCAACCCGAATGGAATGGAATGGAATGGAATCAACTCGAATGGAATGGAATGGAACGGAATGGAATCAACCCGAAAGGAATGGATGCCAATGGAATGGAATGGAATGGAATCCACCCGAATGGAATGGAATGCAATTGAATCAACTCGAATGGAATGGATAGGAATGGAATGCAATGGAATCAACCCGAAATGAATGGAATGCAATGGAATGGAATGGAATGGAATCAACCCGAATGGAATGGAATGGAATGGAATGGATGGGAATTGAATAGAATGCAAAGCAGTCAACCAGAATACAATGGAATGCAATGGAACTGAATGGAATAGAATGCAAAGCAATCAACCAGAATGGAATGGAAAGGAATGGAATGGAATGGAGTGGAATGGAATGGAATCAACCCGAATGGAATGGAATGGATTGGAATCAACTCGAATGGAATGGAATGGAATGGAATGGAATGGAATGGAATGGAATCAACACAAATGGAATGGAATGGAGTCGAATGGAAATGAATGGAATAGAATGGAATGGAATGGAATGGAATCAACCCAAACGGAATGGAATGGAATAGAATGGAATGGAATGGAATGGAATGGAATGGCATGGAGTGTAATGCAATGGAATCAACCCGAATGGAAGGCAATGAAAGGGAATGGAAAGGAATGGAACGGAACGGAATCAACCCGAATGGAATGGAATGGAATGGAATGGAATGGAATCACCCCGAAAGGAATGGAATGCCATGGAATGGATTGGAATGGTATCAACCCGAATGGAATGGAATGGAATGGAATGGAATGGAATGGAATCTATCCGAATGGAATGGAATGGAATGGAAAGGAATGGATTGGAATGGAATGGAATGGAATCAACCTGAATGGAATGGAATGGAATGGAATGGAATGGAATGGAATGGAATGGAATGGAATGGAATCAACACGAATGGAATGGAATGGAGGGGAATGGAAGGGAATGCAATGCAATGGAATCAACCCGAATGGAATTGAATGCAATGGAATGGAACGCAATGGAATGGAATCAACCCGAATGGAAGGGAATGGAATGGAATGGAAAGGAATAAACCCGAAAAGAATGGAATAGAAAGCAATGGAATGGAATGGAATGAAATGGAATCAACCCGATTGGAATGGAATGGAATGGAATGGACTAGAATGGAATCAATCTGAATGTAATGTAATGGAATGGAATGAAATGGAATGGAGTGGAATCAACCCGAATGAAATGGAATGGAATGGAATGGAATGGAAATGAATGGAATGGAATCAACCCGAAAGGAATGGAATGGAAGGGAAAGGAATGGAAAAGAATGGAATGGAATGGAATGGAATCAACCCCAATGGAATGGAAAGGAATGGCATGGAATGGAATGGAATGGAATGGAATCAACCCGAATGGAGTGGAGTGTTATGCAATGAAATGGAATGGATTGGAATGGAACGGAGTCAAAATGAATCTAATGGAATGGAATGTGATGGAATGGACTGGAATCAACCCGATTGGAACTGAATGGAATGGAACGGAATGGAATCAACCAAAATGGAATGGAGTGGAATGGAATCAACCCGAATGGAATAGAATGCAATGGAACGGAATGGTATGGAATGGAATGGAATGGAATCAACCCGAATGGAATGGAATGGAATGGAATGGAATCAACCCGAATGGAATGGAATGTAGTAGAGTGGAATGAAATGGAATCAACCCGATTGGAATGGAATGGAACGGAATGGAATGGAACGGACTGGAATCAACCCGAATCGAATGGAATGGAAATGAATAGAATGCAAGGGAATGGAATGGAATCAACCCGAATGGAATGGAATGTAATTGAATGGAATGGAATGGAATGAAATGGAACAAAATCGAATCAACCCAAATGGAATGGAATGGAATAGAATGGAATGGAATGGAGTGGAATAGAATGGAATGGAATGGAATCAACCCCATTGGAATGGAATGTAATTGAATTTAATGGAATGGAATGGAATGAAATGGAACGAAATGGAATCAACCCGAACGGAATGGAATGGAATGGAATGGAATGGAATCAACCCGAATGGAATGGAATCAATCCGAATGGAATGGAATGGAACGGAACGGAATGGAATGGAATCAACCGGAATGGAATGGAATTGAAAGGAATGGAATGGAATGGAATGGAATCAACCCGAATGGGATGGAATGGAAGGGAACGGAATGGAATGGAATGGAATCAACCCGAGTGGAATGGAATGTAATTGAATGGAATGGAATGGAATGGAATGCAATGGAACGAAATGGAATCAACCCGAATGGAATGGAATGGAAAGGAATGGAATGGAATGGCATGGAATGGGATGGAATGGAATGGAATCAACCAGAATGGAATGGAATGGAATGGAATCAACACGAATGGAATGGAATGGAATGGCATGGAATGGAATGGAATGTAATGGAGTCAATGCGAATGGAATGGAATGGAAAGGAATGGAATGGGATAGAATGTAATGGATTGGAATGGAATGGAATGGAATGAAATAGAATATAATGGAATGGAATCAACCCGAATGGAATGGAATGGTATGGAATGCAATGGAATGGAATGGAATGGAATGGAATTGCATGGAATGGAATGGAATCAACCCGAATGAAATGGAATGGAATGGAATGGAATGGAATGGAATGGAATCAACCTGAATGGAATGGAATGGAATGGAATGGAATGGAATGGAATGGAATGGAATGGAATGGAATCAACCCGAAAGGAATGGAATGGCAGGGGATGGAATGGAATAGAATGGAATGGAATGGAAACAACCCGAATGGAATGGAATGGAATGGAATGGAAAGGAATGGAATGGAATGGAATGGAATCAACCCAAGGGGAACGGAATGTAATTGAATGGAATGGAATGGAATGGAATGAAATGCAACGATATGGAATCAACCCGAGTGGAATGGAATGGAAAGGAATGGAATGGAATGGAATGGAATGGAATGGAATGGAATGGAGTCAATCCGAAAGGAATGGAATGGAATGGAATGGAAAAGAATGTAATGGATTGGAATGGAATGGAATGGAATGAAATGGAATATAATGGAATGGAAAAGAATGTAATGGATTGGAATGGAATGGAATGGAATGAAATGGAATATAATGGAATGGAATTACCCCGAATGGAATGGAATGGTATGGAATGCAATGGAATGGAATGGAATTGAATGGAATCAACCCGATTGGAATGGAATGGAATGCAATGGAATGGAATGGAATAGAATGGAATCAACCCGAATGGAATGCAATTGAATGGAAAAGAATGGAATCAAACCGAATGGAATGGAATGGAATGGAATGGAATCAACGCAAATGGAATGGAATGGAATGGAATGGAAAGAAATGGAATGGAATGGAATCAGCAGGAATGGAATGGAATGGAACGGAATAGAATGCAATCAACACGAATGGAATGGAATGGAATGGAATCAATGAGAGTGGAATGGAATAAAATGGAATGGAATGGAATAAACACGAATGGAATGGAAGGGAATTGAATGGAAAGGAATCAACCCGAATTGAATTGCATGAAATGGATTGGAAAGGAATGGAATGGAATGGAACCAACCGGAATGGAATGGAATGGAATGGAATGGAATGGAATGGAATCAACCCGAATGGAATGGAATGCAATGGAATCAAATAAAATGGAATGGAATCAACTCGAATGGAAAGGAATGGAATGGAATGGAATGGAGACGAATGGAATCAACCCGAATGCAATGGAATGGAATGGAATGGAATGGAATGGAATGGAATGGAAACAACCCGAACGGAATGGAATGGAATGGAATGGAATGGAATGGAATGGAATGGAAACAACACAAATGGAATGGAATGGATTGGAATGGAATGCAATGGAATGGAATGGAATGGAATGGAATGGAAACAACCCGAACGGAATGGAATGGAATGGAATGGAATGGAATGGAATGGAATGGAAACAACACAAATGGAATGAATGGAATGAAATCAACCGTAATGGAATGGAATGGAATGGAATGGAATGGAATCAACCCGAATGGAGTGGAATGGGATGGAACGGAATGGAATGGAATCAACCCGAATGGAATGGAATGGAATGGAATGGAATGGAATGAACATGAATGGAGTGGAATGGAGTGGAATGGAATGGACTGGAATGAAATGGAATCACACCGAATGGAATGGAATGGAATGGAATGGGATGGAATGGAATGAAATGGAATCACACAGAATGGAATGGAATGGAATGGAATGGAATGGAATGGAAACAACCCGAATGGAATCGATTGGAATGCAATGGAATGGAATGGAATGGAATAGAATCAACCCGAAGGGAATTGAATGGAATGGAATGGAATCAACCGGAATGGAATGGAATGGAATGGAATGGAATGGAATGGAATGGAATGGAATGGAATCAATGCGAATGGAATGGATTGGAATGGAAAGGAATGGAATGGAATGGCATGAAGTGGAATGGAATGGAATCAACGCGAATGGAATGCAATGGAAGGGAATGGAATGGAATGGAACGGAAAGGAATCAAACCGAATGGAATGGAATGGAATGGAATGGAATGGAATCAACCCGAAAGGAATGGAATGCAATGGAATGGATTGGAATGGTATCAAGCCGAATGGAATGGTATGGAATGGAATCTATCCAAATGGAATGGAATGGAATGGAAAGGAAAGGAATGGAATGGAATGGAATGGAATGGAATGGAATCAACCCGCTTGGACTGGAATGGAGAGGAATCAAGTCGAAAGGAATGCAATGGAATGGAATGGAATTGAATGGAATAGAATCAACCGGAATGGAATGGAATGGAATGGAATGGAATGGAATGGAATGGAATCAACACGAATGGAAAAGGACGGAGGGGAATAGAATGGAATGGAATGCAATGGAATCAACCCAAATGGAATGGAATGGAATGGAATCAACCCGAATGGAATGGAATGGAATGGAATCAACTCGAATGGAATGGAATGGAATGGAATGGATTCAACCCGAATGGAATGGAATGCAATTGAATCAACTCGAATGGAATGGATAGGAATGGAATGCAATGGAATCAACCCGAAAGGAATGGAATGCAATGGAATGGAATGGAATGGAATCAACCCGAATGGAAGGGAATGGAATGGAATGGAAGGGAATTGAATAGAATGCAAAGCAGTCAACCAGAATAGAATGGAATGCAATGGAACTGAATGGAATAGAATGCAAAGCAATCAACCTGAATGGAATGGAAAGGAATGGAATGGAATGGAGTGGAATGGAATGGAATGGAATCAACCCGAATGGAATGGAATGGATTGGAATCAACTCGAATGGAATGGAATGGAATGGAATGGAATGGAATGGAATGGAATAGAATCAACACAAATGGAATGGAATGGAGTCGAATGGAAATGAATGGAATAGAATGGAATGGAATGCAATGAAAGCAACCCGAATGGAATGGAATGGAATGGAATGGAATCAACCCGAATGGAATGGAATGGAATGGAATGGAATCAACCCGAATGGAATGGAATGGAATGGAATGAATTCGAATGGAACGGAATGGAATGGAATGAACTCGAATGGAACGGAAAAGAATGGAATGGAATGGAATGGAATATAATCAACCCGATTGGAATGGAATGCAATGGAATGGAATGGAATCAACGCGAATGGAATGGAATGGAATGGAATGGAATGGAGTGGAATGGAATGGCATGGAGTGTAATGGAATGGAATCAACCCGAATGGAATGCAATGAAATGGAATGGAATGGAATGGAACGGAATGGAATCAACCCGAATGGAATGGAATGGAATGGAATGGAATCAACCCGCAAGGAATGGAATGCAATGGAATGGATTGGAATGGTATCAACCCGAATGGAATGGAATGGAATGGAATGGAATGGAATGGAATGGAATGGAATGGAATCTATCCGAATGGAATGGAATGGAATGGAAAGGAATGGATTGGAATGGAATGGAATGGAATCAACCTGAATGGAATGGAATGGAAGGGAATGGAATGGAATGGAATGGAATGGAATCAACACGAATGGAATGGAATGGAGGGGAATGGAATGCAATGGAATGGAATCAACCCGAATGGAAGGAAATGGAATGGAATGGAATGGAATGGAATGGAATGGAATGGAATGGAATCAACCCGCATGGATTGGAATGGAGAGGAATCAAGTCGAAAGGAATGCAATGGAATTGAATGGAATTGAATGGAATAGAATCAACCCGAATGGAATGGAATGGAATGGAATGGAATGGAATGGAATGGAATGGAATGGAATCAACACGAATGGAAAAGGACGGAGGGGAATAGAATGGAATGGAATGCAATGGAATCAACCCAAATGGAATGGAATGGAATGGAATCAACCCGAATGGAATGGAATGGAATGGAATCAACTCGAATGGAATGGAATGGAATGGAATGGAATGGAATGGAATGGAATGAAATCAACATGAATGGAATGGACTCAAACTGAATTGAATGGAATGGAAAAGAATGGAATGGAATGGAATCAACCCAAATGGAATGGAATGGAATGGCATCAACCCGAATGGCATGTAATGTAATGGAATGGAATGGAATGGAATTAACCCAAATGCAATGTAAAGGAATGGTATGGAATGGAATCAAACCGAATGGATTGGAATGGAATGGAATGGAATGGAATCAACCCGAATGGATTGGAATGGAATGCAATGGAATGGAATGGAATGGAATGGAATGGAATGGAATCAACACGAATTTAATGAAATGGAATGGAATGCAATGGAATGGAATCAAACCGAATGGAATGGAATGCAATGGAATGGAATGGAATTTAATGGATTGGAATGGAATCAACCCGATTGGAATGGAATGCAATGGAATGGAATGGAATTTAATGGATTGGAATGCAATCAACCCGAATAGAATGGTATGGAATGGAATGGAATGGAATGGAGTGGAATGGATTTGAATGGAATCAACCCGAATAGAATGGCTTGGAATGGAATGGAATTGAATGGAATGGAATGGAATGGAATGGAAGCAACCCGAATGGAATGGAATGGAATGGAATTGAATGGAATCAACCGGAATGGAATCGAATGCAATGGAATGGAATTGAACGGACTGGAATGAACCCGAATGGAATGGAATGGAAGGGAAGGGAATGGAATCAACCCGAATAGAATGGAATGGAATGGCATGGAATGGAATGGAATGGAAAGGAATCAACCCGAATGGAATGCAATGGAATGGCATGGAATGCAAAGGAATGGAATGGAGTCAATCCGACTGGAACGGAATGGAATGGAATGGAATCAACTCAAATGGAATGGAATGGAATGGAATGGACTCAATCCGAAATAAATGGAATGGAACATAATGGAATAGAATGGAATGGAATCAACCCGAATGGAATGCAATGGAATGGAAAGGAATGGAATGGAATGGAAAAGAATGGAATCAAAACGAACGGAATGGAATGGAATGGAATGGAAACAACCCGAATGGAATCGATTGGAATGGAATGGAATGGAATAGAATCAACCCGAAGGGAATTGAATGGAATGTAATGGAATCAACCGGAATGGAATGGAATGGAATGGAATGGAATGGAATGGAATGGAATGCAATGGAATCAATGGGAATGGAATGGAATGGAATGGAATGGAATGGAATGGAATGGAATGGAATGGAATGGAATGGCGTGAAGTGGAATGGAATGGAATCAACCCGAATGGAATGCAATGGAAGGGAAGGGAATGGAATGGAACGGAACGGAATCAAACCGAATGGAATGGAATGGAATGGAATGGAATGGAATGGAATGGAATCAACCCGAAAGGAATGGAATGCAATGGAATGGATTGGAATGGTATCAACCCGAAAGGAATGGTATGGAATGGAATGGAATGGAATGGAATGGAATGGAATCTATACAAATGGAATGGAATGGAATGAAAAGGAATGGAATGGAATGGAATGGAATGGAATGGAATGGAATGGAATGGAATGGAATGGAATGGAATCAACCCGCATGGATTGGAATGGAGAGGAATCAAGTCGAAACGAATGCAATGGAATTGAATGGAATTGAATGGAATAGAATCAACCCGAAAGGAATGGAATGGAATGGAATGGAATGGAATGGAATGGAATGGAATGGAATGGAATGGAATGGAATGGAATCAACACGAATGGAAAAGGACGGAGGGGAGTAGAATGGAATGGAATGCAATGGAATCAACCCAAATGGAATGGAATGGAATGGAATCAACCCGAATGGAATGGAATGGAATCAACTCGAATGGAATGGAATGGAATGGAATGGAACGGAATGGAATCAACCCGAATGGAATGGAATGGAATGGAATGGAATGGAATCAAACCGAAAGGAATGGATGGCAATGGAATGGAATGGAATGAAATCCACCCGAATGGAATGGAATGCAATTGAACCAACTCGAATGGAATGGATAGGAATGGAATGCAATGGAATCAACCCGAAAGGAATGGAATGCAATGGAATGGAATGGAATGGAATCAACCCGAATGGAAGGGAATGGAATGGAATGGAAGGGAATTGAATAGAATGCAAAGCAGTCAACCAGAATACAATGGAATGCAATGGAACAGAATGGAATAGAATGCAAAGCAATCAACCAGAATGGAATGGAAAGGAATGGAATGGAATGGAGTGGAAAGGAATGGAATCAAGCCGAATGGAATGGAATGGAACGGAACGGAATGGAATGGAATCAACCGGAATGGAATGGAATTGAAAGGAATGGAATGGAATGGAATGGAATCAACCCGAATGGGATGGAATGGAAGGGAACGGAATGGAATGGAATGGAATCAACCCGAGTGGAATGGAATGTAATTGAATGGAATGGAATGGAATGGAATGCAATGGAACGAAATGGAATCAACCCGAATGGAATGGAATGGAAAGGAATGGAATGGAATGGCATGGAATGGGATGGAATGGAATGGAATCAACCAGAATGGAATGGAATGGAATGGAATCAACACGAATGGAATGGAATGGAATGGCATGGAATGGAATGGAATGTAATGGAGTCAATGCGAATGGAATGGAATGGAAAGGAATGGAATGGGATAGAATGTAATGGATTGGAATGGAATGGAATGGAATGAAATAGAATATAATGGAATGGAATCAACCCGAATGGAATGGAATGGTATGGAATGCAATGGAATGGAATGGAATGGAATGGAATTGCATGGAATGGAATGGAATCAACCCGAATGAAATGGAATGGAATGGAATGGAATGGAATGGAATGGAATGGAATCAACCTGAATGGAATGGAATGGAATGGAATGGAATGGAATGGAATGGAATGGAATGGAATCAACCCGAAAGGAATGGAATGGCAGGGGATGGAATGGAATAGAATGGAATGGAATGGAAACAACCCGAATGGAATGGAATGGAATGGAATGGAAAGGAATGGAATGGAATGGAATGGAATCAACCCAAGGGGAACGGAATGTAATTGAATGGAATGGAATGGAATGGAATGAAATGCAACGATATGGAATCAACCCGAGTGGAATGGAATGGAAAGGAATGGAATGGAATGGAATGGAATGGAATGGAATGGAATGGAGTCAATCCGAAAGGAATGGAATGGAATGGAATGGAAAAGAATGTAATGGATTGGAATGGAATGGAATGGAATGAAATGGAATATAATGGAATGGAAAAGAATGTAATGGATTGGAATGGAATGGAATGGAATGAAATGGAATATAATGGAATGGAATTACCCCGAATGGAATGGAATGGTATGGAATGCAATGGAATGGAATGGAATTGAATGGAATCAACCCGATTGGAATGGAATGGAATGCAATGGAATGGAATGGAATAGAATGGAATCAACCCGAATGGAATGCAATTGAATGGAAAAGAATGGAATCAAACCGAATGGAATGGAATGGAATGGAATGGAATCAACGCAAATGGAATGGAATGGAATGGAATGGAAAGAAATGGAATGGAATGGAATCAGCAGGAATGGAATGGAATGGAACGGAATAGAATGCAATCAACACGAATGGAATGGAATGGAATGGAATCAATGAGAGTGGAATGGAATAAAATGGAATGGAATGGAATAAACACGAATGGAATGGAAGGGAATTGAATGGAAAGGAATCAACCCGAATTGAATTGCATGAAATGGATTGGAAAGGAATGGAATGGAATGGAACCAACCGGAATGGAATGGAATGGAATGGAATGGAATGGAATGGAATCAACCCGAATGGAATGGAATGCAATGGAATCAAATAAAATGGAATGGAATCAACTCGAATGGAAAGGAATGGAATGGAATGGAATGGAGACGAATGGAATCAACCCGAATGCAATGGAATGGAATGGAATGGAATGGAATGGAAACAACCCGAACGGAATGGAATGGAATGGAATGGAATGGAATGGAATGGAATGGAAACAACACAAATGGAATGGAATGGATTGGAATGGAATGCAATGGAATGGAATGGAATGGAATGGAATGGAAACAACCCGAACGGAATGGAATGGAATGGAATGGAATGGAATGGAATGGAATGGAAACAACACAAATGGAATGGAATGGAATGAAATCAACCGTAATGGAATGGAATGGAATGGAATGGAATGGAATCAACCCGAATGGAGTGGAATGGGATGGAACGGAATGGAATGGAATCAACCCGAATGGAATGGAATGGAATGGAATGGAATGAACATGAATGGAGTGGAATGGAGTGGAATGGAATGGACTGGAATGAAATGGAATCACACCGAATGGAATGGAATGGAATGGAATGGGATGGAATGGAATGAAATGGAATCACACAGAATGGAATGGAATGGAATGGAATGGAATGGAATGGAAACAACCCGAATGGAATCGATTGGAATGCAATGGAATGGAATGGAATGGAATAGAATCAACCCGAAGGGAATTGAATGGAATGGAATGGAATCAACCGGAATGGAATGGAATGGAATGGAATGGAATGGAATGGAATGGAATCAATGCGAATGGAATGGATTGGAATGGAAAGGAATGGAATGGAATGGCATGAAGTGGAATGGAATGGAATCAACGCGAATGGAATGCAATGGAAGGGAATGGAATGGAATGGAACGGAAAGGAATCAAACCGAATGGAATGGAATGGAATGGAATGGAATGGAATCAACCCGAAAGGAATGGAATGCAATGGAATGGATTGGAATGGTATCAAGCCGAATGGAATGGTATGGAATGGAATCTATCCAAATGGAATGGAATGGAATGGAAAGGAAAGGAATGGAATGGAATGGAATGGAATGGAATGGAATCAACCCGCTTGGACTGGAATGGAGAGGAATCAAGTCGAAAGGAATGCAATGGAATGGAATGGAATTGAATGGAATAGAATCAACCGGAATGGAATGGAATGGAATGGAATGGAATGGAATGGAATGGAATCAACACGAATGGAAAAGGACGGAGGGGAATAGAATGGAATGGAATGCAATGGAATCAACCCAAATGGAATGGAATGGAATGGAATCAACCCGAATGGAATGGAATGGAATGGAATCAACTCGAATGGAATGGAATGGAATGGAATGGATTCAACCCGAATGGAATGGAATGCAATTGAATCAACTCGAATGGAATGGATAGGAATGGAATGCAATGGAATCAACCCGAAAGGAATGGAATGCAATGGAATGGAATGGAATGGAATCAACCCGAATGGAAGGGAATGGAATGGAATGGAAGGGAATTGAATAGAATGCAAAGCAGTCAACCAGAATAGAATGGAATGCAATGGAACTGAATGGAATAGAATGCAAAGCAATCAACCTGAATGGAATGGAAAGGAATGGAATGGAATGGAGTGGAATGGAATGGAATGGAATCAACCCGAATGGAATGGAATGGATTGGAATCAACTCGAATGGAATGGAATGGAATGGAATGGAATGGAATGGAATGGAATAGAATCAACACAAATGGAATGGAATGGAGTCGAATGGAAATGAATGGAATAGAATGGAATGGAATGCAATGAAAGCAACCCGAATGGAATGGAATGGAATGGAATGGAATCAACCCGAATGGAATGGAATGGAATGGAATGGAATCAACCCGAATGGAATGGAATGGAATGGAATGAATTCGAATGGAACGGAATGGAATGGAATGAACTCGAATGGAACGGAAAAGAATGGAATGGAATGGAATGGAATATAATCAACCCGATTGGAATGGAATGCAATGGAATGGAATGGAATCAACGCGAATGGAATGGAATGGAATGGAATGGAATGGAGTGGAATGGAATGGCATGGAGTGTAATGGAATGGAATCAACCCGAATGGAATGCAATGAAATGGAATGGAATGGAATGGAACGGAATGGAATCAACCCGAATGGAATGGAATGGAATGGAATGGAATCAACCCGCAAGGAATGGAATGCAATGGAATGGATTGGAATGGTATCAACCCGAATGGAATGGAATGGAATGGAATGGAATGGAATGGAATGGAATGGAATCTATCCGAATGGAATGGAATGGAATGGAAAGGAATGGATTGGAATGGAATGGAATGGAATCAACCTGAATGGAATGGAATGGAAGGGAATGGAATGGAATGGAATGGAATGGAATCAACACGAATGGAATGGAATGGAGGGGAATGGAATGCAATGGAATGGAATCAACCCGAATGGAAGGAAATGGAATGGAATGGAATGGAATGGAATGGAATGGAATGGAATGGAATCAACCCGCATGGATTGGAATGGAGAGGAATCAAGTCGAAAGGAATGCAATGGAATTGAATGGAATTGAATGGAATAGAATCAACCCGAATGGAATGGAATGGAATGGAATGGAATGGAATGGAATGGAATGGAATGGAATCAACACGAATGGAAAAGGACGGAGGGGAATAGAATGGAATGGAATGCAATGGAATCAACCCAAATGGAATGGAATGGAATGGAATCAACCCGAATGGAATGGAATGGAATGGAATCAACTCGAATGGAATGGAATGGAATGGAATGGAATGGAATGGAATGGAATGAAATCAACATGAATGGAATGGACTCAAACTGAATTGAATGGAATGGAAAAGAATGGAATGGAATGGAATCAACCCAAATGGAATGGAATGGAATGGCATCAACCCGAATGGCATGTAATGTAATGGAATGGAATGGAATGGAATTAACCCAAATGCAATGTAAAGGAATGGTATGGAATGGAATCAAACCGAATGGATTGGAATGGAATGGAATGGAATGGAATCAACCCGAATGCATTGGAATGGAATGCAATGGAATGGAATGGAATGGAATGGAATGGAATGGAATCAACACGAATTTAATGAAATGGAATGGAATGCAATGGAATGGAATCAAACCGAATGGAATGGAATGCAATGGAATGGAATGGAATTTAATGGATTGGAATGGAATCAACCCGATTGGAATGGAATGCAATGGAATGGAATGGAATTTAATGGATTGGAATGCAATCAACCCGAATAGAATGGTATGGAATGGAATGGAATGGAATGGAGTGGAATGGATTTGAATGGAATCAACCCGAATAGAATGGCTTGGAATGGAATGGAATTGAATGGAATGGAATGGAATGGAATGGAAGCAACCCGAATGGAATGGAATGGAATGGAATTGAATGGAATCAACCGGAATGGAATCGAATGCAATGGAATGGAATTGAACGGACTGGAATGAACCCGAATGGAATGGAATGGAAGGGAAGGGAATGGAATCAACCCGAATAGAATGGAATGGAATGGCATGGAATGGAATGGAATGGAAAGGAATCAACCCGAATGGAATGCAATGGAATGGCATGGAATGCAAAGGAATGGAATGGAGTCAATCCGACTGGAACGGAATGGAATGGAATGGAATCAACTCAAATGGAATGGAATGGAATGGAATGGACTCAATCCGAAATAAATGGAATGGAACATAATGGAATAGAATGGAATGGAATCAACCCGAATGGAATGCAATGGAATGGAAAGGAATGGAATGGAATGGAAAAGAATGGAATCAAAACGAACGGAATGGAATGGAATGGAATGGAAACAACCCGAATGGAATCGATTGGAATGGAATGGAATGGAATAGAATCAACCCGAAGGGAATTGAATGGAATGTAATGGAATCAACCGGAATGGAATGGAATGGAATGGAATGGAATGGAATGGAATGGAATGCAATGGAATCAATGGGAATGGAATGGAATGGAATGGAATGGAATGGAATGGAATGGAATGGAATGGAATGGCGTGAAGTGGAATGGAATGGAATCAACCCGAATGGAATGCAATGGAAGGGAAGGGAATGGAATGGAACGGAACGGAATCAAACCGAATGGAATGGAATGGAATGGAATGGAATGGAATGGAATGGAATCAACCCGAAAGGAATGGAATGCAATGGAATGGATTGGAATGGTATCAACCCGAAAGGAATGGTATGGAATGGAATGGAATGGAATGGAATGGAATGGAATCTATACAAATGGAATGGAATGGAATGAAAAGGAATGGAATGGAATGGAATGGAATGGAATGGAATGGAATGGAATGGAATGGAATGGAATCAACCCGCATGGATTGGAATGGAGAGGAATCAAGTCGAAACGAATGCAATGGAATTGAATGGAATTGAATGGAATAGAATCAACCCGAAAGGAATGGAATGGAATGGAATGGAATGGAATGGAATGGAATGGAATGGAATGGAATGGAATGGAATCAACACGAATGGAAAAGGACGGAGGGGAGTAGAATGGAATGGAATGCAATGGAATCAACCCAAATGGAATGGAATGGAATGGAATCAACCCGAATGGAATGGAATGGAATCAACTCGAATGGAATGGAATGGAATGGAATGGAACGGAATGGAATCAACCCGAATGGAATGGAATGGAATGGAATGGAATGGAATCAAACCGAAAGGAATGGATGGCAATGGAATGGAATGGAATGAAATCCACCCGAATGGAATGGAATGCAATTGAACCAACTCGAATGGAATGGATAGGAATGGAATGCAATGGAATCAACCCGAAAGGAATGGAATGCAATGGAATGGAATGGAATGGAATCAACCCGAATGGAAGGGAATGGAATGGAATGGAAGGGAATTGAATAGAATGCAAAGCAGTCAACCAGAATACAATGGAATGCAATGGAACAGAATGGAATAGAATGCAAAGCAATCAACCAGAATGGAATGGAAAGGAATGGAATGGAATGGAGTGGAAAGGAATGGAATCAAGCCGAATGGAATGGAATGGATTGGAATCAACTCGAATGGAATGGAATGGAATGGAATGGAATGGAATGGAATGGAATCAACACAAATGGAATGGAATGGAGTCGAATGGAAATGAATGGAATAGAATGGAATGGAATGCAATGAAAGCAACCCGAATGGAATGGAATGGAATGGAATGGAATCAACCCGAATGGAATGGAATGGAATGGAATAAACTCAAATGGAACGGAATGGAATGGAATGGAATGGAGTGGAATATAATCAACCCGATTGGAATGGAATGCAATGGAATGGAATGGAATCAACGTGAATGGAATGGAATGGAATGGAATGGAATGGAATGGAATGGAATGGAATGCAATCAACCCAAACGGAATGGAATGGAATAGAATGGAATGGAATGGAATGGAATGGAATGGCATGGAGTGCAATGGAATGGAATCAACCCGAATGGAATGCAATGAAAGGGAATGGAATGGAATGGAACGGAACGGAATCAACCCGAATGGAATGGAATGGAATGGAATGGAATGGAATCAACACGAATGGAATGGAATGGAATGGCCTGGAATGGAATGGAATGGAATGGAGTCAATCCGAATGGAATGGAATGGAATGGAATGGAATGGAATCAACACGAATGGAATGGAATGGAATGGCCTGGAATGGAATGGAATGGAATGGAGTCAATCCGAATGGAATGGAATGGAAAGGAATGGAATGGGATAGAATGTAATGGATTGGAATGGAATGGAATGGAATGAAATAGAATATAAGGGAATGGAATCAACCCGAATGGAATGGAATGGTATGGAATGCAATGGAATGGAATGGAATGGAATGGAATGGAATTGCATGGAATGGAATGGAATCAACCCGAATAAAATGGAATGGAATGGAATGGAATGGAATGGAATCAACCTGAATGGAATGGAATGGAATGGAATGGAATGGAATGGAATGGAATGGAATGGAATCAACCCGAAAGGAATGGAATGGAAGGGGATGGAATGGAATAGAATGGAATGGAATGGAAACAACCCGAATGGAATGGAATGGAATGGAATGGAAAGGAATGGAATGGAATGGAATGGAATCAACCCGAATGGAATGGAATGGAAGGGAATGGAATGGAATGAAATGGAATGGAATCAACCCAAGGGGAACGGAATGTAATTGAATGGAATGGAATGGAATGGAATGAAATGCAACGAAATGGAATCAACCCGAGTGGAATGGAATGGAAATGAATGGAATGGAATGGAATGGAATGGAATGGAGTCAATCCGAAAGGAATGGAATGGAATGGAATGGAAAAGAATGTAATGGATTGGAATGGAATGGAATGGAATGAAATGGAATATAATGGAATGGAAAAGAATGTAATGGATTGGAATGGAATGGAATGGAATGAAATGGAATATAATGGAATGGAATTTCCCCGAATGGAATGGAAAGGTATGGAATGCAACGGAATGGAATGGAATAGAATGGAATCAACCCGAATGGAATGCAATTGAATGGAAAAGAATGGAATCAAACCGAATGGAATGGAATGGAATGGAATGGAATCAACGCAAATGGAATGGAATGGAATGGAATGGAAAGAAATGGAATGGAATGGAATCAGCAGGAATGGAATGGAATGGAACGGAATAGAATGCAATCAACACGAATGGAATGGAATGGAATGGAATCAATGAGAGTGGAATGGAATAAAATGGAATGGAATGGAATAAACACGAATGGAATGGAAGGGAATTGAATGGAAAGGAATCAACCCGAATTGAATTGCATGAAATGGATTGGAAAGGAATGGAATGGAATGGAACCAACCGGAATGGAATGGAATGGAATGGAATGGAATCAACCCGAATGGAATGGAATGCAATGGAATCAAATAAAATGGAATGGAATCAACTCGAATGGAAAGGACTGGAATGGAATGGAATGGAGACGAATGGAATCAACCCGAATGCAATGGAATGGAATGGAATGGAATGGAATGGAATGGAATGGAAACAACCCGAACGGAATGGAATGGAATGGAATGGAATGGAATGGAATGGAATGGAAACAACACAAATGGAATGGAATGGATTGGAATGGAATGCAATGGAATGGAATGGAATGGAATCAACCCGAATGGAATGCAATGGAATGGAAAGGAATGGAATGGAATGGAATGGAATGGAAAAGAATGGAATCAAAAAGAACGGAATGGAATGGAATGGAATGGAAACAACCCGAATGGAATCGATTGGAATGGAATGGAATGAAATGGAATGGAATAGAATCAATCTGAAGGGAATTGAATGGAATGGAATGGAATCAACCGGAATGGAATGGAATGGAATGGAATCAATGCCAATGGAATGGAATGGAATGGAAAGGAATGGAATGGAATGGCATGAAGTGGAATGGAATGGACTCAACCCGAATGGAATGCAATGGAAGGGAATGGAATGGAATGGAACGGAACGGAATCAAACCGAAGGGAATGGAATGGAATGGAATGGAATGGAATCAACCCGAAAGGAAAGGAATGCAATGGAATGGATTGGAATGGTATCAACCCGAATGGAATGGTATGGAATGGAATGGAATGGAATGGAATGGAATAAAATCTATCCAAATGGAATGGAATGGAATGGAAAGGAATGGAATGGAATGGAATGGAATGGAATGGAATCAACCTGCATGGATTGGAATGGAGAGGAATCAATTCGAAAGGAATGCAATGGAATGGAATGGAATTGAATGGAATAGAATCAACCCGAATGGAATGGAATGGAATGGAATGGAATGGAATGGAATGGAATGGAATGGAATGGAATCAACACTAATGGAAAAGGACGGAGGGGAATAGAATGGAATGGAATGCAATGGAATCAACCCAAATGGAATGGAATGGAATGGAATCAACCCGAAAGGAATGGAATGGAATGGAATCAACACGAATGGAATGGAATGGAATGGAATGGAACGGAATGGATTCAACCCGAATGGAATGGAATGGAATGGAAAGGAATCAACCCGAAAGGAATGGATGGCAATGGAATGGAACGGAATGGAATCCACCTGAATGGAATGGAATGCAATTGAATCAACTCGAATGGAATGGATAGGAATGGAATGCAATGGAATCAACCCGATAGGAATGGAATGCAATGGAATGGAATGGAATGGAATCAACCCGAATGGAAGGGAATGGAATGGAATGGAAGGGAATTGAATAGAATGCAAAGCAGTCAACCAAAATAGAATGGAATGCAATGGAACTGAATGGAATAGAATACAATGCAATCAACCAGAATGGAAAGGAAAGTAATGGAATGGAATGGAGTGGAATGGAATGGAATGGAATCAACCCGAATGGAAAGGAATGGATTGGAAACAACTCGAATGGAATGGAATGGAATGGAATGGAATTGAATGGAATAGAATCAACACAAATGGAAGGGAATGGAGTCGAATGGAAATGAATGGAATAGAATGGAATGGAATGCAATGAAAGCAACCCGAATGGAATGGAATGGAATGGAATGGAATCAACCCGAATGGAATGGAATGGAATGGAATGAATTCGAATGGAACGGAGTGGAATGGAATGAACTCGAATGGAACGGAATGGAATGGAATGGAATGGAATGGAATATAATCAACCCGATTGGAATGGTATGCAATGGAATGGAATGGAATCAACGTGAATGGAATGGAATGGAATGGAATGGAATGGAATGGAATGGAATGCAATCAATCCAAACGGAATGGAATTGAATAGAATGGAATGGAATGGAGTGGAATGGAATGGCATGGAGTTTATTGGAATGGAATCAACCCGAATGGAATGGAATGAAATGGAATGGAATGGAATGGAACGGAACGGAATCAACCCGAATGGAATGGAATGGAATGGAATGGAATCAACCCGCAAGGAATGGAATGCAATGGAATGGATTGGAATGGTATCAACCCGAATGGAATGGAATGGAATGGAATGGAATGGAATGGAATGGAATCTATCCGAATGGAATGGAATGGAATGGAAAGGAATGGATTGGAATGGAATGGAATGGAATCAACCTGAATGGAATGAAATGGAATGGAATGGAATGGAATGGAATGGAATGGAATCAACACAAATGGAATGGAATGGAGGGGAATGGAAGGGAATGCAATGCAATGGAATCAACCTGAATGGAATTGAATGCAATGGAATGGAAAGCAATGGAATGCAATGGAATGGAATCAACCCGAATGGGATGGAATGGAATGGAATGGAATGGAATGGAATCAACCCGAGTGGAATGGAATGTAATTGAATGGAATGGAATGGAATGAAATGGAATGGAATGGAATGGAGTCAATCCGAATGGAATGGAATGGAAAGGAATGGAATGGAATGGCATGGAATGGAATGGAATGGAATGGAATCAACCCGAATGGAATGGAATGGAATGGAATCAACACGAATGGAATGGAATGGAATGGCATGAAATGGAATGGAATGGAATGGAGTCAATCCGAATGGAATGGAATGGAAAGCAATGGAATGGAATGGAATGAAATGGAATATAATGGAATGGAATCAACCCGAATGGAATGGGATGGTATGGAATGCAATGGAATGGAATGGAATTGAATGGAATCAAACCGATTGGAATGGAAAGGAATGGAATGGAATGGAATGGAATAGAATGGAATCAACCCGAATGGAATGGAATGGAATGGAATGGAATTGCATGGAATGGAATGGAATGAAATGGAATATAATGGAATGGAATTACCCCGAATGGAATGGAAAGGTATGGAATGCAATGGAATGGAATGGAATTGAATGGAATCAACCCGATTGGAATGGAGTGGAATGCAATGGAATGGAATGGAATAGAATGGAATCAACCCGAATGGAATGCAATTGAATGGAAAAGAATGGAATCAAACCGAATGGAATGGAATGGAATGGAATGGAATCAACGCAAATGGAATGGAATGGAATGGAATGGAAAGAAATGGAATGGAATGGAATCAGCAGGAATGGAATGGAATGGAACGGAATAGAATGCAATCAACACGAATGGAATGGAATGGAATGGAATCAATGAGAGTGGAATGGAATAAAATGGAATGGAATGGAATAAACACGAATGGAATGGAAGGGAATTGAATGGAAAGAAATCAACCCGAATTGAATTGCATGAAATGGATTGGAAAGGAATGGAATGGAATGGAACCAACCGGAATGGAATGGAATGGAATGGAATGGAATGGAATGGAATCAACCCGAATGGAATGGAATGCAATGGAATCAAATAAAATGGAATGGAATCAACTCGAATGGAAAGGAATGGAATGGAATGGAATG
Organism: Pan paniscus; assembly: GCF_029289425.2. Lineage (NCBI taxonomy): Eukaryota > Metazoa > Chordata > Mammalia > Primates > Hominidae > Pan > Pan paniscus. Next base: position 16,534,992 of record NC_073265.2, read on the forward strand.
GAGACGAATGGAATCAACCCGAATGCAATGGAATGGAATGGAATGGAATGGAATTGAATGGAATGGAATGGAATGGAATGGAATGGAAACAACCCGAACGGAATGGAATGGAATGGAATGGAATGGAGTGGAATGGAATGGAATCAACACAAATGGAATGGAATGGATTGGAATGGAATGCAATGGAATGGAATGGAATGGAATGGAATGGAATCAACCCGAATGGAATGCAATGGAATGGAAAGGAATGGAATGGAATGGAATGGAATGGAAAAGAATGGAATCAAAAAGAACGGAATGGAATGGAATGGAATGGAAACAACCCGAATGGAATCGATTGGAATGGAATGGAATGGAATGGAATGGAATAGAATCAATCTGAAGGGAATTGAATGGAATGGAATGGAATCAACCGGAATGGAATGGAATGGAATGGAATGGAATCAATGCCAATGGAATGGAATGGAATGGAAAGGAATGGAATGGAATGGCATGAAGTGGAATGGAATGGACTCAACCTGAATGGAATGCAATGGAAGGGAATGGAATGGAATGGAACGGAACGGAATCAAACCGAAGGGAATGGAATGGAATGGAATGGAATGGAATCAACCCGAAAGGAAAGGAATGCAATGGAATGGATTGGAATGGTATCACCCCGAATGGAATGGTATGGAATGGAATGGAATGGAATGGAATGGAATAAAATCTATCCAAATGGAATGGATTGGAATGGTATCAACCCGAATGGAATGGTATGGAATGGAATGGAATGGAATTGAATGGAATAGAATCAACACAAATGGAAGGGAATGGAGTCGAATGGAAATGAATGGAATAGAATGGAATGGAATGCAATGAAAGCACCCCGAATGGAATGGAATGGAATGGAATGGAATCAACCCGAATGGAATGGAATGGAATGGAATGAATTCGAATGGAACGGAGTGGAATGGAATGAACTCGAATGGAACGGAATGGAATGGAATGGAATGGAATGGAATGGAATGGAATATAATCAACCAGATTGGAATGGAATGCAATGGAATGGAATGGAATCAACGCGAATGGAATGGAATGGAATGGAATGGAATGGAATGGAATGGAATGGAATGCAATCAATCCAAACGGAATGGAATTGAATAGAATGGAATGGAATGGAGTGGAATGGAATGGCATGGAGTTTATTGGAATGGAATCAACCCGAATGAAATGGAATGAAATGGAATGGAATGGAATGGAACGGAACGGAATCAACCCGAATGGAATGGAATGGAATGGAATGGAATCCACCCGCAAGGAATGGAATGCAATGGAATGGATTGGAATGGTATCAACCGGAATGGAATGGAATGGAATGGAATGGAATGGAATGGAATGGAATCTATCCGAATGGAATGGAATGGAATGGAAAGGAATGGATTGGAATGGAATGGAATGGAATCAACCTGTATGGAATGGAATGGAATGGAATGGAATGGAATGGAATGGAATGGAATGGAATCAACACAAATGGAATGGAATGGAGGGGAATGGAAGGGAATGCAATGCAATGGAATCAACCTGAATGGAATTGAATGCAATGGAATGGAAAGCAATGGAATGCAATGGAATGGAATCAACCCGAATGGGATGGAATGGAATGGAATGGAATGGAATGGAATCAACCCGAGTGGAATGGAATGTAATTGAATGGAATGGAATGGAATGAAATGGAATGGAATGGAATGGAGTCAATCCGAATGGAATGGAATGGAAAGGAATGGAATGGAATGGCATGGAATGGAATGGAATGGAATGGAATCAACCCGAATGGAATGGAATGGAATGGAATCAACACGAATGGAATGGAATGGAATGGCATGAAATGGAATGGAATGGAATGGAGTCAATCCGAATGGAATGGAATGGAAAGGAATGGAATGGAATGGAATGAAATGGAATATAATGGAATGGAATCAACCAGAATGGAATGGGATGGTATGGAATGCAATGGAATGGAATGGAATTGAATGGAATCAACCCGATTGGAATGGAAAGGAATGGAATGGAATGGAATGGAATAGAATGGAATCAACCCGAATGGAATGGAATGGAATGGAATGGAATTGCATGGAATGGAATGGAATCAACCCGAATGAAATGGAATGGAATGGAACCGAATGGAATGGAATGGAATCAACCTGAATGAAATGGAATGGAATGGAATGGAATGGAATGGAATGGAATGGAATCAACCCGAAAGGAATGGAATGGAAGGGAATGGAATGGAATAGAATGGAATGGAATGGTAACAACCCGAATGGAATGGAATGAAATGGAATGGAAATGAATGGAATTGAATGGCATGGAATAAACACGAATGGAATGGAATAGAATGGAATGAAATGGAATGGAATCAACCCGAATGGAATGCAATGGAATGGAATGGAATCAACTCGAATGGAATGGAATTCGATGGAATGGAATTGAGTCGAATCAAGACGAATGGATTGGAATGAAATGGAATCAAATGAAATGGAATGGAATGGAATCGAATCAACAGGAATAAAATGGAATGTAATTTAATGGAATGGAATGGAATGGAATGGAATGGAATGGAATGGTATGGAATACAATGGAATCAGTCCGAAATAAGTGGAATGGAATAGAGTGCAATGGAATGGAATGGAATCAACCCGAATGGCATGGAATGGAATGGAAAAGAATGGCATGAAACCGAATGGAATGGAATGGAATGGAATGGAATGGAATCACCCCAAATGGAATGTAATGGAATGGAATGGAATGGAATGGAATGGAATCAGCCCGAATGGAATGGAAAAGAATGGAATCAAGCCGAATGGAATGGAATGGAATGGAATGGAATGGAATCAACCCAAATGGAATGGAATGGAATGGAATGGAATGGAATGGAATGGAATGGAGCGGAATGGAATGGAATCAACACGAATGGAATGGAATGGAATGGAATCAATGACAATGGAATGGAATAAAATGGAATGGAATGGAATAAACGCGAATGGAATTGAAGAGAATTGAATGGAAAGGAATAAACCCGAATGGAATGGCATGAAATGGAATGGAAAGGAATGGAATGGAATGGAATCAACAAGAATGGAATGGAATGCAATGCAATGGAATGGAATGGAAAGGATTCAACTCGAATGGAAAGGAATGGAATGGAATGGAATGGAGAGGAATGGAATCAACCCGAATGGAATGTATTGGAATGGAATGGAATGGAATGGAATGGAATGGAATGAACCCGAACGGAATGGAATGGAATGGAATATAATGGAATGGAATGGAATGGAATGGAAACAACACGAATGGAATGGAATGGAATGGAATGGAATGGAATGGAATCAACCCGAATGGAATGGAATGGAATGGAATGGAATGGAATGCACTGGAATGGAATGGAAAAGAATGGAATCAAACCGAATGGAATGGAATGGAATGGAATGGAAACAACCCGAATGGAATCGATTGGAATGGAATGGAATGGAATGGAATGGAATGGAATAGAATCAACCCGAAGGGAATTGAATGGAATGCAATGGAATGGAATGGAATGGAATGGAATCAACTCGAATGGAAAGGAATGGAATGGAATGGAATGGAGTTGAATGGAATGCAGAAACCCGAAGGTAATGTAATGGAATGGAATGGAATGGAATGGATTCAACCCGTATGGAATGAAATGGAATGGAATGGATTGGAAAGGAATGGAATGGAATGGAATGGAATGCAATGGAATGGAATGGAATGGAATCAACCCGAATGGAATGGAATGCAATGGAATGGCGTCAAACCAAACGGAATGCAATGGATTGGAATCAACTCGAAAGGAATGGAGTGGAATTGATTGGAATGGAATGGAATGGAATTCAATGGAATCAACTCGTAAGGAATGGAATGGAATGGATTGGAAAAGAATGGAATGGCATGGAAAGAAATGGATTGGAATGGAATGGAGTGGAATGGAATGGAGAAACCCGAAGGGAAAGTAATGGAATGGAATGGAATGGAATGGAATAAACCCGAATGCAAGGAAATGGAATGGAATGGATTGCAATGGAATGGAATGGAATGGAATGGAATGCAATGGAATAAACCCGAATGGAATGGAAAAGAATGGAATGCACAGGAATGGAATCGAATCAGCCCGAGTGTAATGGAATGGAAAGGAAAGGAATCAACCTGAATGGAATGGAATGGAATGGAATGGAATGGAATGGAATGGAATGGAAAGGAATCAACCCGAACTAAATGGAATGAAATGGCATGGAAAGGAATGGAATGGAATGGAATGGAATGGAATGGAATGGAAACAACCCGAATGGAATGGAATGGAATGGAATGTTATGGAATGGAATGGAATGGAATGGAATCAACCCGAAAGGAGTGGAATTCAATGGAATGGAATGGAATTGAATCAACACGAATGTATTGGAATGGAATGGAATCAACTCAAATGGAATGGAATGGAATGGAATCGAATCAACCCGAATAGAATGGAATGGAATGGAATGGAATCAACCAGAATGGAATGGAACGGTGTGCAATCATCATGAATGGAATGGAATGGAATGGAATCAAATCAACCTGAAAGGAATGGAATGAATGGAATGGAATGGAATGGAAACAACACGAGTGGAATGGAATGGAGTGGGATGGAATGGAATGGAATCAACCCGAATGGAATGGAATGGAATGGAATGGAATGGAATCAACCCGAATGGAATGGAATGGAATGGCATGGAATAGAGTGGAATGGAATGGAATCAACCCGAATGGAATGGAATGAAATGGCATGGAATGCAATGGCATGGAATGCAATGGAATGGAATGGAGTCAATCCGACTGGAATGGAATGGAATGGAAAGGAATCAACTGAAATGGATTGGAATGGAATGGAATGGAATGGAATGGAATCAATCCGAAATAAAAGGAATGGAATATAATGGAATGGAATGGAATGGAATCAACCCGAATGGAATGGAACGCTGTGCAATCATCTCGAATGAAATGCAATGGAATGGAATCGTCTCAACCTGAATGGAATGGAATGGAAAGGAATGGAATGGAATGGAAACAACTCGAATGGAATGGAATGGAGTGGAATGGAATGGAATGAAATGGAATGGAATGGAATGCAATGGAATGGAATGGAATAAACCCGAATGCAATGGAATGGAATGGAAAGGAATGGAAAAGAATGGAATCAAACCGAATGGAATGGAATGGAATGGAATGGAATCAACCGAAATGGAAAGGAATGAATGGAATGGAATGGAATGGAAAGGAATGGAATCAACACGAATGGAATGGAATGAAATGAAATGGAATCAATGCGAATGGAATGGAATGGAATGGAATGGAATGGAATGGAATGGAATGGAATGGAATAGAATCAACCCGAATTGAATGGAATGGAATGGAATGGAATGGAATGGAATGGCATGGAATCAACCCGAATGGAATAGAATGGAATGGAATGCAATGGAATGGACTGGAATGGAAAAGAATGGAATGGTTTCAACACGCATCGAATGAAATGGAATGGAATGGATTGGAATGGAATGGAATCAACTGGAATGGAATGGAATGGAATGGAATGGAATGGAATGGAATGGAATGGAATAGAAGCAACACGAATGGAATGAAATGGGATGGAATGGAATGGAATCTGCCCGAATGGAAAGGAATGGAATGGAATGGAAAGGAATGGAATGGAAGGGAATGGAATGGAATGGAATAGAATCAACCCGAATGGAATGGAATGGGATGGAATGGAATGGAAACTGCCCGAATGGAAAGGAATGGAATGGAATGGAATTGAATGGAATGGAATCAACACGAGTCTAATGGAATGGAATGGAATGGAATGGAATGGAATGGAATCGACACGAATGTAATGAAATGGAATGGAATGGAATGGAATGAACCGGAATGGAATCAAATGGAATGGAACGGACTCAACTGGAATGGAATGGAATGGAATGGAATGGAATGGAATGGAAACAGCCCGAATAGAATGGAATGGGATGGAATGGAATTGAACTTACACGAATGGAAAGGAATGGCATGGAATGGAATTGAATAGAATGGAATCAACACGAGTCTAATGGAATGGAATGGAATGGAATGGAATGGAATGGAACGGAATGGAATGGAATCAACACGAATGGAATGGAATGGAATGAAATGGAATCGAATGGATTGGAATCAACCGTAATGGAATGGAATGGAATGGAATGGAATGGAATGGAATGGAATGGAATCAACCCGAATGGATTGGAATGGGATGGAACCGAATGGGATGGAATGGAATGGAATCAACCCGAATGGAATAGAATGGAATGGAATGGAATGGAATGGAATGGACTGGAGTGAAATGGAATCAACCCGAATGGAATGGAATGGAATGGAATGGAATGGGATGGAATGGAATGAAATTGAATCATCCTGTATGTTATGGAATGGAATTGAATGGAATCAACGCGAATAGAATGAACTGGAATGGAATGGAATGGAATGGAAGCAATCCGAATGGATTGAAATGGAATGGAATGGAATGGAATGGAATGGAATCAACCAGAATGGAATGGAATGGAATGGAAGAGAATGGAATGGAATGGAACGGAAAGGAATCAATCCGAATGGAATCGAATGGAACGGAATGGAATGAAATGGAATGGAATGGAATCAACCCAAACGGAATGGAATGGAATGGAATGGAATGGAATGGAATGGAATGGAATGGAATCAACCTAAATGGAATGGAATGGACTGGAATCAACCTGAATGGAATGGATTCAACCTGAATTGAATGGAATGGAAAAGAATGGAATGGAATGTAATCAACCGGAATGGAATGGTATGGAATATAACGGAAGGGAATGGAATGGAATGGAATCAACCCGAATGGATTGGAATGGAATGGAACAGAATGGAATAGAATGGAATGGACTCAACCAGAATGTAATTGAATGGAATGGCATGGAATGGAATGAAATGGAATGGAATCAACCCAAATGGAATGGAATGGAATGGCATCAACCCGAATGGCATGGAATGGAATGGAATGGAATAGAATGGAATGGAATGGAATGGAATTAACCCAAATGCAATGTAAAGGAATGGTACGGAATGGAATCAAACCGAATGGAATGGAATGGAATGGAATGGAATGGAATGGAATTAACCCGAATGTAATAGAATGGAATGGAATGGAATCAACCCGAAAGGAATGGAAGGCAATGGAATTGAATCGAATGGAATCCACCCGAATGGAATGGAATGGATTGGAAATAACTCGAATGGAATGGATTGGAATGGAATGGAATGGAATAAACCCGAATGGAATGGAATGCAATGGAATGGAATGGAATGGAATCACCGCGAATGGAAGGGAATGGAAAGGAATGAAAGGGAATGGAATAGAATGCAAAGCAGTCAAACAGAATGGAATGAAATGCAATGGAATGGAATGGAATAGAATGCAAAGCAATCAACCAGAATGGAATGGAATGGAATGGAATGGAGTCAACCCGAATGGAATGGATAGGAATCAACTCGAATGGAATGGAATGGAATTGATTGGAATGGAAAGGAATGGAATGCAATGGAATCAACTCGTATGGAATGGAATGGAATGGAATGGTAAGGAATGGAATGGAATGGATTGGAATGGCATGGAATGGAATGGAGTGGAATGGAGTGGAGAAATCCGAAGTGTATGTAATGGAATTGTATGGAATGGAATGGAATGGAATGGAATAAACACGAATGGAATGAAATGGAATGGAAGGGAGTGGAATGGAACGGAATGGAATGCAATGGAATGGAATGGAATGGAATGGAATGCAATGGAATCAACCCGAATGGAATGGAAAGGAATGGAATGGAATGGAATGGAATGGAACGGAATCTACACGAATAGAATGGATTGCAATGGAATGGAATGGAATGGAATGAACCCGAATGGAAGGGAATGGAATGGAATAGAATGCAAACCAGTCAACCAGAATGGAATGGAATGGAATGGAATTGAACGGAATAGAATGCAAAGCAATCAACCAGAATGAAATGGAATGTAATGGAATCAACCCGAATGGAATGGAATGGAATGGATTGGAATAAACTCGAATGGAATGGAATGGAATGGAATGGAATGGAACCAACACAAATGGAATGGAATCGAATCGAGTGGAAATGAATGGAATGGAATGGAATGGAATGCAATGCAAGCAACACGAATGGAATGGACTGGAATGGAATGGAATGGAATGCAATGGAATCAACCTGAAAGGAACGGAATGGAGTGGAATGGAATGGAATCTATCAGAATGGAATGGAACAGAATGGAATCAACTCGAATGGAATCGAATGGAATGGAATGGAATATAATCAACCCGAATGGAATGGAATGCAATGGAATGGAATGGAATGGAATCCACCCGAACGGAATGGAATGGAATGGAATGGAATGGAATGGAATGGAATGGAGTCAACCCTAATGGAATGGAATGGTTTGGAATCAACCCGAATGGAGTGGAATGGAATTGATTGGAATGGAATGCAATGGAATGCATTGGAATCAACTCGTATGGAATGGAATGGAATGGAATGGAAAGGAATGGAATGGAATGGAATGGAAAGGATTGGAATGGAATGGAATGGAATAGAATGGAGAGGAATGGAATGGAGAAACCCGAATGGAATGGAATGGAATGGTATGGAATGGAATGGAATGGAATGGAATGGAATGGAATAAACCCAAATGGAATGAAATGGAAAGCAATGGATTGGAATGGAATGCAGTGGAATGGAATGGAAAGGAATGCAATGGAATAAACACGAATGGAATGTAAAGGAATGGAATGCAATGAAACGGAATGGAATGGAATCAACCCGAATGGAATGGAAAGGAATCAAACCGAATGGAATGGAATGGAATGGAGAGGAATCAACCCGAATGGAATGGAACAAAATGGAATGGAAAGGAATGGAATTGAATGGAATGGAATGGATTGGAATGGAATCAACCCGAATGGAATGGAATGGAATGGTATGGAATGGAATGAAATGGAATGGAATCAACCAGATAGGAGTGGAATACAATGGAATGGAATGGAATCGAATCAACACGAATGGATTGGAAGGGAATGGAGTCAACTCAAATGGAATGGAAAGGAATGGAATGGAATCGAATCAACCCAAATACAATGGAATGGAATGGAATGGAATGGTATGGAATGGAATGGAATCAATCCGAAATAAATGGAATGGAATAGAATGGAATGGAATGGAATGCAATCATACAGAATGGAATGGAACGTTGTGCAATCATCTCGAATGGAATGAAATGGAATGGAATCGAATCTACCTGAATGGAATGGAATGGAATGGAATGGAATGGAAAGAACACGAATGGAAAGGAATGGAGTGGAATGCAAGGAATGCAATGGAATGGAATGGAATCAACCCGAATGGAATGGAATGGAATGGAATGGAATGGAATGGAATGGAATGGAAAAGAATGGAATCAAACCGAATGGAATGGAATGGAATCAACGGAAATGGAATGGAAAGGAATGGAATGGAATGAACCCGAACGGAATGGAATGGAATGGAATGAAATCAACACGAATGTAATGTAATGTAATGTAATGGTATGGAATGGAATGGAATCAATGCGAATGCAATGGAATTGAATGCCATGGAGTCGAATGGAATGGAATCAACACGAATAGAATGCAATGGAAGTCAATGGAATGGAATGGAACCGAATGGAATCAACCCGAAAGGAATGTAATGGAATGGAATATATCAGATTGGAATGTAATGGAAAGGAATGGAATAGAATGGAATGGAATGGAATGGAATGGAATCAAACCGCATGGAATGGAATCGAGTGGAATCAACACGAATGGAATGGAATGGAATGGAACGGAATGGAGTGGAATCACCCCGAATGGAATGGAATGCAATGGAAAGGAATGGAATGGATTTAACCCGAATGGAATGGAATGGAATGGAATTGAATGGAATCAAACCGAATGGAATGCAATCAAATGACACAGAATGGAATGGAATGGAATGGAATTAACCGGAATGGAGTGGAATTGGAATGTAATGGAATGTAATGGAATCAACACGAAACTAATAGTATAGAATGTAATGGAATGGAATGGAATGGAATAGAATGGAATCAACTCGATTGGAACAGAATGGAATGGAATGGAATGGAATGGAAAGGAATGGAAAGAATCAATCGGAATGCAATGGAATGGAATCGAATGGAATCAACCCGAATGGAATGGAATGGAACGGAATGGAATGGAATGCCATGGAATCAACCCGAATGGAATGGAATGGAATGGAATGGAATGGAATGGAATGGAATGGAATGGAATCAACCGGAATTGAATGGAATGGAATGCAGTCAACTGGAATGGAATGGAATGGAATGGAATGGAATGGAATGGAATGGAATGGAATCAACCCGAATGGAATGGAATGGAATGGAACAGAATGGAACCAACCAGAATGGAAAGGAATGGAATGGAATGGAATGGAATGGCATTGAATGGAATGTAATCAACACGAGTCTAATGGAATGGAATGGAATGGAATCAACACGAATGGAATGAAACGGAATGGAATGGAATGGAATGGAATCAACCGGAATGGAATGGAATGGAATCAACACGAATGGAATGGAATGGGATGGAACGGAATGGAACGGAATGGAATGGAATCAACCCGAATGGAATGGAATGGAATGGAATGCAATGGAATGGAATGGAATGGAATCAACCCGAATGGAATGGAATGGAATGGAATGGAATGGAATGAAATAGAATGCAAAGCAGTCAACCAGAATGGAATGGAATGCAATGGAATGGACTGGAATAGAATGCAAAGCAATCAACCAGAATGGAAAGGAATGGTATGGAATGGAATGGAATCAACCCGAGTGGAATGGAATGGATTGGAATCAACTCGAATGGAATGGAATGGAATGGAATGGAATGGAATCTATTGGAATGGAATGGAATCAACACAAATAGAATGGAATGGAATCCAATGGAAATGAATGGAATGGAATGGAATGGAATGCACTGGAAGCAACCCGAATGGAATGGAATGGAATGGAATGGAGTCAACCCGAATGGAATGGAATGGATTGGAATCAACTCGAATGGAATGGAATGGAATTGATTGGAATGGAATGGAACGGAAGGCAATGGAATCAACTCGTATGGAACGGAATGGAATGGAATGGAAAGGAATGGAATGGAATGGAATGGAATGGAATGGAATGGAATGGAACGGAATGGAATGGAATGGAATGGAAAGGAATGCAATGGAATCATCCCGAATGGAATGGAAAGGAATGGAGTGGAATGGAATTGAATGGAATGGAATGGTGTGGAATGGAATGGAGAAAATTGAAGGGTATGTAATGGAATGGAATGGAATGGAATGGAATGGCATAAACCTGAATGGAATGGAATGGAATGGAATGGAATGGAATGGAGGGGAATGGAAAGGAATGCAATGGAATCAACCCGAATGGAATGGAAAGGAATGGAATGGAATGGAATGGAATGGAATGGAAAGGAATGGTATGGAATGGAAAGGAATGGAATGGAATCAAACCGAATGGAATGGAATGGAATGGAATGGAATGGAATGGAATGGAATGGAAAGGAAAGGAATCAACCCGAATGGAATGTATTGCAATGGAATGGAATGGAATGGAATCAACCCGAATGGAAGGGAATGGAATGGAATGGAATGGAATAGAATGCAAAGCAGTCAACCAGAATGGAATGGAATGGAATGGAATTGAACGGAATACAATGCCAAGCAATCAACCAGAATGGAATGGAATGGAATGGAATCAAACCGAATGGAATGGAATGGATTGGAATCAACTCGAATGGAATGGAATGGAATGGAATGGAATGGAATGGAATGAACACAAATGGAATGGAATGGAATCGAATGGAAATGAATGGAATGGAATGGAATGGAATGCAATGCAAGCAACCCGAATCGAATGGACTGGAATGCAATGGAATGGAATGCAATGGAATCAAACCGAATGGAACGGAATGGAGTGGAATAGAATGGAAAGGAATGGAATCTATCTGAATGGAATGGAATGAAATGGAATCAACTCGAATGGAATGGAATGCAATGGAATGGAATGGAATATAACCAACCCGATTGGAATGGAATGCAATGGAATGGAATGGAATGGAATCAACCCGAATGGAATGGAATGGAATGGATTGGAATGGAATGGAATGGAATGGAATGGAATGGAATCAACACGAATGGAATGGAATGGAATGGAATGGAATGGAATCAACAAGAATGGAATGCAATGGAATGGTATGGAATGGAATGAAATGGAATGGAATTAACACGAAAGGACTGTGAATTCAATGGAATGGAATGGAATCAAATCAGCACGAATGGATTGGAATGGAACGGAGTCAACTGAAATGGAATGGAATGGAATCGAATCAACCCGAATAGAATGGAATGGAATGGAAAGGATTGGTATGGAATGCAATGGAATCAATCCGAAATAAATGGAATGGAATAGAATGGAATGGAATGGAATCAAGCCGAATGGAATGGAACGGTGTGCAATCATCTCGAATGGAATGGAATGGAATGGAATGAGATCGAATCAACCTAAATGGAATGGAATGGAATGGAATGGAATGAAAAAAACACGAATGGAATGGATTGGAGTGGAATGCAGGGAATGCAATGGAATGGAATGGAATCAACCCGAATGGAATGGAATCAACCGAAATGGAATGGAATGGAATGGAATCAACACGAACGGAATGGAATGGAATGGAATGGAATCTACACGAATGGAATGGAATGGAATGGAATGGAATGGAATGAAATGGAATCAATGCGAATGGAATGGAATGGAATGGAATGGAATGCCATGGAGAGGAACGGAATGGAATCATCGCGAATGGAATGCAATGGAAGGGAATGGAATGGAATGGAACGGAATGGAATCAACCCGAAAAGAATGGAATGGAATGGAATGGAAGGAAATATATCCGAAAGGAATGGAATGGAAAGGAATGGAAACAACACGATTGCAATGGAATGGAGTGGAATGGAATGGAATGCAATGGAATGGAATGGAATAAACCCGAATGCAATGGAATGGAATGGAATGGAATGGAAAAGAATGGAATCAAACCGAATGTAATTGAATGGAAAGAAATGGAATCAACCGAAATGGAAAGGAATGGAATGGAATGGAATCAACCTGAATGGAATGGAATGGAATGGAATGGAATGGAATGGAATGGAATCAACCCGAATGGAATGGAATGGGATGAAATGGAATGGAACATACCCGAATGGAAAGGAATGGAATGGAATGGAATTGAATGGAATGGAATCAACACGAGTCTAATGGAATGGAATGGAATGGAATGGAATGGAATGGAATCGACACGAATGTAATGAAATGGAATGGAATGGAATGGAATGAACCGGAATGGAATCAAATGGAATGGAACGGACTCAACTGGAATGGAATGGAATGGAATGGAATGGAATGGAATGGAAACAGCCCGAATAGAATGGAATGGGATGGAATGGAATTGAACTTACACGAATGGAAAGGAATGGCATGGAATGGAATTGAATAGAATGGAATCAACACGAGTCTAATGGAATGGAATGGAATGGAATGGAATGGAATGGAACGGAATGGAATGGAATCAACACGAATGGAATGGAATGGAATGAAATGGAATCGAATGGATTGGAATCAACCGTAATGGAATGGAATGGAATGGAATGGAATGGAATGGAATGGAATGGAATCAACCCGAATGGATTGGAATGGGATGGAACCGAATGGGATGGAATGGAATGGAATCAACCCGAATGGAATAGAATGGAATGGAATGGAATGGAATGGAATGGACTGGAGTGAAATGGAATCAACCCGAATGGAATGGAATGGAATGGAATGGAATGGGATGGAATGGAATGAAATTGAATCATCCTGTATGTTATGGAATGGAATTGAATGGAATCAACGCGAATAGAATGAACTGGAATGGAATGGAATGGAATGGAAGCAATCCGAATGGATTGAAATGGAATGGAATGGAATGGAATGGAATGGAATCAACCAGAATGGAATGGAATGGAATGGAAGAGAATGGAATGGAATGGAACGGAAAGGAATCAATCCGAATGGAATCGAATGGAACGGAATGGAATGAAATGGAATGGAATGGAATCAACCCAAACGGAATGGAATGGAATGGAATGGAATGGAATGGAATGGAATGGAATGGAATCAACCTAAATGGAATGGAATGGACTGGAATCAACCTGAATGGAATGGATTCAACCTGAATTGAATGGAATGGAAAAGAATGGAATGGAATGTAATCAACCGGAATGGAATGGTATGGAATATAACGGAAGGGAATGGAATGGAATGGAATCAACCCGAATGGATTGGAATGGAATGGAACAGAATGGAATAGAATGGAATGGACTCAACCAGAATGTAATTGAATGGAATGGCATGGAATGGAATGAAATGGAATGGAATCAACCCAAATGGAATGGAATGGAATGGCATCAACCCGAATGGCATGGAATGGAATGGAATGGAATAGAATGGAATGGAATGGAATGGAATTAACCCAAATGCAATGTAAAGGAATGGTACGGAATGGAATCAAACCGAATGGAATGGAATGGAATGGAATGGAATGGAATGGAATTAACCCGAATGGAATAGAATGGAATGGAATGGAATCAACCCGAAAGGAATGGAAGGCAATGGAATTGAATCGAATGGAATCCACCCGAATGGAATGGAATGGATTGGAAATAACTCGAATGGAATGGATTGGAATGGAATGGAATGGAATAAACCCGAATGGAATGGAATGCAATGGAATGGAATGGAATGGAATCACCGCGAATGGAAGGGAATGGAAAGGAATGAAAGGGAATGGAATAGAATGCAAAGCAGTCAAACAGAATGGAATGAAATGCAATGGAATGGAATGGAATAGAATGCAAAGCAATCAACCAGAATGGAATGGAATGGAATGGAATGGAGTCAACCCGAATGGAATGGATAGGAATCAACTCGAATGGAATGGAATGGAATTGATTGGAATGGAAAGGAATGGAATGCAATGGAATCAACTCGTATGGAATGGAATGGAATGGAATGGTAAGGAATGGAATGGAATGGATTGGAATGGCATGGAATGGAATGGAGTGGAATGGAGTGGAGAAATCCGAAGTGTATGTAATGGAATTGTATGGAATGGAATGGAATGGAATGGAATAAACACGAATGGAATGAAATGGAATGGAAGGGAGTGGAATGGAACGGAATGGAATGCAATGGAATGGAATGGAATGGAATGGAATGCAATGGAATCAACCCGAATGGAATGGAAAGGAATGGAATGGAATGGAATGGAATGGAACGGAATCTACACGAATAGAATGGATTGCAATGGAATGGAATGGAATGGAATGAACCCGAATGGAAGGGAATGGAATGGAATAGAATGCAAACCAGTCAACCAGAATGGAATGGAATGGAATGGAATTGAACGGAATAGAATGCAAAGCAATCAACCAGAATGAAATGGAATGTAATGGAATCAACCCGAATGGAATGGAATGGAATGGATTGGAATAAACTCGAATGGAATGGAATGGAATGGAATGGAATGGAACCAACACAAATGGAATGGAATCGAATCGAGTGGAAATGAATGGAATGGAATGGAATGGAATGCAATGCAAGCAACACGAATGGAATGGACTGGAATGGAATGGAATGGAATGCAATGGAATCAACCTGAAAGGAACGGAATGGAGTGGAATGGAATGGAATCTATCAGAATGGAATGGAACAGAATGGAATCAACTCGAATGGAATCGAATGGAATGGAATGGAATATAATCAACCCGAATGGAATGGAATGCAATGGAATGGAATGGAATGGAATCCACCCGAACGGAATGGAATGGAATGGAATGGAATGGAATGGAATGGAGTCAACCCTAATGGAATGGAATGGTTTGGAATCAACCCGAATGGAGTGGAATGGAATTGATTGGAATGGAATGCAATGGAATGCATTGGAATCAACTCGTATGGAATGGAATGGAATGGAATGGAAAGGAATGGAATGGAATGGAATGGAAAGGATTGGAATGGAATGGAATGGAATAGAATGGAGAGGAATGGAATGGAGAAACCCGAATGGAATGGAATGGAATGGTATGGAATGGAATGGAATGGAATGGAATGGAATGGAATAAACCCAAATGGAATGAAATGGAAAGCAATGGATTGGAATGGAATGCAGTGGAATGGAATGGAAAGGAATGCAATGGAATAAACACGAATGGAATGTAAAGGAATGGAATGCAATGAAACGGAATGGAATGGAATCAACCCGAATGGAATGGAAAGGAATCAAACCGAATGGAATGGAATGGAATGGAGAGGAATCAACCCGAATGGAATGGAACAAAATGGAATGGAAAGGAATGGAATTGAATGGAATGGAATGGATTGGAATGGAATCAACCCGAATGGAATGGAATGGAATGGTATGGAATGGAATGAAATGGAATGGAATCAACCAGATAGGAGTGGAATACAATGGAATGGAATGGAATCGAATCAACACGAATGGATTGGAAGGGAATGGAGTCAACTCAAATGGAATGGAAAGGAATGGAATGGAATCGAATCAACCCAAATACAATGGAATGGAATGGAATGGAATGGTATGGAATGGAATGGAATCAATCCGAAATAAATGGAATGGAATAGAATGGAATGGAATGGAATGCAATCATACAGAATGGAATGGAACGTTGTGCAATCATCTCGAATGGAATGAAATGGAATGGAATCGAATCTACCTGAATGGAATGGAATGGAATGGAATGGAATGGAAAGAACACGAATGGAAAGGAATGGAGTGGAATGCAAGGAATGCAATGGAATGGAATGGAATCAACCCGAATGGAATGGAATGGAATGGAATGGAATGGAATGGAATGGAATGGAAAAGAATGGAATCAAACCGAATGGAATGGAATGGAATCAACGGAAATGGAATGGAAAGGAATGGAATGGAATGAACCCGAACGGAATGGAATGGAATGGAATGAAATCAACACGAATGTAATGTAATGTAATGTAATGGTATGGAATGGAATGGAATCAATGCGAATGCAATGGAATTGAATGCCATGGAGTCGAATGGAATGGAATCAACACGAATAGAATGCAATGGAAGTCAATGGAATGGAATGGAACCGAATGGAATCAACCCGAAAGGAATGTAATGGAATGGAATATATCAGATTGGAATGTAATGGAAAGGAATGGAATAGAATGGAATGGAATGGAATGGAATGGAATCAAACCGCATGGAATGGAATCGAGTGGAATCAACACGAATGGAATGGAATGGAATGGAACGGAATGGAGTGGAATCACCCCGAATGGAATGGAATGCAATGGAAAGGAATGGAATGGATTTAACCCGAATGGAATGGAATGGAATGGAATTGAATGGAATCAAACCGAATGGAATGCAATCAAATGACACAGAATGGAATGGAATGGAATGGAATTAACCGGAATGGAGTGGAATTGGAATGTAATGGAATGTAATGGAATCAACACGAAACTAATAGTATAGAATGTAATGGAATGGAATGGAATGGAATAGAATGGAATCAACTCGATTGGAACAGAATGGAATGGAATGGAATGGAATGGAAAGGAATGGAAAGAATCAATCGGAATGCAATGGAATGGAATCGAATGGAATCAACCCGAATGGAATGGAATGGAACGGAATGGAATGGAATGCCATGGAATCAACCCGAATGGAATGGAATGGAATGGAATGGAATGGAATGGAATGGAATGGAATGGAATCAACCGGAATTGAATGGAATGGAATGCAGTCAACTGGAATGGAATGGAATGGAATGGAATGGAATGGAATGGAATGGAATCAACCCGAATGGAATGGAATGGAATGGAACAGAATGGAACCAACCAGAATGGAAAGGAATGGAATGGAATGGAATGGAATGGCATTGAATGGAATGTAATCAACACGAGTCTAATGGAATGGAATGGAATGGAATCAACACGAATGGAATGAAACGGAATGGAATGGAATGGAATGGAATCAACTGGAATGGAATGGAATGGAATCAACACGAATGGAATGGAATGGGATGGAACGGAATGGAACGGAATGGAATGGAATCAACCCGAATGGAATGGAATGGAATGGAATGCAATGGAATGGAATGGAATGGAATCAACCCGAATGGAATGGAATGGAATGGAATGGAATGGAATGAAATAGAATGCAAAGCAGTCAACCAGAATGGAATGGAATGCAATGGAATGGACTGGAATAGAATGCAAAGCAATCAACCAGAATGGAAAGGAATGGTATGGAATGGAATGGAATCAACCCGAGTGGAATGGAATGGATTGGAATCAACTCGAATGGAATGGAATGGAATGGAATGGAATGGAATCTATTGGAATGGAATGGAATCAACACAAATAGAATGGAATGGAATCCAATGGAAATGAATGGAATGGAATGGAATGGAATGCACTGGAAGCAACCCGAATGGAATGGAATGGAATGGAATGGAGTCAACCCGAATGGAATGGAATGGATTGGAATCAACTCGAATGGAATGGAATGGAATTGATTGGAATGGAATGGAACGGAAGGCAATGGAATCAACTCGTATGGAACGGAATGGAATGGAATGGAAAGGAATGGAATGGAATGGAATGGAATGGAATGGAATGGAATGGAATGGAACGGAATGGAATGGAATGGAATGGAAAGGAATGCAATGGAATCATCCCGAATGGAATGGAAAGGAATGGAGTGGAATGGAATTGAATGGAATGGAATGGTGTGGAATGGAATGGAGAAAATTGAAGGGTATGTAATGGAATGGAATGGAATGGAATGGAATGGCATAAACCTGAATGGAATGGAATGGAATGGAATGGAATGGAATGGAGGGGAATGGAAAGGAATGCAATGGAATCAACCCGAATGGAATGGAAAGGAATGGAATGGAATGGAATGGAATGGAATGGAAAGGAATGGTATGGAATGGAAAGGAATGGAATGGAATCAAACCGAATGGAATGGAATGGAATGGAATGGAATGGAATGGAATGGAATGGAAAGGAAAGGAATCAACCCGAATGGAATGTATTGCAATGGAATGGAATGGAATGGAATCAACCCGAATGGAAGGGAATGGAATGGAATGGAATGGAATAGAATGCAAAGCAGTCAACCAGAATGGAATGGAATGGAATGGAATTGAACGGAATACAATGCCAAGCAATCAACCAGAATGGAATGGAATGGAATGGAATCAAACCGAATGGAATGGAATGGATTGGAATCAACTCGAATGGAATGGAATGGAATGGAATGGAATGGAATGAACACAAATGGAATGGAATGGAATCGAATGGAAATGAATGGAATGGAATGGAATGGAATGCAATGCAAGCAACCCGAATCGAATGGACTGGAATGCAATGGAATGGAATGCAATGGAATCAAACCGAATGGAACGGAATGGAGTGGAATAGAATGGAAAGGAATGGAATCTATCTGAATGGAATGGAATGAAATGGAATCAACTCGAATGGAATGGAATGCAATGGAATGGAATGGAATATAACCAACCCGATTGGAATGGAATGCAATGGAATGGAATGGAATGGAATCAACCCGAATGGAATGGAATGGAATGGATTGGAATGGAATGGAATGGAATGGAATGGAATCAACACGAATGGAATGGAATGGAATGGAATGGAATGGAATCAACAAGAATGGAATGCAATGGAATGGTATGGAATGGAATGAAATGGAATGGAATTAACACGAAAGGACTGTGAATTCAATGGAATGGAATGGAATCAAATCAGCACGAATGGATTGGAATGGAACGGAGTCAACTGAAATGGAATGGAATGGAATCGAATCAACCCGAATAGAATGGAATGGAATGGAAAGGATTGGTATGGAATGCAATGGAATCAATCCGAAATAAATGGAATGGAATAGAATGGAATGGAATGGAATCAAGCCGAATGGAATGGAACGGTGTGCAATCATCTCGAATGGAATGGAATGGAATGGAATGAGATCGAATCAACCTAAATGGAATGGAATGGAATGGAATGGAATGAAAAAAACACGAATGGAATGGATTGGAGTGGAATGCAGGGAATGCAATGGAATGGAATGGAATCAACCCGAATGGAATGGAATCAACCGAAATGGAATGGAATGGAATGGAATCAACACGAACGGAATGGAATGGAATGGAATGGAATCTACACGAATGGAATGGAATGGAATGGAATGGAATGGAATGAAATGGAATCAATGCGAATGGAATGGAATGGAATGGAATGGAATGCCATGGAGAGGAACGGAATGGAATCATCGCGAATGGAATGCAATGGAAGGGAATGGAATGGAATGGAACGGAATGGAATCAACCCGAAAAGAATGGAATGGAATGGAATGGAAGGAAATATATCCGAAAGGAATGGAATGGAAAGGAATGGAAACAACACGATTGCAATGGAATGGAGTGGAATGGAATGGAATGCAATGGAATGGAATGGAATAAACCCGAATGCAATGGAATGGAATGGAATGGAATGGAAAAGAATGGAATCAAACCGAATGTAATTGAATGGAAAGAAATGGAATCAACCGAAATGGAAAGGAATGGAATGGAATGGAATCAACCTGAATGGAATGGAATGGAATGGAATGGAATGGAATGGAATGGAATCAACCCGAATGGAATGGAATGGGATGAAATGGAATGGAACATACCCGAATGGAAAGGAATGGAATGGAATGGAATTGAATGGAATGGAATCAACACGAGTCTAATGGAATGGAAAGGAATGGAATGGAAAGGAATGGAATGGAATTAACACGAATGGAATGGAATGGAATGGAATGGAATGGAATCAACCGGAATGGAATGGAATGGAATGGAATGGAATGGAATGAACCGGAATGGAATGGAATGGAATGGAATGGAATGGAATGGAATGGAATGCAATTAACTGGAATGGATAGGAATCAACCCGAATGGAATGGAAAGGAAAGGAATCAACCCGAACGGAATGGAATCAACACGAATGGAGTGTAATGGAATGGAATGGAATGGAATCAACCCGAATGGAATGCAATCAACCCGAATGGAAAGGAATGGAATGGAATGGAATCAACCGGAATGGAATGGAATGGAATGGAATGGAATTGAACGGACTGGAATCAATTCGAATAGAATGGAATGGAAGGGAGTGGAATGGAATGGAATGGAATGGAATGGAATCAACCGGAATGGAATGGAATGTAATTCAATGGAATTGAATGGAATGGAATGAAATGGAACGAAATGGAGTCAACCCGAATGGAATGGAATGGAATGGAACGGAAAGGAATGGAATCAACCCGAATGGAATGGAATGAAATGGCATTTAATGGAATGGAATGGAATGGATTCAACACGAATGGAATGGAATGCAATGGCAAGGAATGGAATGGAATGGAATGGAGTCAATACTAACGGAATGGAATGGAATGCAATGGAATGGAATTGAAGGGAATAGAATGGAATGGATTGGAATGGAATGGTATGGAATGGAATGGATCATAATGGAATGGAATCACTCCGAATGGAATGGAATGGAATGGAATGTTATGGATTGGAATGGAATGGAATGGAATCAACCCGATTGGAATGGAATGGAATGGCATGGAATCAATGGATAAGAATGGAATCAATCTGAATGTAATGGAATGGAATGGAATGGAATGGAATGGAATGGAATGCAGTGGAATAAACCCGAATGAAATGGAATGGAATGGAAT
Source organism: Pan paniscus (assembly GCF_029289425.2). Taxonomy (NCBI): domain Eukaryota; kingdom Metazoa; phylum Chordata; class Mammalia; order Primates; family Hominidae; genus Pan; species Pan paniscus. The sequence goes on from NC_073265.2 coordinate 16,557,053, forward strand.
TGAATGGAATGGAATGGAATGTAATCAACCCGAAAGGAATGGAATGGAAGGGAATGGAATGGAATAGAATGGAATGGAATGGAATCAACCCTAATGGAATGGAATGGAATGGAATGAAATGCAATGAAATGGAACGGAGTGGAATCAACCCGAATTGAATGGAAAGGAATGGAATGGAATGGAATCAACCCGAATGGAGTGGAGTGGAAAGTAATGGAATGGAATGGATTGGAATGGAACGGAATCCAAATGAATCTATTGGAATGGAATGGAGTGGAATGGACTGATATCAACCCGATTGGAACGGAATGGAATGGAACGGAATGGATTCAACCATAATGGAATGGATTGGAATGGAATCAACCCGAATGGAATGGAATGGAATGGAATGGAATGGAATGGAATGGAATCAAACCGAATTGAATGGAATGGAATGGAATGGAATAGAATGGAATCAACCCGAATGGAAAGGAATGGAATGTAATGGCATGGAATGGAATCAACCCGAAGGGAATCGAGTGGAATGGAATGGAACGGACTGGAATCAACCCGAATCGAATGGAATGGAAATGAATAGAATGGAAGGGAATGGAAACGAATCAACCCGAATGGAATGGAATGTAATTGAATGGAATGAAATGGAATGGAATGGAATGGAATGGAATGGAATTGAATGGAATGGAATGAAATGGAACAAAATCGAATCAACCCAAATGGAATGGAATGGAATATAATGGAATGGAATGGAATCAACCCGAATGGAATGGAATGTAATTGAATTGAATGGAATGGAATGTAATTGAATTGAATGGAGTGGAATGGAATGAAATGGAACGACATGGAATCAACACAAAAGGAATGGAATTGAATCGAATGGAATGGAATGGAATGGAATCAACCCGAATGGAATGGAATGCAACGGAATAGAATGGAATCAACCGGAATGGAATGGAATGGAATGGAATGGAATCATCCCGAATGGAATGGAATGGAATGGAATGGAATGGATTCAACCCGAGTGGAATGGAATGTAATTGAATGGAATGGAATGGAGTGGAATGAAATGGAACGACATGGAATCAACCCGAATGGAATCGAATGGAATGGAATGAAATGGAATCAATGCGAATGGAATGGAATGGAATGGAATTGAGTGGAACAAACCTGAAAGGAATGGAAGGGAATTGAATGGAAAGGAATCAACCCGAATGGAATGGAATGAAATGGAATGGAAAGGAATGCAATGGAAAGGAATCAACCGGAATGGAATGGAATGGAATGGAATCAACCCGAATGGAATGGAATGCAATGGAATGGAATGGAAACGAATCAACTCGAATGGAATGGAATGAAATAGCATCAACTCGAATGGAAAGGAATGGAATGGAATGGAATGGAATTTAATCAACCCGAATGGAATGGAATGGAATGGCATGGAAAAGAATGGAATCAAACCGAATGGAATGGAATGGAATGGAATGGAAACAAACCCAAAGGAATCGATTGGAATGGAATGGAACGGAATGGAATGGAATAGAATCAACCCGAATGGAATTGAATGGAATGCAATGGAATGGAATGGAATCAACCGGAATGGAATGGAATGGAATGGATTGGAATGGAATGGAATCAATGCGAATGGAATGGAATGGAATGGAATGGAATGGCATGGAGTGTAATGGAATGGAATCAACCCGAAAGGAATGGAAAGGAATGGAATGGAATGGAATGGAATGGAATGGAATGGAATGGAATGGAATCAACCCGAATGGAATGGAGTGGAAAGGAATGGAATGGAATGGGTTGGAATGGAACGGAATCCAAATGAATCTAATGGAATGGAATGGAATGGACTGGAATCAACCCGATTGGAACGGAATGGAATGGAACGGAATGGAATCAACCAGAATGGAATGGAGTGGAATGGAATCAACCCGAATGGAATGGAATGGAATGGAATGGAATCAACACGAATGCAACGGAGTGGAATGGAATGGAATGGAATGGAATGGCATGGAATCAACCAGAATGAAATAGAATGGAATGGAATAAAATGGAATGGAATGGAAAAGAATGGAATGATTTCAACACGAATCTAATGGAAAGGAATGGAATGGGATGGAATGGAATCGAATGGAATCAACCGGAATGGAATGGAATTGAATGGAATGGAATGGAATGGAATCGACCCGAATGGAATGGAATGGGATGGAACGGAATGGAATGGAATGGAATGGAATCAACACGAATGGAAAGAAATGGAATGGAATGCAATGGAATGGAATGGAATGGAATGGAATGGAATCAACAGGAATGGAGTGGAATGGAATGGAATGGAATGGACTGGATTGGAATAGAATCAACCCGAATGGAATGGAATGGAATGGAATGGAATGGAATGGAAAGGAATGGAATCACCCAGAAAGGAATGGAATGGAATGGACTGGAGTGGAATAGAATCAACCCGAATGGAATGGAATGGTATGGAATGGGATGGAATGGAATGGAATAGAATCACCCCGAATGGAATGGAATGGAATGGAATGGAATGTTATGGAATGGAATTGAATGGAATCAACGCGAATGGAATGATCTGGAATGGAATGGAATGGAATGGAATGGAATGGAATCAATCCGAATGGAATGAAATGGAATGGAATGGAATGGAATGGAATGGAATGGTATGGAATCAACCCGAATGGAATGGAAAGTAAGAGAATGGAATGCAAAGGAACGGAATGGAATCAACACGAATGGAATGGAATTGAATGGAATGCAATGCAATGGAATGGAATCAACCCGAATGCATTGGAATGGAATAGAATGGAATGAAATGGAATGGAATGGAATCGACCCGAATAGAATGGAATGGAATGGAATGGAATCGAATGGATTGGAATCAACCCAAATGGAATGGAATGGAATGGAATGGTATGGAATGGAATGGAATGGAATCAACCTGAATGGAATGGACTCAACCTGAATGGAATGGATTGGAAAAGAATGGAATGGAATGGAATCAACCGGAATGGAATGGTATGGAATAGAATGGAAAGGAATGGAATGGAATGGAATCAACCCAAATGGAATGGAATGGAATGGAACGGAATGGAAGGGAATGGAATGGAATCAACCCGAATGGAATGGAATGTAATTGAATGGAATGGAATCCAATGAAATGGAACAAAATCGAATCAACCCGAATGGAATGGAATGGAATAGAATGGACTGGAATGGAACAGAATGGAATGGAATGGAATCAACCCGAATGGAATGGAATATAATTGAGTTGAATGGAATGGAATGGAATGAAATGGAACGAAATGGAATCAACCCGAAGGGAATGGAATTGAATGGAATGGAATGGAATCAACCCGAATGGAATGGAATGGAACGGAATGGAATGGAATCAACCGGAATGGAATGGAATGGAATGGAATGGAATGGAATGGAATGGAATGGAATGGAATGGAATGGAATGGAATCAACCCGAATGGAATGGAATGGAAGGGAATGGAATGTAATGGAATGGAATGGAATAGAATCAACCTAAGAGGAATGGAATGTAATTGAGTGGAATGGAATGGAATGGAATGAAATGGAACGAAATGGATTCAACCCGAATGGAATGGAATGGAATGGAATGGATTGGGATCAATCCTAATGGAATGGAATGGAATGGAATGGAATGGAATGGAGTGGAATGGAGTGGAATCAACACGAATGGAATGGAATGGAATGGCATGGAATGGAATGGAATGGAATGGATTCAATCCGAAAGGCATGGAATGGAATGGAATGGAATGGAATAGAATGTAATGGATTGGAATGCAATGGAAAGGAATGAAATGGAATATAATGGAATGGAATCAACCCGAATGGAATGGAATGGTATAGAATGCAATGGAATGGAATGGAATGGAATGGAATCAACCCGATTGGAACGGAATGGAATGGAATAGAATGGAATCAACCCGAAGGCAATGGAATGGAATGGAATGGAATTCAATGGAATGGAATGGAATCGAATCAACATGAATGGATTGGAATGAAATGGAATCAACTGAAATGGAATGGAAAAGAATGGAATGGAATCGAATCAACCGGAATAGAATGGAATGGAATGGAATGGAATGAAATGGTATGGAATGCAATGGAATCAATCAGAAATAAGTGGAATGGAATAGAGTGGAATAGAATGGAATGGAACCAACCCGAATGAAATGGAATAGAATGGAATGGAATGGAATGGAATGGAATGGAATCAACCTGATTGGCATGGAATGGAATGGGAAAGAATGGAATTAAACCTAATGGAATGGAATGGAATGGAATGGAATCAACCCAAATGGAATGGAATGGAATGGAATGGAATGGAATGGAATCAGCCCGAATGGAATGGAATGGAAAGGAATGGAATGGAATCAACACGAATGGAATGGAATGGAATTGAATCAATGAGAATGGAATGGAATAAAATGGAATGGAATGGAATAAACGCGAACGGAATGGAAGGGAATTGAATGGAAAGGAATCAACCCGACTGGAATGGAATGAAATGGAATGGAAAGGAATGGAATGGAATGGAATCAACCGGAATGGAATGGAATGGAATGGAATCAACACGAATGGAATGGAATCTAATGGAATGGAATGGAGTGGAATGGAATGGAATCACCTCAACCAGAATGGAATGGAATGGAATGGAATGGAATGGAATGGAATGGAATGGAATGGAAAGAAATGGAATGGAAAAGAATGGAATCAAAACGAATGGAATGGAATGGAAAGGAATGGAACAATCCCGAATGGAATAGATTGGAGTGGAAAGGAATGGAATGGAATGGAATAGAATCAAACCGAAGGGAATTGAATGGAATGCAATGGAATGGAATGGAATCAACCGTATTGGAATGGAATGGAATGGAATGGAAAGGAATCAATGCGAATGGAATGGAATGGAATGGAATGGAATGGAATGGCATGAAGTGGAATGGAATGGAATCAACCCGAATGGATTGCAATGGAATGGAATGGAATGGAATGGAACGGAACTGAATCAAACCGAATGGAATGGAATGGAATGGAATGGAATCAACCCGAAAGGAATGGAATGCAATGGAATGGATTGGAATGGTATCAACCCGAATGGAATGGAATGGAATGGAATGGAGTGGAATCTATCCGAATGGAATGGAATGGAATGGAAAGGAATGGAATGGAATCGAATACAATGGAATGGAATGGAATGGAATGGAAGGAAATGGAATGGAATGGAAGCAACACGAATGGAATAGAATGTAGGGGAATGGAATGGAATGGAATGCAATGCAATGGAATCAACCCGAATGGAATGGAATGGAATGGAATCAACCCGAATGGAATGGAATGGCATGGAATCAACTCGAATGGAATGGAATGGAATGGAATGGAACGGAATGGAATAAACCCGAATGGAATGGAATGGAATGGAAGGGAATCAACCCGAAAGAAATGGATGGCAATGGAATGGAATGGAATGGAATCCACCCGTATGGAATGTAATGGAATGGAATCAACCCGAATGGAATGGAATGGAATGGAAGGGAATCAACCCGAAAGAAATGGATGGCAATGGAATGGAATGGAATGGAATCCACCCGTATGGAATGTAATGGAATGGAATCAACTCGAATGGAATGGATTGCAATGGAACGGAATGGAAACAACCCGAATGGAATAGAATGCAATGGAATGGAATGGAATGGAATCAACCCGAATGGAAGGGAATGGAAAGGAATGGAAGGGAATGGAATAGAATGCAAAGCAGTCAACCAGATTGGAATGGAATGCAATGGAATGGAACGCAATTGAACGCAAAGCAATCTACCAGAATGGAATGCAATGGAATGGAATGGAATGGAATGGAATAGAATGGAATCAACCCGAATGTAATGGAATGGATTGGAATCAACTCGAATGGAATGGAATGCAATGGAATGGAATGGAGTCAACCCGAATGGAATGGAATGGATTGGAATCAACTCGAATGGAATGGAATGCAATGGAATTGATTGGAATCGAAAGGAATGGAATGGAATGGAATGGAATGGAATGGAGTGGAATGGAGTGGAGAAAACCGAAGTGTATGGAATGGAATGGAATGGAATGGATTGGAATGGAATAAACACGAATGGAATGAAATGGAATGGAATGGCATGGAATGGAATGGAATGGAATGGAATGGAATGGAATGGAATGGAATGCAATGGAATCAAGCCGAATGGAATGGAATGGAATGGAATGGAATGGAATGGAATGGAATCAAACCGAATGGAATGGAATGGAATGGAATGGAAAGGAATCACCCGAATAGAATGGATTGCAGTGGAATGGAATGGAATGGAATCAACCCAAATGGAAGGGAATGGAATGGAATGGAATGGAATAGAATCCAAAGCAGTCAACCAGAATGGAATGGAATGGAATTGAATTGAACGGAATAGAATGCAAAGCAATCAAACAGAATGGAATGGAATGGAATGGAATCAACCCGAATGGAATGGAATAGATTGGAATCAACTCGAATGGAATGGAATGGAATGGAATGGAATCAACACAAATGGAATGGAATGGAATGGAATGGAATGGAATGGAATGGAATGGAATGGAATGGAATCAATCTGATTGGCATGGAATGGAATGGAAAAGAATAGAATCAAACCGAATGGAATGGAATGGAATGGAATGGAATCAACCCAAATGGAATGGAATGGAATGGAATGGAATGGAATGGAATGGAATTGAATCAGCCCGAATGGAATGGAATGGAAAGGAATGGAATGGAATCAACACGAATGGAATGGAATGGAATTGAATCAATGAGAATGGAATGGAATAAAATGGAATGGAATGGAATAAACGCGAACGGAATGGAAGGGAATTGAATGGAAAGGAATCAACCCGACTGGAATGGAATGAAATGGATTGGAAAGGAATGGAATGGCATGGAATCAACCAGAATGGAATGGAATGGAATGGAATCAACACGAATGGAATGGAATCTAATGGAATGGAATGGAGTGGAATGGAATGGAATCACCTCAACCAGAATGGAATGGAATGGAATGGAATGGAATGGAATGGAATGAAAAGGAATGGAAAAGAATGGAATCAAAACGAATGGAATGGAATGGAAAGGAATGGAAAAAACCCGAATGGAATAGATTGGAGTGGAATGGAATGGAATGGAATGGAATAGAATCAAACCGAAGGGAATTGAATGGAATGCAATGGAATGGAATGGAATCAACCGGATTGGAATGGAATGGAATGGAATGGAAAGGAATCAATGCGAATGGAATGGAATGGAATGGAATGGAATGGAATGGAATGGCATGAAGTGGAATGGAATGGAATCAACCCGAATGGAATGCAATGGAATGGAATGGAATGCAATGGAACGGAACGGAATCAAACCGAATGGAATGGAATGGAATGGAATGGAATCAACCCGAAAGGAATGGAATGCAATGGAATGGATTGGAATGGTATCAACCCGAATGGAATGGAATGGAATGGAATGGAGTGGAATCTATCCGAATGGAATGGAATGGAATGGAATGGAGTGGAATCTATCCGAATGGAATGGAATGGAATGGAAAGGAATGGAATGGAATCGAATACAATGGAATGGAATGGAATGGAAGGGAATGGAATGGAATGGAAGCAACACGAATGGAATAGAATGTAGGGGAATGGAATGGAATGGAATGCAATGCAATGGAATCAAACCGAATGGAATGGAATGGAATGGAATCAACCCGAATGGAATGGAATGGCATGGAATCAACTCGAATGGAATGGAATGGAATGGAATGGAACGGAATGGAATAAACCCGAATGGAATGGAATGGAATGGAAGGGAATCAACCCGAAAGAAATGGATGGCAATGGAATGGAATGGAATGGAATCCACCCGTATGGAATGTAATGGAATGGAATCAACCCGAATGGAATGGAATGGAATGGAAGGGAATCAACCCGAAATAAATGGATGGCAATGGAATGGAATGGAATGGAATCCACCCGTATGGAATGTAATGGAATGGGATCAACTCGAATGGAATGGATTGCAATGGAACGGAATGGAATCAACCCGAATGGAATAGAATGCAATGGAATGGAATGGAATGGAATCAACCCGAATGGAAGGGAATGGAAAGGAATGGAAGGGAATGGAATAGAATGCATAGCAGTCAACCAGATTGGAATGGAATGCAATGGAATGGAACGCAATTGAACGCAAAGCAATCTACCAGAATGGAATGCAATGGAATGGAATGGAATGGAATGGAATAGAATGGAATCAACCCGAATGGAATGGAATGGATTGGAATCAACTCGAATGGAATGGAATGCAATGGAATGGAATGGAGTCAACCCGAATGGAATGGAATGGATTGGAATCAACTCGAATGGAATGGAATGCAATGGAATTGATTGGAATGGAAAGGAATGGAATGCAATGGAATTGATTGGAATGGAAAGGAATGGAATGGAATGGAATGGAATGGAATGGAATGGAATGGAAAGCAATGGAATCAAGCCGAATGGAATGGAATGGAATGGAATGGAATGGAATGGAATCAAACCGAATGGAATGGAATGGAATGGAATGGAAAGGAATCACCAGAATAGAATGGATTGCAGTGGAATGGAATGGAATGGAATCAACCCAAATGGAAGGGAATGGAATGGAATGGAATGGAATAGAATCCAAAGCAGTCAACCAGAATGGAATGGAATGGAATTGAATTGAACGGAATAGAATGCAAAGCAATCAAACAGAATGGAATGGAATGGAATGGAATCAACCCGAATGGAATGGAATAGATTGGAATCAACTCGAATGGAATGGAATGGAATGGAATGGAATCAACACAAATGGAATGGAATGGAATCGAATGGAAATGAAAGGAATGGAATGGAATGGAATGCAATGCAAGCAACCCGAATGGAATGGACTGGAATGCAATGGAATGGAATGCAATGGAATCAACCCCAATGGAAAGGAATGGAGTGGAACGGAATGGAAAGGAATGGAATCTATCCGAATGGAATGGAATGCAATGGAATCAACTCGAATGGAATGGAATGGAATGGAATGGAATGGAATGGAATGGAATGGAATATAATAAACCCGTTTGCAATGGAATGGAATGCAATGGAATGGAATGGAATGGAATCAACCCGAAAGGAATGGAATGGAATGGATTGGAATGGAATATAATCAACCCGATTTTAATGGAGTGCAATGGAATGGAATGGAATGGAATGGAATCAACCCGAATGCAATGGAATGGAATGGAATGGAATGCAATCAACCCAAATGGAATAGAATGGAATGGAATGGAATGGAATGGAATGGAATGGAATGGAGTCAACCCGAATGGAATGGAATGGATTGGAATCAACCCGACTGGAATGGAATGGTATTGATTGGAATGGAATGGAATGGAATGGAAAGGAATCAACCCGAATGGAATGGATGGCAATGGAATGGAATGGAATGGAATGGAATCAACCCGAATGGAATGGAATGGAACGGAATGGAATGGAATGGAATGGAATGGAATGGAATAGAATGCAAAGCAGTCAACCAGAATGGAATGGAATTGAATGGAATAGAATGCAAAGCAATCAACCCTAATGGAATGGAATGGCATGGAATGTAATGGAATGGAATGGAATGGAATGGAATGGAATGGAGTCAATCCGTATGGAATGGAATGCAATGGAATGGAATGGAATTGAATGGAATAGAATGTAATGGATTGGAATGGAATGGAATGGATTGAAATGGAATATAATGGAATGGAATCAACCCGAATGGAATGGAATGGTATGGAATGCAATGGAATGGAATGGAATGGAATGGAATCAACCCGATTGGAATGGAATGGAAGGGAATGGAATGGAATGGAAGCAACACGAATGGAATAGAATGTAGGGGAATGGAATGGAATGGAATGCAATGCAATGGAATCAAACCGAATGGAATGGAATGGAATGGAATCAACCCGAATGGAATGGAATGGCATGGAATCAACTCGAATGGAATGGAATGGAATGGAATGGAACGGAATGGAATAAACCCGAATGGAATGGAATGGAATGGAAGGGAATCAACCCGAAAGAAATGGATGGCAATGGAATGGAATGGAATGGAATCCACCCGTATGGAATGTAATGGAATGGAATCAACCCGAATGGAATGGAATGGAATGGAAGGGAGTCAACCCGAAATAAATGGATGGCAATGGAATGGAATGGAATGGAATCCACCCGTATGGAATGTAATGGAATGGGATCAACTCGAATGGAATGGATTGCAATGGAACGGAATGGAATCAACCCGAATGGAATAGAATGCAATGGAATGGAATGGAATGGAATCAACCCGAATGGAAGGGAATGGAAAGGAATGGAAGGGAATGGAATAGAATGCATAGCAGTCAACCAGATTGGAATGGAATGCAATGGAATGGAACGCAATTGAACGCAAAGCAATCTACCAGAATGGAATGCAATGGAATGGAATGGAATGGAATGGAATAGAATGGAATCAACCCGAATGGAATGGAATGGATTGGAATCAACTCGAATGGAATGGAATGCAATGGAATGGAATGGAGTCAACCCGAATGGAATGGAATGGATTGGAATCAACTCGAATGGAATGGAATGCAATGGAATTGATTGGAATGGAAAGGAATGGAATGCAATGGAATTGATTGGAATGGAAAGGAATGGAATGGAATGGAATGGAATGGAATGGAATGGAATGGAAAGCAATGGAATCAAGCCGAATGGAATGGAATGGAATGGAATGGAATGGAATGGAATCAAACCGAATGGAATGGAATGGAATGGAATGGAAAGGAATCACCAGAATAGAATGGATTGCAGTGGAATGGAATGGAATGGAATCAACCCAAATGGAAGGGAATGGAATGGAATGGAATGGAATAGAATCCAAAGCAGTCAACCAGAATGGAATGGAATGGAATTGAATTGAACGGAATAGAATGCAAAGCAATCAAACAGAATGGAATGGAATGGAATGGAATCAACCCGAATGGAATGGAATAGATTGGAATCAACTCGAATGGAATGGAATGGAATGGAATGGAATCAACACAAATGGAATGGAATGGAATCGAATGGAAATGAAAGGAATGGAATGGAATGGAATGCAATGCAAGCAACCCGAATGGAATGGACTGGAATGCAATGGAATGGAATGCAATGGAATCAACCCCAATGGAAAGGAATGGAGTGGAACGGAATGGAAAGGAATGGAATCTATCCGAATGGAATGGAATGCAATGGAATCAACTCGAATGGAATGGAATGGAATGGAATGGAATGGAATGGAATGGAATATAATAAACCCGTTTGCAATGGAATGGAATGCAATGGAATGGAATGGAATGGAATCAACCCGAAAGGAATGGAATGGAATGGATTGGAATGGAATATAATCAACCCGATTTTAATGGAGTGCAATGGAATGGAATGGAATGGAATGGAATCAACCCGAATGCAATGGAATGGAATGGAATGGAATGCAATCAACCCAAATGGAATAGAATGGAATGGAATGGAATGGAATGGAATGGAATGGAATGGAGTCAACCCGAATGGAATGGAATGGATTGGAATCAACCCGACTGGAATGGAATGGTATTGATTGGAATGGAATGGAATGGAATGGAAAGGAATCAACCCGAATGGAATGGATGGCAATGGAATGGAATGGAATGGAATGGAATCAACCCGAATGGAATGGAATGGAACGGAATGGAATGGAATGGAATGGAATGGAATGGAATAGAATGCAAAGCAGTCAACCAGAATGGAATGGAATTGAATGGAATAGAATGCAAAGCAATCAACCAGAATGGAATGGAATGGAATGGAATGGATTGGAATGGAATCAACCAGAATGGAATGGAATGGAAGGGAATGGAATGGAATGGAATGGAATGGAATAGAATGCAAAGCAGTCAACCAGAATGGAATGGAATTGAATGGAATAGAATGCAAAGCAATCAACCCTAATGGAATGGAATGGCATGGAATGTAATGGAATGGAATGGAATGGAATGGAATGGAATGGAGTCAATCCGAATGGAATGGAATGCAATGGAATGGAATGGAATTGAATGGAATAGAATGTAATGGATTGGAATGGAATGGAATGGATTGAAATGGAATATAATGGAATGGAATCAACCCGAATGGAATGGAATGGTATGGAATGCAATGGAATGGAATGGAATGGAATGGAATCAACCCGATTGGAATGGAATGGAATGGAATGGAATAGAATGGAATCAACCCGAATGGAAGGGAATGGAATGGAATGGAATGGAATGGAATTAACCCGAATGAAATGAAATGGAATGGAATGTAATGGAATGGAATCAACCTGAATGAAATGGAATGGAATGGAATGGAATGGAATGGAATGGAATGGAAAGGAATCAACCCGAAAGGAATGGAATGGCAGGGAATGGAATGGAATAGAATGGAATGGAATGGAATCAACCCAAATGGAATGGAATGAAATGGAATGCAAAGGAAAGGAATGGAATGGCATGGAATCAACCCGAATCAAATGGAATATATAGGAATGGAATGGAATGGAATCAACCCGAATGGAATGCAATGGAATGGAATGGAATGGAATGGAATCAACCCGAATGTAATGGAATTCAAAGGAATGGAATGCATTCGAATCAACACGAAAGGATTGGAATGGAATGGAATCAACTCAAATGGAATGGAATGGAATGGAATGGAATCGAATCAACCCGAATAGAATGGAATGGAATGCAATGGATTGGAATGGAATGGTATGGAATGCAATGGAATCAATCCGAAATAAATGGAATGGAATAGAGTGGAATGGAATGGAATCAACCCGAATGGAATGGAATGGAATGGAATGAACCCGAATGTCATGGAATGGAATGGAAAAGAATGGAATCAAAACGAATGCAATGGAATGGAATGGAATGGAATCAACACAAAAGGAATGGAATGGAATGGAATGGAATGGAATCAGCCCGAATGGAATGGAATGGAACGGAATGGAATGGAATCAAAACGAATGGAATGGAATGGAATGGAATAAACCCGAAAGGAATGGAAGGGAATTGAATGGAAAGGAATCAACCCGAATGGAATGGAATGAAATGGAATGGAAAGGATTGGAATGGAAAGGAATCAACCGGAAAGGAATGGACTGGAATGGAATCAACCCGAATGGAATGGAATCCAATGGAATGGAATGGAATCGAATCAACACGAATGGAATGGAATGCAATAGAATCAACTCGAATGGAAAGGAATGGAATGGAATGGAACGGAACGGAATCAACCCGAATGGAATGGAATGGAGTGGAATGGAATCAACCTGAAAGGAATGGAGTGCAATGGAATGGATTGGAATGGTATCAACCCGAATGGAATGGAATGGAATGGAATGGAATGGAATCTATCCGAATGGAATGGGATGGAATGGAAAGGAAAGGAATGGAATGGAATGGAATGGAATAAACCCGCATGGATTGGAATGGAGAGGAATCAAGTCGAATGGAATGGGAAGGAATGGAATGGAATGGAATGGAATGGAATCAACACGAATGGAGTGGAATGGTGGGGAATGGAAGGGAATGCAATGCAATGGAATCAACCCGAATGGAATGGAATGCAATGGAATGGAATGCAATGGAATGGAATCAACCCGAATGGAAAGGAATGGAATGGAATGGAAAGGAATAAACCCAAAAAGAATGGAATGTAATCGAATGCAATGAAATGGAATGGAGTGGAATCAACCCGAATGAAATGGAATGGAATGGAAATGAATGGAATGGAATGGAATGGAATCAACCCGAAAGGAATGGAATGGAAGGGAATGGAATGGAGTAGAATGGAATGGAATTGAATCAACCCTAATGGAATGTAATGGAATGGTATGGAATGAAATGCAATGAAATGGAACGGAATGGAATCAACCCCAATGGAATGGAAAGGATTGGCATGGAATGGAATGGAATGGAATGCAATCAACCCGAATGGAGTGGAGTGGAATGCAATGGAATGGAGTGGAGTGGAATTCAATGGAATGGAATGGATTGGAATGGAACGGAGTGAAAATGAATCTAATGGAATGGAATGTAATGGAATGGACTGGAATCAACCCGATTGGAACTGAATGGAATGTAATGGAATAGAATCAATCAGAATGAAATGGAGTGGAATGGAATCTACCCGAATGGAATGGAATGCAATGGAACGGAAAGGAATGGAATGGAATGGAATGGAATGGAATGGAATGGAATGGAGTCAACCCGAATGGAATGGAATGGATTGGAATCAACCCGACTGGAATGGAATGGTATTGATTGGAATGGAATGGAATGGAATGGAAAGGAATCAACCCGAATGGAATGGATGGCAATGGAATGGAATGGAATGGAATGGAATCAACCCGAATGGAATGGAATGGAACGGAATGGAATGGAATGGAATGGAATGGAATGGAATAGAATGCAAAGCAGTCAACCAGAATGGAATGGAATTGAATGGAATAGAATGCAAAGCAATCAACCAGAATGGAATGGAATGGAATGGAATGGATTGGAATGGAATCAACCAGAATGGAATGGAATGGAAGGGAATGGAATGGAATGGAATGGAATGGAATAGAATGCAAAGCAGTCAACCAGAATGGAATGGAATTGAATGGAATAGAATGCAAAGCAATCAACCCTAATGGAATGGAATGGCATGGAATGTAATGGAATGGAATGGAATGGAATGGAATGGAATGGAGTCAATCCGAATGGAATGGAATGCAATGGAATGGAATGGAATTGAATGGAATAGAATGTAATGGATTGGAATGGAATGGAATGGATTGAAATGGAATATAATGGAATGGAATCAACCCGAATGGAATGGAATGGTATGGAATGCAATGGAATGGAATGGAATGGAATGGAATCAACCCGATTGGAATGGAATGGAATGGAATGGAATAGAATGGAATCAACCCGAATGGAAGGGAATGGAATGGAATGGAATGGAATGGAATTAACCCGAATGAAATGAAATGGAATGGAATGGAATGGAATGGAATCAACCTGAATGAAATGGAATGGAATGGAATGGAATGGAATGGAATGGAATGGAAAGGAATCAACCCGAAAGGAATGGAATGGCAGGGAATGGAATGGAATAGAATGGAATGGAATGGAATCAACCCAAATGGAATGGAATGAAATGGAATGCAAAGGAAAGGAATGGAATGGCATGGAATCAACCCGAATCAAATGGAATATATAGGAATGGAATGGAATGGAATCAACCCGAATGGAATGCAATGGAATGGAATGGAATGGAATGGAATCAACCCGAATGTAATGGAATTCAAAGGAATGGAATGCATTCGAATCAACACGAAAGGATTGGAATGGAATGGAATCAACTCAAATGGAATGGAATGGAATGGAATGGAATCGAATCAACCCGAATAGAATGGAATGGAATGCAATGGATTGGAATGGAATGGTATGGAATGCAATGGAATCAATCCGAAATAAATGGAATGGAATAGAGTGGAATGGAATGGAATCAACCCGAATGGAATGGAATGGAATGGAATGAACCCGAATGTCATGGAATGGAATGGAAAAGAATGGAATCAAAACGAATGCAATGGAATGGAATGGAATGGAATCAACACAAAAGGAATGGAATGGAATGGAATGGAATGGAATCAGCCCGAATGGAATGGAATGGAACGGAATGGAATGGAATCAAAACGAATGGAATGGAATGGAATGGAACAAACCCGAAAGGAATGGAAGGGAATTGAATGGAAAGGAATCAACCCGAATGGAATGGAATGAAATGGAATGGAAAGGATTGGAATGGAAAGGAATCAACCGGAAAGGAATGGACTGGAATGGAATCAACCCGAATGGAATGGAATCCAATGGAATGGAATGGAATCGAATCAACACGAATGGAATGGAATGCAATAGAATCAACTCGAATGGAAAGGAATGGAATGGAATGGAACGGAACGGAATCAACCCGAATGGAATGGAATGGAGTGGAATGGAATCAACCTGAAAGGAATGGAGTGCAATGGAATGGATTGGAATGGTATCAACCCGAATGGAATGGAATGGAATGGAATGGAATGGAATCTATCCGAATGGAATGGGATGGAATGGAAAGGAAAGGAATGGAATGGAATGGAATGGAATAAACCCGCATGGATTGGAATGGAGAGGAATCAAGTCGAATGGAATGGGAAGGAATGGAATGGAATGGAATGGAATGGAATCAACACGAATGGAGTGGAATGGTGGGGAATGGAAGGGAATGCAATGCAATGGAATCAACCCGAATGGAATGGAATGCAATGGAATGGAATGCAATGGAATGGAATCAACCCGAATGGAAAGGAATGGAATGGAATGGAAAGGAATAAACCCAAAAAGAATGGAATGTAATCGAATGCAATGAAATGGAATGGAGTGGAATCAACCCGAATGAAATGGAATGGAATGGAAATGAATGGAATGGAATGGAATGGAATCAACCCGAAAGGAATGGAATGGAAGGGAATGGAATGGAGTAGAATGGAATGGAATTGAATCAACCCTAATGGAATGTAATGGAATGGCATGGAATGAAATGCAATGAAATGGAACGGAATGGAATCAACCCCAATGGAATGGAAAGGATTGGCATGGAATGGAATGGAATGGAATGCAATCAACCCGAATGGAGTGGAGTGGAATGCAATGGAATGGAGTGGAGTGGAATTCAATGGAATGGAATGGATTGGAATGGAACGGAGTGAAAATGAATCTAATGGAATGGAATGTAATGGAATGGACTGGAATCAACCCGATTGGAACTGAATGGAATGTAATGGAATAGAATCAATCAGAATGAAATGGAGTGGAATGGAATCTACCCGAATGGAATGGAATGCAATGGAACGGAAAGGAATGGAATGGAATGGAATGGAAAGGAATGGAATGGAATGGAATCAACCCGAATGGAATGGAATGGAATGGAATGGAATGGAATGGAATGGAGTGGAATCAACCCGAAGGGAATGGAATGGAATGGAGTGGAATGAAATGGAATCAAACCGAATGGAATGGAATGGAACGGACTGGAATCAACCCGAATCGAATGGAATGGAAATGAATAGAATGGAAGGGAATGGAATGGAATCAACGCGAATTCAATGGAATGTAATTGAAAGTAATGGAATGGAATGAAATGGAACAAAATCGAATCAACCCAAATGGAATGGAATGGAATAGAATGGAATGGAATGGAATAGAATGGAATGGAACGAAATGGAATCAACCCGAACGGAATGGAATTGAATGGAATGGAATGGAATCAACACGAATGGAATGGAATCAATCCGAATGGAATGGAATGTAACGGAATGGAATGGAATCAACCGGAATGGAATGGAATGGAATGCAATGGAATGGAATGGAATGGAATCAACCCGAATGGAATGGAATGGAATGGAATGGAATGGAATGGAATGCAATCAACCCAAATGGAATAGAATGGAATGGAATGGAATGGAATGGAATGGAATGGAATGGAATGGAATGGAATGGAGTCAACCCGAATGGAATGGAATGGATTGGAATCAACCCGAATGGAATGGAATGGTATTGATTGGAATGGAATGGAATAGAATGCAAAGCAGTCAACCAGAATGGAATGAAATTGAATGGAGTAGAATGCAAAGCAATCAACCAGAATGGAATGTAATGGAATGGAATGGATTGGAATGGAATCAACCTGAATGGAATGGAATGGAATGGTATGGAATGGAATGGAATGGAATCAACCCGACTGGAATGCAATGGAATGGAATGGAATGGAATGGATTGGAATGAAATCAACCAGAATATAATGGAATGGAATGGAATGGAATGGAATGGAATGGAATGGAATGGAATGGAATGGAATGGAATGGATTTGAATGGAATCAAAACGAATAGAATGGAATGGAATGGAATGGAATGGAATGGAATGGAATGGAATCAACCCGAATGGAATGGAATCAACCCGAATGCAATGGAATGGAATGGAATGGAATGGAATCAACCGGAATGGAATGGAATGGAATTGAACGGACTGGAATCAACCCGAATGGAATGGAATGGAAGGGAGTGGAATGGAATGGAATGGAATGGAATCAAACCGTATGGAAAGAAAAGGAATGGAATGCAATGGAATGGAATGGAATGGAACGGAATGGAATGGAATGGAATGGAATCACACCGAATGAAAAGAAATGGAATGGAATGCAATGGAATGGAATGGAATGGAATGGAATCAACATGAATGGAGTGGAATGGAATGGAATAGAATGGACTGGAGTGGAATAGAATCAACCCGAATGGAATGGAATGGGATGGAATGTAATGGAATGGAATGGAATCACCCCGAAAGGAATGGAATGGAATATACTGGAGTGGAATAGAATCAACCCGAATGGAATGGAATGGAATGGAATGGGATTGAATGGAATGGAATGGAATCAGCCCGAATGGAATGGAATGGAATGGAATGTTATGGAATGGAATTGAATGGAATAAACGCGAATAGAATGATCTGGAATGGAATGGAATGGAATGGAATGGAATGGAATAGAATGGAATCAACCTGAAGGTAATGTAATGTAATGTAAAGGAATGGAATGGAATGGAATGGAATGGAGAGCAATCAACCCGAATGAAATGGAATGGAATGGAATGGAATGGAATGGAATGGAATGGAATCAACCCGAAAGGAATGGAATGGAAGGGAATGGAACGGAATAGAATGGAATGGAATGGAATCAACCCTAATGGAAGGCAATGGAATGGAATGGAATGAAATGCAATGAAATGGAACGGAATGGAATCAACCCGAATGGAATGGAAAGGAATGGAATGGAATGGATGGAACGGAATGGAAGGGAATGGAATCAACCCGAATGGAGTGGAGTGGAAAGGAATGGAATGGAATGGATTGGAATGGAACGGAATCAAAATGAATCTAATGGAATGGAATGGAATGGAATGGACTGGAATCAACCCGATTGGAATGGAATCGAATGGAACGGAATGGAATCAACCAGAATGGAATGGAGTGGAATGGAATCAACCTGAAAGGAATGGAATGCAATGGAATGGATTGGAATGGTATCAACCCGAATGGAATGGAATGGAATGGAATGGAATGGAATGGAATGGAATGGAATGGAATGGAATCTATCCGAATGGAATGGAATTGCATGGAAAGGAATGGAATGGAATGGAATGGAATCAACCCGCATGGATTGGAATGGAGAGGAATCAAGTCGAATGGAATGGGAAGGAATGGAATGGAATGGAATGGAATGGAATGGAATGGAATCAACACGAATGGAGTGGAATGGAGGGGAATGGAAGGGAATGCAATGCTATGGAATCAACCCGAATGGAATGGAATGCAATGGAATGGAATGCAATGGAATGGAATCAACCCGAATGGAAAGGAATGGAATGGAATGGAAAGGAATAAACCCGAAAAGAATGGAATGTAATGGAATGAAATGAAATGGAATGGAGTGGAATCAACCCGAATGAAATGGAATGGAATGGAAATGAATGGAATGGAATGGAATGGAATCAACCCGAAAGGAATGGAATGGAAGG
The DNA here is from genome assembly GCF_029289425.2 of Pan paniscus. Lineage (NCBI taxonomy): Eukaryota > Metazoa > Chordata > Mammalia > Primates > Hominidae > Pan > Pan paniscus. The sequence goes on from NC_073265.2 coordinate 16,576,849, forward strand.
GAATGGAATGGAGTAGAATGCAATGGAATTGAATCAACCCTAATGGAATGGAATGGAATGGTATGGAATGAAATGCAATGAAATGGAACGGAATGGAATCAACCCCAATGGAATGGAAAGGAATGGCATGGAATGGAATGGAATGGAATGCAATCAACCCGAATGGAGTGGAGTGGAATGCAATGGAATGGAGTGGAGTGGAATTCAATGGAATGGAATGGATTGGAATGGAACGGAGTGAAAATGAATCTAATGGAATGGAATGTAATGGAATGGACTGGAATCAACCCGATTGGAACTGAATGGAATGGAATGGAATGGAATCAACCAGAATGAAATGGAGTGGAATGGAATCAACCCGAATGGAATGGAATGCAATGGAACGGAACGGAATGGAATGGAATGGAATGGAAAGTAATGGAATGGAATGGAATCAACCCGAATGGAATGGAATGGAATGGAATGGAATGAAATGGAGTGGAATCAACCCGAAGGGAATGGAATGCAATGGAGTGGAATGAAATGGAATCAACCCGAATGGAATGGAATGGAACGGACTGGAATCAACCCGAATCGAATGGAATGGAAATGAATAGAATGGAAGGGAATGGAATGGAATCAACGCGAATTCAATGGAATGTAATTGAATGTAATGGAATGGAATGAAATGGAACAAAATCGAATCAACCCAAATGGAATGGAATGGAATAGAATGGAATGGAATGGAATAGAATGGAATGGAACGAAATGGAATCAACCCGAACGGAATGGAATTGAATGGAATGGAATGGAATCAACCCGAATGGAATGGAATCAACCCGAATGGAATGGAATGGAACGGAATGGAATGGAATCAACCGGAATGGAATGGAATGGAATGCAATGGAATGGAGTGGAATGGAATCAACCCGAATGGAATGGAATGGAAAGGAATGGAATGGAATGCAATCAACCCAAATGGAATAGAATGGAATGGAATGGAATAGAATGGAATGGAATGGAATGGAATGGAATGGAGTCAACCCGAATGGAATGGAATGGATTGGAATCAACCCGAATGGAATGGAATGGTATTGATTGGAATGAAATGGAATGGAATGGAATGGAAAGGAATCAACCCGAATGGAATGGAAGGCAATGGAATGGAATGGAATGGAATCAACCCGAATGGAATGGAATGGAACGGAATGGAATGGAATGGAATGGAATGGAATGGAATAGAATGCAAAGCAGTCAACCAGAATGGAATGGAATTGAATGGAATAGAATGCAAAGCAATCAACCAGTATGGAATGTAATGGAATGGAATGGATTGGAATGGAATCAACCTGAATGGAATGGAATGGAATGGTATGGAATGGAATGGAATGGAATCAACCCGACTGGAATGCAATGGAATGGAATGGAATGGAATGGAATGGAATGGATTGGAATGAAATCAACCAGAATAGAATGGAATGGAATGGAATGGAATGGAATGGAATGGAATGGATTTGAATGGAATCAAAACGAATAGAATGGAATGGAATGGAATGGAATGGAATGGAATGGAATGAAATGGAATCAAACCGAATGGATTGGAATCAACCCGAATGCAATGGAATGGAATGGAATGGAATCAACCGGAATGGAATGGAATGGAATGGAATGGAATTGAACGGACTGGAATCAACCCGAATGGAATGGAATGGAAGGGAGTGGAATGGAATGGAATGGAATGGAATGCAATCAACCCAAATGGAATGGAATGTAATTGAATGGAATGGAATGGAATGGAATGAAATGGAACGAAATGGAATCAACTCGAAAGGAATGGAAAGGAATGGAACGGAAAGGAATGGAATCAACCCGAATGGAATGGAATGGAATGGCATTTAATGGAATGGAATGGAATGGAATCAACACGAATGGAATGGAATGCAATGGCATGGAATGGAATGGAATGGAATGCAATGAAATGGAACGGAATGGAATCAACCCGAATGGAATGGAATGGAATGGAATGGAATGGAAGGGAATGGAAGCAACCCGAATGGAGTGGAGTGGAAAGGAATGGAATGGAATGGATTGGAATGGAAAGGAATCAAAATGAATCTAATGGAATGGAATGGAATGGAATGGAATGGACTGGAGTGGAATAGAATCAACCCGAATGGAATGGAATGGGATGGAATGGAATGGAATGGAATGGAATCACCCCGAAAGCAATGGAATGGAATGTACTGGAGTGGAATAGAATCAACCCGAATGGAATGGAATGGAATGGAAAGGAATAAACCCGAAAATAATGGAATGTAATGGAATGGAATGAAATGGAATGGAATGGAATGAAATGGAATGGAGTGGAATCAACCCGAATGAAATGGAATGGAATGGAAATGAATGGAATGGAATGGAATGTAATCAACCCAAAAGGAATGGAATGGAAGGGAATGGAATGGAGTAGAATGGAATGGAATTGAATCAATCCTAATGGAATGGAATGGAATGGTATGGAATGAAATGCAATGAAATGGAACGGAATGGAATCAACCCCAATGGAATGGAAAGGAATGGCATGGAATGGAATGGAATGGAATGCAATCAACCCGAATGGAGTGGAGTGGAATGCAATGGAATGGAGTGGAGTGGAATTCAATGGAATGGAATGGATTGGAATGGAACGCAGTGAAAATGAATCTAATGGAATGGAATGTAATGGAATGGACTGGAATCAACCCGATTGGAACTGAATGGAATGGAATGGAATGGAATCAACCAGAATGAAATGGATTGGAATGGAATCAACCCGAATGGAATGGAATGCAATGGAACGGAACGGAATGGAATGGAATGGAATGGAAAGGAATGGAATGGAATGGAATCAACCCGAATGGAATGGAATGGAATGGAGTGGAATCAACCCGAAGGGAATGGAATGTAATGGAGTGGAATGAAATGGAATCAACCCGAATGGAATGGAATGGAACGGACTGGAATCAACCCGAATCGAATGGAATGGAAATGAATAGAATGGAAGGGAATGGAATGGAATCAAGGCGAATTCAATGGAATGTAATTGAATGTAATGGAATGGAATGAAATGGAACAAAATCGAATCAACCCAAATGGAATGGAATGGAATAGAATGGAATGGAATGGAATAGAATGGAATGGAACGAAATGGAATCAACCCGAACGGAATGGAATTGAATGGAATGGAATGGAATCAACCCGAACGGAATGGAATCAACCCGAATGGAATGGAATGGAACGGAATGGAATGGAATCAACCGGAATGGAATGGAATGGAATGCAATGGAATGGAATGGAATGGAATCAACCCGAATGGAATGGAATGGAAGGGAGTGGTATAGAATGGAATGGAATGGAATGGAATCAACCCGAGTGGAATGGAATGTAATTGAATGGAATGGAATGGAATGGAATGAAATGGAACGAAATGGCATCAACCCGAATGGAATGGAATGGAATGGAATGGAATGGAATGGAATGGAATGAAATGGAATGGAATCAACCCGAATGGAATGGAATGGAATGGAATGGGATGGAATGGAATCAACACGAATGGAATGGAATGGAATTTCATGGAATGGAATGGAATGGAATGGAGTCAATCCGAAAGGAATGGAATGGAATGGAATGGAATGGAATGGAATAGAATGTAATGGATTGGAATAGAATGGAATGGAATGAAATGGAATATAATGGAATGGAATCAACCCGAATGGAATGGAATGGTATGGAATGCAATGGAATGGAATGGAATGGAATGGAATCAACCCGATTTGAATGGAATGGAATGGAATGGAATGGAATGGAATGGAATCAACCCGATTGGCATGGAATGGAATGGAAAAGAATGGAATCAAACCGAATGGAATGGAATGGAATGGAATGGAATAAACCCAAATGGAATGGAATGGAATGGAATGGAATGGAATGGAATGGAATCAAACCGAATGGAATGGAATGGAAAGGAATGGAATGGAATGGAATGGAATGGAATCAACCTGAATGAAATGGAATGGAATGGAATGGAATGGAATGGAATGGAATCAATCCGAAAGGAATGGAATGGCAGGGAATGGAATGGAATAGAATGGAATGGAATGGAATCAACCCGAATGGAATGGAATGAAATGGAATGGAAATGAATGGAATGGAATGGCATGCAATCAACCCGAATGGAATGAAACAGGATGGAATGGAATGGAATGCAATCAACCCTAATGGAATGCAATCGAATGGAATGGAATCAACTCGAATGGAATGGAATTCAATGGAATGGAATGGAGTCGAATCAACACGAATGGATTGGAATGAAATGGAATCAACTGAAATGGAATGGAATGGAATCGTATCAACCGGAATAGAATGGAATGGAATGGAATGGAATGGAATGGTATGGAATGCAATGGAATCAATCCGAAATAAGTGGAATAGAATAGAGTGGAATAGAATGGAATGGAATCAACCCGAATGAAATGGAATGGAATGGAATGGAATGGAATGGAATCAACCCGATTGGCATGGAATGGAATGGAAAAGAATGGAATCAAACCGAATGGAATGGAATGGAATGGAATGGAATGGAATGGAATGGAATGGAATGGAATCAGCCCGAATGGAATAGAATGGAAAGGAATGGAATGGAATCAACACGAATGGAATGGAATGGAATTGAATCAATGAGAATGGAATGGAATAAAATGGAATGGAATGGAATAAACGAGAATGGAATGGAAAGGAATTGAATGGAAAGGAATCAACCCGAACGGAATGGCATGAAATGTAATGGAAAGGAATGGAATGGAATGGAATCAACCGGAATGGAAGGGAATGGAATGGAATGGAATCAACACGAATGGAATGGAATGCAATGGAATGGAATGGAATGGAACGGAATCAACTCGAATGGAAAGGAATGGAATGGAGTAGAATGGAGTGGAATGGAATCAACCCGAATGGAATGGATTGGAATGGAATGGAATGGAATGGAGTGGAATTGAATGGAATCAACACGAAAGGAATGGAATGGAATGCAATGGAATGGAAACAACACGAATGGAATGGAATGGAGTGGAATGGAATGGAATGGAACGGAATGGAATCAACCAGAATGGAATGGAATGGAATGGAATGGAATGGAATGAAACGGAATGGAAAAGAATGGAATCAAACCGAATGGAATGGAATGGAAAGGAATGGAAAAAACCCGAATGGAATCGATTGGAATGGAATGGAATGGAATGGAATGGAATGGAATAGAATCAACCCGAAGGGAAATCAATGGAATGCAATGGAATGGAATGGAATCAACCGGATTGGAATGGAATGGAATGGAATGGAATGGCATGAAGTGGAATGGAATGGAATCAACCCGAATGGAATGCAATGGATGGAAATGGAATGGAATGGAACGGAACGGAATCAAACCGAATGAATGCAATGGAATGGAATGGAATCAACCCGAAAGGAATGGAATGCAATGGAATGGATTGGAATGGTATCAACCCGAATGGAATGGAATGGAATGGAATGGAATGGTATGGAATGGAATCTATCCGAATGGAATGGAATGGAATGGAAAGGAATGGAATGGAATCGAATGCAATGGAATGGATTCGAAAGGAAGGGAATGGAATGGAATGGAATCAACACGAATGGAATAGAATGGAGGGGAATGGAATGGAATGGAATGCAATGCAATGGAATCAACCCGAAAGGAATGGAATGGAATGGAATCAACCCGAATGGAATGGAATGGAATGGAATCAACTCGAATGGAATGGAATGCAATGGAATGGAACGGAATGGAATCAACCCGAATGGAATGGAATGGAATGGAAGGGAATTAACCCGAAAGCAATGGATGGCAATGGGATGGAATGGAATGGAATCCACCCGTATGGAATGTAATGGAATGGAGTCAACTCGAATGGAATGGATTGCAATGGAACGGAATGGAATCAACCCGAATGGAATGGAATGCAATGGAATGGAATGGAATGGAATCAACCCGAATGGAAGGGAATGGAAAGGAATGGAAGGGAATGGAATAGAATGCAAAGCTGTCAACCAGATTGGAATGGAATGCAATGGAATGGAATGGAATAGAACGCAAAGCAATCTACCAGAATGGAATGCAATGGAATGGAATGGAATGGAATGGAATGGAATCAACCCGAATGGAATGGAAAGGATTGGAATCAACTCGAATGGAATGGAATGGAATGGAATGGAATGGAATGGAATGGAATGGAGTCAACCCGAATGAAATGGAATGGATTGGAATCAACTCGAATGGAATGGAATGCAATGGAATTGATTGGAATGGAAAGGAATGGCATGGAATGGAATGGAATGGAATGCAATCAACCCGAATGGAGTGGAGTGGAATGCAATGGAATGGAGTGGAGTGGAATTCAATGGAATGGAATGGATTGGAATGGAACGGAGTGAAAATGAATCTAATGGAATGGAATGCAATGGAATGGACTGGAATCAACCCGATTGGAACTGAATGGAATGGAATGGAATGGAATCAACCAGAATGAAATGGAGTGGAATGGAATCAACCCGAATGGAATGGAATGCAATGGAACGGAACGGAATGGAATGGTATGGAATGGAAAGGAATGGAATGGAATGGAATCAACCCGAATGGAATGGAATGGAATGGAATGGAATGGAATGGAATGGAATGGAGTGGAATCAACCCGAAGGGAATGGAATGCAATGGAGTGGAATGAAATGGAATCAACCCGAATGGAATGGAATGGAACGGACTGGAATCAACCCGAATCGAATGGAATGGAAATGAATAGAATGGAAGGGAATGGAATGGAATCAACGCGAATTCAATGGAATGTAATTGAATGTAATGGAATGGAATGAAATGGAACAAAATCGAATCAACCCAAATGGAATAGAATGGAATGGAATGGAATAGAATGGAATGGAACGAAATGGAATCAACCCGAACGGAATGGAATTCAATGGAATGGAATGGAATCAACCCGAATGGAATGGAATCAACCCGAATGGAATGGAATGGAACGGAATGGAAGGGAATCAACCGGAATGGAATGGAATGGAATGCAATGGAATGGAGTGGAATGGAATCAACCCGAATGGAATGGAATGGAATGGAATGGAATGCAATCAACCCAAATGGAATAGAATGGAATGGAATGGAATGGAATGGAATGGAATGGAATGGAATGGAATGGAATGGAGTCAACCCGAATGGAATGGAATGGATTGGAATCAACCCGAATGGAATGGAATGGTATTGATTGGAATGAAATGGAATGGAATGGAATGGAAAGGAATCAACCCGAATGGAATGGAAGGCAATGGAATGGAATGGAACGGAATCAACCCGAATGGAATGGAATGGAACGGAATGGAATGGAATGGAATGGAATGGAATGGAATAGAATGCAAAGCAGTCAACCAGAAAGGAATGGAATTGAATGGAATAGAATGCAAAGCAATCAACCAGTATGGAATGTAATGGAATGGAATGGATTGGAATGGAATCAAGCTGAATAGAATGGAAGGGAATGGTATGGAATGGAATGGAATGGAATCAACCCGACTGGAATGCAATGGAATGGAATGGAATGGAATGGAATGGAATGGATTGGAATGAAATCAACCAGAATAGAATGGTATGGAATGGAATGGAATGGAATGGAATGGATTGGAATGAAATCAACCAGAATAGAATGGAATGGAATGGAATGGAATGGAATGGATTTGAATGGAATCAAAACGAATAGAATGGAATGGAATGGAATGTAATGGAATGGAAAGGAATGGAATCAACCCGAATGGAATGCAATCAACCAGAATGCAATGGAATGGAATGGAATGGAATCAACCGGAATGGAATGGAATGGAATGGAATGGAATTGAACGGACTGGAATCAACCCGAATGGAATGGAATGGAAGGGAGTGGAATGGAATGGAATGGAATGGAATGCAATCAACCCAAATGGAATGGAATGTAATTGAATGGAATGGAATGGAATGGAATGAAATGGAACGAAATGGAATCAACTCGAAAGGAATGGAAAGGAATGGAACGGAAAGGAATGGAATCAACCCGAATGGAATGGAATGGAATGGCATTTAATGGAATGGAATGGAATGGAATCAACACGAATGGAATGGAATGCAAAGGCATGGAATGGAATGGAATGGAATGCAATGAAATGGAACGGAATGGAATCAACCCGAATGGAATGGAACAGAATGGAATGGAATGGAATGGAATGGAATGGAAGGGAATGGAAGCAACCCGAATGGAGTGGAGTGGAAAGGAATGGAATGGAATGGATTGGAATGTAAAGGAATCAAAATGAATCTAATGGAATGGAATGGAATGGAATGGAATGGACTGGAGTGGAATAGAATCAACTCGAATGGAATGGAATGGCATGGAATGGAATGGAATGGAATGGAATCACCCCGAAAGGAATGGAATGGAATGGAAGGGAATTAACCCGAAAGCAATGGATGGCAATGGGATGGGATGGAATGGAATCCACCCGTATGGAATGTAATGGAATGGAGTCAACTCGAATGGAATGGATTGCAATGGAACGGAATGGAATCAACCCGAATGGAATGGAATGCAATGGAATGGAATGGAATGGAATCAACCCGAATGGAAGGGAATGGAAAGGAATGGAAGGGAATGGAATAGAATGCAAAGAAGTCAACCAGATTGGAATGGAATGCAATGGAATGGAATGGAATAGAACGCAAAGCAATCTACCAGAATGGAATGCAATGGAATGGAATGGAATGGAATGGAATGGAATCAACCCGAATGGAATGGAATGGATTGGAATCAACTCGAATGGAATGGAATGGAATGGAATGGAATGGAATGGAATGGAGTCAACCCGAATGAAATGGAATGGATTGGAATCAACTCGAATGGAATGGAATGCAATGGAATTGATTGGAATGGAAAGGAATGGAATGGAATGGAATGGAATGGAATGGAATGGAATGGAATGGAATGTAGTGGAATGGAGTGGAGAAAACCGAAGTGTATGGAATGGAATGGAATGGAATGGAATGGAATAAACCCGAATGGAATGGAATGGCATGGAATGGAATGGAATGGAATGGAATGGAATGCAATGGAATCAAGACGAATGGAGTGGAATGGAATGGAATGGAATGGAATGGAATCAAACCGAATGGAATGGAGTGGAATGGAATGGAATGGAATGGAAAGGAATCAACCCGAATAGAATGGATTGCAATGGAATGCAATGGAATGGAATCAACCCAAATGGAAGGGAATGGAATGGAATGGAATGGAATAGAATCCAAAGCAGTCAACCAGAATGGAATGGAATGGAATTGAATTGAACGGAATAGAATGCAAAGCAATCAACCAGAATGGAATGGAATGGAATGGAATCAACCCGAATGGAATGGAATAGATTGGAATCAACTCGAATGGAATGGAATGGAATGGAATGGAATCAACACAAATGGAATGGAATGGAATCGAATGGAAATGAATGGAATGGAATGGAATGGGATGCAATGAAAGCAACCCGAATGGAATGGACAGGAATGCAATGGAATGGAATGCAATGGAATCAACCCCAATGGAACGGAATGCAGTGGAACTGAATGGAAAGGAATGGAATCTATCCGAATGGAATGGAATGGAATGGAATCAACTCGAATGGAATGGAATGGAATGGAATGGAATGGAATGGAATGGAATATAATAAACCCGTTTGGAATGGAATGGAATGCAATGGAATGGAAAGGAATGGAATCAACCTGAAAGGAATGGAATGGAATGGATTGGAATGGAATAAATTCAACCCGATTGGAATGGAATGCAATGGAATGGAATGGAATGGAATCAACCCGAATGTAATGGAATGGAATGGAATCACCCCGAAAGGAATGGAATGGAATATACTGGAGTGGAATAGAATCAACCCGAATGGAATGGAATGGAATGGAATGGGATTGAATGGAATGGAATGGAATCACCCCGAATGGAATGGAATGGAATGGATTGGAATGTTATGGAATGGAATTGAATGGAATCAACGCGAATAGAATGATCTGGAATGGAATGGAATGGAATGGAATGGAATGGAATAGAATGGAATCAACCTGAAGGTAATGTAATGTAATGTAAGGGAATGGAATGGAATGGAATGGAATGGAGAGGAATCAACCCGAATGAAATGGAATGGAATGGAATGGAATGGAATGGAATGGAATGGAATCAACCCGAAAGGAATGGAATGGAAGGGAATGGAATGGAATAGAATGGAATGGAATGGAATCAACCCTAATGGAAGGCAGTGGAATGGAATGGAATGAAATGCAATGAAATGGAACGGAATGGAATCAACCCGAATGGAATGGAAAGGAATGGAATGGAATGGAATGGAATGGAACGGAATGGAAGGGAATGGAATCAACCCGAATGGAGTGGAGTGGAAAGGAATGGAATGGAATGGATTGGAATGGAACGGAATCAAAATGAATCTAATGGAATGGAATGGAATGGAATGGACTGGAATCAACCCGATTAGAATGGAATGGAATGGAACGGAATGGAATCAACCAGAATGGAATGGAGTGGAATGGAATCAACCCGAATGCAATGGAATGGAATGGAATGGAATGGAATGGAATGGAATCAACCCGAATGGAATGGAATGGCATGGAATGGAATGGAATGGAATGGAATGGAATGGAATGGAGTAAATCCGAATGGAATGGAATGGAATGGAATGGAAAGGAATTGAATGGAATAGAATGTAATGGATTGGAATGGAATGGAATGGATTGAAATGGAATATAATGGAATGGAATCAACCCGAATGGAATGGAATGGTATGGAATGCAATGGAATGGAATGGAATGGAATCAACCCGTTTGGAATGGAATGGAATGGAATGGCATGGAATCAACCCGAATGGAAGGGAATGGAATGGAATGGAATGGAATTGAATCAACCCGAATGAAATGAAATGGAATGGAATGGAATAGAATGGAATCAACCTGAATGGAATGGAATGGAATGGAATGGAATGGAATGGAATGGAATGGAATGGAATGGAATCAACCCGAAAGGAATGGAATGGCAGGGAATGGAATGGAATAGAATGGAATGGAATGGAATCAACCCAAATGGAATGGAATGAAATGGAATGCAAAGGAAAGGAATAGAATGGCATGGAATCAACCCGAATCGAATGGAATAGATAGGAATGGAATGGAATGTAATCAACCCGAATGGAATGCAATGGAATGGAATGGAATGGAATGGAATCAACCCGAATGTAATGGAATTCAAAGGAATGGAATGGATTCGAATCTACACGAAAGGATTGGAATGGAATGGAATCAACTCAAATGGAATGGAATGGAATCGAATCAACCCGAATAGAATGGAATGGAATGGAATGGAATGGAATGGAATGGAATGGAATGGAATGGAATGGTATGGAATGCAATGGAATCAATCCGAAATAAATGGAATGGAATAGAGTGGAATGGAATGGAATCAACCCGAATGGAATGGAATGGAATGGAATGGAATGAACCCGGATGGTATGGAATGGAATGGAAAAGAATGGAATCAAAACGAATGCAATGGAATGGAATGGAATGGAATCAACCCAAAAGGAATGGAATGGAATGGAATGGAATGGAATCAGCCCGAATGGAATGGAATTGAACGGAATGGAAAGGAATCAACGCGAATGGAATGGAATGGAATGGAATGGAATGGAATGGAATGGAACAAACCTGAAAGGAATGGAAGGGAATTGAATGGAAACGAATCAACCCGAATGGAATGGAATGAAAAGGAATGGAAAGGAATGGAATGGAAAGGAATCAACCGGAAAGGAATGGAATGGAATGGAATCAACCCGAATGGAATGGAATCCAATGGAATGGAATGGAATCGAATCAACACGAATGGAATGGAATGAAATAGAATCAACTCGAATGGAAAGGAATGGAATGGAATGGAATGGAATGGAATCAGCCCGAATGGAATGGAATGGAATGGAATGGCATGGAAAAGAATGGAATCAAACCGAATGGAATGGAATGGAATGGAATGGAAACAACCCCAATGGAATCGATTGGAATGGAATGGAATGGAATGGAATGGAATGGAATAGAATCAAACCGAATGGAATTGAATGGAATGCAATGGAATGGAATGGAATCAACCGGAATGGAATGGAATGGAATGGAATGGAATCAATGCGAATGGAATGGAATGGAATGGAATGGAATGGAATGGAATGGAATGGAATGGAATGGCATGGAGTGTAATGGAATGGAATCAAGCCGAATGGAATGCAACGGAAGGGAATGGAATGGAATGGAACGGAACGGAATCAACCCGAATGGAATGGAATGGAGTGGAATGGAATCAACCTGAAAGGAATGGAATGCAATGGAATGGATTGGAATGGTATCAACCCGAATGGAATGGAATGGAATGGAATGGAATGGAATGGAATGGAATCTATCCGAATGGAATGGAATTGCATGGAAAGGAATGGAATGGAATGGAATGGAATCAACCCGCATGGATTGGAATGGAGAGGAATCAAGTCGAATGGAATGGGAAGGAATGGAATGGAATGGAATGGAATGGAATGGAATCAACACGAATGGAGTGGAATGGAGGGGAATGGAAGGGAATGCAATGCTATGGAATCAACCCGAATGGAATGGAATGCAATGGAATGGAATGCAATGGAATGGAATCAACCCGAATGGAAAGGAATGGAATGGAATGGAAAGGAATAAACCCGAAAAGAATGGAATGTAATGGAATGAAATGAAATGGAATGGAGTGGAATCAACCCGAATGAAATGGAATGGAATGGAAATGAATGGAATGGAATGGAATGGAATCAACCCGAAAGGAATGGAATGGAAGGGAATGGAATGGAGTAGAATGCAATGGAATTGAATCAACCCTAATGGAATGGAATGGAATGGTATGGAATGAAATGCAATGAAATGGAACGGAATGGAATCAACCCCAATGGAATGGAAAGGAATGGCATGGAATGGAATGGAATGGAATGCAATCAACCCGAATGGAGTGGAGTGGAATGCAATGGAATGGAGTGGAGTGGAATTCAATGGAATGGAATGGATTGGAATGGAACGGAGTGAAAATGAATCTAATGGAATGGAATGTAATGGAATGGACTGGAATCAACCCGATTGGAACTGAATGGAATGGAATGGAATGGAATCAACCAGAATGAAATGGAGTGGAATGGAATCAACCCGAATGCAATGGAATGCAATGGAACGGAACGGAATGGAATGGAATGGAATGGAAAGGAATGGAATGGAATGGAATCAACCCGAATGGAATGGAATGGAATGGAATGGAATGGAATGGAATGGAGTGGAATCAACCCGAAGGGAATGGAATGCAATGGAGTGGAATGAAATGGAATCAACCCGAATGGAATGGAATGGAACGGACTGGAATCAACCCGAATCGAATGGAATGGAAATGAATAGAATGGAAGGGAATGGAATGGAATCAACGCGAATTCAATGGAATGTAATTGAATGTAATGGAATGGAATGAAATGGAACAAAATCGAATCAACCCAAATGGAATAGAATGGAATGGAATGGAATAGAATGGAATGGAACGAAATGGAATCAACCCGAACGGAATGGAATTGAATGGAACGGAATGGAATCAACCCGAATGGAATGGAATCAACCCGAATGGAATGGAATGGAACGGAATGGAAGGGAATCAACCGGAATGGAATGGAATGGAATGCAATGGAATGGAGTGGAATGGAATCAACCCGAATGGAATGGAATGGAATGGAACGGAATGGAATCAACCCGAATGGAATGGAACAGAATGGAATGGAATGGAATGGAATGGAATGGAAGGGAATGGAAGCAACCCGAATGGAGTGGAGTGGAAAGGAATGGAATGGAATGGATTGGAATGGAAAGGAATCAAAATGAATCTAATGGAATGGAATGGAATGGAATGGAATGGACTGGAGTGGAATAGAATCAACCCGAATGGAATGGAATGGCATGGAATGGAATGGAATGGAATGGAATGGAATCACCCCGAAAGGAATGGAATGGAATGTACTGGAGTGGAATAGAATCAACGCGAATGGAATGGAATGGAATGGAATGGGATTGAATGGAATGGAATGGAATCACCCCGAATGGAATGGAATGGAATGGAATGGAATGGAATGTTTTGGAATGGAATTGAATGGAATCAACGCGAATAGAATGATCTGGAATGGAATGGAATGGAATGGAATGGAATGGAATGGAATGGAATGAAATGCAATGAAATGGAACGGAATGGAATCAACCCGAATGGAATGGAAAGGAATGGAATGGAATGGAATGGAATGGAATGGAATGGAAGGGAATGGAATCAACCCGAATGGAGTGGAGTGGAAAGGAATGGAATGGAATGGATTGGAATGGAACGGAATCAAAATGAATCTAATGGAATGGAATGGAATGGAATAGACTGGAATCAACCTGATTGGAACGGAATGGAATGGAACGGAATGGAATCAACCCGAATGGAATGGAATGGAATGGAATCAACCCGAATGGAATGGAATGGAACGGAATAGAATGGAATAAACCGGAATGGAATGGAATGCAATGGAATGGAATGGAATGGAATGGAATGGAATGGAGTCAAGCCGAATGAAATGGAATGGATTGGAATCAACTCGAATGGAATGGAATGCAATGGAATTGATTGGAATGGAAAGTCATGGAATGGAATGGAATGGAATGGAATGGAATGGAGTGGAATGGAGTGGAGAAAACCGAAGTGTATGGAATGGAATGGAATGTAATGGAATGGAATGGAATGGAATGGAATGGAATAAACCCGAATGGAATGAAATGGAATGGAATGGCATGGAATGGAATGGAATGGAATGGAATGGCATGGAATGGAATGGAATGGAATGGAATGGAATGGAATGGAATGCAATGGAATCAAGCCGAATGGAATGGAATGGAATGGAATGGTATGGAATGGAATGGAATGGAATCAAACCGAATGGAATGGAATGGAATGGAATGGAATGGAAAGGAATCAACCCGAACAGAATGGATTGCAATGGAATGGAATGGAATGGAATCAACACAAATGGAAGGGAATGGAATAAAATGGAATGGAATAGAATTCAAAGCAGTCAACCAGAATGGAATGGAATGGAATTGAATTGAACGGAATAGAATGCAAAGCAATCAACCAGAATGGAATGGATTGGAATGGAATCAACCCGAATGGAATGGAATAGGTTGGAATCAACTCGAATGGAATGGAATGGAATGGAATGGAATCAACACAAATGGAATGGAATGGAATCGAATGGAAATGAATGGAATGGTATGGAATGGGATGCAATGCAAGCAACCCGAATGGAATGGACTGGAATGCAATGGAATGGAATGCAATGGAATCAACCCCAATGGAACGGAATGCAGTGGAACTGAATGGAAAGGAATGGAATCTATCCGAATGGAATGGAATGGAATGGAATCAACTCGAATGGAATGGAATGGAATGGAATGGAATGGAATGGAATGGAATGGAATATAATAAACCCGTTTGGAATGGAATGGAATGCAATGGAATAGAATGGAATGGAATCAACCCGAAAGGAATGGAATGGAATGGATTGGAATGGAATATAATCAACACGATTTTAATGGAATGCAATGGAATGGAATGGAATGGAATCAAACCGAATGGAATGGAATGGAATGGAATGGAATGCAATCAACCCAAATGGAATATAATGGAATGGAATGGAATGGAATGGAATGGAATGGAATATAATGGAATGGAATGGAATGGAATGGAGTCAACCCGAATGTAATGGAATGGATTGGAATCAACCCGAATGGAATGGAATGGTATTGATTGGAATGGAATGGAATGGAATGGAATGGAAAGGAATCAACCAGAATGGAATGGATGGCAATGGAATGGAATGGAATGGAATCAACCCGAATGGAATGGAATGGAATGGAATGGAATGGAATGGAATGGAATGCAAAGCAGTCAACCAGAATGGAATGGAATTGAATGGAATAGATTGCAAAGCAATCAACCAGAATGGAAAGTAATGGAATGGGAAGGATTGGAATGGAATCAACCTGAATGGAATGGAATGGAATGGTGTGGAATGGAATGGAATGGAATCAACCTGAATGGAATGGATTCAACCTGAATGGAATGGAATGGAAAAGAATGGAATGGAATGGAATCAACCGGAATGGAATGGTATGGAATAGAATGGAAAGGAATGGAATGGAATGGAATCAACCCGAATGGAATGGAATGGAACAGAATGGAATAGAATGGAATGGAATCAACCCGAACGGAATGGAATGGAATGGAATGGCATGGAGTGGAATGAGATGGAATGGAATCAACCCGACTGGAATGGAATGGAATGGCATCAACCCGAATGGAATGGAATGGAATGAAATGGAACGGAATTAACCCAAATGGAATGGAAAGGAATGGTATGGAATGGAATCAACCCAAATGGAATGGAATGGAATGGAATGGAATGGAATGGAATGGAATCAACCCGAATGGTTAGGAATGGAATGCAATTGAATGGAACAGAATGGAATGGAATGGAATGGAATCAACATGAATTTAATGAAATGGAATGGAATGGAACGGAATGGAATCAACCCGACAGGAATGCAATGGAATGGAATGGAATGGAATGGATTGGAATGAAATCAACCAGAATAGAATGGAATGGAATGGAATGGAATGGAATGGAATGGAATGGATTTGAATGGAATCAAACCGAATAGAATGGAATGGAATGGAAAGGAATGGAATGGAATGGAATGGAATGGAATCAACCCGAATGGAATGGAATCAACCCGAATGGAATGGAATGGAATGGAATGGAATGGAATCAACCGGAATGGAATGGAATGGAATGGAATGGAATTGAACGGACTGGAATCAACCCGAATGGAATGGAACGGAAGGGAGTGGAATGGAATGGAATGGAATGGAATGGAATCAACCCAAATGGAATGGAATGTAATTGAATGGAATGGAATGGAATGGAATGAAATGGAACGAAATGGAATAAACTCGAATGAAATGGAAAGGAATGGAACGGAAAGGAATGGAATCAACCCGAATGGAATGGAATGGAATGGCATTTAATGGAATGGAATGGAATGGAATCAACACGAATGGAATGGAATGCAATGGCATGGAATGGAATGGAATGGAATGAAATGAAATGGAACGGAATGGAATCAACCCGAATGGAATGGAACGGAATGGAATGGAATGGAATGGAATGGAATGGAAGGGAATGGGATCAACCCGAATGGAGTGGAGTGGAAAGGAATGGAATGGAACGGATTGGAATGGAACGGAATCAAAATGAATCTAATGGAATGGAATGGAATGGAATGGACTGGAATCAACCCGATTGGAACGGAATGGAATGGAACGGAATGGAATCAACCAGAATGGAATGGAGTGGAATGGAATCAACCCGAATGGAATGGAATGGAATGGAATGGAATGGAATGGCATGGAATCAACCAGAATGAAATAGAATGGAATGGAATAAAATGGAATGGAATGGAAAGGAATGGAATGGTTTCAACACGAATCTAATGGAATGGAATGGAATGGGATTGAATGGAATCGAATGGAATCCACCGGAATGGAATGGAATGGAATCACCCCGAATGGAATGGAATGGAATGGAATGCTATGGAATGGACGGAATGGAATGAAATCAACCCGATTGGATTGGAATGTAATGGAATGGAATGGAATGGAATAGAATGGAATCAACCTGAATGTAATGTAATGTAATGCAATGTAATGGAATGGAATGGAAGGGAGAGGAATCAACCCGAATGAAATGGAATGGAATGGAATTGAATGGAATGGAATGGAATGGAATCAACCAGAAAGGAATGGAATGCAAGGGAATGGAATGGAACAGAATGGAATGGAATGGAATCAACCCTAATGGAAGGCAATGGAATGGAATGGAATGAAATGCAATGAAATGGAACGGAATGGAATCAACCCGAATGGAATGGAAAGGAATGGAATGGAATGGAATGGAATGGAATGGAATGGAATGGAATGGAATCAACCCGAATGAAGTGGAGTGGAAAGGAATGGAATGGAATGGATTGGAATGGAACGGAATCAAAATGAACCTAATGGAATGGAATGGAATGGAATGGACTGGAATCAACCCGATTGGAACGGAATGGAATGGAACGGACTGGAATCAACCAGAATGGAATGGAGTGGAATGGAATCAACCCGAATGGAATGGAATGGAATGGAATGGAATCAACCCGAATGGAATGGAATGGAATGGAAAGGAATGGAATGGAATGGAATGGCATGGAATCAACCAGAATGAAATAGAATGGAATGGAATAAAATGGAATGGAATGGAAAGGAATGGAATGGTTTCAACACGAATCTAATGGAATGGAATGGAATGGGATTGAATGGAATCGAATGGAATCCATCGGAATGGAATGGAATGGAATCACCCCGAATGGAATGGAATGGAATGCTATGAAATGGACGGAATGGAATGAAATCAACCCGATTGGAATGGACTGGAATGGAATGGAATGGAATGGAATGGAATAGAATGGAATCAACCTGAATGTAATGTAATGTAATGCAGTGTAATGGAATGGAAGGGAAGGGAGAGGAATCAACCCGAATGAAATGGAATGGTATGGAATGGAATGGAATGGAATGGAATGGAATCAACCCTAATGGAAGGCAATGGAATGGAATGGAATGAAATGCAATGAAATGGAATGGAATGGAATCAACCCGAATGGAATGGGAAGGAATGGAATGGAATGGAATGGAATGGAATGGAACAGAATGCAAAGCAGTCAACCAGAATGGAATGGAATTGAGTGGAATAGAATGCAAAGCAATCAACCAGAATGGAATGTAATGGAATGGAGTGGATTGGAATGGAATCAACCTGAATGGAATGGAATGGAATGGTATGGAATGGAATGGAATTGAATCAACCTGAATGGAATGGACTCAACCTGAATGGAATGGAATGGAAAAGAATGGAATGGAATGGAATCAACCGGAATGGAATGGTATGGAATAGAATGGAAAGGAATGGAATGGAATGGGATCAACCCGAATGGAATGGAATGGAACGGAATGGAATAGAATGGAATGGAATCAACCTGAATGGAATGGAATGGAATGGAATGGCATGGAGTGGAATGAGATGGAATGGAATCAACCCGAATGGAATGCAGTGGAATGGCATCAACCCGAATGGAATGGAATAGAATGAAATGGAACGGAATTAACCCAAATGCAATGGAACGGAATGGTATGGAATGGAATCAACCCGAATGGAATGGAATGGAATGGAATGGAATCAACCCAAATGGTTTGGAATGGAATGCAATGGAATGGAACGGAATGGAATGGAATGGAATCAACACGAATTTAACGAAATGGAGTGGAATGGAATGGAATGGAATCAAGCCGAATGGAGTGGAGTGGAAAGGAATGGAATGGAATGGATTGGAATGGAACGGAACCAAAATGAATCTAATGGAATGGAATGGAATGGACTGGAATCAACCTGATTGGAACGGAATGGAATGGAACAGAATGGAATCAACCAGAATGGAATGGAGTGGAATGGAATCAACCCGAATGGAATGGAATGGAATCAACCCGAATGGAATGGAATGGAATGGAAAAGAATGGAATCAAACCGAATGGAATGGAATGGAATGGAATGGAATCAACCCAAATGGAATGGAATGGAGTGGAATGGAATGGAATCAGCACGAATGGAATGGAATGGAATTGAATCAATGAGAATGGAATGGAATAAATTGGAATGGAATGGAATAAACGCGAATGGAATGGAAGGGAATTGAATGGAAAGGAATCAACCCGAATGGAATGGCATGAAATGGAATGGAAAGGAATGGAATGGAATGGAATCAACCGGAATGGAATGGAATGGAATGGAATGGAATCAACACGAATGGAATGGAATGAAATGGAATGGAATGGAATGGAACGGAATCAACTCGAATGGAAAGAATGGAATGGAATAGAATGGAGTGGAATGGAATCAACCCGAATGGAATGGATTGTTATGGAATGGAATGGAATGGAGTGGAATGGAATGGAATCAACACGAAAGGAATGGAATGGAATGCAATGGAATGGAAACAACACGAATGGAAAGGAATGGAGTGGAATGGAATGGAATGGAATGATCAACCAGAATGGAATGGAATGGAATGGAATGGAATGAAATGGAATGGAAAAGAATGGAATCAAACCGAATGGAATGGAATGGAAAGGAATGGAAAAATCCCGAATGGAATCGATTGTAATGGAATGGAATGGAATGGAAAGAATAGAATCAACCCGTAGGGAATTCAATGGAATGCAACGGAATGGAATGGAATAAACCGGATTGGAATGGAATGGAATGGAATGGAAAGGAATCAATGCGAATGGAATGGAATGGAATGGAATGGAATGGAATGGAACGGAATGGAATGGAATGGCATGAAGTGGAATGGAATGGAATCAACCCGAATGGAATGCAATGGAAGGGAATGGAATGGAATGGAACGGAACGGAATCAAACCGAATGGAATGGAATTGAAAGGAATGGAATGGAATCAACACGAATGGAATGGAATGAAATGGAATGGAAAGGAATGGAATGGAATGGAATCAACCGGAATGGAATGCAATGGAATGGAATGGAATCAACACGAATGGAATGGAATGCAATGGAATGGAATGGAATGGAACGGAATCAACTCGAATGGAAAGGAATGGAATGGAATAGAATGGAGTGGAATGGAATCAACACGAGTGGAATGGAAAGGAATGGAATGGAATGGAATGGAATGGAATGGAATGGAATGGAATGGAATGGAATCAACCCGAATGGAGTGGAGTGGAAAGGAATGGAATGGAATGGATTGGAATGGAACGGAATCAAAATGAATCTAATGGAATGGAATGGAATGGAATGGAATGGAAACAACCCGATTGGAACGGAATGGAATGGAACGGAATGGAATCAACCAGAATGGAATGGAGTGGAATGGAATCAACCCGAATGGAATGGAATGGAATGGAATGGAATCAACCCGAATGCAATGGAATGGAATGGAATGGAATGGAATGGAATGGCATGGAATCAACCAGAATGAAATAGAATGGAATGGAATGGAAAAGAATGGAATGGTTTCAACACGAATCTAATGGAATGGAATGGAATGGGATGGAATGGAATCGAATGGAATCAACCGGAATGGAATGGAATGGAATGGAATGGAATGGAATGGAATCGACCCAAATGGAATGGAATGGGAGGGAACGGAATGGAATGGAATGGAATGTAATGAACCCGAATGGAAAGAAAAGGAATGGAATGCAATGGAATGGAATGGGATGGAACGGAATGGAATGGAATGGAATGGAATCAACCCGAATGGAAAGAAATGGAATGGAATGCAATGGAATGGAATGGAATGGAATGGAATGGAATCAACATGAATGGAGTGGAATGGAATGGAATGTAATGGATTGGAGTGGAATAGAATCAACCCGAATGGAATGGAATGGAATGGAATGGGATGGAATGGAATGGAATGGAATCACCCAGAAAGGAATGGAATGGAATGGACTGGAGTGGAATAGAATCAACCCGAATGGAATGGAATGGAATGGAATGGGATGGAATGGAATGGAATGGAATCACACCGAATGGAATGGAATGGAATGGAATGTTATGGAATGGAATTGAATGGAATCAACGCGCATGGAATGATCTGGAATGGAATGGAATGGAATGGAATGGAATCAATCCGAATGGAATGAAATGGAATGGAATGGAATGGAATGGAATGGAATGGAATGGAATGGAATGGAATTGTATGGAATCAACCCGAATGGAATGGAAAGGAAGAGAATGGAATGCAAAGGAACGGAATGGAATCAACACGAATGGAATGGAATTGAATGGAATGCAATGCAATGGAATGGAATCAACCTGAATGCATTGGAATGGAATGGAATGGAATGAAATGGAATGGAATGGAATCGACCCAAATAGAATGGAATGGAATGGAATGGAATCGAATGGATTGGAATCAACCCAAATGGAATGGAATGGAATGGAATGGTATGGAATGGAATGGAATGGAATCAACCTGAATGGAATGGACTCAACCTGAATGGAATGGATTGGAAAAGAATGGAATGGAATGGAATCAACCGGAATGGAATGGTATGGAATAGAATGGAAAGGAATGGAATGGAATGGAATCAACCCAAATGGAATGGACTGGAATGGAATGGAATGGAAGGGAATGGAATGGAATCAAACCGAATGGAATGGAACGTAATTGAATGGAATGGAATGCAATGAAATGGAACAAAATCGAATCAACCAGAATGGAATGGAATGGAATAGAATGGAATGGAATGGAACAGAATGGAATGGAATGGAATCAACCCGAATGGAATGGAATGGAACGGAATGGAATGGAATCAACCGGAATGGAATGGAATGGAATGGAATGGAATGGAATGGAATGGAATGGAATCAACCCGAATGGAATGGAATGGAAGGGAATGGAGTGGAATGGAATCAACCCGAATGGAATGGAATGGAATGGAATGGAATGGAATGGAATGGAATGGAATGGAATCAACACGAATGGAATGGAATGGAATGGCATGGAATGGAATGAAATGGAATGGAGTCAATCCGAAAGGAATGGAATGGAATGGAATGGAATGGAATAGAATGTAATGGATTGGAATGGAATGGAAAGGAATGAAATGGAATATAATGGAATGGAATCAACCCGAATGGAATGGAATGGTATGGAATGCAATGGAATGGAATGGAATGGAATGGAATCAACCCGATTGGAATGGAATGGAATGGAATAGAATGGAATCAACCCGAATGGAATGGAATTGAATGGAATGGAATGGAATCAACCCGAATGAAATGGAATGGAATGGAGTGGAATGGAATGGAATCAACCTGAATGGAATGCAATGGAATGGAATGGAATCAACTCGAATGGAATGGAATTCAATGGAATGGAATGGAGTCGAATCAACATGATTGGATTGGAATGAAATGGAATCAACTGAAATGGAATGTAATGGAATGGAATGGAATCGAATCAACCGGAATAGAATGGAATGGAATGGAATGGAATGGTATGGAATGCAATGGAATCAATCCGAAATAAGTGGAATGGAATAGAGTGGAATAGAATGGAATGGAATCAACCCGAATGAAATGGAATGGAATGGAATGGAATGGAATGGAATGGAATGGAATGGAATGGAATCAACCCGATTGGCATGGAATGGAATGGAAAAGAATGGAATCAAACCGAATGGAATGGAATTGAATGGAATGGAATCAACCCAAATGGAATGGAATGGAATGGAATGGAATGGAATGGAATGGAATCAGCCCGAATGGAATGGAATGGAAAGGAATGGAATGGAATCAACACGAATGGAATGGAATGAAATGGAATGGAAAGGAATGGAATGGAATGGAATCAACCGGAATGGAATGGAATGGAATGGAATGGAATCAACACGAATGGAATGGAATGCAATGGAATGGATTGGAATGGAATGGAATGGAATCAACCCGATTGGCATGGAATGGAATGGAAAAGAATGGAATCAAACCGAATGGAATGGAATTGAATGGAATGGAATCAACCCAAATGGAATGGAATGGAATGGAATGGAATGGAATGGAATGGAATGGAATGGAATGGAATGGAATCAGCCCGAATGGAATGGAATGGAAAGCAATGGAATGGAATCAACACGAATGGAATGGAATGAAATGGAATGGAAAGGAATGGAACGGAATGGAATCAACCCGAATGGAATGGAATGGAATGGAATCAACCCGAATGGAATGGAATGGAACGGAATAGAATGGAATAAACCGGAATGGAATGGAATGCAATGGAATGGAATGGAATGGAATGGAATGGAATGGAATGGAGTCAAGCCGAATGAAATGGAATGGATTGGAATCAACTCGAATGGAATGGAATGCAATGGAATTGATTGGAATGGAAAGTCATGGAATGGAATGGAATGGAATGGAATGGAATGGAGTGGAATGGAGTGGAGAAAACCGAAGTGTATGGAATGGAATGGAATGGAATGGAATGGAATGGAATGGAATGGAATAAACCCGAATGGAATGAAATGGAATGGAATGGCATGGAATGGAATGGAATGGAATGGAATGGAATGGAATGGAATGCAATGGAATCAAGCCGAATGGAATGGAATGGAATGGAATGGAATGGAATAGAATCAAACCGAATGGAATGGAATGGAATGGAATGGAATGGAAAGGAATCAACCCGAATAGAATGGATTGCAATGGAATGGAATGGAATGGAATCAACCCAAATGGAAGGGAATGGAATAAAATGGAATGGAATAGAATTCAAAGCAGACAACCAGAATGGAATGGAATGGAATTGAATTGAACGGAATAGAATGCAAAGCAATCAACCAGAATGGAATGGAATGGAATGGAATGGAATCAACCCGAATGGAATGGAATAGGTTGGAATCAACTCGAATGGAATGGAATGCAATGGAATGGAATCAACCCGAATGGAATGGAATAGGTTGGAATCAACTCGAATGGAATGGAATGGAATGGAATGGAATGGAATCAACACAAATGGAATGGAATGGAATCGAATGGAAATGAATGGAATGGAATGGAATGGGATGCAATGCAAGCAACCCGAATGGAATGGACTGGAATGCAATGGAATGGAATGCAATGGAATCAAACCCAATGGAACGGAATGCAGTGGAACTGAATGGAAAGGAATGGAATCTATCCGAATGGAATGGAATGGAATGGAATCAACTCTAATGGAATGGAATGGAATGGAATGGAATGGAATATAATAAACCCGTTTGGAATGGAATGGAATGCAATGGAATAGAATGGAATGGAATCAACCCGAAAGGAATGGAATGGAATGGATGGGAATGGAATATAATCAACCCGATTTTAATGGAATGCAATGGAATGGAAGGGAATGGAATCAAACCGAATGGAATGGAATGGAATGGAATGGAATGCAATCAACCCAAATGGAATATAATGGAATGGAATGGAATGGAATGGAATGGAATGGAATATAATGGAATGGAATGGAATGGAATGGAGTCAACCCGAATGTAATGGAATGGATTGGAATCAACCCGAATGGAATGGAATGGTATTGATTGGAATGGAATGGAATGGAATGGAATGGAAAGGAATCAACCAGAATGGAATGGATGGCAATGGAATGGAATGGAATGGAATGGAATGGAATGGAATGGAATGGAATGGAATGGAGTCAACCCGAATGGAATGGAATGGATTGGAATCAACCCGAATGGAATGGAATGGTATTGATTGGAATGGAATGGAATGGAATGGAATGGAAAGGAATCAACCAGAATGGAATGGATGGCAATGGAATGGAATGGAATGGAATCAACCCGAATGGAATGGAATGGAATGGAATGGAATGGAATGGAATGGAATGGAATGGAATGGAATGCAAAGCAGTCAACCAGAATGGAATGGAATTGAATGGAATAGATTGCAAAGCAATCAACCAGAATGGAAAGTAATGGAATGGAAAGGATTGGAATGGAATCAACCTGAATGGAATGGAATGGAATGGTGTGAAATGGAATGGAATGGAATCAACCTGAATGGAATGGATTCAACCTGAATGGAATGGAATGGAAAAGAATGGAATGGAATGGAATCAACCGGAATGGAATGGTATGGAATAGAATGGAAAGGAATGGAATGGAATGGAATCAACCCGAATGGAATGGAATGGAACAGAATGGAATAGAATGGAATGGAATCAACCCGAATGGAATGGAATGGAATGGAATGGCATGGAGTGGAATGAGATGGAATGGAATCAACCCGACTGGAATGGAATGGAATGGCATCAACCCGAATGGAATGGAATGGAATGAAATGGAACGGAATTAACCCAAATGGAATGGAAAGGAATGGTATGGAATGGAATCAACCCAAATGGAATGGAATGGAATGGAATGGAATCAACCCGAATGGTTAGGAATGGAATGCAATGGAATGGAACAGAATGGAATGGAATGGAATGGAATCAACACGAATTTAATGAAATGGAGTGGAATGGAACGGAATGGAATCAACCCGACAGGAATGCAATGGAATGGAATGGAATGGAATGGATTGGAATGAAATCAACCAGAATAGAATGGAATGGAATGGAATGGAATGGAATGGAATGGAATGGAATGGATTTGAATGGAATCAAACCGAATAGAATGGAATGGAATGGAATGGAATGGAATGGAATGGAATGGAATGGAATCAACCCGAATGGAATGGAATCAACCCGAATGGAATGGAATGGAATGGAATGGAATCAACCGGAATGGAATGGAATGGAATGGAATGGAATTGAACGGACTGGAATCAACCCGAATGGAATGGAACGGAAGGGAGTGGAATGGAATGGAATGGAATGGAATGGAATCAACCCAAATGGAATGGAATGTAATTGAATGGAATGGAATGGAATGGAATGAAATGGAACGAAATGGAATAAACTCGAATGAAATGGAAAGGAATGGAACGGAAAGGAATGGAATCAACCTGAATGGAATGGAATGGAATGGCATTTAATGGAATGGAATGGAATGGAATCAACACGAATGGAATCGAATGCAATGGAGTGGAATGGAATGGAATGGAATGAAATGAAATGGAACGGAATGGAATCAACCCGAATGGAATGGAACGGAATGGAATGGAATGGAATGGAATGGAATGGAAGGGAATGGAATCAACCCGAATGGAGTGGAGTGGAAAGGAATGGAATGGAACGGATTGGAATGGAACGGAATCAAAATGAATCTAATGGAATGGAATGGAATGGAATGGACTGGAATCAACCCGATTGGAACGGAATGGAATGGAACGGAATGGAATCAACCAGAATGGAATGGAGTGGAATGGAATCAACCCGAATGGAATGGAATGGAATGGAATGGAATGGAATGGAATGGCATGGAATCAACCAGAATGAAATAGAATGGAATGGAATAAAATGGAATGGAATGGAAAGGAATGGAATGGTTTCAACACGAATCTAATGGAATGGAATGGAATGGGATTGAATGGAATCGAATGGAATCCACCGGAATGGAATGGAATGGAATCACCCCGAATGGAATGGAATGGAATGGAATGCTATGGAATGGACGGAATGGAATGAAATCAACCCGATTGGATTGGAATGTAATGGAATGGAATGGAATGGAATAGAATGGAAACAACCTGAATGTAATGTAATGTAATGCAATGTAATGGAATGGAATGGAAGGGAGAGGAATCAACCCGAATGAAATGGAATGGAATGGAATTGAATGGAATGGAATGGAATGGAATCAACCAGAAAGGAATGGAATGCAAGGGAATGGAATGGAACAGAATGGAATGGAATGGAATCAACCCTAATGGAAGGCAATGGAATGGAATGGAATGAAATGCAATGAAATGGAACGGAATGGAATCAACCCGAATGGAATGGAAAGGAATGGAATGGAATGGAATGGAATGGAATCAACCCGAATGAAGTGGAGTGGAAAGGAATGGAATGGAATGGATTGGAATGGAACGGAATCAAAATGAACCTAATGGAATGGAATGGAATGGAATGGACTGGAATCAACCCGATTGGAACGGAATGGATTGGAACGGACTGGAATCAACCAGAATGGAATGGAGTGGAATGGAATCAACCCGAATGGAATGGAATGGAATGGAATGGAATCAACCCGAATGGAATGGAATGGAATGGAAAGGAATGGAATGGAATGGAATGGCATGGAATCAACCAGAATGAAATAGAATGGAATGGAATAAAATGGAATGGAATGGAAAGGAATGGAATGGTTTCAACACGAATCTAATGGAATGGAATGGAATGGGATTGAATGGAATCGAATGGAATCCATCGGAATGGAATGGAATGGAATCACCCCGAATGGAATGGAATGGAATGCTATGAAATGTACGGAATGGAATGAAATCAACCCGATTGGAATGGAATGGAATGGAATGGAATGGAATGGAATAGAATGGAATCAACCTGAATGTAATGTAATGTAATGCAATGTAATGGAATGGAATGGAAGGGAGAGGAATCAACCCGAATGAAATGGAATGGTATGGAATTGAATGGAATGGAATGGAATGGAATCAACCCTAATGGAAGGCAATGGAATGGAATGGAATGAAATGCAATGAAATGGAATGGAATGGAATCAACCCGAATGGAATGGAAAGGAATGGAATGGAATGGAATGGAATGGAATGGAAGAGAATGCAAAGCAGTCAACCAGAATGGAATGGAATTGAGTGGAATAGAATGCAAAGCAATCAACCAGAATGGAATGTAATGGAATGGAGTGGATTGGAATGGAATCAACCTGAATGGAATGGAATGGAATGGTATGGAATGGAATGGAATTGAATCAACCTGAATGGAATGGACTCAACCTGAATGGAATGGAATGGAAAAGAATGGAATGGAATGGAATCAACCGGAATGGAATGGTATGGAATAGAATGGAAAGGAATGGAATGGAATGGGATCAACCCGAATGGAATGGAATGGAACGGAATGGAATAGAATGGAATGGAATCAACCTGAATGGAATGGAATGGAATGGAATGGCATGGAGTGGAATGAGATGGAATGGAATCAACCCGAATGGAATGCAGTGGAATGGCATCAACCCGAATGGAATGGAATAGAATGAAATGGAACGGAATTAACCCAAATGCAATGGAACGGAATGGTATGGAATGGAATCAACCCGAATGGAATGGAATGGAATGGAATGGAATCAACCCAAATGGTTTGGAATGGAATGCAATGAAATGGAACGGAATGGAATGGAATGGAATGGAATCAACACGAATTTAACGAAATGGAGTGGAATGGAATGGAATGGAATCAAGCCGAATGGAGTGGAGTGGAAAGGAATGGAATGGAATGGATTGGAATGGAACGGAACCAAAATGAATCTAATGGAATGGAATGGAATGGACTGGAATCAACCTGATTGGAACGGAATGGAATGGAACGGAATGGAATCAACCAGAATGGAATGGAGTGGAATGGAATCAACCCGAATGGAATGGAATGGAATCAACCCGAATGGAATGGAATGGAATGGAAAAGAATGGAATCAAACCGAATGGAATGGAATGGAATGGAATGGAATGGAATCAACCCAAATGGAATGGAATGGAATGGAATGGAATGGAATCAGCACGAATGGAATGGAATGGAATTGAATCAATGAGAATGGAATGGAATAAATTGGAATGGAATGGAATAAACGCGAATGGAATGGAAGGGAATTGAATGGAAAGGAATCAACCCGAATGGAATGGCATGAAATGGAATGGAAAGGAATGGAATGGAATGGAATCAACCGGAATGGAATGGAATGGAATGGAATGGAATCAACACGAATGGAATGGAATGAAATGGAATGGAATGGAATGGAACGGAATCAACTCGAATGGAAAGAATGGAATGGAATAGAATGGAGTGGAATGGAATCAACCCGAATGGAATGGATTGTTATGGAAAGGAATGGAATGGAGTGGAATGGAATGGAATCAACACGAAAGGAATGGAATGGAATGCAATGGAATGGAAACAACACGAATGGAAAGGAATGGAGTGGAATGGAATGGAATGGAATGATCAACCAGAATGGAATGGAATGGAATGGAATGGAATGAAATGGAATGGAAAAGAATGGAATCAAACCGAATGGAATGGAATGGATAGGAATGGAAAAATCCCGAATGGAATCGATTGTAATGGAATGGAATGGAATGGAAAGAATAGAATCAACCCGTAGGGAATTCAATGGAATGCAACGGAATGGAATGGAATAAACCGGATTGGAATGGAATGGAATGGAATGGAAAGGAATCAATGCGAATGGAATGGAATGGAATGGAATGGAATGGAATGGAACGGAATGGAATGGAATGGCATGAAGTGGAATGGAATGGAATCAACCCGAATGGAATGCAATGGAAGGGAATGGAATGGAATGGAACGGAACGGAATCAAACCGAATGGAATGGAATTGAAAGGAATGGAATGGAATCAACACGAATGGAATGGAATGAAACGGAATGGGAAGGAATGGAATGGAATGGAATTAACCGGAATGGAATGCAATGGAATGGAATGGAATCAACACGAATGGAATGGAATGCAATGGAATGGAATGGAATGGAACGGAATCAACTCGAATGGAAAGGAATGGAATGGAATAGAATGGAGTGGAATGGAATCAACCCGAGTGGAATGGAAAGGAATGGAATGGAATGGAATGGAATGGAATCAACCCGAATGGAGTGGAGTGGAGAGGAATGGAATGGAATGGATTGGAATGGAACGGAATCAAAATGAATCTAATGGAATGGAATGGAATGGAATGGAATGGAAACAAGCCGATTGGAACGGAATGGAATGGAACGGAATGGAATCAACCAGAATGGAATGGAGTGGAATGGAATCAACCCGAATGGAATGGAATGGAATGGAATGGAATCAACCCGAATGCAATGGAATGGAATGGAATGGAATGGAATGGAATGGCATGGAATCAACCAGAATGAAATAGAATGGAATGGAATGGAAAAGAATGGAATGGTTTCAACACGAATCTAATGGAATGGAATGGAATGGGATGGAATGGAATCGAATGGAATCAACCGGAATGGAATGGAATGGAATGGAATGGAATGGAATCGACCCAAATGGAATGGAATGGGAGGGAACGGAATGGAATGGAATGGAATGTAATGAACCCGAATGGAAAGAAAAGGAATGGAATGCAATGGAATGGAATGGGATGGAACGGAATGGAATGGAATGGAATGGAATCAACCCGAATGGAAAGAAATGGAATGGAATGCAATGGAATGGAATGGAATGGAATGGAATGGAATGGAATCAACATGAATGGAGTGGAATGGAATGGAATGGAATGGATTGGAGTGGAATAGAATCAACCCGAATGGAATGGAATGGAATGGAATGGGAAGGAATGGAATGGAATGGAATCACACCGAATGGAATGGAATGGAATGGAATGTTATGGAATGGAATTGAATGGAATCAACGCGAATGGAATGATCTGGAATGGAATGGAATGGAATGGAATGGAATCAATCCGAATGGAATGAAATGGAATGGAATGGAATGGAATGGAATGGAATGGAATGGAATGGAATGGAACAGAATGGAATGGAATGGAATCAACCCGAATGGAATGGAATGGAACGGAATGGAATGGAATCAACCGGAATGGAATGGAATGGAATGGAATGGAATGGAATGGAATGGAATGGAATGGAATCACCCCGAATGGAATGGAATGGAAGGGAATGGAATGCAAAGGAACGGAATGGAATCAACACGAATGGAATGGAATTGAATGGAATGCAATGCAATGGAATGGAATCAACCTGAATGCATTGGAATGGAATGGAATGGAATGAAATGGAATGGAATGGAATCGACCCAAATAGAATGGAATGGAATGGAATCGAATGGATTGGAATCAACCCAAATGGAATGGAATGGAATGGAATGGTATGGAATGGAATGGAATGGAATCAACCTGAATGGAATGGACTCAACCTGAATGGAATGGATTGGAAAAGAATGGAATGGAATGGAATCAACCGGAATGGAATGGTATGGAATAGAATGGAAAGGAATGGAATGGAATGGAATCAACCCAAATGGAATGGACTGGAATGGAATGGATTGGAAGGGAATGGAATGGAATCAAACCGAATGGAATGGAACGTAATTGAATGGAATGGAATGCAATGAAATGGAACAAAATCGAATCAACCAGAATGGAATGGAATGGAATAGAA
Source organism: Pan paniscus (assembly GCF_029289425.2). Taxonomy (NCBI): domain Eukaryota; kingdom Metazoa; phylum Chordata; class Mammalia; order Primates; family Hominidae; genus Pan; species Pan paniscus. The sequence goes on from NC_073265.2 coordinate 16,609,066, forward strand.
TGGAATGGAATGGAACAGAATGGAATGGAATGGAATCAACCCGAATGGAATGGAATGGAACGGAATGGAATGGAAACAACCGGAATGGAATGGAATGGAATGGAATGGAATGGAATGGAATGGAATGGAATGGAATGGAATCACCCCGAATGGAATGGAATGGAAGGGAATGTAATGTAATGGAATGGAATGGAATGGAATCAACCTAAGTGGAATGGAATGTAAATGAATGGAATGGAATGGAATGGAATGAAATGGAACGAAATGGAATCAACCCGAATGGAATGGAATGGAATGGAATGGAGTGGAATGGAATCAACCCGAATGGAATGGAATGGAATGCAATGGAATGGAATGGAATCAACACGAATGGAATGGAATGGAATGGCATGGAATGGAATGAAATGGAATGGAGTCAATCCGAAAGGAATGGAATGGAATGGAATGGAATGGAATAGAATGTAATGGATTGGAATGGAATGGAAAGGAATGAAATGGAATATAATGGAATGGAATCAACCCGAATGGAATGGAATGTTATGGAATGCAATGGAATGGAATGGAATGGAATGGAATCAACCCGATTGGAATGGAATGGAATGGAATAGAATGGAATCAACCCGAATGGAATGGAATGGAATGGAATGGAATTGAATGGAATGGAATGGAATCAACCCGAATGAAATGGAATGGAATGGAATGGAATGGAATGGAATCAACCTGAATGGAATGCAATGGAATGGAATGGAATCAACTCGAATGGAATGGAATTCAATGGAATGGAATGGAGTCGAATCAACATGAATGGATTGGAATGAAATGGAATCAACTGAAATGGAATGGAATGGAATGGAATGGAATCGAATCAACCGTAATAGAATGGAATGGAATGGAATGGAATGGTATGGAATGCAATGGAATCAATCCGAAATAAGTGGAATGGAATAGAGTGGAATAGAATGGAATGGAATCAACCCGAATGAAATGGAATGGAATGGAATGGAATGGAATGGAATGGAATGGAATGGAATCAACCCGATTGGCATGGAATGGAATGGAAAAGAATGGAATCAAACCGAATGGAATGGAATTGAATGGAATGGAATCAACCCAAATGGAATGGAATGGAATGGAATGGAATGGAATGGAATCAGCCCGAATGGAATGGAATGGAAAGGAATGGAATGGAATCAACACGAATGGAATGGAATGAAATGGAATGGAAAGGAATGGAATGGAATGGAATCAACCGGAATGGAATGGAATGGAATGGAATGGAATCAACACGAATGGAATGGAATGCAATGGAATGGAATGGAATGGAACGGAATCAACTCGAATGGAAAGGAATGGAATGGAATAGAATGGAGTGGAATGGAATCAACCCGAATGGAATGGATTGGAATGGAATGGAATGGAATGGAGTGGAATGGAATGGAATCAACACGAACGGAATGGAATGGAATGGAATGGAATGCAAACAACACGAATGGAATGGAATGGAGTGGAATGGAATGGAATGGAATGGAATGGAATCAACCAGAATGGAATGGAATGGAATGGAATGAAATGGAATGGAAAAGAGTGGAATCAAACCGAATGGAATGGAATGGAAAGGAATGGAAAAAACCCGAATGGAATCGATTGGAATGGAATGGAATGGAATGGAATGGAATAGAATCAACCCGAAGGGAATTGAATGGAATGCAATGGAATGGAATGGAATCAACCGGATTGGAATGGAATGGAATGGAATGGAATGGAATGGAATGGAAAGGAATCAATGCAAATGGAATGGAACGGAATGGAATGGCATGAAGTGGAATGGAGTGGAATCAACACGAATGGAATGCAATGGAAGGGAATGGAATGGAATGGAATGGAAAGGAATGGAATGGAAGCGAATGCAATGGAATGGAATGGAATGGAAGGGAATGGAATGGAATGGAATCAACACGAATGGAATAGAATGGAGGGGAATGGAATGGAATGGAATGCAATGCAATGGAATCAACCCGAATGGAATGGAATGGAATGGAATCAACCCGAATGGAATGGAATGGAATGGAATCAACTCGAATGGAATGGAATGGAATGCAATGGAACGGAATGGAATCAACCCGAATGGAATGGAAGGGAATCAACCCGAAAGAAATGGATGGCAATGGAATGGAATGGAATGGAATCCACCCGTATTGAATGTAATGGAATGCAATCAACCCGAATGGAATGGAATGGAAGGGAATGGAATGGAATGGAATGGAATGGAATGGAATGGAATCTACCTAAGTGGAATGGAATGTATTTGACAGGAATGGAATGGAATGGAATGAAATGGAACGAAATGGAATCAACCCGAATGGAATGGAATGGAATGGAATGGAGTGGAATGGAATCAACCCGAATGGAATGGAATGGAATGGAATGGAATGGAATGGAATGGAATGGAATGGAGTCAATCCGAAAGGAATGGAATGGAATGGAATGGAATGGAATGGAATGGAATGGAATCGAATGGATTGGAATCAACCCAAATGGAATGGAATGGAATGGAATGGTATGGAATGGAATGGAATGGAATCAACCTGAATGGAATGGACTCAACCTGAATGGAATGGATTGGAAAAGAATGGAATGGAATGGAATCAACCGGAATGGAATGGTATGGAATAGAATGGAAAGGAATGGAATGGAATGGAATCAACCCAAATGGAATGGAATGTAATGGAACGGAATGGAAGGGAATGGAATGGAATCAACCCGAATGGAATGGAACGTAATTGAATGGAATGGAATGCAATGAAATGGAACAAAATCAAATCAACCCGAATGGAATGGACTGGAAGGGAATGGAATGTAATGGAATGGAATGGAATGGAATCAACCTAAGTGGAATGGAATGTAAATGAATGGAATGGAAGGAATGGAATGAAATGGAACGAAATGGAATCAACCCGAATGGAATGGAATGGAATGGAATGGAGTGGAATGGAATCAACCCGAATGGAATGGAATGGAATGGAATGGAATGGAATGGAATGGAAGGGAATCAACACGAATGGAATGGAATGGAATGGCATGGAATGGAATGAAATGGAATGGAGTCAATCCGAAAGGAATGGAATGGAATGGAATGGAATGGAATAGAATGTAATGGATTGGAATGGAATGGAAAGGAATGAAATGGAATATAATGGAATGGAATCAACCCGAATGGAATGGAATGGCATGGAATGCAATGGAATGGAATTGAATGGAATGGAATCAATCCGATTGGAATGGAATGGAATGGAATAGAATGGAATCAACCCGAATGGAATGGAATGGAATGGAATGGAATGGAATGGAATGGAATGGAATGGAATCAACCCGAATTAAATGGAATGGAATGGAATGGAATGGAATGGAATGGAATCAACCTGAATGGAATGCAATGGAATGGAATGGAATCAACTCGAATGGAATGGAATTCAATGGAATGGAATGGAGTCGAATCAACATGAATGGATTGGAATGAAATGGAATCAACTGAAATGGAATGGAATGGAATGGAATGGAATCGAATCAACCGGAATAGAATGGAATGGAATGGAATGGAATGGAATGGTATGGAATGCAATGGAATCAATCCGAAATAAGTGGAATGGAATAGAGTGGAATAGAATGGAATGGAATCAACCCGAATGAAATGGAATCGAATGGAATGGAATGGAATGGAATGGAGTGGAATGGAATGGAATGGAATCAACCCGATTGGCATGGAATGGAATGGAAAAGAATGGAATCAAACCGAATGGAATGGAATTGAATGGAATGGAATCAACCCAAATGGAATGGAATGGAATGGAATGGAATGGAATGGAATGGAATGGAATGGAATGGAATCAGCCCGAATGGAATGGAATGGAAAGGAATGGAATGGAATCAACACGAATGGAATGGAATGAAATGGAATGGAAAGGAATGGAATGGAATGGAATCAACCGGAATGGAATGGAATGGAATGGAATGGAATGGAACGCAATCAACTAGAATGGAAAGGAATGGAATGGAATAGAATGGTGTGGAATGGAATCAACCCGAATGGAATGGATTGGAATGGAATGGAATGGAATGGAGTGGAATGGAATGGAATCAACACGAACGGAATGGAATGGAATGGAATGGAATGCAAACAACACGAATGGAATGGAATGGAATGGAATGGAATGGAATGGAATCAACCAGAATGGAATGGAATGGAATCGAATGTAATGGAATGGAAAAGAATGGAATCAAACCGAATGGAATGGAATGGAAAGGAATGGAAAAAACCCGAATGGAATCGATTGGAATGGAATGGAATGGAATGGAATGGAATAGAATCAACCCGAAGGGAATTGAATGGAATGCAATGGAGTGGAATGGAATCAACCGGACTGGATTGGAATGGAATGGAATGGAATGGAAAGGAATCAAAGCGAATGGAATGGAATGGAATGGAATGGCATGAAGTGGAATGGAGTGGAATCAACCTGAATGGAATGCAATGGAAGGGAATGGAATGGAATGGAACGGAACGGAATCAAACCGAATGGAATGGAATGGAATGGAATGGAATCAACCCGAAAGGAATGGAATGCAATGGAATGGATTGGAATGGTATCAACCCGAATGGAATGGAATGGAATGGAATGGAATGGAATGGAATGGAATCTATCCGAATGGAATGGAATGGAATGGAAAGGAATGGAATGGAAGCGAATGCAATGGAATGGAATGGAATGGAAGGTAATGGAATGGAATGGAATCAACACGAATGGAATAGAATGGAGGGGAATGGAATGGAATGGAATGCAATGCAATGGAATCAACCCGAATGGAATGGAATGGAATGGAATCAACCCGAATGGAATGGAATGGAATGGAATGGAATCAACTCGAATGGAATGGAATGGAATGGAATGGAACGGAATGGAATCAACCCGAATGGAATGGAAGGGAATCAACCCGAAAGAAATGGATGGCAATGGAATGGAATGGAATGGAATCCACCCGTATTGAATGTAATGGAATGGAATCAATCCGAATGGAATGGAATGGAAGGGAATGGAATGTAATGGAATGGAATGGAATGGAATCAACCTAAGTGGAATGGAATGTAATTGAGTGGAATGGAATGGAATGGAATGAAATGGAACGAAATGGAATCAACCCGAATGGAATGGAATGGAACAGAATGGAATAGAATGGAATGGAATCAACCCGAATGGAATGGAATGGAATGGAATGGCAGGGAGTGGAATGAGATGGAATGGAATCAACCCGACTGGAATGGAAAGGAATGGCATCAACCCGAATGGAATGGAATGGAATGAAATGGAACGGAATTAACCCAAATGGAATGGAAAGGAATGGTATGGAATGGAATCAACCCGAATGGAATGGAATGGAATGGAATGGAATGGAATGGAATCAACCCGAATTGTTAGGAATGGAATGCAATGGAATGGAACAGAATGGAATGGAATGGAATGGAATCAACACGAATTTAATGAAATGGAGTGGAATGGAACGGAATGGAATCAACCCGACAGGAATGCAATGGAATGGAATGGAATGGAATGGATTGGAATGAAATCAACCAGAATGGAATGGAATGGAATGGAATGGAATGGAATGGAATGGAATGGAATGGAATCAACCCGAATGGAATGGAATGGAATGGAATGGAATCAAACGGAATGGAATGGAATGGAATGGAATGGAATTGAACGGACAGGAATCAACCCGAATGGAATGGAATGGAAGGGAGTGGAATGGAATGGAATGGAATCAACCCAAATGGAATGGAATGTAATTGAATGGAATGGAATGGAATGAAATGAAATGGAACGAAATGGAATAAACTCGAATGAAATGGAAAGGAATCGAACGGAAAGGAATGGAATCAACCCGAATGGAACGGAATGGAATGGCATTTAATGGAATGGAATGGAATGGAATCAACACGAATGGAATGGAATGCAATGGCATGGAATGTAATGGAATGGAATGAAATGAAATGGAACGGAATGGAATCAACCCGAATGGAATGGAACGGAATGGAATGGAATGGAATGGAATGGAATGGAAGGGAATGGAATCAACACGAATGGAGTGGAGTGGAAAGGAATGGAATGGAACGGATTGGAATGGAACGGAATCAAAATGAATCTAATGGAATGGAATGGAATGGAATGGACTGGAATCAACCCGATTGGAACGGAATGGAATGGAACGGAATGGAATCAACCAGAATGGAATGGAGTGGAATGGAATCAACCCGAATGGAATGGAATGGAATGGAATGGAATGGAATGGCATGGAATCAACCAGAAAGAAATAGAATGGAATGGAATAAAATGGAATGGAATGGAAAGGAATGGAATGGTTTCAACACGAATCTAATGGAATGGAATGGAATGGGATTGAATGGAATCGAATGGAATCCACCGGAATGGAATGGAATGGAATCACCCCGAATGGAATGGAATGGAATGGAATGCTATGGAATGGACGGAATGGAATGAAATCAACCCGATTGGATTGGAATGGAATGGAATGGAATGGAATGGAATGGAATAGAATGGAAACAACCTGAATGTAATGTAATGTAATGCAATGTAATGGAATGGAATGGAAGGGAGAGGAATCAACCCGAATGAAATGGAATGGAATGGAATTGAATGGAATGGAATGGAATGGAATCTACCAGAAAGGAATGGAATGCAAGGGAATGGAATGGAACAGAATGGAATGGAATGGAATCAACCCTAATGGAAGGCAATTGAATGGAATGGAATGAAATGCAATTAAATGGAACGGAATGGAATCAACCAGAATGGAATGGAAAGGAATGGAATGGAATGGAATGGAATGGAATGGAATCAACCCGAATGAAGTGGAGTGGAAAGGAATGGAATGGAATGGATTGGAATGGAACGGAATCAAAATGAATCTAATGGAATGGAATGGACTGGAATCAACCCGATTGGAACGGAATGGAATGGAACGGACTGGAATCAACCAGAATGGAATGGAGTGGAATGGAATCAACCCGAATGGAATGGAATGGAATGGAATGGAATCAACCCGAATGGAATGGAATGGAATGGAAAGGAATGGAATGGAATGGAATGGCATGGAATCAACCAGAATGAAATAGAATGGAATGGAATAAAATGGAATGGAATGGAAAGGAATGGAATGGTTTCAACACGAATCTAATGGAATGGAATGGAATGGCATTGAATGGAATCGAATGGAATCCATCGGAATGGAATGGAATGGAATCACCCCGAATGGAATGGAATGGAATGCTATGAAATGGACGGAATGGAATGAAATCAACCCGATTGGAATGGAATGGAATGGAATGGAATGGAATGGAATAGAATGGAATCAACCTGAATGTAATGTAATGTAATGCAATGTAATGGAATGGAATGGAAGGGAGAGGAATCAACCCGAATGAAATAGAATGGAATGGAATTGAATGGAATGGAATGGAATGGAATCAACCCTAATGGAAGGCAATGGAATGGAATGGAATGAAATGCAATGAAATGGAATGGAATGGAATCAACCCGAATGGAATGGAAAGGAATGGAATGGAATGGAATGGAATGGAATGGAACAGAATGCAAAGCAGTCAACCAGAATGGAATGGAATTGAGTGGAATAGAATGCAAAGCAATCAACCAGAATGGAATGTAATGGAATGGAGTGGATTGGAATGGAATCAACCTGAATGGAATGGAATGGAATGGTATGGAATGGAATGGAATTGAATCAACCTGAATGGAATGGACTCAACCTGAATGGAATGGAATGGAAAAGAATGGAATGGAATGGAATCAACCGGAATGGAATGGTATGGAATAGAATGGAAAGGAATGGAATGGAATGGGATCAACCCGAATGGAATGGAATGGAACGGAATGAAATAGAATGGAATGGAATCAACCTGAATGGAATGGAATGGAATGGAATGGCATGGAGTGGAATGAGATGGAATGGAATCAACCCGAATGGAATGCAGTGGAATGGCATCAACCCGAATGGAATGGAATAGAATGAAATGGAACGGAATTAACCCAAATGCAATGGAACGGAATGGTATGGAATGGAATCAACCCGAATGGAATGGAATGGAATGGAATGGAATGGAATCAACCCAAATGGTTTGGAATGGAATGCAATGGAATGGAACGGAATGGAATGGAATGGAATGGAATCAACACGAATTTAAAGAAATGGAGTGGAATGGAATGGAATGGAATCAAGCCGAATGGAGTGGAGTGGAAAGGAATGGAATGGAATGGATTGGAATGGAACGGAACCAAAATGAATCTAATGGAATGGAATGGAATGGACTGGAATCAACCTGATTGGAACGGAATGGAATGGAACGGAATGGAATCAACCAGAATGGAATGGAGTGGAATGGAATCAACCCGAATGGAATGGAATGGAATCAACCCGAATGGAATGGAATGGAATGGAAAAGAATGGAATCAAACCGAATGAAATGGAATGGAATGGAATGGAATCAACCCAAATGGAATGGAATGGAATGGAATGGAATGGAATCAGCACGAATGGAATGGAATGGAATTGAATCAATGAGAATGGAATGGAATAAATTGGAATGGAATGGAATAAACGCGAATGGAATGGAAGGGAATTGAATGGAAAGGAATCAACCCGAATGGAATGGCATGAAATGGAATGGAAAGGAATGGAATGGAATGGAATCAACCGGAATGGAATGGAATGGAATGGAATGGAATCAACACGAATGGAATAGAATGCAATGGAATGGAATGGAATGGAACGGAATCAACTCGAATGGAAAGAATGGAATGGAATAGAATGGAGTGGAATGGAATCAACCCGAATGGAATGGATTGTTATGGAATGGAATGGAATGGAGTGGAATGGAATGGAATCAACACGAAAGGAATGGAATGGAATGCAATGGAATGGAAACAACACGAATGGAAAGGAATGGAGTGGAATGGAATGGAATGGAATGGAATGGAATGGAATCAACCAGAATGGAATGGAATGGAATGGAATGGAATGAAATGGAATGGAAAAGAATGGAATCAAACCGAATGGAATGGAATGGAAAGGAATGGAATAATCCCGAATGGAATCGATTGTAATGGAATGGAATGGAATGGAAAGAATAGAATCAACCCGTAGGGAATTCAATGGAATGCAATGGAATGGAATGGAATCAACCGGATTGGAATGGAATGGAATGGAATGGAAAGGAATCAATGCGAATGGAATGGAATGGAATGGAATGGAATGGAATGGAATGGAACGGAATGGAATGGAATGGCATGAAGTGGAATGGAATGGAATCAACCCGAATGGAATGCAATGGAAGGGAATGGAATGGAATGGAACGGAACGGAATCAAACCGAATGGAATGGAATTGAAAGGAATGGAATGGAATCAACACGAATGGAATGGAATGAAATGGAATGGAAAGGAATGGAATGGAATGGAATCAACCGGAATGGAATGCAATGGAATGGATTGGAATCAACACGAATGGAATGGAATGCAATGGAATGGAATGGAATGGAACGGAATCAACTCGAATGGAAAGGAATGGAATGGAATAGAATGGAGTGGAATGGAATCAACCCGAGTGGAATGGAAAGGAATGGAATGGAATGGAATGGAATGGAATGGAATGGAATGGAATCAACCCGAATGGAGAGGAGTGGAAAGGAATGGAATGGAATGGATTGGAATGGAACGGAATCAAAATGAATCTAATGGAATGGAATGGAATGGAATGGAATGGAAACAACCCGATTGGAACGGAATGGAATGGAACGGAATGGAATCAACCAGAATGGAATTGAGTGGAATGGAATCAACCCGAATGGAATGGAATGGAATGGAATGGAATCAACCCGAATGCAATGGAATGGAATGGAATGGAATGGAATGGAATGGAATGGAATGGAATGGAATGGAATCAACCAGAATGAAATAGAATGGAATGGAATGGAAAAGAATGGAATGGTTTCAACACGAATCTAAGGGAATGGAATGGAATGGGATGGAATGGAATCGAATGGAATCAACCGGAATGGAATGGAATGGAATGGAATGGAATGGAATGGAATGGAATCGACCCGAATGGAATGGAATGGGAGGGAACGGAATGGAATGGAATGGAATGTAATGAACCCGAATGGAGAGAAAAGGAATGGAATGCAATGGATGGAATGGGATGGAACGGAATGGAATGGAATGGAATGGAATCAACCCGAATGGAAAGAAATGGAATGGCATGAAATGGAATGGAATGGAATGGAATGGAATGTAATGAACCCGAATGGAGAGAAAAGGAATGGAATGCAATGGATGGAATGGGATGGAACGGAATGGAATGGAATGGAATGGAATCAACCCGAATGGAAAGAAATGGAATGGCATGCAATGGAATGGAATGGAATGGAATGGAATGGAATCAACATGAATGGAGTGTAATGGAATGGAATGTAATGGATTGGAGTGGAATAGAATCAACCCGAATGGAATGGAATGGAATGGAATGGGATGGAATGGAATGGAATGGAATCACCCAGAAAGGAATGGAACGGAATGGACTGGAGTGGAATAGAATCAACCCGAATGGAATGGAATGGAATGGAATGGGATGGAATGGAATGGAATGGAATCACACCGAATGGAATGGAATGGAATGGAATGTTATGGAATGGAATTGAATGGAATCAACGCGAATGGAATGATCTGGAATGGAATGGAATGGAATGGAATGGAATCAATCCGAATGGAATGAAATGGAATGGAATGGAATGGAATGGAATGGAATGGAATGGAATGGTATGGAATCAACCCGAATGGAATGGAAAGGAAGAGAATGGAATGCAAAGGAACGGAATGGCATCAACACGAATGGAATGGAATTGAATGGAATGCAATGCAATGGAATGGAATCAACCTGAATGCATTGGAATGGAATGGAATGGAATGAAATGGAATGGAATGGAATCGACCCAAATAGAATGGAATGGAATGGAATGGAATCGAATGGATTGGAATCAACCCAAATGGAATGGAATGGAAAGGAATGGGATGGAATGGAATGGTATGGAATGGAATGGAATGGAATCAACCTGAATGGAATGGACTCAACCTGAATGGAATGGATTGGAAAAGAATGGAATGGAATGGAATCAACCGGAATGGAATGGTATGGAATAGAATGGAAAGGAATGGAATGGAATGGAATCAACCCAAATGGAATGGAACGGAATGGAAGGGAATGGAATGGAATCAACCCGAATGCAATGGAACGTAATTGAATGGAATGGAATGCAATGAATTGGAACAAAATCGAATCAACCCGAATGGAATGGAATGGAATGGAATGGAATCAACACGAATGGAATAGAATGCAATGGAATGGAATGGAATGGAACGGAATCAACTCGAATGGAAAGAATGGAATGGAATAGAATGGAGTGGAATGGAATCAACCCGAATGGAATGGATTGTTATGGAATGCAATGGAATGGAGTGGAATGGAATGGAATCAACACGAAAGGAATGGAATGGAATGCAATGGAATGGAAACAACACGAATGGAAAGGAATGGAGTGGAATGGAATGGAATGGAATGGAATGGAATGGAATGGAATCAACCAGAATGGAATGGAATGGAATGGAATGGAATGAAATGGAATGGAAAAGAATGGAATCAAACCGAATGGAATGGAATGGAAAGGAATGGAAAAATCCCGAATGGAATCGATTGTAATGGAATGGAATGGAATGGAAAGAATAGAATCAACCCGTAGGGAATTCAATGGAATGCAATGGAATGGAATGGAATCAACCGGATTGGAATGGAATGGAATGGAATGGAAAGGAATCAATGCGAATGGAATGGAATGGAATGGAATGGAATGGAATGGAACGGAATGGAATGGAATGGCATGAAGTGGAATGGAATGGAATCAACCCGAATGGAATGCAATGGAAGGGAATGGAATGGAATGGAACGGAACGGAATCAAACCGAATGGAATGGAATTGAAAGGAATGGAATGGAATCAACACGAATGGAATGGAATGAAATGGAATGGAAAGGAATGGAATGGAATGGAATCAACCGGAATGGAATGCAATGGAATGGATTGGAATCAACACGAATGGAATGGAATGCAATGGAATGGAATGGAATGGAACGGAATCAACTCGAATGGAAAGGAATGGAATGGAATAGAATGGAGTGGAATGGAATCAACCCGAGTGGAATGGAAAGGAATGGAATGGAATGGAATGGAATGGAATGGAATGGAATGGAATCAACCCGAATGGAGAGGAGTGGAAAGGAATGGAATGGAATGGATTGGAATGGAACGGAATCAAAATGAATCTAATGGAATGGAATGGAATGGAATGGAATGGAAACAACCCGATTGGAACGGAATGGAATGGAACGGAGTGGAATCAACCAGAATGGAATTGAGTGGAATGGAATCAACCCGAATGGAATGGAATGGAATGGAATGGAATCAACCCGAATGCAATGGAATGGAATGGAATGGAATGGAATGGAATGGAATGGAATGGAATGGAATGGAATCAACCAGAATGAAATAGAATGGAATGGAATGGAAAAGAATGGAATGGTTTCAACACGAATCTAAGGGAATGGAATGGAATGGGATGGAATGGAATCGAATGGAATCAACCGGAATGGAATGGAATGGAATGGAATGGAATGGAATGGAATGGAATCGACCCGAATGGAATGGAATGGGAGGGAACGGAATGGAATGGAATGGAATGTAATGAACCCGAATGGAGAGAAAAGGAATGGAATGCAATGGATGGAATGGGATGGAACGGAATGGAATGGAATGGAATGGAATCAACCCGAATGGAAAGAAATGGAATGGCATGCAATGGAATGGAATGGAATGGAATGGAATGGAATCAACATGAATGGAGTGTAATGGAATGGAATGTAATGGATTGGAGTGGAATAGAATCAACCCGAATGGAATGGAATGGAATGGAATGGGATGGAATGGAATGGAATGGAATCACCCAGAAAGGAATGGAACGGAATGGACTGGAGTGGAATAGAATCAACCCGAATGGAATGGAATGGAATGGAATGGGATGGAATGGAATGGAATGGAATCACACCGAATGGAATGGAATGGAATGGAATGTTATGGAATGGAATTGAATGGAATCAACGCGAATGGAATGATCTGGAATGGAATGGAATGGAATGGAATGGAATCAATCCGAATGGAATGAAATGGAATGGAATGGAATGGAATGGAATGGAATGGAATGGAATGGTATGGAATCAACCCGAATGGAATGGAAAGGAAGAGAATGGAATGCAAAGGAACGGAATGGAATCAACACGAATGGAATGGAATTGAATGGAATGCAATGCAATGGAATGGAATCAACCTGAATGCATTGGAATGGAATGGAATGGAATGAAATGGAATGGAATGGAATCGACCCAAATAGAATGGAATGGAATGGAATGGAATCGAATGGATTGGAATCAACCCAAATGGAATGGAATGGAATGGAATGGGATGGAATGGAATGGTATGGAATGGAATGGAATGGAATCAACCTGAATGGAATGGACTCAACCTGAATGGAATGGATTGGAAAAGAATGGAATGGAATGGAATCAACCGGAATGGAATGGTATGGAATAGAATGGAAAGGAATGGAATGGAATGGAATCAACCCAAATGGAATGGAACGGAATGGAAGGGAATGGAATGGAATCAACCCGAATGCAATGGAACGTAATTGAATGGAATGGAATGCAATGAATTGGAACAAAATCGAATCAACCCGAATGGAATGGAATGGAATAGAATGGAATGGAATGGAACAGAATGGAATGGAATGGAATCAACCCGAATGGAATGGAATGTAATTGAGTTGAATGGAATAGAATGGAATGAAATGGAACGAAATGGAATCAACCCGAACGGAATGGAATTGAATGGAATGGAATGGAATCAACCCGAATGGAATGGAATGGAACGGAATGGAATGGAATCAACCGGAATGGAATGGAATGGAATGGAATGGAATGGAATGGAATGGAAAGGAATCAACCCGAATGGAATGGAATGGAAGGGAATGTAATGTAATGGAATGGAATGGAATGGAATCAACCTAAGTGGAATGGAATGTAAATGAATGGAATGGAATGGAATGGAATGAAATGGAACGAAATGGAATCAACCCGAATGGAATGGAATGGAATGGAATGGAGTGGAATGGAATCAACCCGAATGGAATGGAATGGAATGGAATGGAATGGAATGGAATGGAATCAACCCGAATGGAATGGAATGGTATGGAATGCAATGGAATGGAATGGAATGGAATGGAATCAACCCGATTGGAATGGAATGGAATGGAATAGAATGGAATCAACCCGAATGGAATGGAATGGAATGGAATGGAATGGAATGGAATGGAATCAACCCGAATGAAATGGAAGGGAATGGAATGGAATGGAATGGAATCAACCTGAATGGAATGCAATGGAATGGAATGGAATCAACTCGAATGGAATGGAATTCAGTGGAATGGAATGGAGTCGAATCAACATGAATGGATTGGAATGAAATGGAATCAACTGAAATGGAATGGAATGGAATGGAATGGAATCGAATCAACCGGAATAGAATGGAATGGAATGGAATGGAATGGTATGGAATGCAATGGAATCAATCCGAAATAAGTGGAATGGAATAGAGTGGAATAGAATGGAATGGAATCAACACGAATGAAATGGAATGGAATGGAATGGAATGGAATGGAATGGAATGGAATGGAATGGAATGGAATCAACCCGACCTGCATGGAATGGAATGGAGAAGAATGGAATCAAACCGAATGGAATGGAATTGAATGGAATGGAATCAACCCAAATGGAATGGAATGGAATGGAATGGAATGGAATGGAATGGAATGGAATCATCCCGAATGGAATGGAATGGAAAGGAATGGAATGGAATCAACACGAATGGAATGGAATGAAATGGAATGGAAAGGAATGGAATGGAATGGAATCAACCGGAATGGAATGGAATGGAATGGAATGGAATCAACACGAATGGAATGGAATGCAATGGAATGGAATGGAATGGAACGGAATCAACTCGAATGGAAAGGAATGGAATGGAATAGAATGGAGTGGAATGGAATCAACCCGAATGGAATGGATTGGAATGGAATGGAATGGAATGGAGTGGAATGGAATGGAATCAACACGAACGGAATGGAATGGAATGGAATGGAATGCAAACAACACGAATGGAATGGAATGGAGTGGAATGGAATGGAATGGAATGGAATGGAATCAACCAGAATGGAATGGAATGGAATGGAATGAAATGGAATGGAAAAGAATGGAATCAAACCGAATGGAATGGAATGGAAAGGAATGGAAAAAACCCGAATTGAATCGATTGGAATGGAATGGAATGGAATGGAATGGAATAGAATCAACCCGAAGGGAATTGAATGGAATGCAATGGAATGGAATGGAATCAACCGGATTGGAATGGAATGGAATGGAATGGAATGGAATGGAATGGAAAGGAATCAATGCGAATGGAATGGAATGGAATGGAATGGCATGAAGTGGAATGGAGTGGAATCAACACGAATGGAATGCAATGGAAGGGAATGGAATGGAATGGAACGGAACGGAACAAAACCCAATGGAATGGAATGGAATGGAATGGAATCAACCCGAAAGAAATGGAATGCAATGGAATGGATTGGAATGGTATCAACCCGAATGGAATGGAATGGAATGGAATGGAATGGAATGGAATGGAATGGAAAGGAATGGAATGGAAGCGAATGCAATGGAATGGAATGGAATGGAAGGGAATGGAATGGAATGGAATCAACACGAATGGAATAGAATGGAGGGGAATGGAATGGAATGGAATGCAATGCAATGGAATCAACCCGAATGGAATGGAATGGAATGGAATCAACCCGAATGGAATGGAATGGAATGGAATCAACTCGAATGGAATGGAATGGAATGGAATGGAACGGAATGGAATCAACCCGAATGGAATGGAAGGGAATCAACCCGAAAGAAATGGATGGCAATGGAATGGAATGGAATGGAATCCACCCGTATTGAATGTAATGGAATGGAATCAACCCGAATGGAATGGAATGGAAGGGAATGGAATGGAATGGAATGGAATGGAATGGAATGGAATCTACCAAAGTGGAATGGAATGTAATTGAGAGGAATGGAATGGAATGGAATGAAATGGAACGAAATGGAATCAACCCGAACGGAATGGAATTGAATGGAATGGAATGGAATCAACCCGAATGGAATGGAATGGAACGGAATGGAATGGAATCAACCGGAATGGAATGGAATGGAATGGAATGGAATGGAATGGAATGGAAAGGAATCAACCCGAATGGAATGGAATGGAAGGGAATGTAATGTAATGGAATGGAATGGAATGGAATCAACCTAAGTGGAATGGAATGTAAATGAATGGAATGGAATGGAATGGAATGAAATGGAACGAAATGGAATCAACCCGAATGGAATGGAATGGAATGGAATGGAGTGGAATGGAATCAACCCGAATGGAATGGAATGGAATGGAATGGAATGGAATGGAATGGAATCAACCCGAATGGAATGGAATGGTATGGAATGCAATGGAATGGAATGGAATGGAATGGAATCAACCCGATTGGAATGGAATGGAATGGAATAGAATGGAATCAACCCGAATGGAATGGAATGGAATGGAATGGAATGGAATGGAATGGAATCAACCCGAATGAAATGGAAGGGAATGGAATGGAATGGAATGGAATCAACCTGAATGGAATGCAATGGAATGGAATGGAATCAACTCGAATGGAATGGAATTCAGTGGAATGGAATGGAGTCGAATCAACATGAATGGATTGGAATGAAATGGAATCAACTGAAATGGAATGGAATGGAATGGAATGGAATCGAATCAACCGGAATAGAATGGAATGGAATGGAATGGAATGGTATGGAATGCAATGGAATCAATCCGAAATAAGTGGAATGGAATAGAGTGGAATAGAATGGAATGGAATCAACACGAATGAAATGGAATGGAATGGAATGGAATGGAATGGAATGGAATGGAATGGAATGGAATGGAATCAACCCGACCTGCATGGAATGGAATGGAGAAGAATGGAATCAAACCGAATGGAATGGAATTGAATGGAATGGAATCAACCCAAATGGAATGGAATGGAATGGCATGGAATGGAATGGAATGGAATGGAATGGAATCATCCCGAATGGAATGGAATGGAAAGGAATGGAATGGAATCAACACGAATGGAATGGAATGAAATGGAATGGAAAGGAATGGAATGGAATGGAATCAACCGGAATGGAATGGAATGGAATGGAATGGAATCAACACGAATGGAATGGAATGCAATGGAATGGAATGGAATGGAACGGAATCAACTCGAATGGAAAGGAATGGAATGGAATAGAATGGAGTGGAATGGAATCAACCCGAATGGAATGGATTGGAATGGAATGGAATGGAATGGAGTGGAATGGAATGGAATCAACACGAACGGAATGGAATGGAATGGAATGGAATGCAAACAACACGAATGGAATGGAATGGAGTGGAATGGAATGGAATGGAATGGAATGGAATCAACCAGAATGGAATGGAATGGAATGGAATGAAATGGAATGGAAAAGAATGGAATCAAACCGAATGGAATGGAATGGAAAGGAATGGAAAAAACCCGAATTGAATCGATTGGAATGGAATGGAATGGAATGGAATGGAATAGAATCAACCCGAAGGGAATTGAATGGAATGCAATGGAATGGAATGGAATCAACCGGATTGGAATGGAATGGAATGGAATGGAATGGAATGGAATGGAAAGGAATCAATGCGAATGGAATGGAATGGAATGGAATGGCATGAAGTGGAATGGAGTGGAATCAACACGAATGGAATGCAATGGAAGGGAATGGAATGGAATGGAACGGAACGGAACAAAACCCAATGGAATGGAATGGAATGGAATGGAATCAACCCGAAAGAAATGGAATGCAATGGAATGGATTGGAATGGTATCAACCCGAATGGAATGGAATGGAATGGAATGGAATGGAATGGAATGGAATGGAAAGGAATGGAATGGAAGCGAATGCAATGGAATGGAATGGAATGGAAGGGAATGGAATGGAATGGAATCAACACGAATGGAATAGAATGGAGGGGAATGGAATGGAATGGAATGCAATGCAATGGAATCAACCCGAATGGAATGGAATGGAATGGAATCAACCCGAATGGAATGGAATGGAATGGAATCAACTCGAATGGAATGGAATGGAATGGAATGGAACGGAATGGAATCAACCCGAATGGAATGGAAGGGAATCAACCCGAAAGAAATGGATGGCAATGGAATGGAATGGAATGGAATCCACCCGTATTGAATGTAATGGAATGGAATCAACCCGAATGGAATGGAATGGAAGGGAATGGAATGGAATGGAATGGAATGGAATGGAATGGAATCTACCAAAGTGGAATGGAATGTAATTGAGAGGAATGGAATGGAATGGAATGAAATGGAACGAAATGGAATCAAACCGAACGGAATGGAATTGAATGGAATGGAATGGAATCAACCCGAATGGAATGGAATGGAACGGAATGGAATGGAATCAACCGGAATGGAATGGAATGGAATGGAATGGAATGGAATGGAATGGAAAGGAATCAACCCGAATGGAATGGAATGGAAGGGAATGTAATGTAATGGAATGGAATGGAATGGAATCAACCTAAGTGGAATGGAATGTAAATGAATGGAATGGAATGGAATGGAATGAAATGGAACGAAATGGAATCAACCCGAATGGAATGGAATGGAATGGAATGGAGTGGAATGGAATCAACCCGAATGGAATGGAATGGAATGGAATGGAATGGAATGGAATGGAATCAACCCGAATGGAATGGAATGGTATGGAATGCAATGGAATGGAATAGAATGGAATGGAATCAACCCGATTGGAATGGAATGGAATGGAATAGAATGGAATCAACCCGAATGGAATGGAATGGAATGGAATGGAATGGAATGGAATGGAATCAACCCGAATGAAATGGAAGGGAATGGAATGGAATGGAATGGAATCAACCTGAATGGAATGCAATGGAATGGAATGGAATCAACTCGAATGGAATGGAATTCAATGGAATGGAATGGAGTCGAATCAACATGAATGGATTGGAATGAAATGGAATCAACTGAAATGGAATGGAATGGAATGGAATGGAATCGAATCAACCGGAATAGAATGGAATGGAATGGAATGGAATGGTATGGAATGCAATGGAATCAATCCGAAATAAGTGGAATGGAATAGAGTGGAATAGAATGGAATGGAATCAACACGAATGAAATGGAATGGAATGGAATGGAATGGAATGGAATGGAATGGAATGGAATCAACCCGACCTGCATGGAATGGAATGGAGAAGAATGGAATCAAACCGAATGGAATGGAATTGAATGGAATGGAATCAACCCAAATGGAATGGAATGGAATGGAATGGAATGGAATGGAATGGAATGGAATGGAATGGAATGGAATGGAATCATCCCGAATGGAATGGAATGGAAAGGAATGGAATGGAATCAACACGAATGGAATGGAATGAAATGGAATGGAAAGGAATGGAATGGAATGGAATCAACCGGAATGGAATGGAATGGAATGGAATGGAATCAACACGAATGGAATGGAATGCAATGGAATGGAATGGAATGGAACGGAATCAACTCGAATGGAAAGGAATGGAATGGAATAGAATGGAGTGGAATGGAATCAACCCGAATGGAATGGATTGGAATGGAATGGAATGGAATGGAGTGGAATGGAATGGAATCAACACGAACGGAATGGAATGGAATGGAATGGAATGCAAACAACACGAATGGAATGGAATGGAGTGGAATGGAATGGAATGGAATGGAATGGAATCAACCAGAATGGAATGGAATGGAATGGAATGAAATGGAATGGAAAAGAAAGGAATCAAACCGAATGGAATGGAATGGAAAGGAATGGAAAAAACCCGAATTGAATCGATTGGAATGGAATGGAATGGAATGGAATGGAATAGAATCAACCCGAAGGGAATTGAATGGAATGCAATGGAATGGAATGGAATCAACCGGATTGGAATGGAATGGAATGGAATGGAATGGAATGGAATGGAAAGGAATCAATGCGAATGGAATGGAATGGAATGGAATGGCATGAAGTGGAATGGAGTGGAATCAACACGAATGGAATGCAATGGAAGGGAATGGAATGGAATGGAACGGAACGGAACCAAACCCAATGGAATGGAATGGAATGGAATGGAATCAACCCGAAAGAAATGGAATGCAATGGAATGGATTGGAATGGTATCAACCCGAATGGAATGGAATGGAATGGAATGGAATGCAATGGAATGGAATGGAAAGGAATGGAATGGAAGCGAATGCAATGGAATGGAATGGAATGGAAGGGAATGGAATGGAATGGAATCAACACGAATGGAATAGAATGGAGGGGAATGGAATGGAATGGAATGCAATGCAATGGAATCAACCCGAATGGAATGGAATGGAATGGAATCAACCCGAATGGAATGGAATGGAATGGAATCAACTCGAATGGAATGGAATGGAATGGAATGGAACGGAATGGAATCAACCCGAATGGAATGGAAGGGAATCAACCCGAAAGAAATGGATGGCAATGGAATGGAATGGAATGGAATCCACCCGTATTGAATGTAATGGAATGGAATCAACCCGAATGGAATGGAATGGAAGGGAATGGAATGGAATGGAATGGAATGGAATGGAATGGAATCTACCAAAGTGGAATGGAATGTAATTGAGAGGAATGGAATGGAATGGAATGAAATGGAACGAAATGGAATCAACCCGAATGGAATGGAATGGAATGGAATGGAATGGAGTGGAATGGAATCAACCCGAATGGAATGGAATGGAATGGAATGGAATGGAATGGAATCAACACGAATGGAATGGAATGGAATGGCATGGAATGGAATGGAATGGAATGGAGTCAATCGGAAAGGAATGGAATGGAATGGAATGGAATGGAATGGAATGGAATGGAATCGAATGGATTGGAATCAACCCAAATGGAATGGAATGGAATGGAATGGTATGGAATGGAATGGAATGGAATCAACCTGAATGGAATGGACTCAACCTGAATGGAATGGATTGGAAAAGAATGGAATGGAATGGAATCAACCGGAATGGAATGGTATGGAATAGAATGGAAAGGAATGGAATGGAATGGAATCAACCCAAATGGAATGGAATGGAATGGAACGGAATGGAAGGGAATGGAATGGAATCAACCCGAATGGAATGGAACGTAATTGAATGGAATGGAATGCAATGAAATGGAACAAAATCGAATCAACCCGAATGTAATGGAATGGAAGGGAATGTAATGGAATGGAATGGAATGGAATGGAATCAACCTAAGTGGAATGGAATGTAAATGAATGGAATGGAATGGAACGGAATGAAATGGAACGAAATGGAATCAACCCGAATGGAATGGAATGGAATGGAATGGAGTGGAATGGAATCAACCCGAATGGAATGGAATGGAATGGAATGGAATGGAATGGAATGGAATGGAATGGAACCAACACGAATGAAATGGAATGGAATGGCATGGAATGGAATGAAATGGAATGGAGTCAATCCGAAAGGAATGGAATGGAATGGAATGGAATGGAATAGAATGTAATGGATTGGAATGGAATGGAAAGGAATGAAATGGAATATAATGGAATGGAATCAACCCGAATGGAATGGAATGGTATGGAATGCAATGGAATGGAATGGAATGGAATGGAATCAATCCGATTGGAATGGAATGGAATGGAATAGAATGGAATCAACCCGAATGGAATGGAATGGAATGGAATGGAATTGAATGGAATGGAATGGAATCAACCCGAATTAAATGGAATGGAATGGAATGGAATGGAATGGAATCAACCTGAATGGAATGCAATGGAATGGAATGGAATCAACTCGAATGGAATGGAATTCAATGGAATGGAATGGAGTCGAATCAACATGAATGGATTGGAATGAAATGGAATCAACTGAAATGGAATGGAATGGAATGGAATGGAATCGAATCAACCGGAATAGAATGGAATGGAATGGAATGGTATGGAATGCAATGGAATCAATCCGAAATAAGTGGAATGGAATAGAGTGGAATA
This sequence comes from Pan paniscus, assembly GCF_029289425.2. Lineage (NCBI taxonomy): Eukaryota > Metazoa > Chordata > Mammalia > Primates > Hominidae > Pan > Pan paniscus. The sequence goes on from NC_073265.2 coordinate 16,631,523, forward strand.
GAATGGAATGGAATCAACCCGAATGAAATGGAATGGAATGGAATGGAATGGAATGGAATGGAATGGAATGGAATGGAATGGAATGGAATCAACCCGATTGGCATGGAATGGAATGGAAAAGAATGGAATCAAACCGAATGGAATGGAATTGAATGGAATGGAATCAACCCAAATGGAATGGAATGGAATGGAATGGAATGGAATGGAATGGAATGGAGTGGAATGGAATGGAATCAGCCCGAATGGAATGGAATGGAAAGGAATGGAATGGAATCAACACGAATGGAATGGAATGAAATGGAATGGAAAGGAATGGAATGGAATGGAATCAACCGGAATGGAATGGAATGGAATGGAATGGAATCAACACGAATGGAATGGAATGCAATGGAATGGAATGGAATGGAACGGAATCAACTCGAATGGAAAGGAATGGAATGGAATAGAATGGTGTGGAATTGAATCAACCCGAATGGAATGGATTGGAATGGAATGGAATGGAATGGAGTGGAATGGAATGGAATCAACACGAACGGAATGGAATGGAATGGAATGCAAACAACACGAATGGAATGGAATGAAGTGGAATGGAATGGAATGGAATGGAATGGAATCAACCAGAATGGAATGGAATGGAATCGAATGTAATGGAATGGAAAAGAATGGAATCAAACCGAATGGAATGGAATGGAAAGGAATGGAAAAAACCCGAATGGAATCGATTGGAATGGAATGGAATGGAATGGAATGGAATAGAATCAACCCGAAGGGAATTGAATGGAATGCAATGGAATAGAATGGAATCAACCGGATTGGAATGGAATGGAATGGAATGGAATGGAATGGAAAGGAATCAATGCGAATGGAATGGAATGGAATGGAATGGCATGAAGTGGAATGGAGTGGAATCAACCCGAATGGAATGCAATGGAAGGGAATGGAATGGAATGGAACGGAACGGAATCAAACCGAATGGAATGGAATGGAATGGAATGGAATCAACCCGAAAGGAATGGAATGCAATGGAATGGATTGGAATGGTATCAACCCGAATGGAATGGAATGGAATGGAATGGAATGGAATCTATCCGAATGGAATGGAATGGAATGGAAAGGAATGGAATGGAAGCGAATGCAATGGAATGGAATGGAATGGAAGGTAATGGAATGGAATGGAATCAACACGAATGGAATAGAATGGAGGGGAATGGAATGGAATGGAATGCAATGCAATGGAATCAACCCGAATGGAATGGAATGGAATGGAATCAACCCGAATGGAATGGAATGGAATGGAATCAACTCGAATGGAATGGAATGGAATGGAATGGAACGGAATGGAATCAACCCGAATGGAATGGAAGGGAATCAACCCGAAAGAAATGGATGGCAATGGAATGGAATGGAATGGAATCCACCCGTATTGAATGTAATGGAATGGAATCAACCCGAATGGAATGGAATGGAAGGGAATGGAATGTAATGGAATGGAATGGAATGGAATCAACCTAAGTGGAATGGAATGTAATTGAGTGGAATGGAATGGAATGGAATGAAATGGAACGAAATGGAATCAACCCGAATGGAATGGAATGGAATGGAATGGAGTGGAATGGAATCAACCCGAATGGAATGGAATGGAATGGAATGGAATGGAATGGAATCAACACGAATGGAATGGAATGGAATGGCATGGAATGGAATGGAATGGAATGGAGTCAATCCGAAAGGAATGGAATGGAATGGAATGGAATGGAATGGAATGGAATGGATTGGAATGGAATGGAAAGGAATGAAATGGAATATAATGGAATGGAATCATCCCGAATGGAATGGAATGGAATGGAATGGGATGGAATCAGCACAAATGGAATGGAAAGGAATCGAATGGAAATGAATGGAATGGAATGGAATGGAATGCAATGCAAGCAACCCGAATGGAATGGACTGGAATGCAATGGAATGGAATGCAATGGAATGAACCCCAATGGAACGGAATGGAGTGGAACTGAATGGAAAGGAATGGAATCTATCCGAATGGAATGGAATGGAATGGAATGGAATGGAATGGAATGGAATATAATAAACCCGTTTGGAATGGAATGGAATGCAATGGAATGGAATGGAATGGAATCAACCCGAATGGAATGGAATGGAATGGAATGGAACGCAATCAACCCAAATGGAATAGAATGGAATGGAATGGAATGGAATGGAATGGAATGGAATGGAATGGAATGGAATGGAGTCAACCCGAATGGAATGGAATGGATTGGAATCAACCCGAATGGAATGGAATGGTATTGATTGGAATGGAATGGAATGGAATGGAATGGAAAGGAATCAACCCGAATGGAATGGACGGCAATGGAATGGGATGGAATGGAATCAACCCGAATGGAATGGAATGGAATGGAATGGAATGGAATGGAATGGAATGGAATAGAATGCAAAGCAGTCAACCAGAATGGAATGGAATTGAGTGGAATAGAATGCAAAGCAATCAACCAGAATGGAATGTAATGGAATGGAGTGGATTGGAATGGAATCAACCTGAATGGAATGGAATGGAATGGTATGGAATGGAATGGAATTGAAACAACCTGAATGGAATGGACTCAACCTGAATGGAATGGAATGGAAAAGAATGGAATGGAATGGAATCAACCGGAATGGAATGGTATGGAATAGAATGGAAAGAATGGAAAGGAATGGAATGGAATGGAATGGAATGGAACGGAATGGAATGGAATGGCATGAAGTGGAATGGAATGGAATCAACCCGAATGGAATGCAATGGAAGGGAATGGAATGGAATGGAACGGAACGGAATCAAACCGAATGGAATGGAATTGAAAGGAATGGAATGGAATCAACACGAATGGAATGGAATGAAATGGAATGGAAAGGAATGGAATGGAATGGAATCAACCGGAGTGGAATGCAATGGAATGGAATGGAATCAACACGAATGGAATGGAATGCAATGGAATGGAATGGAATGGAACGGAATCAACTCGAATGGAAAGGAATGGAATGGAATAGAATGGAGTGGAATGGAATCAACACGAGTGGAATGGAAAGGAATGGAATGGAATGGAATGGAATGGAATGGAATGGAATGGAATGGAATGGAATCAACCCGAATGGAGTGGAGTGGAAAGGAATGGAATGGAATGGATTGGAATGGAACGGAATCAAAATGAATCTAATGGAATGGAATGGAATGGAATGGAATGGAAACAACCCGATTGGAACGGAATGGAATGGAACGGAATGGAATCAACCAGAATGGAATGGAGTGGAATGGAATCAACCCGAATGGAATGGAATGGAATGGAATGGAATCAACCCGAATGCAATGGAATGGAATGGAATGGAATGGAATGGAATGGCATGGAATCAACCAGAATGAAATAGAATGGAATGGAATGGAAAAGAATGGAATGGTTTCAACACGAATCTAATGGAATGGAATGGAATGGGATGGAATGGAATCGAATGGAATAAACCGGAATGGAATGGAATGGAATGGAATGGAATGGAATGGAATCGACCCAAATGGAATGGAATGGGAGGGAACGGAATGGAATGGAATGGAATGGAATGAACCCGAATGGAAAGAAAAGGAATGGAATGCAATGGAATGGAATGGGATGGAACGGAATGGAATGGAATGGAATGGAATCAACCCGAATGGAAAGAAATGGAATGGAATGCAATGGAATGGAATGGAATGGAATGGAATGGAATCAACATGAATGGAGTGGAATGGAATGGAATGTAATGGATTGGAGTGGAATAGAATCAACCCGAATGGAATGGAATGGAATGGAATGGGATGGAATGGAATGGAATGGAATCACCCAGAAAGGAATGGAATGGAATGGACTGGAGTGGAATAGAATCAACCCGAATGGAATGGAATGGAATGGAATGGGATGGAATGGAATGGAATGGAATCACACCGAATGGAATGGAATGGAATGGAATGTTATGGAATGGAATTGAATGGAATCAACGCGAATGGAATGATCTGGAATGGAATGGAATGGAATGGAATGGAATCAATCCGAATGGAATGAAATGGAATGGAATGGAATGGAATGGAATGGAATGGAATGGAATGGAATGGAATTGTATGGAATCAACCCGAATGGAATGGAAAGGAAGAGAATGGAATGCAAAGGAACGGAATGGAATCAACACGAATGGAATGGAATTGAATGGAATGCAATGCAATGGAATGGAATCAACCTGAATGCATTGGAATGGAATGGAATGGAATGAAATGGAATGGAATGGAATCGACCCAAATAGAATGGAATGGAATGGAATGGAATCGAATGGATTGGAATCAACCCAAATGGAATGGAATGGAATGGAATGGTATGGAATGGAATGGAATGGAATCAACCTGAATGGAATGGACTCAACCTGAATGGAATGGATTGGAAAAGAATGGAATGGAATGGAATCAACCGGAATGGAATGGTATGGAATAGAATGGAAAGGAATGGAATGGAATGGAATCAACCCAAATGGAATGGACTGGAATGGAATGGAATGGAAGGGAATGGAATGGAATCAAACCGAATGGAATGGAACGTAATTGAATGGAATGGAATGCAATGAAATGGAACAAAATCGAATCAACCAGAATGGAATGGAATGGAATAGAATGGAATGGAATGGAACAGAATGGAATGGAATGGAATCAACCCGAATGGAATGGAATGGAACGGAATGGAATGGAATCAACCGGAATGGAATGGAATGGAATGGAATGGAATGGAATGGAATCAACCCGAATGGAATGGAATGGAAGGGAATGGAGTGGAATGGAATCAACCCGAATGGAATGGAATGGAATGGAATGGAATGGAATGGAATGGAATGGAATGGAATCAACACGAATGGAATGGAATGGAATGGCATGGAATGGAATGAAATGGAATGGAGTCAATCCGAAAGGAATGGAATGGAATGGAATGGAATGGAATAGAATGTAATGGATTGGAATGGAATGGAAAGGAATGAAATGGAATATAATGGAATGGAATCAACCCGAATGGAATGGAATGGTATGGAATGCAATGGAATGGAATGGAATGGAATGGAGTCAAACCGATTGGAATGGAATGGAATGGAATAGAATGGAATCAACCCGAATGGAATGGAATGGAATGGAATGGAATTGAATGGAATGGAATGGAATCAACCCGAATGAAATGGAATGGAATGGAGTGGAATGGAATGGAATCAACCTGAATGGAATGCAATGGAATGGAATGGAATCAACTCGAATGGAATGGAATTCAATGGAATGGAATGGAGTCGAATCAACATGATTGGATTGGAATGAAATGGAATCAACTGAAATGGAATGGAATGGAATGGAATGGAATCGAATCAACCGGAATAGAATGGAATGGAATGGAATGGAATGGTATGGAATGCAATGGAATCAATCCGAAATAAGTGGAATGGAATAGAGTGGAATAGAATGGAATGGAATCAACCCGAATGAAATGGAATGGAATGGAATGGAATGGAATGGAATGGAATGGAATGGAATGGAATCAACCCGATTGGCATGGAATGGAATGGAAAAGAATGGAATCAAACCGAATGGAATGGAATTGAATGGAATGGAATCAACCCAAATGGAATGGAATGGAATGGAATGGAATGGAATGGAATGGAATCAGCCCGAATGGAATGGAATGGAAAGGAATGGAATGGAATCAACACGAATGGAATGGAATGAAATGGAATGGAAAGGAATGGAATGGAATGGAATCAACCGGAATGGAATGGAATGGAATGGAATGGAATCAACACGAATGGAATGGAATGCAATGGAATGGAATGGAATGGAATGGAATGGAATCAACCCGATTGGCATGGAATGGAATGGAAAAGAATGGAATCAAACCGAATGGAATGGAATTGAATGGAATGGAATCAACCCAAATGGAATGGAATGGAATGGAATGGAATGGAATGGAATGGAATGGAATGGAATGGAATCAGCCCGAATGGAATGGAATGGAAAGGAATGGAATGGAATCAACACGAATGGAATGGAATGAAATGGAATGGAAAGGAATGGAACGGAATGGAATCAACCCGAATGGAATGGAATGGAATGGAATCAACCCGAATGGAATGGAATGGAACGGAATAGAATGGAATAAACCGGAATGGAATGGAATGCAATGGAATGGAATGGAATGGAATGGAATGGAATGGAATGGAATGGAGTCAAGCCGAATGAAATGGAATGGATTGGAATCAACTCGAATGGAATGGAATGCAATGGAATTGATTGGAATGGAAAGTCATGGAATGGAATGGAATGGAATGGAATGGAATGGAGTGGAATGGAGTGGAGAAAACCGAAGTGTATGGAATGGAATGGAATGGAATGGAATGGAATGGAATGGAATGGAATAAACCCGAATGGAATGAAATGGAATGGAATGGCATGGAATGGAATGGAATGGAATGGAATGGAATGGAATGGAATGCAATGGAATCAAGCCGAATGGAATGGAATGGAATGGAATGGAATGGAATAGAATCAAACCGAATGGAATGGAATGGAATGGAATGGAATGGAAAGGAATCAACCCGAATAGAATGGATTGCAATGGAATGGAATGGAATGGAATCAACCCAAATGGAAGGGAATGGAATAAAATGGAATGGAATAGAATTCAAAGCAGACAACCAGAATGGAATGGAATGGAATTGAATTGAACGGAATAGAATGCAAAGCAATCAACCAGAATGGAATGGAATGGAATGGAATGGAATCAACCCGAATGGAATGGAATAGGTTGGAATCAACTCGAATGGAATGGAATGCAATGGAATGGAATCAACCCGAATGGAATGGAATAGGTTGGAATCAACTCGAATGGAATGGAATGGAATGGAATGGAATGGAATCAACACAAATGGAATGGAATGGAATCGAATGGAAATGAATGGAATGGAATGGAATGGGATGCAATGCAAGCAACCCGAATGGAATGGACTGGAATGCAATGGAATGGAATGCAATGGAATCAAACCCAATGGAACGGAATGCAGTGGAACTGAATGGAAAGGAATGGAATCTATCCGAATGGAATGGAATGGAATGGAATCAACTCTAATGGAATGGAATGGAATGGAATGGAATGGAATGGAATGGAATATAATAAACCCGTTTGGAATGGAATGGAATGCAATGGAATACAATGGAATGGAATCAACCCGAAAGGAATGGAATGGAATGGATGGGAATGGAATATAATCAACCCGATTTTAATGGAATGCAATGGAATGGAATGTAATGGAATCAAACCGAATGGAATGGAATGGAATGGAATGGAATGCAATCAACCCAAATGGAATATAATGGAATGGAATGGAATGGAATGGAATGGAATGGAATATAATGGAATGGAATGGAATGGAATGGAATGGAGTCAACCCGAATGTAATGGAATGGATTGGAATCAACCCGAATGGAATGGAATGGTATTGATTGGAATGGAATGGAATGGAATGGAATGGAAAGGAATCAACCAGAATGGAATGGATGGCAATGGAATGGAATGGAATGGAATGGAATGGAATGGAATGGAATGGAATGGAATGGAATGGAGTCAACCCGAATGGAATGGAATGGATTGGAATCAACCCGAATGGAATGGAATGGTATTGATTGGAATGGAATGGAATGGAATGGAATGGAAAGGAATCAACCAGAATGGAATGGATGGCAATGGAATGGAATGGAATGGAATCAACCCGAATGGAATGGAATGGAATGGAATGGAATGGAATGGAATGGAATGGAATGCAAAGCAGTCAACCAGAATGGAATGGAATTGAATGGAATAGATTGCGAAGCAATCAACCAGAATGGAAAGTAATGGAATGGAAAGGATTGGAATGGAATCAACCTGAATGGAATGGAATGGAATGGTGTGGAATGGAATGGAATGGAATCAACCTGAATGGAATGGATTCAACCTGAATGGAATGGAATGGAAAAGAATGGAATGGAATGGAATCAACCGGAATGGAATGGTATGGAATAGAATGGAAAGGAATGGAATGGAATGGAATCAACCCGAATGGAATGGAATGGAACAGAATGGAATAGAATGGAATGGAATCAACCCGAATGGAATGGAATGGAATGGAATGGCATGGAGTGGAATGAGATGGAATGGAATCAACCCGACTGGAATGGAATGGAATGGCATCAACCCGAATGGAATGGAATGGAATGAAATGGAACGGAATTAACCCAAATGGAATGGAAAGGAATGGTATGGAATGGAATCAACCCAAATGGAATGGAATGGAATGGAATGGAATCAACCCGAATGGTTAGGAATGGAATGCAATGGAATGGAACAGAATGGAATGGAATGGAATGGAATCAACACGAATTTAATGAAATGGAGTGGAATGGAACGGAATGGAATCAACCCGACAGGAATGCAATGGAATGGAATGGAATGGAATGGATTGGAATGAAATCAACCAGAATAGAATGGAATGGAATGGAATGGAATGGAATGGAATGGAATGGAATGGATTTGAATGGAATCAAACCGAATAGAATGGAATGGAATGGAATGGAATGGAATGGAATGGAATGGAATGGAATCAACCCGAATGGAATGGAATCAACCCGAATGGAATGGAATGGAATGGAATGGAATCAACCGGAATGGAATGGAATGGAATGGAATGGAATTGAACGGACTGGAATCAACCCGAATGGAATGGAACGGAAGGGAGTGGAATGGAATGGAATGGAATGGAATGGAATCAACCCAAATGGAATGGAATGTAATTGAATGGAATGGAATGGAATGGAATGAAATGGAACGAAATGGAATAAACTCGAATGAAATGGAAAGGAATGGAACGGAAAGGAATGGAATCAACCTGAATGGAATGGAATGGAATGGCATTTAATGGAATGGAATGGAATGGAATCAACACGAATGGAATCGAATGCAATGGAGTGGAATGGAATGGAATGGAATGAAATGAAATGGAACGGAATGGAATCAACCCGAATGGAATGGAACGGAATGGAATGGAATGGAATGGAATGGAATGGAAGGGAATGGAATCAACCCGAATGGAGTGGAGTGGAAAGGAATGGAATGGAACGGATTGGAATGGAACGGAATCAAAATGAATCTAATGGAATGGAATGGAATGGAATGGACTGGAATCAACCCGATTGGAACGGAATGGAATGGAACGGAATGGAATCAACCAGAATGGAATGGAGTGGAATGGAATCAACCCGAATGGAATGGAATGGAATGGAATGGAATGGAATGGAATGGCATGGAATCAACCAGAATGAAATAGAATGGAATGGAATAAAATGGAATGGAATGGAAAGGAATGGAATGGTTTCAACACGAATCTAATGGAATGGAATGGAATGGGATTGAATGGAATCGAATGGAATCCACCGGAATGGAATGGAATGGAATCACCCCGAATGGAATGGAATGGAATGGAATGCTATGGAATGGACGGAATGGAATGAAATCAACCCGATTGGATTGGAATGTAATGGAATGGAATGGAATGGAATAGAATGGAAACAACCTGAATGTAATGTAATGTAATGCAATGTAATGGAATGGAATGGAAGGGAGAGGAATCAACCCGAATGAAATGGAATGGAATGGAATTGAATGGAATGGAATGGAATGGAATCAACCAGAAAGGAATGGAATGCAAGGGAATGGAATGGAACAGAATGGAATGGAATGGAATCAACCCTAATGGAAGGCAATGGAATGGAATGGAATGAAATGCAATGAAATGGAACGGAATGGAATCAACCCGAATGGAATGGAAAGGAATGGAATGGAATGGAATGGAATGGAATCAACCCGAATGAAGTGGAGTGGAAAGGAATGGAATGGAATGGATTGGAATGGAACGGAATCAAAATGAACCTAATGGAATGGAATGGAATGGAATGGACTGGAATCAACCCGATTGGAACGGAATGGATTGGAACGGACTGGAATCAACCAGAATGGAATGGAGTGGAATGGAATCAACCCGAATGGAATGGAATGGAATGGAATGGAATCAACCCGAATGGAATGGAATGGAATGGAAAGGAATGGAATGGAATGGAATGGCATGGAATCAACCAGAATGAAATAGAATGGAATGGAATAAAATGGAATGGAATGGAAAGGAATGGAATGGTTTCAACACGAATCTAATGGAATGGAATGGAATGGGATTGAATGGAATCGAATGGAATCCATCGGAATGGAATGGAATGGAATCACCCCGAATGGAATGGAATGGAATGCTATGAAATGTACGGAATGGAATGAAATCAACCCGATTGGAATGGAATGGAATGGAATGGAATGGAATGGAATAGAATGGAATCAACCTGAATGTAATGTAATGTAATGCAATGTAATGGAATGGAATGGAAGGGAGAGGAATCAACCCGAATGAAATGGAATGGTATGGAATTGAATGGAATGGAATGGAATGGAATCAACCCTAATGGAAGGCAATGGAATGGAATGGAATGAAATGCAATGAAATGGAATGGAATGGAATCAACCCGAATGGAATGGAAAGGAATGGAATGGAATGGAATGGAATGGAATGGAAGAGAATGCAAAGCAGTCAACCAGAATGGAATGGAATTGAGTGGAATAGAATGCAAAGCAATCAACCAGAATGGAATGTAATGGAATGGAGTGGATTGGAATGGAATCAACCTGAATGGAATGGAATGGAATGGTATGGAATGGAATGGAATTGAATCAACCTGAATGGAATGGACTCAACCTGAATGGAATGGAATGGAAAAGAATGGAATGGAATGGAATCAACCGGAATGGAATGGAATGGAATAGAATGGAAAGGAATGGAATGGAATGGGATCAACCCGAATGGAATGGAATGGAACGGAATGGAATAGAATGGAATGGAATCAACCTGAATGGAATGGAATGGAATGGAATGGCATGGAGTGGAATGAGATGGAATGGAATCAACCCGAATGGAATGCAGTGGAATGGCATCAACCCGAATGGAATGGAATAGAATGAAATGGAACGGAATTAACCCAAATGCAATGGAACGGAATGGTATGGAATGGAATCAACCCGAATGGAATGGAATGGAATGGAATGGAATCAACCCAAATGGTTTGGAATGGAATGCAATGAAATGGAACGGAATGGAATGGAATGGAATGGAATCAACACGAATTTAACGAAATGGAGTGGAATGGAATGGAATGGAATCAAGCCGAATGGAGTGGAGTGGAAAGGAATGGAATGGAATGGATTGGAATGGAACGGAACCAAAATGAATCTAATGGAATGGAATGGAATGGACTGGAATCAACCTGATTGGAACGGAATGGAATGGAACGGAATGGAATCAACCAGAATGGAATGGAGTGGAATGGAATCAACCCGAATGGAATGGAATGGAATCAACCCGAATGGAATGGAATGGAATGGAAAAGAATGGAATCAAACCGAATGGAATGGAATGGAATGGAATGGAATGGAATCAACCCAAATGGAATGGAATGGAATGGAATGGAATGGAATCAGCACGAATGGAATGGAATGGAATTGAATCAATGAGAATGGAATGGAATAAATTGGAATGGAATGGAATAAACGCGAATGGAATGGAAGGGAATTGAATGGAAAGGAATCAACCCGAATGGAATGGCATGAAATGGAATGGAAAGGAATGGAATGGAATGGAATCAACCGGAATGGAATGGAATGGAATGGAATGGAATGGAATCAACACGAATGGAATGGAATGAAATGGAATGGAATGGAATGGAACGGAATCAACTCGAATGGAAAGAATGGAATGGAATAGAATGGAGTGGAATGGAATCAACCCGAATGGAATGGATTGTTATGGAATGGAATGGAATGGAGTGGAATGGAATGGAATCAACACGAAAGGAATGGAATGGAATGCAATGGAATGGAAACAACACGAATGGAAAGGAATGGAGTGGAATGGAATGGAATGGAATGATCAACCAGAATGGAATGGAATGGAATGGAATGGAATGAAATGGAATGGAAAAGAATGGAATCAAACCGAATGGAATGGAATGGAAAGGAATGGAAAAATCCCGAATGGAATCGATTGTAATGGAATGGAATGGAATGGAAAGAATAGAATCAACCCGTAGGGAATTCAATGGAATGCAACGGAATGGAATGGAATAAACCGGATTGGAATGGAATGGAATGGAATGGAAAGGAATCAATGCGAATGGAATGGAATGGAATGGAATGGAATGGAATGGAACGGAATGGAATGGAATGGCATGAAGTGGAATGGAATGGAATCAACCCGAATGGAATGCAATGGAAGGGAATGGAATGGAATGGAACGGAACGGAATCAAACCGAATGGAATGGAATTGAAAGGAATGGAATGGAATCAACACGAATGGAATGGAATGAAATGGAATGGGAAGGAATGGAATGGAATGGAATTAACCGGAATGGAATGCAATGGAATGGAATGGAATCAACACGAATGGAATGGAATGCAATGGAATGGAATGGAATGGAACGGAATCAACTCGAATGGAAAGGAATGGAATGGAATAGAATGGAGTGGAATGGAATCAACCCGAGTGGAATGGAAAGGAATGGAATGGAATGGAATGGAATGGAATGGAATGGAATGGAATCAACCCGAATGGAGTGGAGTGGAAAGGAATGGAATGGAATGGATTGGAATGGAACGGAATCAAAATGAATCTAATGGAATGGAATGGAATGGAATGGAATGGAAACAAGCCGATTGGAACGGAATGGAATGGAACGGAATGGAATCAACCAGAATGGAATGGAGTGGAATGGAATCAACCCGAATGGAATGGAATGGAATGGAATGGAATCAACCCGAATGCAATGGAATGGAATGGAATGGAATGGAATGGAATGGCATGGAATCAACCAGAATGAAATAGAATGGAATGGAATGGAAAAGAATGGAATGGTTTCAACACGAATCTAATGGAATGGAATGGAATGGGATGGAATGGAATCGAATGGAATCAACCGGAATGGAATGGAATGGAATGGAATGGAATGGAATCGACCCAAATGGAATGGAATGGGAGGGAACGGAATGGAATGGAATGGAATGGAATGAACCCGAATGGAAAGAAAAGGAATGGAATGCAATGGAATGGAATGGGATGGAACGGAATGGAATGGAATGGAATGGAATCAACCCGAATGGAAAGAAATGGAATGGAATGCAATGGAATGGAATGGAATGGAATGGAATGGAATGGAATCAACATGAATGGAGTGGAATGGAATGGAATGTAATGGATTGGAGTGGAATAGAATCAACCCGAATGGAATGGAATGGAATGGAATGGGATGGAATGGAATGGAATGGAATCACACCGAATGGAATGGAATGGAATGGAATGTTATGGAATGGAATTGAATGGAATCAACGCGAATGGAATGATCTGGAATGGAATGGAATGGAATGGAATGGAATCAATCCGAATGGAATGAAATGGAATGGAATGGAATGGAATGGAATGGAATGGAATGGAATGGAATGGAACAGAATGGAATGGAATGGAATCAACCCGAATGGAATGGAATGGAACGGAATGGAATGGAATCAACCGGAATGGAATGGAATGGAATGGAATGGAATGGAATGGAATGGAATGGAATGGAATCACCCCGAATGGAATGGAATGGAAGGGAATGGAATGCAAAGGAACGGAATGGAATCAACACGAATGGAATGGAATTGAATGGAATGCAATGCAATGGAATGGAATCAACCTGAATGCATTGGAATGGAATGGAATGGAATGAAATGGAATGGAATGGAATCGACCCAAATAGAATGGAATGGAATGGAATCGAATGGATTGGAATCAACCCAAATGGAATGGAATGGAATGGAATGGTATGGAATGGAATGGAATGGAATCAACCTGAATGGAATGGACTCAACCTGAATGGAATGGATTGGAAAAGAATGGAATGGAATGGAATCAACCGGAATGGAATGGTATGGAATAGAATGGAAAGGAATGGAATGGAATGGAATCAACCCAAATGGAATGGACTGGAATGGAATGGAATGGAAGGGAATGGAATGGAATCAAACCGAATGGAATGGAACGTAATTGAATGGAATGGAATGCAATGAAATGGAACAAAATAGAATCAACCAGAATGGAATGGAATGGAATAGAATGGAATGGAATGGAACAGAATGGAATGGAATGGAATCAACCCGAATGGAATGGAATGGAACGGAATGGAATGGAATCAACCGGAATGGAATGGAATGGAATGGAATGGAATGGAATGGAATGGAATGGAATGGAATGGAATCACCCCGAATGGAATGGAATGGAAGGGAATGTAATGTAATGGAATGGAATGGAATGGAATCAACCTAAGTGGAATGGAATGTAAATGAATGGAATGGAAGGAATGGAATGAAATGGAACGAAATGGAATCAACCCGAATGGAATGGAATGGAATGGAATGGAGTGGAATGGAATCAACCCGAATGGAATGGAATGGAATGGAATGGAATGGAATGGAATGGAAGGGAATCAACACGAATGGAATGGAATGGAATGGCATGGAATGGAATGAAATGGAATGGAGTCAATCCGAAAGGAATGGAATGGAATGGAATGGAATGGAATAGAATGTAATGGATTGGAATGGAATGGAAAGGAATGAAATGGAATATAATGGAATGGAATCAACCCGAATGGAATGGAATGGCATGGAATGCAATGGAATGGAATTGAATGGAATGGAATCAATCCGATTGGAATGGAATGGAATGGAATAGAATGGAATCAACCCGAATGGAATGGAATGGAATGGAATGGAATGGAATGGAATGGAATGGAATCAACCCGAATTAAATGGAATGGAATGGAATGGAATGGAATGGAATGGAATCAACCTGAATGGAATGCAATGGAATGGAATGGAATCAACTCGAATGGAATGGAATTCAATGGAATGGAATGGAGTCGAATCAACATGAATGGATTGGAATGAAATGGAATCAACTGAAATGGAATGGAATGGAATGGAATGGAATCGAATCAACCGGAATAGAATGGAATGGAATGGAATGGAATGGAATGGTATGGAATGCAATGGAATCAATCCGAAATAAGTGGAATGGAATAGAGTGGAATAGAATGGAATGGAATCAACCCGAATGAAATGGAATCGAATGGAATGGAATGGAATGGAATGGAGTGGAATGGAATGGAATGGAATCAACCCGATTGGCATGGAATGGAATGGAAAAGAATGGAATCAAACCGAATGGAATGGAATTGAATGGAATGGAATCAACCCAAATGGAATGGAATGGAATGGAATGGAATGGAATGGAATGGAATGGAATGGAATGGAATCAGCCCGAATGGAATGGAATGGAAAGGAATGGAATGGAATCAACACGAATGGAATGGAATGAAATGGAATGGAAAGGAATGGAATGGAATGGAATCAACCGGAATGGAATGGAATGGAATGGAATGGAATGGAACGGAATCAACTAGAATGGAAAGGAATGGAATGGAATAGAATGGTGTGGAATGGAATCAACCCGAATGGAATGGATTGGAATGGAATGGAATGGAATGGAGTGGAATGGAATGGAATCAACACGAACGGAATGGAATGGAATGGAATGGAATGCAAACAACACGAATGGAATGGAATGGAATGGAATGGAATGGAATGGAATCAACCAGAATGGAATGGAATGGAATCGAATGTAATGGAATGGAAAAGAATGGAATCAAACCGAATGGAATGGAATGGAAAGGAATGGAAAAAACCCGAATGGAATCGATTGGAATGGAATGGAATGGAATGGAATGGAATAGAATCAACCCGAAGGGAATTGAATGGAATGCAATGGAGTGGAATGGAATCAACCGGACTGGATTGGAATGGAATGGAATGGAATGGAAAGGAATCAAAGCGAATGGAATGGAATGGAATGGAATGGCATGAAGTGGAATGGAGTGGAATCAACCTGAATGGAATGAAATGGAAGGGAATGGAATGGAATGGAACGGAACGGAATCAAACCGAATGGAATGGAATGGAATGGAATGGAATCAACCCGAAAGGAATGGAATGCAATGGAATGGATTGGAATGGTATCAACCCAAATGGAATGGAATGGAATGGAATGGAATGGAATGGAATCTATCCGAATGGAATGGAATGGAATGGAAAGGAATGGAATGGAAGCGAATGCAATGGAATGGAATGGAATGGAAGGTAATGGAATGGAATGGAATCAACACGAATGGAATAGAATGGAGGGGAATGGAATGGAATGGAATGCAATGCAATGGAATCAACCCGAATGGAATGGAATGGAATGGAATCAACCCGAATGGAATGAAATGGAATGGAATGGAATCAACTCGAATGGAATGGAATGGAATGGAATGGAACGGAATGGAATCAACCCGAATGGAATGGAAGGGAATCAACCCGAAAGAAATGGATGGCAATGGAATGGAACGGAATGGAATCCACCCGTATTGAATGTAATGGAATGGAATCAATCCGAATGGAATGGAATGGAAGGGAATGGAATGTAATGGAATGGAATGGAATGGAATCAACCTAAGTGGAATGGAATGTAATTGAGTGGAATGGAATGGAATGGAATGAAATGGAACGAAATGGAATCAACCCGAATGGAATGGAATGGAACAGAATGGAATAGAATGGAATGGAATCAACCCGAATGGAATGGAATGGAATGGAATGGCATGGAGTGGAATGAGATGGAATGGAATCAACCCGACTGGAATGGAAAGGAATGGCATCAACCCGAATGGAATGGAATGGAATGAAATGGAACGGAATTAACCCAAATGGAATGGAAAGGAATGGTATGGAATGGAATCAACCCGAATGGAATGGAATGGAATGGAATGGAATGGAATGGAATGGAATCAACCCGAACTGTTAGGAATGGAATGCAATGGAATGGAACAGAATGGAATGGAATGGAATGGAATCAACACGAATTTAATGAAATGGAGTGGAATGGAACGGAATGGAATCAACCCGACAGGAATGCAATGGAATGGAATGGAATGGAATGGATTGGAATGAAATCAACCAGAATGGAATGGAATGGAATGGAATGGAATGGAATGGAATGAAATCAACCATAATGGAATGGAATGGAATGGAATGGAATGGAATGGAATGGAATGGAATGGAATCAACCCGAATGGAATGGAATCAACCCGAATGGAATGGAATGGAATGGAATGGAATCAACCGGAATGGAATGGAATGGAATGGAATGGAATTGAACGGACAGGAATCAACCCGAATGGAATGGAATGGAAGGGAGTGGAATGGAATGGAATGGAATCAACCCAAATGGAATGGAATGTAATTGAATGGAATGGAATGGAATGGAATGAAATGGAACGAAATGGAATAAACTCGAATGAAATGGAAAGGAATCGAACGGAAAGGAATGGAATCAACCCGAATGGAACGGAATGGAATGGCATTTAATGGAATGGAATGGAATGGAATCAACACGAATGGAATGGAATGCAATGGCATGGAATGTAATGGAATGGAATGAAATGAAATGGAACGGAATGGAATCAACCCGAATGGAATGGAACGGAATGGAATGGAATGGAATGGAATGGAATGGAAGGGAATGGAATCAACACGAATGGAGTGGAGTGGAAAGGAATGGAATGGAACGGATTGGAATGGAACGGAATCAAAATGAATCTAATGGAATGGAATGGAATGGAATGGACTGGAATCAACCCGATTGGAACGGAATGGAATGGAACGGAATGGAATCAACCAGAATGGAATGGAGTGGAATGGAATCAACCCGAATGGAATGGAATGGAATGGAATGGAATGGAATGGCATGGAATCAACCAGAAAGAAATAGAATGGAATGGAATAAAATGGAATGGAATGGAAAGGAATGGAATGGTTTCAACACGAATCTAATGGAATGGAATGGAATGGGATTGAATGGAATCGAATGGAATCCACCGGAATGGAATGGAATGGAATCACCCCGAATGGAATGGAATGGAATGGAATGCTATGGAATGGACGGAATGGAATGAAATCAACCCGATTGGATAGGAATGGAATGGAATGGAATGGAATGGAATGGAATAGAATGGAAACAACCTGAATGTAATGTAATGTAATGCAATGTAATGGAATGGAATGGAAGGGAGAGGAATCAACCCGAATGAAATGGAATGGAATGGAATTGAATGGAATGGAATGGAATGGAATCTACCAGAAAGGAATGGAATGCAAGGGAATGGAATGGAACAGAATGGAATGGAATGGAATCAACCCTAATGGAAGGCAATTGAATGGAATGGAATGAAATGCAATTAAATGGAACGGAATGGAATCAACCAGAATGGAATGGAAAGGAATGGAATGGAATGGAATGGAATGGAATGGAATCAACCCGAATGAAGTGGAGTGGAAAGGAATGGAATGGAATGGATTGGAATGGAACGGAATCAAAATGAATCTAATGGAATGGAATGGACTGGAATCAACCCGATTGGAACGGAATGGAATGGAACGGACTGGAATCAACCAGAATGGAATGGAGTGGAATGGAATCAACCCGAATGGAATGGAATGGAATGGAATGGAATCAACCCGAATGGAATGGAATGGAATGGAAAGGAATGGAATGGAATGGAATGGCATGGAATCAACCAGAATGAAATAGAATGGAATGGAATAAAATGGAATGGAATGGAAAGGAATGGAATGGTTTCAACACGAATCTAATGGAATGGAATGGAATGGCATTGAATGGAATCGAATGGAATCCATCGGAATGGAATGGAATGGAATCACCCCGAATGGAATGGAATGGAATGCTATGAAATGGACGGAATGGAATGAAATCAACCCGATTGGAATGGAATGGAATGGAATGGAATGGAATGGAATAGAATGGAATCAACCTGAATGTAATGTAATGTAATGCAATGTAATGGAATGGAATGGAAGGGAGAGGAATCAACCCGAATGAAATAGAATGGAATGGAATTGAATGGAATGGAATGGAATGGAATCAACCCTAATGGAAGGCAATGGAATGGAATGGAATGAAATGCAATGAAATGGAATGGAATGGAATCAACCCGAATGGAATGGAAAGGAATGGAATGGAATGGAATGGAATGGAATGGAACAGAATGCAAAGCAGTCAACCAGAATGGAATGGAATTGAGTGGAATAGAATGCAAAGCAATCAACCAGAATGGAATGTAATGGAATGGAGTGGATTGGAATGGAATCAACCTGAATGGAATGGAATGGAATGGTATGGAATGGAATGGAATTGAATCAACCTGAATGGAATGGACTCAACCTGAATGGAATGGAATGGAAAAGAATGGAATGGAATGGAATCAACCGGAATGGAATGGTATGGAATAGAATGGAAAGGAATGGAATGGAATGGGATCAACCCGAATGGAATGGAATGGAACGGAATGAAATAGAATGGAATGGAATCAACCTGAATGGAATGGAATGGAATGGAATGGCATGGAGTGGAATGAGATGGAATGGAATCAACCCGAATGGAATGCAGTGGAATGGCATCAACCCGAATGGAATGGAATAGAATGAAATGGAACGGAATTAACCCAAATGCAATGGAACGGAATGGTATGGAATGGAATCAACCCGAATGGAATGGAATGGAATGGAATGGAATGGAATCAACCCAAATGGTTTGGAATGGAATGCAATGGAATGGAACGGAATGGAATGGAATGGAATGGAATCAACACGAATTTAAAGAAATGGAGTGGAATGGAATGGAATGGAATCAAGCCGAATGGAGTGGAGTGGAAAGGAATGGAATGGAATGGATTGGAATGGAACGGAACCAAAATGAATCTAATGGAATGGAATGGAATGGAATGGAATCAACCTGATTGGAACGGAATGGAATGGAACGGAATGGAATCAACCAGAATGGAATGGAGTGGAATGGAATCAACCCGAATGGAATGGAATGGAATCAACCCGAATGGAATGGAATGGAATGGAAAAGAATGGAATCAAACCGAATGAAATGGAATGGAATGGAATGGAATCAACCCAAATGGAATGGAATGGAATGGAATGGAATGGAATCAGCACGAATGGAATGGAATGGAATTGAATCAATGAGAATGGAATGGAATAAATTGGAATGGAATGGAATAAACGCGAATGGAATGGAAGGGAATTGAATGGAAAGGAATCAACCCGAATGGAATGGCATGAAATGGAATGGAAAGGAATGGAATGGAATGGAATCAACCGGAATGGAATGGAATGGAATGGAATGGAATCAACACGAATGGAATAGAATGCAATGGAATGGAATGGAATGGAACGGAATCAACTCGAATGGAAAGAATGGAATGGAATAGAATGGAGTGGAATGGAATCAACCCGAATGGAATGGATTGTTATGGAATGGAATGGAATGGAGTGGAATGGAATGGAATCAACACGAAAGGAATGGAATGGAATGCAATGGAATGGAAACAACACGAATGGAAAGGAATGGAGTGGAATGGAATGGAATGGAATGGAATGGAATGGAATCAACCAGAATGGAATGGAATGGAATGGAATGGAATGAAATGGAATGGAAAAGAATGGAATCAAACCGAATGGAATGGAATGGAAAGGAATGGAAAAATCCCGAATGGAATCGATTGTAATGGAATGGAATGGAATGGAAAGAATAGAATCAACCCGTAGGGAATTCAATGGAATGCAATGGAATGGAATGGAATCAACCGGATTGGAATGGAATGGAATGGAATGGAAAGGAATCAATGCGAATGGAATGGAATGGAATGGAATGGAATGGAATGGAACGGAATGGAATGGAATGGCATGAAGTGGAATGGAATGGAATCAACCCGAATGGAATGCAATGGAAGGGAATGGAATGGAATGGAACGGAACGGAATCAAACCGAATGGAATGGAATTGAAAGGAATGGAATGGAATCAACACGAATGGAATGGAATGAAATGGAATGGAAAGGAATGGAATGGAATGGAATCAACCGGAATGGAATGCAATGGAATGGATTGGAATCAACACGAATGGAATGGAATGCAATGGAATGGAATGGAATGGAACGGAATCAACTCGAATGGAAAGGAATGGAATGGAATAGAATGGAGTGGAATGGAATCAACCCGAGTGGAATGGAAAGGAATGGAATGGAATGGAATGGAATGGAATGGAATGGAATGGAATCAACCCGAATGGAGAGGAGTGGAAAGGAATGGAATGGAATGGATTGGAATGGAACGGAATCAAAATGAATCTAATGGAATGGAATGGAATGGAATGGAATGGAAACAACCCGATTGGAACGGAATGGAATGGAACGGAATGGAATCAACCAGAATGGAATTGAGTGGAATGGAATCAACCGGAATGGAATGGAATGGAATGGAATGGAATCAACCCGAATGCAATGGAATGGAATGGAATGGAATGGAATGGAATGGAATGGAATCAACCAGAATGAAATAGAATGGAATGGAATGGAAAAGAATGGAATGGTTTCAACACGAATCTAAGGGAATGGAATGGAATGGGATGGAATGGAATCGAATGGAATCAACCGGAATGGAATGGAATGGAATGGAATGGAATGGAATGGAATGGAATCGACCCGAATGGAATGGAATGGGAGGGAACGGAATGGAATGGAATGGAATGTAATGAACCCGAATGGAAAGAAAAGGAATGGAATGCAATGGATGGAATGGGATGGAACGGAATGGAATGGAATGGAATGGAATCAACCCGAATGGAAAGAAATGCAATGGCATGCAATGGAATGGAATGGAATGGAATGGAATGGAATCAACATGAATGGAGTGTAATGGAATGGAATGTAATGGATTGGAGTGGAATAGAATCAACCCGAATGGAATGGAATGGAATGGAATGGGATGGAATGGAATGGAATGGAATCACCCAGAAAGGAATGGAACGGAATGGACTGGAGTGGAATAGAATCAACCCGAATGGAATGGAATGGAATGGAATGGGATGGAATGGAATGGAATGGAATCACACCGAATGGAATGGAATGGAATGGAATGTTATGGAATGGAATTGAATGGAATCAACGCGAATGGAATGATCTGGAATGGAATGGAATGGAATGGAATGGAATCAATCCGAATGGAATGAAATGGAATGGAATGGAATGGAATGGAATGGAATGGAATGGAATGGTATGGAATCAACCCGAATGGAATGGAAAGGAAGAGAATGGAATGCAAAGGAACGGAATGGAATCAACACGAATGGAATGGAATTGAATGGAATGCAATGCAATGGAATGGAATCAACCTGAATGCATTGGAATGGAATGGAATGGAATGAAATGGAATGGAATGGAATCGACCCAAATAGAATGGAATGGAATGGAATGGAATCGAATGGATTGGAATCAACCCAAATGGAATGGAATGGAATGGAATGGGATGGAATGGAATGGTATGGAATGGAATGGAATGGAATCAACCTGAATGGAATGGACTCAACCTGAATGGAATGGATTGGAAAAGAATGGAATGGAATGGAATCAACCGGAATGGAATGGTATGGAATAGAATGGAAAGGAATGGAATGGAATGGAATCAACCCAAATGGAATGGAACGGAATGGAAGGGAATGGAATGGAATCAACCCGAATGCAATGGAACGTAATTGAATGGAATGGAATGCAATGAATTGGAACAAAATCGAATCAACCCGAATGGAATGGAATGGAATAGAATGGAATGGAATGGAACAGAATGGAATGGAATGGAAACAACCCGAATGGAATGGAATGTAATTGAGTTGAATGGAATAGAATGGAATGAAATGGAACGAAATGGAATCAACCCGAACGGAATGGAATTGAATGGAATGGAATGGAATCAACCCGAATGGAATGGAATGGAACGGAATGGAATGGAATCAGCCGGAATGGAATGGAATGGAATGGAATGGAATGGAATGGAATGGAAAGGAATCAACCCGAATGGAATGGAATGGAAGGGAATGT
This sequence comes from Pan paniscus, assembly GCF_029289425.2. NCBI lineage: Eukaryota > Metazoa > Chordata > Mammalia > Primates > Hominidae > Pan > Pan paniscus. The sequence goes on from NC_073265.2 coordinate 16,654,780, forward strand.
AATGTAATGGAATGGAATGGAATGGAATCAACCTAAGTGGAATGGAATGTAAATGAATGGAATGGAATGGAATGGAATGAAATGGAACGAAATGGAATCAACCCGAATGGAATGGAATGGAATGGAATGGAGTGGAATGGAATCAACCCGAATGGAATGGAATGGAATGGAATGGAATGGAATGGAATGGAATGGAATCAACCCGAATGGAATGGAATGGTATGGAATGCAATGGAATGGAATGGAATGGAATGGAATCAACCCGATTGGAATGGAATGGAATGGAATAGAATGGAATCAACCCGAATGGAATGGAATGGACTGGAATGGAATGGAATGGAATGGAATCAACCCGAATGAAATGGAAGGGAATGGAATGGAATGGAATGGAATCAACCTGAATGGAATGCAATGGAATGGAATGGAATCAACTCGAATGGAATGGAATTCAGTGGAATGGAATGGAGTCGAATCAACATGAATGGATTGGAATGAAATGGAATCAACTGAAATGGAATGGAATGGAATGGAATGGAATCGAATCAACCGGAATAGAATGGAATGGAATGGAATGGAATGGTATGGAATGCAATGGAATCAATCCGAAATAAGTGGAATGGAATAGAGTGGAATAGAATGGAATGGAATCAACACGAATGAAATGGAATGGAATGGAATGGAATGGAATGGAATGGAATGGAATGGAATGGAATGGAATCAACCCGACCTGCATGGAATGGAATGGAGAAGAATGGAATCAAACCGAATGGAATGGAATTGAATGGAATGGAATCAACCCAAATGGAATGGAATGGAATGGAATGGAATGGAATGGAATGGAATGGAATGGAATGGAATCATCCCGAATGGAATGGAATGGAAAGGAATGGAATGGAATCAACACGAATGGAATGGAATGAAATGGAATGGAAAGGAATGGAATGGAATGGAATCAACCGGAATGGAATGGAATGGAATGGAATGGAATCAACACGAATGGAATGGAATGCAATGGAATGGAATGGAATGGAACGGAATCAACTCGAATGGAAAGGAATGGAATGGAATAGAATGGAGTGGAATGGAATCAACCCGAATGGAATGGATTGGAATGGAATGGAATGGAATGGAGTGGAATGGAATGGAATCAACACGAACGGAATGGAATGGAATGGAATGGAATGCAAACAACACGAATGGAATGGAATGGAGTGGAATGGAATGGAATGGAATGGAATGGAATCAACCAGAATGGAATGGAATGGAATGGAATGAAATGGAATGGAAAAGAATGGAATCAAACCGAATGGAATGGAATGGAAAGGAATGGAAAAAACCCGAATTGAATCGATTGGAATGGAATGGAATGGAATGGAATGGAATAGAATCAACCCGAAGGGAATTGAATGGAATGCAATGGAATGGAATGGAATCAACCGGATTGGAATGGAATGGAATGGAATGGAATGGAATGGAATGGAAAGGAATCAATGCGAATGGAATGGAATGGAATGGAATGGCATGAAGTGGAATGGAGTGGAATCAACACGAATGGAATGCAATGGAAGGGAATGGAATGGAATGGAACAGAACGGAACAAAACCCAATGGAATGGAATGGAATGGAATGGAATCAACCCGAAAGAAATGGAATGCAATGGAATGGATTGGAATGGTATCAACCCGAATGGAATGGAATGGAATGGAATGGAATGGAATGGAATGGAATCAACATGAATGGAGTGGAATGGAATGGAATGTAATGGATTGGAGTGGAATAGAATCAACCCGAATGGAATGGAATGGAATGGAATGGGATGGAATGGAATGGAATGGAATCACACCGAATGGAATGGAATGGAATGGAATGTTATGGAATGGAATTGAATGGAATCAACGCGAATGGAATGATCTGGAATGGAATGGAATGGAATGGAATGGAATCAATCCGAATGGAATGAAATGGAATGGAATGGAATGGAATGGAATGGAATGGAATGGAATGGAATGGAACAGAATGGAATGGAATGGAATCAACCCGAATGGAATGGAATGGAACGGAATGGAATGGAATCAACCGGAATGGAATGGAATGGAATGGAATGGAATGGAATGGAATGGAATGGAATGGAATCACCCCGAATGGAATGGAATGGAAGGGAATGGAATGCAAAGGAACGGAATGGAATCAACACGAATGGAATGGAATTGAATGGAATGCAATGCAATGGAATGGAATCAACCTGAATGCATTGGAATGGAATGGAATGGAATGAAATGGAATGGAATGGAATCGACCCAAATAGAATGGAATGGAATGGAATCGAATGGATTGGAATCAACCCAAATGGAATGGAATGGAATGGAATGGTATGGAATGGAATGGAATGGAATCAACCTGAATGGAATGGACTCAACCTGAATGGAATGGATTGGAAAAGAATGGAATGGAATGGAATCAACCGGAATGGAATGGTATGGAATAGAATGGAAAGGAATGGAATGGAATGGAATCAACCCAAATGGAATGGACTGGAATGGAATGGAATGGAAGGGAATGGAATGGAATCAAACCGAATGGAATGGAACGTAATTGAATGGAATGGAATGCAATGAAATGGAACAAAATCGAATCAACCAGAATGGAATGGAATGGAATAGAATGGAATGGAATGGAACAGAATGGAATGGAATGGAATCAACCCGAATGGAATGGAATGGAACGGAATGGAATGGAATCAACCGGAATGGAATGGAATGGAATGGAATGGAATGGAATGGAATGGAATGGAATGGAATGGAATGGAATCACCCCGAATGGAATGGAATGGAAGGGAATGTAATGTAATGGAATGGAATGGAATGGAATCAACCTAAGTGGAATGGAATGTAAATGAATGGAATGGAATGGAATGGAATGAAATGGAACGAAATGGAATCAACCCGAATGGAATGGAATGGAATGGAATGGAGTGGAATGGAATCAACCCGAATGGAATGGAATGGAATGGAATGGAATGGAATGGAATCAACACGAATGGAATGGAATGGAATGGCATGGAATGGAATGAAATGGAATGGAGTCAATCCGAAAGGAATGGAATGGAATGGAATGGAATGGAATAGAATGTAATGGATTGGAATGGAATGGAAAGGAATGAAATGGAATATAATGGAATGGAATCAACCCGAATGGAATGGAATGTTATGGAATGCAATGGAATGGAATGGAATGGAATGGAATCAACCCGATTGGAATGGAATGGAATGGAATAGAATGGAATCAACCCGAATGGAATGGAATGGAATGGAATGGAATTGAATGGAATGGAATGGAATCAACCCGAATGAAATGGAATGGAATGGAATGGAATGGAATGGAATCAACCTGAATGGAATGCAATGGAATGGAATGGAATCAACTCGAATGGAATGGAATTCAATGGAATGGAATGGAGTCGAATCAGCATGAATGGATTGGAATGAAATGGAATCAACTGAAATGGAATGGAATGGAATGGAATGGAATCGAATCAACCGTAATAGAATGGAATGGAATGGAATGGAATGGTATGGAATGCAATGGAATCAATCCGAAATAAGTGGAATGGAATAGAGTGGAATAGAATGGAATGGAATCAACCCGAATGAAATGGAATGGAATGGAATGGAATGGAATGGAATGGAATGGAATGGAATCAACCCGATTGGCATGGAACGGAATGGAAAAGAATGGAATCAAACCGAATGGAATGGAATTGAATGGAATGGAATCAACCCAAATGGAATGGAATGGAATGGAATGGAATGGAATGGAATCAGCCCGAATGGAATGGAATGGAAAGGAATGGAATGGAATCAACACGAATGGAATGGAATGAAATGGAATGGAAAGGAATGGAATGGAATGGAATCAACCGGAATGGAATGGAATGGAATGGAATGGAATCAACACGAATGGAATGGAATGCAATGGAATGGAATGGAATGGAACGGAATCAACTCGAATGGAAAGGAATGGAATGGAATAGAATGGAGTGGAATGGAATCAACCCGAATGGAATGGATTGGAATGGAATGGAATGGAATGGAGTGGAATGGAATGGAATCAACACGAACGGAATGGAATGGAATGGAATGGAATGCAAACAACACGAATGGAATGGAATGGAGTGGAATGGAATGGAATGGAATGGAATGGAATCAACCAGAATGGAATGGAATGGAATGGAATGAAATGGAATGGAAAAGAGTGGAATCAAACCGAATGGAATGGAATGGAAAGGAATGGAAAAAACCCGAATGGAATCGATTGGAATGGAATGGAATGGAATGGAATGGAATAGAATCAACCCGAAGGGAATTGAATGGAATGCAATGGAATGGAATGGAATCAACCGGATTGGAATGGAATGGAATGGAATGGAATGGAATGGAATGGAAAGGAATCAATGCAAATGGAATGGAACGGAATGGAATGGCATGAAGTGGAATGGAGTGGAATCAACACGAATGGAATGCAATGGAAGGGAATGGAATGGAATGGAATGGAAAGGAATGGAATGGAAGCGAATGCAATGGAATGGAATGGAATGGAAGGGAATGGAATGGAATGGAATCAACACGAATGGAATAGAATGGAGGGGAATGGAATGGAATGGAATGCAATGCAATGGAATCAACCCGAATGGAATGGAATGGAATGGAATCAACCCGAATGGAATGGAATGGAATGGAATCAACTCGAATGGAATGGAATGGAATGCAATGGAACGGAATGGAATCAACCCGAATGGAATGGAAGGGAATCAACCCGAAAGAAATGGATGGCAATGGAATGGAATGGAATGGAATCCACCCGTATTGAATGTAATGGAATGCAATCAACCCGAATGGAATGGAATGGAAGGGAATGGAATGGAATGGAATGGAATGGAATGGAATGGAATCTACCTAAGTGGAATGGAATGTATTTGACAGGAATGGAATGGAATGGAATGAAATGGAACGAAATGGAATCAACCCGAATGGAATGGAATGGAATGGAATGGAGTGGAATGGAATCAACCCGAATGGAATGGAATGGAATGGAATGGAATGGAATGGAATGGAATGGAATGGAGTCAATCCGAAAGGAATGGAATGGAATGGAATGGAATGGAATGGAATGGAATCGAATGGATTGGAATCAACCCAAATGGAATGGAATGGAATGGAATGGTATGGAATGGAATGGAATGGAATCAACCTGAATGGAATGGACTCAACCTGAATGGAATGGATTGGAAAAGAATGGAATGGAATGGAATCAACCGGAATGGAATGGTATGGAATAGAATGGAAAGGAATGGAATGGAATGGAATCAACCCAAATGGAATGGAATGTAATGGAACGGAATGGAAGGGAATGGAATGGAATCAACCCGAATGGAATGGAACGTAATTGAATGGAATGGAATGCAATGAAATGGAACAAAATCAAATCAACCCGAATGGAATGGACTGGAAGGGAATGGAATGTAATGGAATGGAATGGAATGGAATCAACCTAAGTGGAATGGAATGTAAATGAATGGAATGGAAGGAATGGAATGAAATGGAACGAAATGGAATCAACCCGAATGGAATGGAATGGAATGGAATGGAGTGGAATGGAATCAACCCGAATGGAATGGAATGGAATGGAATGGAATGGAATGGAATGGAAGGGAATCAACACGAATGGAATGGAATGGAATGGCATGGAATGGAATGAAATGGAATGGAGTCAATCCGAAAGGAATGGAATGGAATGGAATGGAATGGAATAGAATGTAATGGATTGGAATGGAATGGAAAGGAATGAAATGGAATATAATGGAATGGAATCAACCCGAATGGAATGGAATGGCATGGAATGCAATGGAATGGAATTGAATGGAATGGAATCAATCCGATTGGAATGGAATGGAATGGAATAGAATGGAATCAACCCGAATGGAATGGAATGGAATGGAATGGAATGGAATGGAATGGAATGGAATGGAATCAACCCGAATTAAATGGAATGGAATGGAATGGAATGGAATGGAATGGAATCAACCTGAATGGAATGCAATGGAATGGAATGGAATCAACTCGAATGGAATGGAATTCAATGGAATGGAATGGAGTCGAATCAACATGAATGGATTGGAATGAAATGGAATCAACTGAAATGGAATGGAATGGAATGGAATGGAATCGAATCAACCGGAATAGAATGGAATGGAATGGAATGGAATGGAATGGTATGGAATGCAATGGAATCAATCCGAAATAAGTGGAATGGAATAGAGTGGAATAGAATGGAATGGAATCAACCCGAATGAAATGGAATCGAATGGAATGGAATGGAATGGAATGGAGTGGAATGGAATGGAATGGAATCAACCCGATTGGCATGGAATGGAATGGAAAAGAATGGAATCAAACCGAATGGAATGGAATTGAATGGAATGGAATCAACCCAAATGGAATGGAATGGAATGGAATGGAATGGAATGGAATGGAATGGAATGGAATGGAATCAGCCCGAATGGAATGGAATGGAAAGGAATGGAATGGAATCAACACGAATGGAATGGAATGAAATGGAATGGAAAGGAATGGAATGGAATGGAATCAACCGGAATGGAATGGAATGGAATGGAATGGAATGGAACGGAATCAACTAGAATGGAAAGGAATGGAATGGAATAGAATGGTGTGGAATGGAATCAACCCGAATGGAATGGATTGGAATGGAATGGAATGGAATGGAGTGGAATGGAATGGAATCAACACGAACGGAATGGAATGGAATGGAATGGAATGCAAACAACACGAATGGAATGGAATGGAATGGAATGGAATGGAATGGAATCAACCAGAATGGAATGGAATGGAATCGAATGTAATGGAATGGAAAAGAATGGAATCAAACCGAATGGAATGGAATGGAAAGGAATGGAAAAAACCCGAATGGAATCGATTGGAATGGAATGGAATGGAATGGAATGGAATAGAATCAACCCGAAGGGAATTGAATGGAATGCAATGGAGTGGAATGGAATCAACCGGACTGGATTGGAATGGAATGGAATGGAATGGAAAGGAATCAAAGCGAATGGAATGGAATGGAATGGAATGGCATGAAGTGGAATGGAGTGGAATCAACCTGAATGGAATGAAATGGAAGGGAATGGAATGGAATGGAACGGAACGGAATCAAACCGAATGGAATGGAATGGAATGGAATGGAATCAACCCGAAAGGAATGGAATGCAATGGAATGGATTGGAATGGTATCAACCCAAATGGAATGGAATGGAATGGAATGGAATGGAATGGAATCTATCCGAATGGAATGGAATGGAATGGAAAGGAATGGAATGGAAGCGAATGCAATGGAATGGAATGGAATGGAAGGTAATGGAATGGAATGGAATCAACACGAATGGAATAGAATGGAGGGGAATGGAATGGAATGGAATGCAATGCAATGGAATCAACCCGAATGGAATGGAATGGAATGGAATCAACCCGAATGGAATGAAATGGAATGGAATGGAATCAACTCGAATGGAATGGAATGGAATGGAATGGAACGGAATGGAATCAACCCGAATGGAATGGAAGGGAATCAACCCGAAAGAAATGTATGGCAATGGAATGGAATGGAATGGAATCCACCCGTATTGAATGTAATGGAATGGAATCAATCCGAATGGAATGGAATGGAAGGGAATGGAATGGAATGGAATGGAATGGAATGGAATCAACCTAAGTGGAATGGAATGTAATTGAGTGGAATGGAATGGAATGGAATGAAATGGAACGAAATGGAATCAACCCGAATGGAATGGAATGGAACAGAATGGAATAGAATGGAATGGAATCAACCCGAATGGAATGGAATGGAATGGAATGGCATGGAGTGGAATGAGATGGAATGGAATCAACCCGACTGGAATGGAAAGGAATGGCATCAACCCGAATGGAATGGAATGGAATGAAATGGAACGGAATTAACCCAAATGGAATGGAAAGGAATGGTATGGAATGGAATCAACCCGAATGGAATGGAATGGAATGGAATGGAATGGAATGGAATCAACCCGAATTGTTAGGAATGGAATGCAATGGAATGGAACAGAATGGAATGGAATGGAATGGAATCAACACGAATTTAATGAAATGGAGTGGAATGGAACGGAATGGAATCAACCCGACAGGAATGCAATGGAATGGAATGGAATGGAATCCACCCGTATTGAATGTAATGGAATGCAATCAACCCGAATGGAATGGAATGGAAGGGAATGGAATGGAATGGAATGGAATGGAATGGAATGGAATCTACCTAAGTGGAATGGAATGTATTTGACAGGAATGGAATGGAATGGAATGAAATGGAACGAAATGGAATCAACCCGAATGGAATGGAATGGAATGGAATGGAGTGGAATGGAATCAACCCGAATGGAATGGAATGGAATGGAATGGAATGGAATGGAATGGAATGGAATGGAGTCAATCCGAAAGGAATGGAATGGAATGGAATGGAATGGAATGGAATGGAATCGAATGGATTGGAATCAACCCAAATGGAATGGAATGGAATGGAATGGTATGGAATGGAATGGAATGGAATCAACCTGAATGGAATGGACTCAACCTGAATGGAATGGATTGGAAAAGAATGGAATGGAATGGAATCAACCGGAATGGAATGGTATGGAATAGAATGGAAAGGAATGGAATGGAATGGAATCAACCCAAATGGAATGGAATGTAATGGAACGGAATGGAAGGGAATGGAATGGAATCAACCCGAATGGAATGGAACGTAATTGAATGGAATGGAATGCAATGAAATGGAACAAAATCAAATCAACCCGAATGGAATGGACTGGAAGGGAATGGAATGTAATGGAATGGAATGGAATGGAATCAACCTAAGTGGAATGGAATGTAAATGAATGGAATGGAAGGAATGGAATGAAATGGAACGAAATGGAATCAACCCGAATGGAATGGAATGGAATGGAATGGAGTGGAATGGAATCAACCCGAATGGAATGGAATGGAATGGAATGGAATGGAATGGAATGGAAGGGAATCAACACGAATGGAATGGAATGGAATGGCATGGAATGGAATGAAATGGAATGGAGTCAATCCGAAAGGAATGGAATGGAATGGAATGGAATGGAATAGAATGTAATGGATTGGAATGGAATGGAAAGGAATGAAATGGAATATAATGGAATGGAATCAACCCGAATGGAATGGAATGGCATGGAATGCAATGGAATGGAATTGAATGGAATGGAATCAATCCGATTGGAATGGAATGGAATGGAATAGAATGGAATCAACCCGAATGGAATGGAATGGAATGGAATGGAATGGAATGGAATGGAATGGAATGGAATCAACCCGAATTAAATGGAATGGAATGGAATGGAATGGAATGGAATGGAATCAACCTGAATGGAATGCAATGGAATGGAATGGAATCAACTCGAATGGAATGGAATTCAATGGAATGGAATGGAGTCGAATCAACATGAATGGATTGGAATGAAATGGAATCAACTGAAATGGAATGGAATGGAATGGAATGGAATCGAATCAACCGGAATAGAATGGAATGGAATGGAATGGAATGGAATGGTATGGAATGCAATGGAATCAATCCGAAATAAGTGGAATGGAATAGAGTGGAATAGAATGGAATGGAATCAACCCGAATGAAATGGAATCGAATGGAATGGAATGGAATGGAATGGAGTGGAATGGAATGGAATGGAATCAACCCGATTGGCATGGAATGGAATGGAAAAGAATGGAATCAAACCGAATGGAATGGAATTGAATGGAATGGAATCAACCCAAATGGAATGGAATGGAATGGAATGGAATGGAATGGAATGGAATGGAATGGAATGGAATCAGCCCGAATGGAATGGAATGGAAAGGAATGGAATGGAATCAACACGAATGGAATGGAATGAAATGGAATGGAAAGGAATGGAATGGAATGGAATCAACCGGAATGGAATGGAATGGAATGGAATGGAATGGAACGGAATCAACTAGAATGGAAAGGAATGGAATGGAATAGAATGGTGTGGAATGGAATCAACCCGAATGGAATGGATTGGAATGGAATGGAATGGAATGGAGTGGAATGGAATGGAATCAACACGAACGGAATGGAATGGAATGGAATGGAATGCAAACAACACGAATGGAATGGAATGGAATGGAATGGAATGGAATGGAATCAACCAGAATGGAATGGAATGGAATCGAATGTAATGGAATGGAAAAGAATGGAATCAAACCGAATGGAATGGAATGGAAAGGAATGGAAAAAACCCGAATGGAATCGATTGGAATGGAATGGAATGGAATGGAATGGAATAGAATCAACCCGAAGGGAATTGAATGGAATGCAATGGAGTGGAATGGAATCAACCGGACTGGATTGGAATGGAATGGAATGGAATGGAAAGGAATCAAAGCGAATGGAATGGAATGGAATGGAATGGCATGAAGTGGAATGGAGTGGAATCAACCTGAATGGAATGAAATGGAAGGGAATGGAATGGAATGGAACGGAACGGAATCAAACCGAATGGAATGGAATGGAATGGAATGGAATCAACCCGAAAGGAATGGAATGCAATGGAATGGATTGGAATGGTATCAACCCAAATGGAATGGAATGGAATGGAATGGAATGGAATGGAATCTATCCGAATGGAATGGAATGGAATGGAAAGGAATGGAATGGAAGCGAATGCAATGGAATGGAATGGAATGGAAGGTAATGGAATGGAATGGAATCAACACGAATGGAATAGAATGGAGGGGAATGGAATGGAATGGAATGCAATGCAATGGAATCAACCCGAATGGAATGGAATGGAATGGAATCAACCCGAATGGAATGAAATGGAATGGAATGGAATCAACTCGAATGGAATGGAATGGAATGGAATGGAACGGAATGGAATCAACCCGAATGGAATGGAAGGGAATCAACCCGAAAGAAATGTATGGCAATGGAATGGAATGGAATGGAATCCACCCGTATTGAATGTAATGGAATGGAATCAATCCGAATGGAATGGAATGGAAGGGAATGGAATGTAATGGAATGGAATGGAATGGAATCAACCTAAGTGGAATGGAATGTAATTGAGTGGAATGGAATGGAATGGAATGAAATGGAACGAAATGGAATCAACCCGAATGGAATGGAATGGAACAGAATGGAATAGAATGGAATGGAATCAACCCGAATGGAATGGAATGGAATGGAATGGCATGGAGTGGAATGAGATGGAATGGAATCAACCCGACTGGAATGGAAAGGAATGGCATCAACCCGAATGGAATGGAATGGAATGAAATGGAACGGAATTAACCCAAATGGAATGGAAAGGAATGGTATGGAATGGAATCAACCCGAATGGAATGGAATGGAATGGAATGGAATGGAATGGAATCAACCCGAATTGTTAGGAATGGAATGCAATGGAATGGAACAGAATGGAATGGAATGGAATGGAATCAACACGAATTTAATGAAATGGAGTGGAATGGAACGGAATGGAATCAACCCGACAGGAATGCAATGGAATGGAATGGAATGGAATGGATTGGAATGAAATCAACCAGAATGGAATGGAATGGAATGGAATGGAATGGAATGGAATGAAATCAACCATAATGGAATGGAATGGAATGGAATGGAATGGAATGGAATGGAATGGAATGGAATCAACCCGAATGGAATGGAATCAACCCGAATGGAATGGAATGGAATGGAGTGGAATCAACCGGAATGGAATGGAATGGAATGGAATGGAATTGAACGGACAGGAATCAACCCGAATGGAATGGAATGGAAGGGAGTGGAATGGAATGGAATGGAATCAACCCAAATGGAATGGAATGTAATTGAATGGAATGGAATGGAATGGAATGAAATGGAACGAAATGGAATAAACTCGAATGAAATGGAAAGGAATCGAACGGAAAGGAATGGAATCAACCCGAATGGAACGGAATGGAATGGCATTTAATGGAATGGAATGGAATGGAATCAACACGAATGGAATGGAATGCAATGGCATGGAATGTAATGGAATGGAATGAAATGAAATGGAACGGAATGGAATCAACCCGAATGGAATGGAACGGAATGGAATGGAATGGAATGGAATGGAATGGAAGGGAATGGAATCAACACGAATGGAGTGGAGTGGAAAGGAATGGAATGGAACGGATTGGAATGGAACGGAATCAAAATGAATCTAATGGAATGGAATGGAATGGAATGGACTGGAATCAACCCGATTGGAACGGAATGGAATGGAACGGAATGGAATCAACCAGAATGGAATGGAGTGGAATGGAATCAACCCGAATGGAATGGAATGGAATGGAATGGAATGGAATGGCATGGAATCAACCAGAAAGAAATAGAATGGAATGGAATAAAATGGAATGGAATGGAAAGGAATGGAATGGTTTCAACACGAATCTAATGGAATGGAATGGAATGGGATTGAATGGAATCGAATGGAATCCACCGGAATGGAATGGAATGGAATCACCCCGAATGGAATGGAATGGAATGGAATGCTATGGAATGGACGGAATGGAATGAAATCAACCCGATTGGATTGGAATGGAATGGAATGGAATGGAATGGAATGGAATAGAATGGAAACAACCTGAATGTAATGTAATGTAATGCAATGTAATGGAATGGAATGGAAGGGAGAGGAATCAACCCGAATGAAATGGAATGGAATGGAATTGAATGGAATGGAATGGAATGGAATCTACCAGAAAGGAATGGAATGCAAGGGAATGGAATGGAACAGAATGGAATGGAATGGAATCAACCCTAATGGAAGGCAATTGAATGGAATGGAATGAAATGCAATTAAATGGAACGGAATGGAATCAACCAGAATGGAATGGAAAGGAATGGAATGGAATGGAATGGAATGGAATGGAATCAACCCGAATGAAGTGGAGTGGAAAGGAATGGAATGGAATGGATTGGAATGGAACGGAATCAAAATGAATCTAATGGAATGGAATGGACTGGAATCAACCCGATTGGAACGGAATGGAATGGAACGGACTGGAATCAACCAGAATGGAATGGAGTGGAATGGAATCAACCCGAATGGAATGGAATGGAATGGAATGGAATCAACCCGAATGGAATGGAATGGAATGGAAAGGAATGGAATGGAATGGAATGGCATGGAATCAACCAGAATGAAATAGAATGGAATGGAATAAAATGGAATGGAATGGAAAGGAATGGAATGGTTTCAACACGAATCTAATGGAATGGAATGGAATGGCATTGAATGGAATCGAATGGAATCCATCGGAATGGAATGGAATGGAATCACCCCGAATGGAATGGAATGGAATGCTATGAAATGGACGGAATGGAATGAAATCAACCCGATTGGAATGGAATGGAATGGAATGGAATGGAATGGAATAGAATGGAATCAACCTGAATGTAATGTAATGTAATGCAATGTAATGGAATGGAATGGAAGGGAGAGGAATCAACCCGAATGAAATAGAATGGAATGGAATTGAATGGAATGGAATGGAATGGAATCAACCCTAATGGAAGGCAATGGAATGGAATGGAATGAAATGCAATGAAATGGAATGGAATGGAATCAACCCGAATGGAATGGAAAGGAATGGAATGGAATGGAATGGAATGGAATGGAACAGAATGCAAAGCAGTCAACCAGAATGGAATGGAATTGAGTGGAATAGAATGCAAAGCAATCAACCAGAATGGAATGTAATGGAATGGAGTGGATTGGAATGGAATCAACCTGAATGGAATGGAATGGAATGGTATGGAATGGAATGGAATTGAATCAACCTGAATGGAATGGACTCAACCTGAATGGAATGGAATGGAAAAGAATGGAATGGAATGGAATCAACCGGAATGGAATGGTATGGAATAGAATGGAAAGGAATGGAATGGAATGGGATCAACCCGAATGGAATGGAATGGAACGGAATGAAATAGAATGGAATGGAATCAACCTGAATGGAATGGAATGGAATGGAATGGCATGGAGTGGAATGAGATGGAATGGAATCAACCCGAATGGAATGCAGTGGAATGGCATCAACCCGAATGGAATGGAATAGAATGAAATGGAACGGAATTAACCCAAATGCAATGGAACGGAATGGTATGGAATGGAATCAACCCGAATGGAATGGAATGGAATGGAATGGAATGGAATCAACCCAAATGGTTTGGAATGGAATGCAATGGAATGGAACGGAATGGAATGGAATGGAATGGAATCAACACGAATTTAAAGAAATGGAGTGGAATGGAATGGAATGGAATCAAGCCGAATGGAGTGGAGTGGAAAGGAATGGAATGGAATGGATTGGAATGGAACGGAACCAAAATGAATCTAATGGAATGGAATGGAATGGACTGGAATCAACCTGATTGGAACGGAATGGAATGGAACGGAATGGAATCAACCAGAATGGAATGGAGTGGAATGGAATCAACCCGAATGGAATGGAATGGAATCAACCCGAATGGAATGGAATGGAATGGAAAAGAATGGAATCAAACCGAATGAAATGGAATGGAATGGAATGGAATCAACCCAAATGGAATGGAATGGAATGGAATGGAATGGAATCAGCACGAATGGAATGGAATGGAATTGAATCAATGAGAATGGAATGGAATAAATTGGAATGGAATGGAATAAACGCGAATGGAATGGAAGGGAATTGAATGGAAAGGAATCAACCCGAATGGAATGGCATGAAATGGAATGGAAAGGAATGGAATGGAATGGAATCAACCGGAATGGAATGGAATGGAATGGAATGGAATCAACACGAATGGAATAGAATGCAATGGAATGGAATGGAATGGAACGGAATCAACTCGAATGGAAAGAATGGAATGGAATAGAATGGAGTGGAATGGAATCAACCCGAATGGAATGGATTGTTATGGAATGGAATGGAATGGAGTGGAATGGAATGGAATCAACACGAAAGGAATGGAATGGAATGCAATGGAATGGAAACAACACGAATGGAAAGGAATGGAGTGGAATGGAATGGAATGGAATGGAATGGAATGGAATCAACCAGAATGGAATGGAATGGAATGGAATGGAATGAAATGGAATGGAAAAGAATGGAATCAAACCGAATGGAATGGAATGGAAAGGAATGGAAAAATCCCGAATGGAATCGATTGTAATGGAATGGAATGGAATGGAAAGAATAGAATCAACCCGTAGGGAATTCAATGGAATGCAATGGAATGGAATGGAATCAACCGGATTGGAATGGAATGGAATGGAATGGAAAGGAATCAATGCGAATGGAATGGAATGGAATGGAATGGAATGGAATGGAACGGAATGGAATGGAATGGCATGAAGTGGAATGGAATGGAATCAACCCGAATGGAATGCAATGGAAGGGAATGGAATGGAATGGAACGGAACGGAATCAAACCGAATGGAATGGAATTGAAAGGAATGGAATGGAATCAACACGAATGGAATGGAATGAAATGGAATGGAAAGGAATGGAATGGAATGGAATCAACCGGAATGGAATGCAATGGAATGGATTGGAATCAACACGAATGGAATGGAATGCAATGGAATGGAATGGAATGGAACGGAATCAACTCGAATGGAAAGGAATGGAATGGAATAGAATGGAGTGGAATGGAATCAACCCGAGTGGAATGGAAAGGAATGGAATGGAATGGAATGGAATGGAATGGAATGGAATGGAATCAACCCGAATGGAGAGGAGTGGAAAGGAATGGAATGGAATGGATTGGAATGGAACGGAATCAAAATGAATCTAATGGAATGGAATGGAATGGAATGGAATGGAAACAACCCGATTGGAACGGAATGGAATGGAACGGAATGGAATCAACCAGAATGGAATTGAGTGGAATGGAATCAACCGGAATGGAATGGAATGGAATGGAATGGAATCAACCCGAATGCAATGGAATGGAATGGAATGGAATGGAATGGAATGGAATGGAATCAACCAGAATGAAATAGAATGGAATGGAATGGAAAAGAATGGAATGGTTTCAACACGAATCTAAGGGAATGGAATGGAATGGGATGGAATGGAATCGAATGGAATCAACCGGAATGGAATGGAATGGAATGGAATGGAATGGAATGGAATGGAATCGACCCGAATGGAATGGAATGGGAGGGAACGGAATGGAATGGAATGGAATGGAATGAACCCGAATGGAAAGAAAAGGAATGGAATGCAATGGATGGAATGGGATGGAACGGAATGGAATGGAATGGAATGGAATCAACCCGAATGGAAAGAAATGCAATGGCATGCAATGGAATGGAATGGAATGGAATGGAATGGAATCAACATGAATGGAGTGTAATGGAATGGAATGTAATGGATTGGAGTGGAATAGAATCAACCCGAATGGAATGGAATGGAATGGAATGGGATGGAATGGAATGGAATGGAATCACCCAGAAAGGAATGGAACGGAATGGACTGGAGTGGAATAGAATCAACCCGAATGGAATGGAATGGAATGGAATGGGATGGAATGGAATGGAATGGAATCACACCGAATGGAATGGAATGGAATGGAATGTTATGGAATGGAATTGAATGGAATCAACGCGAATGGAATGATCTGGAATGGAATGGAATGGAATGGAATGGAATCAATCCGAATGGAATGAAATGGAATGGAATGGAATGGAATGGAATGGAATGGAATGGAATGGTATGGAATCAACCCGAATGGAATGGAAAGGAAGAGAATGGAATGCAAAGGAACGGAATGGAATCAACACGAATGGAATGGAATTGAATGGAATGCAATGCAATGGAATGGAATCAACCTGAATGCATTGGAATGGAATGGAATGGAATGAAATGGAATGGAATGGAATCGACCCAAATAGAATGGAATGGAATGGAATGGAATCGAATGGATTGGAATCAACCCAAATGGAATGGAATGGAATGGAATGGGATGGAATGGAATGGTATGGAATGGAATGGAATGGAATCAACCTGAATGGAATGGACTCAACCTGAATGGAATGGATTGGAAAAGAATGGAATGGAATGGAATCAACCGGAATGGAATGGTATGGAATAGAATGGAAAGGAATGGAATGGAATGGAATCAACCCAAATGGAATGGAACGGAATGGAAGGGAATGGAATGGAATCAACCCGAATGCAATGGAACGTAATTGAATGGAATGGAATGCAATGAATTGGAACAAAATCGAATCAACCCGAATGGAATGGAATGGAATAGAATGGAATGGAATGGAACAGAATGGAATGGAATGGAATCAACCCGAATGGAATGGAATGTAATTGAGTTGAATGGAATAGAATGGAATGAAATGGAACGAAATGGAATCAACCCGAACGGAATGGAATTGAATGGAATGGAATGGAATCAACCCGAATGGAATGGAATGGAACGGAATGGAATGGAATCAACCGGAATGGAATGGAATGGAATGGAATGGAATGGAATGGAATGGAAAGGAATCAACCCGAATGGAATGGAATGGAAGGGAATGTAATGTAATGGAATGGAATGGAATGGAATCAACCTAAGTGGAATGGAATGTAAATGAATGGAATGGAATGGAATGGAATGAAATGGAACGAAATGGAATCAACCCGAATGGAATGGAATGGAATGGAATGGAGTGGAATGGAATCAACCCGAATGGAATGGAATGGAATGGAATGGAATGGAATGGAATGGAATGGAATCAACCCGAATGGAATGGAATGGTATGGAATGCAATGGAATGGAATGGAATGGAATGGAATCAACCCGATTGGAATGGAATGGAATGGAATAGAATGGAATCAACCCGAATGGAATGGAATGGAATGGAATGGAATGGAATGGAATGGAATCAACCCGAATGAAATGGAAGGGAATGGAATGGAATGGAATGGAATCAACCTGAATGGAATGCAATGGAATGGAATGGAATCAACTCGAATGGAATGGAATTCAGTGGAATGGAATGGAGTCGAATCAACATGAATGGATTGGAATGAAATGGAATCAACTGAAATGGAATGGAATGGAATGGAATGGAATCGAATCAACCGGAATAGAATGGAATGGAATGGAATGGAATGGTATGGAATGCAATGGAATCAATCCGAAATAAGTGGAATGGAATAGAGTGGAATAGAATGGAATGGAATCAACACGAATGAAATGGAATGGAATGGAATGGAATGGAATGGAATGGAATGGAATGGAATGGAATGGAATCAACCCGACCTGCATGGAATGGAATGGAGAAGAATGGAATCAAACCGAATGGAATGGAATTGAATGGAATGGAATCAACCCAAATGGAATGGAATGGAATGGAATGGAATGGAATGGAATGGAATGGAATGGAATCATCCCGAATGGAATGGAATGGAAAGGAATGGAATGGAATCAACACGAATGGAATGGAATGAAATGGAATGGAAAGGAATGGAATGGAATGGAATCAACCGGAATGGAATGGAATGGAATGGAATGGAATCAACACGAATGGAATGGAATGCAATGGAATGGAATGGAATGGAACGGAATCAACTCGAATGGAAAGGAATGGAATGGAATAGAATGGAGTGGAATGGAATCAACCCGAATGGAATGGATTGGAATGGAATGGAATGGAATGGAGTGGAATGGAATGGAATCAACACGAACGGAATGGAATGGAATGGAATGGAATGCAAACAACACGAATGGAATGGAATGGAGTGGAATGGAATGGAATGGAATGGAATGGAATCAACCAGAATGGAATGGAATGGAATGGAATGAAATGGAATGGAAAAGAATGGAATCAAACCGAATGGAATGGAATGGAAAGGAATGGAAAAAACCCGAATTGAATCGATTGGAATGGAATGGAATGGAATGGAATGGAATAGAATCAACCCGAAGGGAATTGAATGGAATGCAATGGAATGGAATGGAATCAACCGGATTGGAATGGAATGGAATGGAATGGAATGGAATGGAATGGAAAGGAATCAATGCGAATGGAATGGAATGGAATGGAATGGCATGAAGTGGAATGGAGTGGAATCAACACGAATGGAATGCAATGGAAGGGAATGGAATGGAATGGAACAGAACGGAACAAAACCCAATGGAATGGAATGGAATGGAATGGAATCAACCCGAAAGAAATGGAATGCAATGGAATGGATTGGAATGGTATCAACCCGAATGGAATGGAATGGAATGGAATGGAATGGAATGGAATGGAATGGAAAGGAATGGAATGGAAGCGAATGCAATGGAATGGAATGGAATGGAAGGGAATGGAATGGAATGGAATCAACACGAATGGAATAGAATGGAGGGGAATGGAATGGAATGGAATGCAATGCAATGGAATCAACCCGAATGGAATGGAATGGAATGGAATCAACCCGAATGGAATGGAATGGAATGGAATCAACTCGAATGGAATGGAATGGAATGGAATGGAACGGAATGGAATCAACCCGAATGGAATGGAAGGGAATCAACCCGAAAGAAATGGATGGCAATGGAATGGAATGGAATGGAATCCACCCGTATTGAATGTAATGGAATGGAATCAACCCGAATGGAATGGAATGGAAGGGAATGGAATGGAATGGAATGGAATGGAATGGAATGGAATCTACCAAAGTGGAATGGAATGTAATTGAGAGGAATGGAATGGAATGGAATGAAATGGAACGAAATGGAATCAACCCGAATGGAATGGAATGGAATGGAATGGAATGGAGTGGAATGGAATCAACCCGAATGGAATGGAATGGAATGGAATGGAATGGAATGGAATCAACACGAATGGAATGGAATGGAATGGCATGGAATGGAATGGAATGGAATGGAGTCAATCGGAAAGGAATGGAATGGAATGGAATGGAATGGAATGGAATGGAATGGAATCGAATGGATTGGAATCAACCCAAATGGAATGGAATGGAATGGAATGGTATGGAATGGAATGGAATGGAATCAACCTGAATGGAATGGACTCAACCTGAATGGAATGGATTGGAAAAGAATGGAATGGAATGGAATCAACCGGAATGGAATGGTATGGAATAGAATGGAAAGGAATGGAATGGAATGGAATCAACCCAAATGGAATGGAATGGAATGGAACGGAATGGAAGGGAATGGAATGGAATCAACCCGAATGGAATGGAACGTAATTGAATGGAATGGAATGCAATGAAATGGAACAAAATCGAATCAACCCGAATGTAATGGAATGGAAGGGATTGTAATGGAATGGAATGGAATGGAATGGAATCAACCTAAGTGGAATGGAATGTAAATGAATGGAATGGAATGGAACGGAATGAAATGGAACGAAATGGAATCAACCCGAATGGAATGGAATGGAATGGAATGGAGTGGAATGGAATCAACCCGAATGGAATGGAATGGAATGGAATGGAATGGAATGGAATGGAATGGAATGGAACCAACACGAATGAAATGGAATGGAATGGCATGGAATGGAATGAAATGGAATGGAGTCAATCCGAAAGGAATGGAATGGAATGGAATGGAATGGAATAGAATGTAATGGATTGGAATGGAATGGAAAGGAATGAAATGGAATATAATGGAATGGAATCAACCCGAATGGAATGGAATGGTATGGAATGCAATGGAATGGAATGGAATGGAATGGAATCAATCCGATTGGAATGGAATGGAATGGAATAGAATGGAATCAACCCGAATGGAATGGAATGGAATGGAATGGAATTGAATGGAATGGAATGGAATCAACCCGAATTAAATGGAATGGAATGGAATGGAATGGAATGGAATCAACCTGAATGGAATGCAATGGAATGGAATGGAATCAACTCGAATGGAATGGAATTCAATGGAATGGAATGGAGTCGAATCAACACGAATGGAATGGAATGCAATGGAATGGAATGGAATGGAATGGAATGGAATCAACCCGATTGGCATGGAATGGAATGGAAAAGAATGGAATCAAACCGAATGGAATGGAATTGAATGGAATGGAATCAACCCAAATGGAATGGAATGGAATGGAATGGAATGGAATGGAATGGAGTGGAATGGAATGGAATCAGCCCGAATGGAATGGAATGGAAAGGAATGGAATGGAATCAACACGAATGGAATGGAATGAAATGGAATGGAAAGGAATGGAATGGAATGGAATCAACCGGAATGGAATGGAATGGAATGGAATGGAATCAACACGAATGGAATGGAATGCAATGGAATGGAATGGAATGGAACGGAATCAACTCGAATGGAAAGGAATGGAATGGAATAGAATGGTGTGGAATTGAATCAACCCGAATGGAATGGATTGGAATGGAATGGAATGGAATGGAGTGGAATGGAATGGAATCAACGCGAACGGAATGGAATGGAATGGAATGCAAACAACACGAATGGAATGGAATGAAGTGGAATGGAATGGAATGGAATGGAATGGAATCAACCAGAATGGAATGGAATGGAATCGAATGTAATGGAATGGAAAAGAATGGAATCAAACCGAATGGAATGGAATGGAAAGGAATGGAAAAAACCCGAATGGAATCGATTGGAATGGAATGGAATGGAATGGAATGGAATAGAATCAACCCGAAGGGAATTGAATGGAATGCAATGGAATAGAATGGAATCAACCGGATTGGAATGGAATGGAATGGAATGGAATGGAATGGAAAGGAATCAATGCGAATGGAATGGAATGGAATGGAATGGCATGAAGTGGAATGGAGTGGAATCAACCCGAATGGAATGCAATGGAAGGGAATGGAATGGAATGGAACGGAACGGAATCAAACCGAATGGAATGGAATGGAATGGAATGGAATCAACCCGAAAGGAATGGAATGCAATGGAATGGATTGGAATGGTATCAACCCGAATGGAATGGAATGGAATGGAATGGAATGGAATCTATCCGAATGGAATGGAATGGAATGGAAAGGAATGGAATGGAAGCGAATGCAATGGAATGGAATGGAATGGAAGGTAATGGAATGGAATGGAATCAACACGAATGGAATAGAATGGAGGGGAATGGAATGGAATGGAATGCAATGCAATGGAATCAACCCGAATGGAATGGAATGGAATGGAATCAACCCGAATGGAATGGAATGGAATGGAATCAACTCGAATGGAATGGAATGGAATGGAATGGAACGGAATGGAATCAACCCGAATGGAATGGAAGGGAATCAACCCGAAAGAAATGGATGGCAATGGAATGGAATGGAATGGAATCCACCCGTATTGAATGTAATGGAATGGAATCAACCCGAATGGAATGGAATGGAAGGGAATGGAATGTAATGGAATGGAATGGAATGGAATCAACCTAAGTGGAATGGAATGTAATTGAGTGGAATGGAATGGAATGGAATGAAATGGAACGAAATGGAATCAACCCGAATGGAATGGAATGGAATGGAATGGAGTGGAATGGAATCAACCCGAATGGAATGGAATGGAATGGAATGGAATGGAATGGAATCAACACGAATGGAATGGAATGGAATGGCATGGAATGGAATGGAATGGAATGGAGTCAATCCGAAAGGAATGGAATGGAATGGAATGGAATGGAATGGAATGGAATGGATTGGAATGGAATGGAAAGGAATGAAATGGAATATAATGGAATGGAATCATCCCGAATGGAATGGAATGGAATGGAATGGGATGGAATCAGCACAAATGGAATGGAAAGGAATCGAATGGAAATGAATGGAATGGAATGGAATGGAATGCAATGCAAGCAACCCGAATGGAATGGACTGGAATGCAATGGAATGGAATGCAATGGAATGAACCCCAATGGAACGGAATGGAGTGGAACTGAATGGAAAGGAATGGAATCTATCCGAATGGAATGGAATGGAATGGAATGGAATGGAATGGAATGGAATATAATAAACCCGTTTGGAATGGAATGGAATGCAATGGAATGGAATGGAATGGAATCAACCCGAATGGAATGGAATGGAATGGAATGGAACGCAATCAACCCAAATGGAATAGAATGGAATGGAATGGAATGGAATGGAATGGAATGGAATGGAATGGAATGGAATGGAGTCAACCCGAATGGAATGGAATGGATTGGAATCAACCCGAATGGAATGGAATGGTATTGATTGGAATGGAATGGAATGGAATGGAATGGAAAGGAATCAACCCGAATGGAATGGACGGCAATGGAATGGGATGGAATGGAATCAACCCGAATGGAATGGAATGGAATGGAATGGAATGGAATGGAATGGAATAGAATGCAAAGCAGTCAACCAGAATGGAATGGAATTGAGTGGAATAGAATGCAAAGCAATCAACCAGAATGGAATGTAATGGAATGGAGTGGATTGGAATGGAATCAACCTGAATGGAATGGAATGGAATGGTATGGAATGGAATGGAATTGAAACAACCTGAATGGAATGGACTCAACCTGAATGGAATGGAATGGAAAAGAATGGAATGGAATGGAATCAACCGGAATGGAATGGTATGGAATAGAATGGAAAGAATGGAAAGGAATGGAATCAACCCGAATGGAATGGAATGGAACGGAATGGAATAGAATGGAATGGAATCAACCTGAATGGAATGGAATGGAATGGAATGGCATGGAGTGGAATGAGATGGAATGGAATCAACCCGAATGGAATGCAGTTTAATGGCATCAACCCGAATTGAATGGAATAGAATGAAATGGAACGGAATTAACCCAAATGCAATGGAACGGAATGGTATGGAATGGAATCAACCCGAATGGAATGGAATGGAATGGAATGGAATCAACCCAAATGGTTTGGAATGGAATGCAATGGAATGGAACGGAATGGAATGGAATGGAATGGAATCAACAAGAATTTAACGAAAAGGAGTGAAATGGAATGGAATGGAATCAACCCGAATGCAGTGGAGTGGAAAGGAATGGAATGGAATGGATTGGAATGGAACGGAACCAAAATGAATCTAATGGAATGGAATGGAATGGACTGGAATCAACCTGACTGGAACGGAATGGAATGGAACGGAATGGAATCAACCAGAATGGAATGGAGTGGAATGGAATCAACCCGAATGGAATGGAATGGAATCAACCCGAATGGAATGGCATGGAATGGAAAAGAATGGAATCAAACCGAATGGAATGGAATGGAATGGAATAGAATCAACCCAAATGGAATGGAATGGAAAGGAATGGAATGGAATCAGCACGAATGGAATGGAATGGAATTGAATCAATGAGAATGGAATGGAATAAATTGGATTGGAATGGAAGAAACGCGAATGGAATGGAAGGGAATTTAATGGAAAGGAATCAACCCGAATGGAATGGCATGAAATGGAATGGAAAGGAATGGAATGGAATGGAATCAACCCGAATGGAAAGGATTTTTATGGAATGGAATGGAATGGAGTGGAATGGAATGGAATCAACACGAAAGGAATGGAATGGAATGCAATGGAATGGAAACAACACGAATGGAAAGGAATGGAGTGGAATGGAATGGAATGGAATGGAATGGAATGGAATGGAATCAACCAGAATGGAATGGAATGGAATGGAATGGAATGAAAGGGAATGGAAAAGAATGGAATCAAACCGAATGGAATGGAATGGAATGGAATGGAATGGAATGGAATGGAATGGAATGGAATGGAATGGCATGAAGTGGAATGGAATGGAATCAACCCGAATGAAATGCAAAGGGAATGGAATGGAATAGATCGGAACGGAATCAAACCGAATGGAATGGAATGGAATGGAATGGAATGGAATGGAATCAACCCGAAAGGAATGGAATGCAATGGAATGGATTGGAATGGTATCAACCCGAATGGAATGGAACGGAATGGAATGGAATGGAATCTATCCGAATGGAATGGAATGGAATGGAAAGGAATGGAATGGAATCGAATGCAATGGAATGGAATGGAATGGAAGGGAATGGAATGGAATGGAATCAACACGAATGGAATAGAATGGAGGGGAATGGAATGGAATGGAATGCAATGCAATGGAATGGAATGGAATGGAATGGAAGGGAATTAACCCGAAAGCAATGGATGGCAATGGGATGGAATGGAATGGAATCCACCCGTATGGAATGTAATGGAATGGAATCAATTGGAATGGAATGGATTGCAATGGAACGGAATGGAATCAACCCGAATGGAATGGAATGCAATGGAATGGAATGGAATGGAATCAACCCGAATGGAAGGGAATGGAAAGGAATGGAAGGGAATGGAATAGAATGCAAAGCAGTCAACCAGATTGGAATGGAATGCAATGGAATGGAATGGAATAGAACGCAAAGCAATTTACCAGAATGGAATGCAAAGGAATGGAATGGAATGGAATGGAATCAACCCGAATGGAATGGAATGGATTGGAATCAACTCGAATGGAATGGAATGGAATGGAATGGAATGGAATGGAATGGAATGGAATGGAGTCAACCCGAATGGAATGGAATGGATTGGAATCAACTCGAATGGAATGGAATGCAATTGAATTGATTGGAATGGAAAGGAATGGAATGGAATGGAATGGAATGAAATTGAGTGGAATGGAGTGGAGAAAACCGAAGTGTATGGAATGGAATGGATTGGAATGGAATGGAATGGAATGGAATGGAATAAACCCGAATGGAATGAAATGGAATGGAATGGCATGGAATGGAATGGAATGGAATGGAATGGAATGGAATGGAATGGAATGGAATGCAATGGAATCAAGCCAAAAGGAATGGAATGGAATGGAATGGAATGGAATGGAATGGAATCAAACCGAATGGAATGGAATGGAATGGAATGGAATGGAAAGGAAAGGAAAGGAATCAACCCGAATAGAATGGTTTGCAATGGAATGGAATGGAATGGAGTCAACACAAATGGAAGGGAATGGAATGGAATGGAATGGAATAGAATCCAAATCAGTCAACCGGAATGGAATGGAATGGAATTGAATTGAACGGAATAGAATGTAAAGCAATCAACCAGAATGGAATGGAATAGAATGGAATCAACACGAATGGATTGGAATGGAATGGAATGGAATGGAATGGAATGGCATGGAATCAACCAGAATGAAATAGAATGGAATGGAATAAAATGGAATGGAATGGAAAGGATTGGAATGGTTTCAACACGAATCTAATGGAATGGAATGGAATGGGATTGAATGGAATCGAATGGAATCCACCGGAATGGAATGGAATGGAATCACCCCGAATGGAATGGAATGGAATGGAATGCTATGGAATGGACGGAATGGAATGAAATAAACCCGATTGGATTGGAATGGAATGGAATGGAATGGAATGGAATAGAATGGAATCAACCTGAATGTAATGTAATGTAATGCAATGTAATGGAATGGAATGGAAGGGAGAGGAATCAACCCGAATGAAATGGAATGGAATGGAATTGAATGGAATGGAATGGAATGGAATCAACCAGAAAGGAACGGAATGCAAGGGAATGGAATGGAACAGAATGGAATGCAATGGAATCAACCCTAATGGAAGGCAATGGAATGGAATGGAATGAAATGCAATGAAATGGAACGGAATGGAATCAACCCGAATGGAATGGAAAGGAATGGAATGGAATGGAATGGAATGGAATGGAATGGAATGGAATCAACCCTAATGAAGTGGAGTGGAAAGGAATGGAATGGAATGGATTGGAATGGAACGGAATCAAAATGAATCTAATGGAATGGAATGGAATGGACTGGAATCAACCCGATTGGAACGGAATGGAACGGAACGGAATGGAATCAACCAGAATGGAATGGAGTGGAATGGAATCAACCCGAATGGAATGGAATGGAATGGAATGGAATCAACCCGAATGGAATTGAATGGAATGGAAAGGAATGGAATGGAATGGAATGGCATGGAATCAACCAGAATGAAATAGAATGGAATGGAATAAAATGGAATGGAATGGAAAGGAATGGAATGGTTTCAACACGAATCTAATGGAATGGAATGGAATGGGATTGAATGGAATCGAATGGAATCCACCGGAATGGAATGGAATGGAATCACCCCGAATGGAATGGAATGGAATGCTATGAAATGGACGGAATGGAATGAAATCAACCCAATTGGAATGGAATGGAATGGAATTGAATGGAATGGAATGGAATAGAATGGAATCAACCTGAATGTAATGTAATGTAATGCAATGTAATGGAATGGAATGGAATTGAATGGAATCAACCCGAATGAAGTGCAGTGGAAAGGAATGCAATGGAATGGATTGGAATGGAACGGAATCAAAATGAATCTAATGGAATGGAATAGAATGGAATGGAATGGACTGGAATCAACCCGATTGGAACGGAATGGAATGGAACGGAATGGAATCAACCAGAATGGAATGGAGTGGAATGGAATCAACCCGAATGGAATGGAATGGAATGGAATGGAATCAACCCGAATGCAATGGAATGTAATGGAATGGAATGGAATGGAATGGCATGGAATCAAACAGAATGAAATAGAATGGAATGGAATAAAATGGAACGGAATGGAAAAGAATGGAATGGTTTCAACACGAATCTAATGGAATGGAATGGGATGGAATGGAATCGAATGGAATCAACCGGAATGGAATGGAATGGAATGGAATGGAATGGAATCGACCAGAATGGAATGGAATGGGAGGGAACGGAATGGAATGGAATGGAATGGAATAAACTCGAATGGAAAGAAAAGGAATGGAATGCAATGGAATGGAATGGGATGGAACGGAATGGAATGGAATGGAATGGAATCAACCCGAATGGAAAGAAATGGAATGGAATGCAATGGAATGGAATGGAATGGAATGGAATGGAATGGAATCAACATGAATGGAGTGGAATGGAATGGAATGGAATGGACTGGAGTGGAATAGAATCAACCCGAATGGAATGGAATGGAATGGAATGGGATGGAATGGAATGGAATGGAATCACCCAGAAGGTAATGGAATGGAATGGACTGGAGTGGAATAGAATCAACCCGAATGGAATGGAATGGAATGGAATGGGATGGAATGGAATGGAATGGAATCACCCCGAATGGAATGGAATGGAACGGAATGGAATGTTATGGAATGGAATTGAATGGAATCAACGCGAATGGTATGATCTGGAATGGAATGGAATGGAATGGAATGGAATGGAATGGAATCAATCAGAATGGAATGAAATGGAATGGAATGGAATGGAATGGAATGGAATGGAATGGTATGGAATCAACCCGAACGGAATGGTAAGGAAGAGAATGGAATGCAAAGGAACGGAATTGAATCAACACGAATGGAATGGAATTGAATGGAATGCAATGCAATGGAATGGAATCAACCCGAATGCATTGGAATGGAATGGAATGGAATGACATGGAATGGAATGGAATCGACCCAAATAAAATGGAATGGAATGGAATGGAATCGAATGGATTGGAATCAACCCAAATTGAATGGAATGGAATGGAATGGTATGGAATGGAATGGAATGGAATCAACCTGAATGGAATGGATTCAACCTGAATGGAATGGATTGGAAAAGAATGGAATGGAATGGAATGGAATGGACTGGAATGGAATCAACACGAATTTAACGAAATGGTGTGGAATGGAATGGAATGGAATCAACCCGAATGGAGTGGAGTGGAAAGGAATGGAATGGAATGGATTGGAATGGAACGGAACCAAAATGAATCTAATGGAATGGAATGGAATGGAATGGACTGGAATCAACCCGATTGGAACGGAATGGAATGGAACGGAATGGAATCAACCAGAATGGAATGGAGTGGAATGGAATCAACCCGAATGGAATGGAATGGAATGGAATGGATTCAACCCGAATGGAATGGAATGGAATGGCATGGAATGGAATGAAATGGAATGGAATCAACCCGAATGGAATGGAATGGAATGGCATCAACCCGAATGGAATGGAATGGAATGGAACGGTATGGAATGGAATGGTACGGAATGGAATGGAATCAACCCGAATGGAATGGAATGCAATGGAGTGGAATGAAATGGAATCAACCCGAATGGAATGGAATGGAACGGAATGGAATGGAACGGACTGGAATCAACCCGAATCGAAAGGAATGGAAATGAATAGAATGGAAGGGAATGGAATGGAATCAACCCGAATGCAATGGAATGTAATTGAGTTCAATGGAATGGAATGGAATGAAATGGAACGAAATGGAATCAACCCGAACGGAATGGAATTGAATGGAATGGAATGGAATCAACCCGAATGGAATAGAATGGAACGGAATGGAATGGAATCAACCGGAATGAAATGGAATGGAATGGAATGGAATGGAATGGAATCAACCCGAATGGAATGGAATGGAAGGGAATGGAATGTAAAGGAATGGAATGTAATGGAATCAACCTAAGTGGAATGGAATGTAATTGAGTGGAATGGAATGGAATGGAATGAAATGGAACGAAAGGGAATCAACCCGAATGGAATGGAATGTAATGGAATGGAGTGGAATGGAATCAACCCGAATGCAATGGAATGGAATGGAATGGAATGGAATCAACACGAATGGAATGGAATGGAATGGCATGGAATGGAATGGAATGGAATGGCATTGAATGGAATGGAATGGAATGGAGTCAATACGAAAGGAATGGAATTGAATGGAATGGGATGGAATAGAATGTAATGGATTGGAATGGAATGGAAAGGAATGAAATGGAATATAATGGAATGGAATCAACCCGAATGGAATGGAATGGAATGGAATGGAATCAGCACAAATGGAATGGAATGGAATCGAATGGAAATGAAAGGAATGTAATGGAATGGAATGCAATGCAAGCAACCCGAATGGAATGGACTGGAATGCAATGGAATGGAATGCAATGGAATGAACCCCAATGGAACGGAATGGAGTGGAACTGAATGGAAAGGAAGGGAATCTATCCGAATGGAATGGAATGGAATGGAATGGAATGGAATGGAATGGAATGGAATATAATAAACCCGTTTGGAATGGAATGGAATGCAATGGAATGGAATGGAACGGAATCAACCCGAATGGAATGGAATGGAATGGAATGGAACGCAATCAACCCAAATGGAATAGAATGGAATGGAATGGAATGGAATGCAATGGAATGGAATGGAATGGAATGCAATGGAATGGAATGGAATGGAATGGAATGGAGTCAACCCGAATGGAATGGAATGGATTGGAATCAACCCGAATGGAATGGAATGGTATAGATTGGAATGGAATGGAATGGAATGGAATGGAAAGGAATCAACCCGAATGGAATGGACGGCAATGGAATGGAATGGAATGGAATCAACCCGAATGGAATGGAATGGAATGGAATGGAATGGAATAGAATGCAAAGCAGTCAACCAGAATGGAATGGAATTGAGTGGAATAGAATGCAAAGCAATCAACCAGAATGGAATGTAATGGAATGGAATGGATTGGAATGGAATCAACCTGAATGGAATGGAATGGAATGGTATGGAATGGAATGGAATTGAATCAACCTGAATGGAATGGACTCAACCTGAATGGAATGGAATGGAAAAGAATGGAATGGAATGGAATCAACCGGAATGGAATGGTATGGAATAGAATGGAAAGGAATGGAATGGAATGGAATCAACCCGAATGGAATGGAATGGAACGGAATGGAATAGAATGGAATGGAATCAACCTGAATGGAATGGAATGGAATGGAATGGCATGGAGTGGAATGAGATGGAATGGAATCAACCCGAATGGAATGCAATGGAATGGCATCAACCCGAATGGAATGGAATGGAATGAAATGGAACGGAATTAACCCAAATGCAATGGAACGGAATGGTATGGAATGGAATCAACCCGAATGGAATGGAATGGAATGGAATGGAATGGAATGGAATGGAATCAACCCAAATGGTTTGGAATGGAATGCAATGGAATGGAACGGAATGGAATGGAATGGAATGGAATCAACACGAATTTAACGAAATGGAGTTGAATGGAATGGAATGGAATCAACACGAATGGAGTGGAGTGGAAAGGAATGGAATGGAATGGATTGGAATGGAACGGAACCAAAATGAATCTAATGGAATGGAATGGAATGGACTGGAATCAACCTGATTGGAACGGAATGGAATGGAACGGAATGGAATCAACCAGAATGGAATGGAGTGGAATGGAATCAACCCGAATGGAATGGAATGGAATCAACCCGAATGGAATGGAATGGAATGGAATAGAATGGAATCAAACCGAATGGAATGGAATGGAATGGAATGGAATCAACCCAAATGGAATGGAATGGAAAGGAATGGAATGGAATCAGCACGAATGGAATGGAATGGAAACGAATCAATGAGAATGGAATGGAATAAAAGGGAATGGAATGGAATAAACGCGAACGGAATGGAAGGGAATTGAATGGAAAGGAATCAACCCGAATGGAATGGCATGAAATGGAATGGAAAGGAATGGAATGGAATGGAATCAACCGGAATGGAATGGAATGGAACGGAATGGAATCAACACGAATGGAATGGAATGCAATGGAATGGAATGGAATGGAACGGAATCAACTCGAATGGAAAGGAATGGAATGGAATAGAATGGAGTGGAATGGAATCAACCCGAAAGGAATGGATTGTTATGGAATGGAATGGAATGGAGTGGAATGGAATGGAATCAACACGAAAGGAATGGAATGGAATGCAATGGAATGGAAACAACACGAATGGAAAGGAATGGAGTGGAATGGAATGGAATGGAATGGAATGGAATGGAATGGAATCAACCAGAATGGAATGGAATGGAATGGAATGGAATGAAATGGCATGGAAAAGAATGGAATCAACCGAATGGAATGGAATGGAAAGGAATGGAAAAAACCCGAATGGAATCGATTGTAATGGAATGGAATGGAATGGAATGGAATAGAATCAACCCGAAGGGAATTCAATGGAATGCAATGGAATGGAATGGAATCAACCGGATTGGAATGGAATGGAATGGAATGGAAAGGAATCAATGCGAATGGAATGGAATGGAATGGAATGGAATGGAATGGAATGGAATGGAATGGCATGAAGTGGAATGGAATGGAATCAACCCGAATGGAATGCAATGGAAGGGAATGGAATGGAATGGAACGGAACGGAATCAAACCGAATGGAATGGAATGGAATGGAATGGAATCAACCCGAAAGGAATGGAATGCAATGGAATGGATTGGAATGGTATCAACACGAATGGAATAGAATGCAGGGGAATGGAATGGAATGGAATGCAATGCAATGGAATCAACCCGAAAGGAATGGAATGGAATGGAATCAACCCGAATGGAATGGAATGGAATGGAATCAACTCGAATGGAATGGAATGGAATGGAATGGAACGGAATGGAATCAACCCGAATGGAATGGAAAGGAATGGAAGGGAATTAACCCGAAAGCAATGGATGGCAATGGGATGGAATGGAATGGAATCCACCCGTATGGAATGTAATGGAATGGAATCAACTCGAATGGAATGGATTGCAATGGAACGGAATGGAATCAACCCGAATGGAATGGAATGCAATGGAATGGAATGGAATGGAATCAACCCGAATGGAAGGGAATGGAATGGAATGGAAGGGAATGGAATAGAGTGCAAAGCAGTCAACCAGATTGGAATGGAATGCAATGGAATGGAATGGAATAGAACACAAAGCAATTTACCAGAATGGAATGCAATGGAATGGAATGGAACGGAATGGAATGGAATGGAATCAACCCGAATGGAATGGAATGGATTGGAATCAACTCGAATGGAATGGAATGGAATGGAATGGAATGGAATGGAATGGAATGGAGTCAACCCGAATGGAATGGAATGGATTGCAATCAACTCGAATGGAATGGAATGCAATTGAATTGATTGGAATGGAAAGGAATGGAATGGAATGGAATGGAATGAAATGGAGTGGAATGGAGTGGAGAAAACCGAAGTGTATGGAATGGAATGGATTGGAATGGAATGGAATGGAATGGAATGGAATAAACCCGAATGGAATGAAATGGAATGGAATGGCATTTAATGGAATGGAATGGAATGGAATGGAATGGAATGGAATGGAATGGCATTTAATGGAATGGAATGGAATGGAATGGAATGGAATGGAATGGAATGGAATGGAATGGAATGCAATGGAATCAAGCCAAATGGAATGGAATGGAATGGAATGGAATGGAATTGAATGGAATCAAACCGAATGGAATGGAATGGAAAGGAATGGAATGGAATGGAAAGGAATCATCCCGAATAGAATGGTTTGCAATGGAATGGAATGGAATGGAATCAACCAAAATGGAAGGGAATGGAATCGAATGGAATGGAATAGAATCCAAAGAAGTCAACCAGAATGGAATGGAATGGAATTGAATTGAACGGAATAGAATGTAAAGCAATCAACCAGAATGGAATGGAATGGAATGGAATCAACCCGAATGGATTGGAATGGAATGGAATGGAATGGAATGGAATGGCATGGAATCAACCAGAATGAAATAGAATGGAATGGAATAAAATGGAATGGAATGGAAAGGAATGGAATGGTTTCAACACGAATCTAATGGAATGGAATGGAATGGGATTGAATGGAATCGAATGGAATCCACCGGAATGGAATGGAATGGAATCACCCCGAATGGAATGGAATGGAATGCTATGAAATGGGCGGAATGGAATGAAATCAACCCGATTGGAATGGAATGGAATAGAATGGAATGGAATGGAATGGAATAGAATGGAATCAACCTGAATGTAATGTAATGTAATGCAATGTAATGGAATGGAATGGAATTGAATGGAATCAACCCGAATGAAGTGCAGTGGAAAGGAATGCAATGGAATGGATTGGAATGGAACGGAATCAAAATGAATCTAATGGAATGGAATGGAATGGAATGGAATGGAGTGGAATCAACCCGATTGGAACGGAATGGAATGGAACGGAATGGAATCAACCAGAATGGAATGGAGTGGAACGGAATCAACCCGAATGGAATGGAATGGAATGGAATGGAATCAACCCGAATGCAATGGAATGTAATGGAATGGAATGGAATGGAATGGCATGGAATCAAACAGAATGAAATAGAATGGAATGGAATAAAATGGAACGGAATGGAAAAGAATGGAATGGTTTCAACACGAATCTAATGGAATGGAATGGGATGGAATGGAATCGAATGGAATCAACCGGAATGGAATGGAATGGAATGGAATGGAATGGAATGGAATCGACCAGAATGGAATGGAATGGGAGGGAACGGAATGGAATGGAATGGAATGGAATAAACTCGAATGGAAAGAAAAGGAATGGAATGCAATGGAATGGAATGGGATGGAACGGAATGGAATGGAATGGAATGGAATCAACCCGAATGGAAAGAAATGGAATGGAATGCAATGGAATGGAATGGAATGGAATGGAATCAACATGAATGGAGTGGAATGGAATGGAATGGAATGGACTGGAGTGGAATAGAATCAACCCGAATGGAATGGAATGGAATGGAATGGGATGGAATGGAATGGAATGGAATCACCCAGAAGGTAATGGAATGGAATGGACTGGAGTGGAATAGAATCAACCCGAATGGAATGGAATGGAATGGAATGGGATGGAATGGAATGGAATGGAATCACCCCGAATGGAATGGAATGGAACGGAATGGAATGTTATGGAATGGAATTGAATGGAATCAATGCGAATGGTATGATCTGGAATGGAATGGAATGGAATGGAATGGAATGGAATGGAATGGAATCAATCAGAATGGAATGAAATGGAATGGAATGGAATGGAATGGAATGGAATGGTATGGAATCAACCCGAACGGAATGGTAAGGAAGAGAATGGAATGCAAAGGAACGGAATGGAATCAACACGAATGGAATGGAATTGAATGGAATGCAATGCAATGGAATGGAATCCACCCGAATGCATTGGAATGGAATGGAATGGAATGACATGGAATGGAATGGAATCGACCCAAATAAAATGGAATGGAATGGAATGGAATCGAATGGATTGGAATCAACCCAAAAGGAATGGAATGGAATGGAATGGTATGGAATGGAATGGAATGGAATCAACCTGAATGGAATGGACTCAACCTGAATGGAATGGATTGGAAAAGAATGGAATGGAATGGAATGGAATGGAATGGAATCAACACGAATTTAACGAAATGGAGTGGAATGGAATGGAATGGAATCAACCCGAATGGAGTGGAGTGGAAAAGAATGGAATGGAATGGATTGGAATGGAACGGAACAAAAATGAATCTAATGGAATTGAATGGAATGGAATGGAATGGACTGGAATCAACCCGATTGGAACGGAATGGAATGGAACGGAAAGGAATCAACCAGAATGGAATGGAGTGGAATGGAATCAACCCGAATGGAATGGAATGGAATGGAATGGAATCAACCCGAATGGAATGGAATGGAATGGAATGGCATGGAATGGAATGAAATGGAATGGAATCAACCCGAATGGAATGGAATGGAATGGAACGGTATGGAATGGAATGGTATGGAATGGAATGTAATCAACCCGAATGGAATGGAATGCAATGGAGTGGAATGAAATGGAATCAACCCGAATGGAATGGAATGGAACGGAATGGAATGGAACGGACTGGAATCAACCCGAATCGAAAGGAATGGAAATGAATAGAATGGAAGGGAATGGAATGGAATCAACCCGAATGGAATGGAATGTAATTGAGTTCAATGGAATGGAATGGAATGAAATGGAACGAAATGGAATCAACCCGAACGGAATGGAATTGAATGGAATGGAATGGAATCAACCCGAATGGAATAGAATGGAACGGAATGGAATGGAATCAACCGGAATGAAATGGAATGGAATGGAATGGAATGGAATGGAATCAACCCGAATGGAATGGAATGGAAGGGAATGGAATGTAATGGAATGGAATGGAATGGAATCAACCTAAGTGGAATGGAATGTAATTGAGTGGAATGGAATGGAATGGAATGAAATGGAACGAAAGGGAATCAACCCGAATGGAATGGAATGGAATGGAATGGAGTGGAATGGAATCAACCCGAATGCAATGGAATGGAATGGAATGGAATGGAATCAACACGAATGGAATGGAATGGAATGGCATGGAATGGAATGGAATGAAATGGAGTCAATACGAAAGGAATGGAATGGAATGGAATGGGATGGAATAGAATGTAATGGATTGGAATGGAATGGAAAGGAATGAAATGGAATATAATGGAATGGAATCAACCCGAATGGAATGGAATGGAATGGAATGGAATCAGCAAAAATGGAATGGAATGGAATCGAATGGAAATGAAAGGAATGTAATGGAATGGAATGCAATGCAAGCAACCCGAATGGAATGGACTGGAATGCAATGGAATGGAATGCAATGGAATCAACCCCAATGGAACGGAATGGAGTGGAACTGAATGGAAAGGAAGGGAATCTATCCGAATGGAATGGAATGGAATGGAATGGAATGGAATGGAATGGAATATAATAAACCCGTTTGGAATGGAATGGAATGCAATGGAATGGAATGGAATGGAATCAACCCGAATGGAATGGAATGGAATGGAATGGAATGGAATGGAACGCAATCAACCCAAATGGAATAGAATGGAATGGAATGGAATGGAATGCAATGGAATGGAATGGAATGGAATGGAATGGAGCCAACCCGAATGGAATGGAATGGATTGGAATCAACCCGAATGGAATGGAATGGTATAGATTGGAATGGAATGGAATGGAATGGAATGGAAAGGAATCAACCCGAATGGAATGGACGGCAATGGAATGGAATGGAATGGAATCAACCCGAATGGAATGGAATGGAATGGAATGGAATGGAATAGAATGCAAAGCAGTCAACCAGAATGGAATGGAATTGAGTGGAATAGAATGCAAA
This sequence comes from Pan paniscus, assembly GCF_029289425.2. Classification (NCBI taxonomy): domain Eukaryota; kingdom Metazoa; phylum Chordata; class Mammalia; order Primates; family Hominidae; genus Pan; species Pan paniscus. The sequence continues at coordinate 16,692,005 of NC_073265.2, forward strand.
GCAATCAACCAGAATGGAATGTAATGGAATGGAATGGATTGGAATGGAATGGAATTGAATCAACCTGAATGGAATGGACTCAACCTGAATGGAATGGAATGGAAAAGAATGGAATGGAATGGAATCAACCGGAATGGAATGGTATGGAATAGAATGGAAAGGAATGGAATGGAATGGAATGGAATCAACCCGAATGGAATGGAATGGAACGGAATGGAATAGAATGGAATGGAATCAACCTGAATGGAATGGAATGGAATGGAATGGCATGGAGTGGAATGAGATGGAATGGAATCAACCCGAATGGAATGCAATGGAATGGCATCAACCCGAATGGAATGGAATGGAATGAAATGGAACGGAATTAACCCAAATGCAATGGAACGGAATGGTATGGAATGGAATCAACCCGAATGGAATGGAATGGAATGGAATGGAATGGAATGGAATGGAATGGAATCAACCCAAATGGTTTGGAATGGAATGCAATGGAATGGAACGGAATGGAATGGAATCAACACGAATTTAACGAAATGGAGTGGAATGGAATGGAATGGAATCAACCCGAATGGAGTGGAGTGGAAAGGAATGGAATGGAATGGATTGGAATGGAACGGAACCAAAATGAATCTAATGGAATGGAATGGAATGGACTGGAATCAACCTGATTGGAACGGAATGGAATGGAACGGAATGGAATCAACCAGAATGGAATGGAGTGGAATGGAATCAACCCGAATGGAATGGAATGGAATCAACCCGAATGGAATGGAATGGAATGGAAAAGAATGGAATCAAACCGAATGGAATGGAATGGAATGGAATGGAATCAACCCAAATGGAATGGAATGGAAAGGAATGGAATGGAATCAGCACGAATGGAATGGAATGGAATTGAATCAATGAGAATGGAATGGAATAAAAGGGAATGGAATGGAATAAACGCGAACGGAATGGAAGGGAATTGAATGGAAAGGAATCAACCCGAATGGAATGGCATGAAATGGAATGGAAAGGAATGGAATGGAATGGAATCAACCGGAATGGAATGGAATGGAATGGAATGGAATCAACACGAATGGAATGGAATGCAATGGAATGGAATGGAATGGAACGGAATCAACTCGAATGGAAAGGAAAGGAATGGAATAGAATGGAGTGGAATGGAATCAACCCGAAAGGAATGGATTGTTATGGAATGGAATGGAATGGAGTGGAATGGAATGGAATCAACACGAAAGGAATGGAATGGAATGCAATGGAATGGAAACAACACGAATGGAAAGGAATGGAGTGGAATGGAATGGAATGGAATGGAATGGAATGGAATGGAATGGAATGGAATCAACCAGAATGGAATGGAATGGAATGGAATGGAATGAAATGGAATGGAAAAGAATGGAATCAACCGAATGGAATGGAATGGAAAGGAATGGAAAAAACCCGAATGGAATCGATTGTAATGGAATGGAATGGAATGGAATGGAATAGAATCAACCGGAAGGGAATTCAATGGAATGCAATGGAGTGGAATGGAATCAACCGGATTGGAATGGAATGGAATGGAATGGAAAGGAATCAATGCGAATGGAATGGAATGGAATGGAATGGAATGGAATGGAATGGAATGGCATGAAGTGGAATGGAATGGAATCAACCCGAATGGAATGCAATGGAAGGGAATGGAATGGAATGGAACGGAACGGAATCAAACCGAATGGAATGGAATGGAATGGAATGGAATCAACCCGAAAGGAATGGAATGCAATGGAATGGATTGGAATGGTATCAACACGAATGGAATAGAATGGAGGGGAATGGAATGGAATGGAATGCAATGCAATGGAATCAACCCGAAAGGAATGGAATGGAATGGAATCAACCCGAATGGAATGGAATGGAATGGAATGGAATCAACTCGAATGGAATGGAATGGAATGGAATGGAACGGAAGGGAATCAACCCGAATGGAATGGAAAGGAATGGAAAGGAATTAACCCGAAAGAAATGGATGGCAATGGGATGGAATGGAATGGAATCCACCCGTATGGAATGTAATGGAATGGAATCAACTCGAATGGAATGGATTGCAATGGAACGGAATGGAATCAACCCGAATGGAATGGAATGCAATGGAATGGAATGGAATGGAATCAACCCGAATGGAAGGGAATGGAATGGAATGGAAGTGAATGGAATAGAGTGCAAAGCAGTCAACCAGATTGGAATGGAATGCAATGGAATGGAATGGAATAGAACACAAAGCAATTTACCAGAATGGAATGCAATGGAATGGAATGGAACGGAATGGAATGGAATGGAATCAACCCGAATGGAATGGAATGGATTGGAATCAACTCGAATGGAATGGAATGGAATGGAATGGAATGGAATGGAGTCAACCCGAATGGAATGGAATGGATTGCAATCAACTCGAATGGAATGGAATGCAATTGAATTGATTGGAATGGAAAGGAATGGAATGGAATGGAATGGAATGAAATGGAGTGGAATGGAGTGGAGAAAACCGAAGTGTATGGAATGGAATGGATTGGAATGGAATGGAATGGAATGGAATGGAATAAACCCGAATGGAATGAAATGGAATGGAATGGCATTTAATGGAATGGAATGGAATGGAATGGAATGGAATGGAATGGAATGGAATGCAATGGAATCAAGCCAAATGGAATGGAATGGAATGGAATGGAATGGAATTGAATGGAATCAAACCGAATGGAATGGAATGGAAAGGAATGGAATGGAATGGAAAGGAATCATCCCGAATAGAATGGTTTGCAATGGAATGGAATGGAATGGAATCAACCAAAATGGAAGGGAATGGAATGGAATGGAATGGAATAGAATCCAAAGCAGTCAACCAGAATGGAATGGAATGGAATTGAATTGAACGGAATAGAATGTAAAGCAATCAACCAGAATGGAATGGAATGGAATGGAATCAACCCGAATGGATTGGAATGGAATGGAATGGAATGGAATGGAATGGCATGGAATCAACCAGAATGAAATAGAATGGAATGGAATAAAATGGAATGGAATGGAAAGGAATGGAATGGTTTCAACACGAATCTAATGGAATGGAATGGAATGGGATTGAATGGAATCGAATGGAATCCACCGGAATGGAATGGAATGGAATCACCCCGAATGGAATGGAATGGAATTGAATGCTATGGAATGGACGGAATGGAATGAAATCAACCCGATTGGATTGGAATGGAATGGAATGGAATGGAATGGAATGGAATGGAATAGAATGGAATCAACCTGAATGTAATGTAATGTAATGCAATGTAATGGAATGGAATGGAAGGGAGAGGAATCAACACGAATGAAATGGAATGGAATGGAATTGTATGGAATGGAATGGAATGGAATCAACAAGAAAGGAATGGAATGCAAAGGAATGGAATGGAATAGAATGGAATGGAATGGAATCAAACCTAATGGAAGGCAATGGAATGGAATGGAATGAAATGCAATGAAATGGAACGGAATGGAATCAACCCGAATGGAATGGAAAGGAATAGAATGGAATGGAATGGAATGGAATGGAATGGAATGGAATCAACCCGAATGAAGTGGAGTGGAAAGGAATGGAATGGAATGGATTGGAATGGAACGGAATCAAAATGAATCTAATGGAATGGAATGGAATGGAATGGACTGGAATCAAACCGATTGGAACGGAATGGAATGGAACGGAATGGAATCAACCAGAATGGAATGGAGTGGAATGGAATCAACCCGAATGGAATGTAATGGAATGGAATGGAATCAACCCGAATGGAATGGAATGGAATGGAAAGGAATGGAATGGAATGGAATGGCATGGAATCAACCAGAATGAAATAGAATGGAATGGAATAAAATGGAATGGAAAGGAAAGGAATGGAATGGTTTCAACACGAATCTAATGGAATGGAATGGAATGGGATTGAATGGAATCGAATGGAATCCACCGGAATGGAATGGAATGGAAACACCCCGAATGGAATGGAATGGAATGCTATGAAATGGACGGAATGGAATGAAATCAACCCGATTGGAAAGGAATGGAATGGAATGGAATGGAATGGAACAGAATGGAATAAACCTGAATGTAATGTAATGTAATGCAATGCAATGGAATGGAATGGAAGGGAGAGGAATCAACCCGAATGAAATGGAATGGAATGGAATTGAATGGAATGGAATGGAATGGAATCAACCATAAAGGAATGGAATGCAAGGGAATGGAAAGGAATAGAATGGAATGGAATGGAATCAACCCTAATGGAAGGCAATGGAATGGAATGGAATGAAATGCAATGAAATGGAACGGAATGGAATCAACCCGAATGGAATGGAAAGGAATGGAATGGAATGGAATGGAATTGAATGGAATCAACCCGAATGAAGTGGAGTGGAAAGGAATGCAATGGAATGGATTGGAATGGAACGGAATGAAAATGAATCTAATGGAATGGAATGGACTGGAATCAACCCGATTGGAACGGAATGGAATGGAACGGAATGGAATCAACCACAATGGAATGGAGTGGAATGGAATCAACCCGAATGGAATGGATTGGAATGGAATGGAATCAACCCGAATGCAATGGAATGGAATGGAATGGCATGGAATCAAACAGGATGAAATAGAATGGAATGGAATAAAATGGAATGGAATGCAAAAGAATGGAATGGTTTCAACACGAATCTAATGGAATGGAATGGAATGGGATGGAATGGAATCGAATGGAATCAACCGGAATGGAATGGAATGGAATGGAATGGAATGGAAGGGAATCGACCAGAATGGAATGGAATGGGAGGGAACGGAATGGAATGGAATGGAATGGATTCAACCCGAATGGAAAGAAAAGGAATGGAATGCAATGGAATGGAATGGGATGGAACGGAATGGAATGGAATGGAATGGAATCAACCCGAATGGAAAGAAATGGAATGGAATGCAATGGAATGGAATGGAATGGAATGGAATGGAATCAACATGAATGGAGTGGAATGGAATGGAATGGAATGGACTGGAGTGGAATAGAATCAACCCGAATGGAATGGAATGGAATGGAATGGGATGGAATGGAATGGAATGGAATCACCCAGAAGGAAATGGAACGGAATGGACTGGAGTGGAATAGAATCAACCCGAATGGAATGGAATGGAATGGAATGGGATGGAATGGAATGGAATGGAATCACCCCGAATGGAATGGAATGGAACGGAATGGAATGTTATGGAATGGAATTGAATGGAATCAACGCGAATGGAATGATCTGGAATGGAATGGAATGGAATGGAATGGAATGGAATGGAATCAATCCGAATGGAATGAAATGGAATGGAATGGAATGGAATGGAAAAATGGAATGGTATTGAATCAACCCGAACGGAATGGAAAGGAAGAGAATGGAATGCAAAGGAACGGAATGGAATCAACACGAATGGAATGGAATTGAATGGAATGCAATGCAATGGAATGGAATCAACCCGAATGCATTGGAATGGAATGGAATGGAATGAAATGGAATGGAATGGAATCGACCGAAATAGGATGGAATGGAATGGAATGGAATCGAATGGATTGGAATCAACCCAAATGGAATGGAATGGAATGGAATGGTATGGAATGGAATGGAATGGAATCAACCTGAATGGAATGGACTCAACCTGAATGGAATGGATTGGAAAAGAATGGAATGGAATGGAATCAACCGGAATGGAATGGAATGGAATAGAATGGAAAGGAATTGAATGGAATGGAATCAACCCAAATGGAATGGAATGGAATGGAACGGAATGGAAGGGAATGGAATGGAATCAACCCGAATGGAATGGAATGTAATTGAATGGAATGGAATGCAATGAAATGGAACAAAATCGAATCAACCCGAATGGAATGGAATGGAACATAATGGAATGGAATGGAACAGAATGGAATGGAATGGAATCAACCCGAATGGAATGGAATGTAATTGAGTTGAATGGAATGGAAAGGAATGAAATGGAACGAAATGGAATCAAACCGAACGGAATGGAATTGAATGGAATGGAATGGAATCAACCCGAATGGAATGGAATGGAATGGAATGGAATGGAATGGAATGGAATGGAATGGAATGGAATGGAATCAACACGAATGGAATGGAATGGAATGGAAGGAATGGAATGTAATGGAATGGAATGGAATGGAATCAACCTAAGTGGAATGGAATGTAATTGAATGGAATGGAATGGAATGGAATGAAATGGAACGAAATGGAATCAACCCGAATGGAATGGAATGGAATTGAATGGAATGGAGTGGAATGGAATCAACCCGAATGGAATGGAATGGAATGGAATGGAATCAACACGAATGGAATGGAATGGAATTTCATGGAATGGAATGGAATGGAATGGAATGGAGTCAATCCGAAAGGAATGGAATGGAATGGAATGGAACAGAATGGAATAGAATGTAATGGACTGGAATGGAATGGAAAGGAATGAAATGGAAAATAATGGAATGGAATCAACCCGAATGGAATGGAATGGTAAGGAATGCAATGGAATGGAATGGTATGGAATGGAATCAACCCGATTGGAATGGAATGTAATGGAATAGAATGTAATCAACCCGAATGGAATGGAATGCAATGGAATTGAATGGAATGGAATGGAATGGAATCAACCCGAATGAAATGGAATGGAATGGAATGGAATGGAATCAACCTGAATGGAATGCAGTGGAATGGAATGGAATCAACTCGAATGGAATGGAATTCAATGGAATGGAATGGAGTCGAATCAACATGAATGGATTGGAATGAAATGGAATCAACTGAAATGGAATGGAATGGAATGGAATGGAATCGAATCAACCGGAATAGAATGGAATGGAATGGAATGGTATGGAATGCAATGGAATCAATCCGAAATAAGTGGAATGAAATAGAGTGGAATAGAATGGAATGGAATCAACCCGAAAGAAATGGAATGGAATGGAATGGAATGGAATGGAATGGAATCAACCCGATTGGCATGGAATGGAATGGAAAAGAATGGAATCAAACCGAATGGAATGGAATGGAATCAAACCGAATGGAATGGAATGGAATCAACCCAAATGGAATGGAATGGAATGGAATGGAATGGAATGGAATGGAATGGAATGGAATCAGCCCGAATGGAATGGAATGGAAAGGAATGGAATGGAATCAACACGAATGGAATGGAATGGAATTGAATCAATGAGAATGGAATGGAATAAAATGGAATGGAATGGAATAAACGCGAATGGAATGGAAGGGAATTGAATGGAAAGGAATCAACCCGAATGGAATGGAATGAAATGGAATGGAAAGGAATGGAATGGAATGGAATCAACCGGAATGGAATGGAATGGAATGGAACGGAATCAACTCGAATGGAAAGGAATGGAATGGAATAGAATGGAGTGGAATGGAATCAACCCGAATGGAATGGATTGGAATGGAATGGAATGGAATGGAGTGGAATGGAATGGAATCAACACGAACGGAATGGAATGGAATGGAAACAACACGAATGGAATGGAATGGAGTGGAATGGAATGGAATGGAATGGAATGGAGTGGAATCAACCAGAATGGAATGGAACGGAATGGAATGGAATGGAATGAAATGGAATGGAATAGAATCAACCCGAAGGGAATTGAATGGAATGCAATGGAATGGAATGGAATCAACCGGATTGGAATGGAATGGAATGGAATGGAATGGAATGGAATGGAAAGGAATCAATGCGAATGGAATGGAATGGAATGGAATGGAATGGAATGGAATGGCATGAAGTGGAATGGAATGGAATCAACCCGAATGGAATGCAATGGAAGGGAATGGAATGGAATGGAACGGAACGGAATCAAACCGAATGGAATGGATTGGAATGGAATGGAATCAACCCGAAAGGAATGGAATGCAATGGAATGGATTGGAATGGTATCCACCCGAATGGAATGGAATGGACTAGAATGGAATGGAATCTATCCGAATGGAATGGAATGGAATGGAATGGAAAGGAATGGAATGGAAGCGAATGCAATGGAATGGAATGGAATGGAAGGGAATGGAATGGAATGGAATCAACACGAATGGAATAGATTGGAGGGGAATGGAATGGAATGGAATGCAATGCAATGGAATCAACCCGAATGGAATGGAATGGAATGGAATGAACCCGAATGGAATGGAATGGAATGGAATCAACTAGAATGGAATGGAATGGAATGGAATGGAATGGAATGGAATGGAATGGAATGGAATGGAATGGAATGGAATGGAATCAACCCGAATGGAATGGAATGGAATGGAAGGGAATCAACCCGAAAGAAATGGATGGCAATGGAATGGAATGGAATGGAATCCACCCGTATGGAATGTAATGGAATGGAATCAACTCGAATGGAATGGATTGCAATGGAACGGAATGGAATCAACCCGAATGGAATGGAATGCAATGGAATGGAATGGAATGGAATCAACCCGAATGGAAGGGAATGGAAAGGAATGGAAGGGAATGGAATAGAATGCAAAGCACTCAACCAGATTGGAAAGGAATGCAATGGAATGGAATGGAATAGAACGCAAAGCAATCTACCAGAATGGAATGCAATGGAATGGAATCAAACCGAAAGGAATGGAATGGATTGGAATCAACTCGAATGGAATGGAATGGAACGGAATGGAATGGAATGGAATGGAGTCAACCCGAATGGAATGGAATGGATTGGAATCAACTCGAATGGAATGGAATGCAATGGAATTGATTGGAATGGAAAGGAATGGAATGGAATGGAGTGGAATGGAGTGGAGAAAACCGAAGTGTATGGAATGGAATGGAATGGAATGGAATGGAGTAAACCCGAATGGAATGAAATGGAATGGAATGACATGGAATGGAATGGAATGGAATGGAATGGAATGCAATGGAATCAAGCCGAATGGAATGGAATGGAGTGGAATGGAATGGAATGGAATCAAACCGAATGGAATGGAATGGAATGGAATGGAAAGGAATCAACCCGAATAGAATGGATTGCAATGGAATGGAATGGAATGGAATCAACCCAAATGGAAGGGAATTTAATGGAATGCTATGGAATGGAATGGAATCCAAAGCAGTCAACCAGAATGGAATGGAATGGAATTGAATTGAACGGAATAGAATGCAAAGCAATCAAACAGAATGGAATGGAATGGAATGGAATCAACCCGAATGGAATGGAATAGATTGGAATCAACTCGAATGGAATGGAATGGAATGGAATGGAATCAGCACAAATGGAATGGAATGGAATCGAATGGAAATGAATGGAATGGAATGGAATGCAATGCAAGCAACCCGAATGGAATGGACTGGAATGCAATGGAATGGAATGCAATGGAATCAACCCCAATGGAACGGAATGGAGTGGAACTGAATGGAAAGGAATGGAATCTATCCGAATGGAATGGAATGGAATGGAATGGAATTGAATGGAATGGAATAGAATATAATAAACCCGTTTGGAATGGAATGGTATGCAATGGAATGGAATGGAATGGAATCAACCCGAAAGGAATGGAATGGAATGGATTGGAATGGAATATAATCAACCCGATTGGAATGGAATGCAATGGAATGGAATGGAATGGAATGGAATCAACCCGAATGGAATGGAATGGAATGGAATGGAACGCAATCAACCCAAATGGAATAGAATGGAATGGAATGGAATGGAATGGAATGGAATGGAATGGAATGGAATGGAATGGAGTCAACCCGAATGGAATTGAATGGATTGGAATCAACCCGAATGGAATGGAATGGTATTGATTGGAATGGAATGGAATGGAATGGAATGGAAAGGAATCAACCCGAATGGAATGGACGGCAATGGAATGGAATGGAATGGAATCAACCCGAATGGAATGGAATGGAATGGAATGGAATGGAATGGAATGGAATGGAATGGAATAGAATGCAAAGCAGTCAACCAGAATGGAATGGAATTGAGTGGAATAGAATGCAAAGCAATCAACCTGAATGGAATGTAATGGAAAGGAATGGATTGGAATGGAATCAACCTGAATGGAATGGAATGGAATGGTATGGAATGGAATGGAATTGAAACAACCTGAATGGAATGGACTCAACCTGAATGGAATGGAATCGAAAAGAATGGAATGGAATGGAATCAACCGGAATGGAATGGTATGGAATAGAATGGAAAGGAATGGAATGGAATGGAATCAACCCGAATGTAATGGAATGGAACGGAATGGAATAGAATGGAGTGGAATCAACCTGAATGGAATGGAATGGAATGGAATGGCATGGAGTGGAATGAGATGGAATGGAATCAACCCGAATGGAATGCAATGGAATGGCATCAACCCGAATGGAATGGAATGGAATGAAATGGAACGGAATTAACCCAAATGCAATGGAAAGGAATGGTATGGAATGGTATCAACCCGAATGGAATGGAATGGAATGGAATGGAATGGAATGGAATGGAATGGAATCAACCCAAATGGTTTGGAATGGAATGCAATGGAATGGAACGGAATGGAATGGAATGGAATGGAATCAACACGAATTTAATGAAATGGAGTGGAATGGAATGGAATGGTATCAACCCGAATGGAATGGAACGGAATGGAATGGAATGGAATGGAATGGAATGGAATCAACCCAAATTGTTTGGAATGGAATGCAATGGAATGGAACGGAATGGAATGGAATGGAATGGAATCAACACGAATTTAATGAAATGGAGTGGAATGGAATGGAATGGAATCAACCCGAATGGAGTGGAGTGGAAAGGAATGGAATGGAATGGATTGGAATGGAACGGAACCAAAATGAATCTAATGGAATGGAATGGAATGGACTGGAATCAACCTAATTGGAAAGCAATGGAATGGAACAGAATGGAATCAACCAGAATGGAATGGAGTGGAATGGAATCAACCCGAATGGAATGGAATGGAATGGAAAAGAATGGAATCAAACCGAATGGAATGGAATGGAATGGAATGGAATCAACCCAAATGGAATGGAATGGAAAGGAATGGAATGGAATGGAATGGAATGGAATGGAATGGAATGGAATGGAATCAGCCCGAATGGAATGGAATGGAAAGTAATGGAATGGAATCAGCACGAATGGAATGGAATGGAATTGAATCAATGAGAATGGAATGGAATAAAATGGAATGGAATGGAATAAACGGGAATGGAATGGAAGGGAATTGAATGGAAAGGAATCAACCCGAATGGAATGGCATGAAATGGAATGGAAAGGAGTGGAATGGAATGGAATCAACCGGAATGGAATGGAATGGAATGGAATGGAATCAACACGAATGGAATGGAATGCAATGGAATGGAATGGAATGGAATGGAACGGAATCAACTCGAATGGAAAGGAATGGAATGGAATAGAATGGAGTGGAATGGAATCAACCCGAATGGAATGGATTGGAATGGAATGGAATGGAATGGATTGGAATGGAATGGAATCAACACGAAAGGAATGGAATGGAATGCAATGGAATGGAAACAACACGAATGGAATGGAATGGAGTGGAATGGAATGGAATGCAATGGAATGGAAACAACACGAATGGAATGGAATGTAATGGAATGGAATGGAATGGAATGAAATGGAATGGAAAAGAATGGAATCAAACCGAATGGAATGGAATGGAAAGGAATGGAAAAAACCCGAATGGAATCGATTGTAATGGAATGGAATGGAATGGAATGGAATAGAATCAACCCGAAGGGAATTCAATGGAATGCAATGGAATGGAATGTAATCAACCGGATTGGAATGGAATGGAATGGAATGGTAAGGATTCAATGCGAATGGAATGGAATGGAATGGAATGGAATGGAATGGCATGAAGTGGAATGGAATGGAATCAACCCGAATGGAATGCAATGGAAGGGAATGGAATGGAATGGAACGGAACGGAATCAAACCGAATGGAATGGATTGGAATGGAATGGAATCAACCCGAAAGGAATGGAATGCAGTGGAATGGATTGGAACAGTATCAACCCGAATGGAATGGAATGGACTAGAATGGAATGGAATCTATCCGAATGCAATGGAATGGAATGGAAAGGAATTGAATGGAAGCGAATGCAATGGAATGGAATGGAATGGAAGGGAATGGAATGCAATGGAATCAACACGAATGGAATAGAATGGAGGGGAATGGAATGGAATGGAATGCAATGCAATGGAATCAACCCGAATGGAATGGAATGGAATGGAATGGAATGGAATGGAATGGAATGGAATGGAGTCAACCCGAATGGAATTGAATGGATTGGAATCAACCCGAATGGAATGGAATGGTATTGATTGGAATGGAATGGAATGGAATGGAATGGAAAGGAATCAACCCGAATGGAATGGACGGCAATGGAATGGAATGGAATGGAATCAACCCGAATGGAATGGAATGGAATGGAATGGAATGGAATGGAATGGAATGGAATGGAATAGAATGCAAAGCAGTCAACCAGAATGGAATGGAATTGAGTGGAATAGAATGCAAAGCAATCAACCTGAATGGAATGTAATGGAAAGGAATGGATTGGAATGGAATCAACCTGAATGGAATGGAATGGAATGGTATGGAATGGAATGGAATTGAAACAACCTGAATGGAATGGACTCAACCTGAATGGAATGGAATCGAAAAGAATGGAATGGAATGGAATCAACCGGAATGGAATGGTATGGAATAGAATGGAAAGGAATGGAATGGAATGGAATCAACCCGAATGTAATGGAATGGAACGGAATGGAATAGAATGGAGTGGAATCAACCTGAATGGAATGGAATGGAATGGAATGGCATGGAGTGGAATGAGATGGAATGGAATCAACCCGAATGGAATGCAATGGAATGGCATCAACCCGAATGGAATGGAATGGAATGAAATGGAACGGAATTAACCCAAATGCAATGGAAAGGAATGGTATGGAATGGTATCAACCCGAATGGAATGGAATGGAATGGAATGGAATGGAATGGAATGGAATGGAATCAACCCAAATGGTTTGGAATGGAATGCAATGGAATGGAACGGAATGGAATGGAATGGAATGGAATCAACACGAATTTAATGAAATGGAGTGGAATGGAATGGAATGGTATCAACCCGAATGGAATGGAACGGAATGGAATGGAATGGAATGGAATGGAATGGAATCAACCCAAATTGTTTGGAATGGAATGCAATGGAATGGAACGGAATGGAATGGAATGGAATGGAATCAACACGAATTTAATGAAATGGAGTGGAATGGAATGGAATGGAATCAACCCGAATGGAGTGGAGTGGAAAGGAATGGAATGGAATGGATTGGAATGGAACGGAACCAAAATGAATCTAATGGAATGGAATGGAATGGACTGGAATCAACCTAATTGGAAAGCAATGGAATGGAACAGAATGGAATCAACCAGAATGGAATGGAGTGGAATGGAATCAACCCGAATGGAATGGAATGGAATGGAAAAGAATGGAATCAAACCGAATGGAATGGAATGGAATGGAATGGAATCAACCCAAATGGAATGGAATGGAAAGGAATGGAATGGAATGGAATGGAATGGAATGGAATGGAATGGAATGGAATGGAATGGAATCAGCCCGAATGGAATGGAATGGAAAGTAATGGAATGGAATCAGCACGAATGGAATGGAATGGAATTGAATCAATGAGAATGGAATGGAATAAAATGGAATGGAATGGAATAAACGGGAATGGAATGGAAGGGAATTGAATGGAAAGGAATCAACCCGAATGGAATGGCATGAAATGGAATGGAAAGGAGTGGAATGGAATGGAATCAACCGGAATGGAATGGAATGGAATGGAATGGAATCAACACGAATGGAATGGAATGCAATGGAATGGAATGGAATGGAATGGAACGGAATCAACTCGAATGGAAAGGAATGGAATGGAATAGAATGGAGTGGAATGGAATCAACCCGAATGGAATGGATTGGAATGGAATGGAATGGAATGGATTGGAATGGAATGGAATCAACACGAAAGGAATGGAATGGAATGCAATGGAATGGAAACAACACGAATGGAATGGAATGGAGTGGAATGGAATGGAATGCAATGGAATGGAAACAACACGAATGGAATGGAATGTAATGGAATGGAATGGAATGGAATGAAATGGAATGGAAAAGAATGGAATCAAACCGAATGGAATGGAATGGAAAGGAATGGAAAAAACCCGAATGGAATCGATTGTAATGGAATGGAATGGAATGGAATGGAATAGAATCAACCCGAAGGGAATTCAATGGAATGCAATGGAATGGAATGTAATCAACCGGATTGGAATGGAATGGAATGGAATGGTAAGGATTCAATGCGAATGGAATGGAATGGAATGGAATGGAATGGAATGGCATGAAGTGGAATGGAATGGAATCAACCCGAATGGAATGCAATGGAAGGGAATGGAATGGAATGGAACGGAACGGAATCAAACCGAATGGAATGGATTGGAATGGAATGGAATCAACCCGAAAGGAATGGAATGCAGTGGAATGGATTGGAACAGTATCAACCCGAATGGAATGGAATGGACTAGAATGGAATGGAATCTATCCGAATGCAATGGAATGGAATGGAAAGGAATTGAATGGAAGCGAATGCAATGGAATGGAATGGAATGGAAGGGAATGGAATGCAATGGAATCAACACGAATGGAATAGAATGGAGGGGAATGGAATGGAATGGAATGCAATGCAATGGAATCAACCCGAATGGAATGGAATGGAATGGAATGGAATCAACCCGAATGGAATGGAATGGAATGGAATGGAACGGAATGGAATCAACCCGAATGGAATGGAATGGAATGGAAGGGAATCAACCCGAAAGAAATGGATGGCAATGGAATGGAATGGAATGGAATCCACCCGTATGGAATGTAATGGAATGCAATCAACTCGAATGGAATGGATTGCAATGGAATGGAATGGTATCAACCCGAATGGAATGGAATGCAATGGAATGGAATGGAATGGAATCAACCCGAAGGGAAGGGAATGGAAAGGAATGGAAGGGAATGGAATAGAATGCAAAGCACTCAACCAGATTGGAAAGGAATGCAATGGAATGGAATGGAATAGAACGCAAAGCAATCTACCAGAATGGAATGCAATGGAATGGAATGGAATGGAGTCAACCCGAATGGAATGGAATGGATTGGAATCAACTCGAATGGAATGGAATGCAATGGAATTGATTGGAATGGAAAGGAATGGAATGGAATGGAATGGAATGGAATGGAATGGAGTGGAATGGAGTGGAGAAAACTGAAATGTATGGAATGGAATGGAATGGAATGGAATAAACCCGAATGGAATGAAATGGAATGGAATGGCATGGAATGGAATGGAATGGAATGGAATGCAATGGAATCAAGCCGAATGGAATGGAATGGAATGGAATGGAATGGAATGGAATGGAATGAAACCGAATGGAATGGAATGGAATGGAATGGAATGAAACCGAATGGAATGGAATGGAATGGAATGGAAAGGAATCAACCCGAATAGAATGGATTGCAATGGAATGGAATGGAATGGAATCAACCCTAATGGAAGGGAATGGAATGGAATGGAATGGAATGGAATCCAAAGCAGTCAACCAGAATGGAATGGAATGGAATTGAATTGAACGGAATATAATGCAAAGCAATCAAACAGAATGGAATGGAATGGAATGGAATCAATCCGAATGGAATGGAAAAGATTGGAATCAACTCGAATGGAATGGAATGGAATGGAATGGAATGGAATGGAATCAGCACAAATGGAATGGAATGGAATCGAATGGAAATGAATGGAATGGAATGGAATGGAATGCAATTCAAGCAACCCGAATGGAATGGACTGGAATGCAATGGAATGGAATGCAATGGAATCAACCCCAATGGAACGGAATGGAGTGGAACTGAATGGAAAGGAATGGAATCTATCCGAATGGAATGGAATGGAATGGAATGGAATGGAATGGAATGGAATGGAATCAACCCGAAAGGAATGGAATGGAATGGATTGGAATGGAATAAAATCAACCCGATTGGAATGGAATGCAATGGAATGGAATGGAATGGAATCAACCCGAATGGAATGGAATGGAATGGAATGGAATGGAACGCAATCAACCCAAATGGAATAGAATGGAATGGAATGGAATGGAATGGAATGGAATGGAATGGAATGGAATGGATTCAATCAGAATGGAATGGAATGAATTGGAATCAACCCGAATGGAATGGAATGGTATTGATTGGAATGGAATGGAATGCAATGGAATGGAAAGGAATCAACCCGAATGGAATGGACGGCAATGGAATGGAATGGAATGGAATCAACCCGAATGGAATGGAATGGAATGGAATGGAATGGAATGGAATGGAATGGAATAGAATGCAAAGCACTCAACCAGAATGGAATGGAATTGAGTGGAATAGAATGGAAAGCAATCAACCAGAATGGAATGTAATGGAATGGAATGGATTGGAATGGAATCAACCTGAATGGAATGGAATGGTATGGAATGGAATGGAATTGAATCAACCTGAATGGAATAGACTCAACCTGAATGGAATGGAATGGAAAAGAATGGAATGGAATGGAATCAACCGGAATGGAATGGTATGGAATAGAATGGAAAGGAATGGAATGGAATGAAATCAACCCGAATGGAATGGAATGGAACGGAATGGAATAGAATGGAATGGAATCAACCTGAATGGAATGGAATGGAATGGAATGGCATGGAGTGGAATGAGATGGAATGGAATCAACCCGAATGGAATGCAATGGAATGGCATCAACCCGAATGGAATGGAATGGAATGAAATGGAACGGAATTAACCCAAATGCAATGAAACGGAATGGTATGGAATGGCATCAACCCGAATGGAATGGAATGGAATGGAATGGAATGGAATAGAATGGAATGGAATGGAATCAACCCAAATGGTTTGGAATGGAATGCAATGGAATGGAACGGAATGGAATGGAATGGAATGGAATCAACACGAATTTAATGAAATGGAGTGGAATGGAATGGAATGGTATCAACCCGAATGGAATGGAACGGAATGGAATGGAATGGAATGGAATGGAATGGAATCAACCCAAATGGTTTGGAATGGAATGCAATGGAATGGAACGGAATGGAATGGAATGGAATGGAATCAACACGAATTTAATGAAATGGAGTGGAATGGAATGGAATGGAATCAACCCGAATGGAGTGGAGTGGAAAGGAATGGAATGGAATGGATTGGAATGGAACGGAACCAAAATGAATCTAATGGAATGGAATGGAATGGACTGGAATCAACCTGATTGGAACGCAATGGAATGGAACAGAATGGAATCAACCAGAATGGAATGGAGTGGAATGGAATCAACCCGAATGGAATGGAATGGAATGGAAAAGAATGGAATCAAACCGAATGGAATGGAATGGAATGGAATGGAATCAACCCAAATGGAATGGAATGGAATGGAATGGAATGGAATGGAATGGAATGGAATGGAATGGAATGGAATCAGCCCGAATGGAATGGAATGGAAAGGAATGGAATGGAATCAGCACGAATGGAATGGAATGGAATTGAATCAATGAGAATGGAATGGAATAAAATGGAATGGAATGGAATAAACGGGAATGGAATGGAAGGGAATTGAATGGAAAGGAATTAACCCGAATGGAATGGCATGAAATGGAATGGAAAGGAATGGAATGGAATGGAATCAACCGGAATGGAATGGAATGGAATGGAATGGAATGGAGTGGAATCAACCAGAATGGAATGGAACGGAATGGAATGGAATGGAATGAAATGGAATGGAATAGAATCAACACGAAGGGAATTGAATGGAATGCAATGGAATGGAATGGAATCAACCGGATTGGAATGGAATGGAATGGAATGGAATGGAATGGAATGGAATGGAAAGGAATCAATGCGAATGGAATGGAATGGAATGGAATGGCATGAAGTGGAATGGAATGGAATCAACCCGAATGGAATGCAATGGAAGGGAATGGAATGGAATGGAACGGAACGGAATCAAACCGAATGGAATGGATTGGAATGGAATGGAATCAACCCGAAAGGAATGGAATGCAATGGAATGGATTGGAATGGTATCAACCCGAATGGAATGGAATGGACTAGAATGGAATGGAATCTATCCGAATGGAATGGAATGGAATGGAATGGAAAGGAATGGAATGGAAGCGAATGCAATGGAATGGAATGGAATGGAAGGGAATGGAATGGAATGGAATCAACACGAATGGAATAGATTGGAGGGGAATGGAATGGAATGGAATGCAATGCAATGGAATCAACCCGAATGGAATGGAATGGAATGGAATGAACCCGAATGGAATGGAATGGAATGGAATCAACTAGAATGGAATGGAATGGAATGGAATGGAATGGAATGGAATGGAATGGAATGGAATGGAATGGAATGGAATCAACCCGAATGGAATGGAATGGAATGGAAGGGAATCAACCCGAAAGAAATGGATGGCAATGGAATGGAATGGAATGGAATCCACCCGTATGGAATGTAATGGAATGGAATCAACTCGAATGGAATGGATTGCAATGGAACGGAATGGAATCACCCCGAATGGAATGGAACGCAATGGAATGGAATGGAATGGAATCAACCCGAATGGAAGGGAATGGAAAGGAATGGAAGGGAATGGAATAGAATGCAAAGCACTCAACCAGATTGGAAAGGAATGCAATGGAATGGAATGGAATAGAACGCAAAGCAATCTACCAGAATGGAATGCAATGGAATGGAATCAACCCGAATGGAATGGAATGGATTGGAATCAACTCGAATGGAATGGAATGGAACGGAATGGAATGGAATGGAATGGAGTCAACCCGAATGGAATGGAATGGATTGGAATCAACTCGAATGGAATGGAATGCAATGGAATTGATTGGAATGGAAAGGAATGGAATGGAATGGAATGGAGTGGAATGGAATGGAGAAAACCGAAGTGTATGGAATGGAATGGAATGGAATGGAATGGAATAAACCCGAATGGAATGAAATGGAATGGAATGGCATGGAATGGAATGGAATGGAATGCAATGGAATCAAGCCGAATGGAATGGAATGGAATGGAATGGAATGGAATGGAATGGAATCTAACCGAATGGAATGGAATGGAATGGAATGGAAAGGAATCAACCCGAATAGAATGGATTGCAATGGAATGGAATGGAATGGAATCAACCCAAATGGAAGGGAATTTAATGGAATGGTATGGAATGGAATGGAATCCAAAGCAGTCAACCAGAATGGAATGGAATGGAATTGAATTGAACGGAATAGAATGCAAAGCAATCAAACAGAATGGAATGGAATGGAATGGAATCAACCCGAATGGAATGGAATAGATTGGAATCAACTCGAATGGAATGGAATGGAATGGAATCAGCACAAATGGAATGGAATGGAATCGAATGGAAATGAATGGAATGGAATGGAATGCAATGCAAGCAACCCGAATGGAATGGACTGGAATGCAATGGAATGGAATGCAATGGAATCAACCCCAATGGAACGGAATGGAGTGGAACTGAATGGAAAGGAATGGAATCTATCCGAATGGAATGGAATGGAATGGAATGGAATTGAATGGAATGGAATGGAATATAATAAACCCGTTTGGAATGGAATGGTATGCAATGGAATGGAATGGAATGGAATCAACCCGAAAGGAATGGAATGGAATGGATTGGAATGGAATATAATCAACCCGATTGGAATGGAATGCAATGGAATGGAATGGAATGGAATCAACCCGAATGGAATGGAATGGAATGGAATGGAACGCAATCAACCCAAATGGAATAGAATGGAATGGAATGGAATGGAATGGAATGGAATGGAATGGAATGGAATGGAATGGAATGGAATGGAGTCAACCCGAATGGAATGGAATGGATTGGAATCAACCCGAATGGAATGGAATGGTATTGATTGGAATGGAATGGAATGGAATGGAATGGAAAGGAATCAACCCGAATGGAATGGACGGCAATGGAATGGAATGGAATGGAATCAACCCGAATGGAATGGACGGCAATGGAATGGAATGGAATGTAATGGAATGGAATGGAATAGAATGCAAAGCAGTCAACCAGAATGGAATGGAATTGAGTGGAATAGAATGCAAAGCAATCAACCTGAATGGAATGTAATGGAATGGAATGGATTGGAATGGAATCAACCTGAATGGAATGGAATGGAATGGTATGGAATGGAATGGAATTGAAACAACCTGAATGGAATGGACTCAACCTGAATGGAATGGAATCGAAAAGAATGGAATGGAATGGAATCAACCGGAATGGAATGGTATGGAATAGAATGGAAAGGAATGGAATGGAATGGAATCAACCCGAATGGAATGGAATGGAACGGAATGGAATAGAATGGAGTGGAATCAACCTGAATGGAATGGAATGGAATGGAATGGCATGGAGTGGAATGAGATGGAATGGAATCAACCCGAATGGAATGCAATGGAATGGCATCAACCCGAATGGAATGGAATGGAATGAAATGGAACGGAATTAACCCAAATGCAATGGAACGGAATGGTATGGAATGGTATCAACCCGAATGGAATGGAATGGAATGGAATGGAATGGAATGGAATGGAATGGAATGGAATCAACCCAAATGGTTTGGAATGGAATGCAATGGAATGGAACGGAATGGAATGGAATGGAATGGAATCAACACGAATTTAATGAAATGGAGTGGAATGGAATGGAATGGTATCAACCCGAATGGAATGGAACGGAATGGAATGGAATGGAATGGAATGGAATGGAATCAACCCAAATTGTTTGGAATGGAATGCAATGGAATGGAACGGAATGGAATGGAATGGAATGGAATCAACACGAATTTAATGAAATGGAGTGGAATGGAATGGAATGGAATCAACCCGAATGGAGTGGAGTGGAAAGGAATGGAATGGAATGGATTGGAATGGAACGGAACCAAAATGAATCTAATGGAATGGAATGGAATGGACTGGAATCAACCTAATTGGAACGCAATGGAATGGAACAGAATGGAATCAACCAGAATGGAATGGAGTGGAATGGAATCAACCCGAATGGAATGGAATGGAATGGAAAAGAATGGAATCAAACCGAATGGAATGGAATGGAATGGAATGGAATCAACCCAAATGGAATGGAATGGAAAGGAATGGAATGGAATGGAATGGAATGGAATGGAATGGAATCAGCCCGAATGGAATGGAATGGAAAGTAATGGAATGGAATCAGCACGAATGGAATGGAATGGAATTGAATCAATGAGAATGGAATGGAATAAAATGGAATGGAATGGAATAAACGGGAATGGAATGGAAGGGAATTGAATGGAAAGGAATCAACCCGAATGGAATGGCATGAAATGGAATGGAAAGGAGTGGAATGGAATGGAATCAACCGGAATGGAATGGAATGGAATGGAATGGAATCAACACGAATGGAATGGAATGCAATGGAATGGAATGGAATGGAATGGAACGGAATCAACTCGATTGGAAAGGAATGGAATGGAATAGAATGGAGTGGAATGGAATCAACCCGAATGGAATGGATTGGAATGGAATGGAATGGAATGGATTGGAATGGAATGGAATCAACACGAAAGGAATGGAATGGAATGCAATGGAATGGAAACAACACGAATGGAATGGAATGGAGTGGAATGGAATGGAATGCAATGGAATGGAAACAACACGAATGGAATGGAATGTAATGGAATGGAATGGAATGGAATGAAATGGAATGGAAAAGAATGGAATCAAACCGAATGGAATGGAATGGAAAGGAATGGAAAAAACCCGAATGGAATCGATTGTAATGGAATGGAATGGAATGGAATGGAATAGAATCAACCCGAAGGGAATTCAATGGAATGCAATGGAATGGAATGTAATCAACCGGATTGGAATGGAATGGAATGGAATGGTAAGGATTCAATGCGAATGGAATGGAATGGAATGGAATGGAATGGAATGGCATGAAGTGGAATGGAATGGAATCAACCCGAATGGAATGCAATGGAAGGGAATGGAATGGAATGGAACGGAACGGAATCAAACCGAATGGAATGGATTGGAATGGAATGGAATCAACCCGAAAGGAATGGAATGCAGTGGAATGGATTGGAATAGTATCAACCCGAATGGAATGGAATGGACTAGAATGGAATGGAATCTATCCGAATGGAATGGAATGGAATGGAAAGGAATTGAATGGAAGCGAATGCAATGGAATGGAATGGAATGGAAGGGAATGGAATGCAATGGAATCAACACGAATGGAATAGAATGGAGGGGAATGGAATGGAATGGAATGCAATGCAATGGAATCAACCCGAATGGAATGGAATGGAATGGAATGGAATCAACCCGAATGGAATGGAATGGAATGGAATCAACTCGAATGGAATGGAATGGAATGGAATGGAACGGAATGGAATCAACCCGAATGGAATGGAATGGAATGGAAGGGAATCAACCCGAAAGAAATGGATGGCAATGGAATGGAATGGAATGGAATCCACCCGTATGGAATGTAATGGAATGCAATCAACTCGAATGGAATGGATTGCAATGGAATGGAATGGTATCAACCCGAATGGAATGGAATGCAATGGAATGGAATGGAATGGAATCAACCCGAATGGAAGGGAATGGAAAGGAATGGAAGGGAATGGAATAGAATGCAAAGCACTCAACCAGATTGGAAAGGAATGCAATGGAATGGAATGGAATAGAACGCAAAGCAATCTACCAGAATGGAATGCAATGGAATGGAATGGAATGGAGTCAACCCGAATGGAATGGAATGGATTGGAATCAACTCGAATGGAATGGAATGCAATGGAATTGATTGGAATGGAAAGGAATGGAATGGAATGGAATGGAATGGAATGGAGTGGAATGGAGTGGAGAAAACAGAAATGTATGGAATGGAATGGAATGGAATGGAATAAACCCGAATGGAATGAAATGGAATGGAATGGAATGGAATGGAATGGAATGGAATGGAATGGAATGGAATGGAATGGAATGCAATGGAATCAAGCCGAATGGAATGGAATGGAATGGAATGGAATGGAATGGAATGGAATGGAATGCAATGAAACCGAATGGAATGGAATGGAATGGAATGGAATGAAACCGAATGGAATGGAATGGAATGGAATGGAAAGGAATCAACCCGAATAGAATGGATTGCAATGGAATGGAATGGAATGGAATCAACCCTAATGGAAGGGAATGGAATGGAATGGAATGGAATGGAATCCAAAGCAGTCAACCAGAATGGAATGGAATGGAATTGAATTGAACGGAATATAATGCAAAGCAATCAAACAGAATGGAATGGAATGGAATGGAATCAATCCGAATGGAATGGAAAAGATTGGAATCAACTCGAATGGAATGGAATGGAATGGAATGGAATGGAATGGAATCAGCACAAATGGAATGGAATGGAATCGAATGGAAATGAATGGAATGGAATGGAATGGAATGGAATGCAATTCAAGCAACCCGAATGGAATGGACTGGAATGCAATGGAATGGAATGCAATGGAATCAACCCCAATGGAACGGAATGGAGTGGAACTGAATGGAAAGGAATGGAATCTATCCGAATGGAATGGAATGGAATGGAATGGAATGGAATGGAATGGAATGGAATCAACCCGAAAGGAATGGAATGGAATGGATTGGAATGGAATAAAATCAACCCGATTGGAATGGAATGCAATGGAATGGAATGGAATGGAATCAACCCGAATGGAATGGAATGGAATGGAATGGAACGCAATCAACCCAAATGGAATAGAATGGAATGGAATGGAATGGAATGGAATGGAATGGAATGGAATGGAATGGAGTCAATCAGAATGGAATAGAATGGATTGGAATCAACCCGAATGGAATGGAATGGTATTGATTGGAATGGAATGGAATGCAATGGAATGGAAAGGAATCAACCCGAATGGAATGGACGGCAATGGAATGGAATGGAATGGAATCAACCCGAATGGAATGGAATGGAATGGAATGGAATGGAATGGAATGGAATGGAATGGAATGAAATGGAATAGAATGCAAAGCAGTCAACCAGAATGGAATGGAATTGAGTGGAATAGAATGGAAAGCAATCAACCAGAATGTAATGTAATGGAATGGAATGGATTGGAATGGAATCAACCTGAATGGAATGGAATGGTATGGAATGGAATGGAATTGAATCAACCTGAATGGAATAGACTCAACCTGAATGGAATGGAATGGAAAAGAATGGAATGGAATGGAATCAACCGGAATGGAATGGTATGGAATAGAATGGAAAGGAATGGAATGGAATGGAATCAACCCGAATGGAATGGAATGGAACGGAATGGAATAGAATGGAGTGGAATCAACCTGAATGGAATGGAATGGAATGGAATGGCATGGAGTGGAATGAGATGGAATGGAATCAACCCGAATGGAATGCAATGGAATGGCATCAACCCGAATGGAATGGAATGGAATGAAATGGAACGGAATTAACCCAAATGCAATGGAACGGAATGGTATGGAATGGCATCAACCCGAATGGAATGGAATGGAATGGAATGGAATGGAATAGAATGGAATGGAATGGAATGGAATCAACCCAAATGGTTTGGAATGGAATGGAACGGAATGGAATGGAATGGAATGGAATGGAATGGAATCAACCCAAATGGTTTGGAATGAAATGCAATGGAATGGAACGGAATGGAATGGAATGGAATGGAATCAACACGAATTTAATGAAATGGAGTGGAATGGAATGGAATGGAATCAACCCGAATGGAGTGGAGTGGAAAGGAATGGAATGGAATGGATTGGAATGGAACGGAACCAAAATGAATCTAATGGAATGGAATGGAATGGACTGGAATCAACCTGATTGGAACGCAATGGAATGGAACAGAATGGAATCAACCAGAATGGAATGGAGTGGAATGGAATCAACCCGAATGGAATGGAATGGAATGGAATGGAATGGAATGGAATGAACCCAAATGGAATGGAATGGAATGGAATGGAATGGAATGGAATGGAATGGAATGGAATCAGCCCGAATGGAATGGAATGGAAAGGAATGGAATGGAATCAGCACGAATGGAATGGAATGGAATTGAATCAATGAGAATGGAATGGAATAAAATGGAATGGAATGGAATAAACGGGAATGGAATGGAAGGGAATTGAATGGAAAGGAATTAACCCGAATGGAATGGCATGAAATGGAATGGAAAGGAATGGAATGGAATGGAATCAACCGGAATGGAATGGAATGGAATGGAATGGAATCAACACGAATGGAATGGAATGCAATGGAATGGAATGGAATCGAACGGAATCAACTCGAATGGAAAGGAATGGAATGGAATAGAAAGGAGTGGAATGGAATAAACCCGAATGGAATGGATTGGAATGGAATGGAATTGAATGGAGTGGAATGGAATGGAATCAACACGAAAGGAATGGAATGGAATGCAATGGAATGGAAACAACACGAATGGAATGGAATGGAGTGGAATGGAATGGAATGCAATGGAATAGAAACAACACGAATGGAATGGAATGGAATGGAATGGAATGGAATGGAATGGAATGGAATGAAATGGAATGGAAAAGAATGGAATCAAACCGAATGGAATGGAATGGAAAGGAATGGAAAAAACCCGAATGGAATGGATTGTAATGGAATGGAATGGAATGGAATGGAATAGAATCAACCCGAAGGGAATTCAATGGAATGCAATGGAATGGAATGGAATCAACCGGATTGGAATGGAATGGAATGGAATGGAAAGGAATCAATGCGAATGGAATGGAATGGAATGGAATGGAATGGAATGGCATGAAGTGGAATGGAATGGAATCAACCCGAATGGAATGCAATGGAAGGGAATGGAATGGAATGGAACGGAACGGAATCAAACCGAATGGAATGGATTGGCATGGAATGAAATCAACCCAAAAGGAATGGAATGCAGTGGAATGGATTGGAATAGTATCAACCCGAATGGAATGGAATGGAATGGAAGGGAATCAACGCGAAAGAAATGGATGGCAATGGAATGTAATGGAATGGAATCCACCCGTATGGAATGTAATGGAATGGAATCAACTCGAATGGAATGGATTGCAATGGAACGGAATGGAATCAACCCGAATGGAATGCAACGCAATGGAATGGAATGGAATGGAATCAACCCGAATGGAAGGGAATGGAAAGGAATGGTAGGGAATGGAATAGAATGCAAAGCACTCAACCAGATTGGAAAGGAATGCAATGGAATGGAATGGAATAGAACGCAAAGCAATCTACCAGAATGGAATGCAATGGAATGGAATCAACCCGAATGGAATGGAATGGATTGGAATCAACTCGAATGGAATGGAATGGAATGGAATGGAATGGAATGGAATGGAGTCAACCCGAATGGAATGGAATGGATTGGAATCAACTCGAATGGAATGGAATGCAATGGAATTGATTGGAATGGAAAGGAATGGAATGGAATGGAATGGAGTGGAATGGAGTGGAGAAAACCGAAGTGTATGGAATGGAATGGAATGGAATGGAATGGAATGGAATGGAATGGAATAAACCCGAATGGAATGAAATGGAATGGAATGGCATGGAATGGAATGGAATAGAATGGAATGGAATGGAATGGAATGGAATGGAATGCAATGGAATCAAGCCGAATGGAATGGAATGGAATGGAATGGAATGGAATGGAATGGAATGGAATGGAATCAAACCGAATGGAATGGAATGGAATGGAATGGAAAGGAATCAACCCGAATAGAATGGATTGCAATGGAATGGAATGGAATGGAATCAACCCAAATGGAAGGGAATTTAATGGAATGGTATGGAATGGAATGGAATCCAAAGCAGTCAACCAGAATGGAATGGAATGGAATTGAATTGAACGGAACAGAATGCAAAGCAATCAAACAGAATGGAATGGAATGGAATGGAATCAACCCGAATGGAATGGAATAGATTGGAACCAACTCGAATGGAATGGAATGGAATGGAATGGAATGGAATGGAATCAGCACAAATGGAATGGAATGGAATCGAATGGAAATGAATGGAATGGAATGGAATGGAATGCAATGCAAGCAACCCGAATGGAATGGACTGGAATGCAATGGAATGGAATGCAATGGAATCAACCCCAATGGAACGGAATGGAGTGGAACTGAATGGAAAGGAATGGAATCTATCCGAATGGAATCGAATGGAATGGAATGGAATTGAATGGAATGGAATGGAATATAATAAACCCGTTTGGAATGGAATGGAATGCAATGGAATGGAATGGAATGGAATCAACCCGAAAGGAATGGAATGGAATGGATTGGAATGGAATATAATCAACCCGATTGGAATGGAATGCAATGGAATGGAATGGAATGGAATCAACCCGAATGGAATGGAATGGAATGGAACGCAATCAACCCAAATGGAATAGAATGGAATGGAATGGAATGGAATGGAATGGAATGGAATGGAATGGAATGGAGTCAACCCGAATGGAATGGAATGGATTGGAATCAACCCGAATGGAATGGAATGGTATTGATTGGAATGGAATGGAATGGAATGGAATGGAAAGGAATCAACCCGAATGGAATGGACGGCAATGGAATGGAATGGAATGGAATCAACCCGAATGGAATGGAATGGAATGGAATGGAATGGAATGGAATGGAATAGAATGCAAAGCAGTCAACCAGAATGGAATGGAATTGAGTGGAATAGAATGCAAAGCAATCAACCTGAATGGAATGTAATGGAATGGAATGGATTGGAATGGAATCAACCTGAATGGAATGGAATGGAATGGTATGGAATGGAATGGAATTGAAACAACCTGAATGGAATGGACTCAAACTGAATGGAATGGAATCGAAAAGAATGGAATGGAATGGAATCAACCGGAATGGAATGGTATGGAATAGAATGGAAAGGAATGGAATGGAATGGAATCAACCCGAATGTAGTGGAATGGAACGGAATGGAATAGAATGGAATGGAATCAAACTGAATGGAATGGAATGGAATGGAATGGCATGGAGTGGAATGAGATGGAATGGAATCAACCCGAATGGAATGCAATGGAATGGCATCAACCCGAATGGAATGGAATGGAATGAAATGGAACGGAATTAACCCAAATGCAATGGAACGGAATGGTATGGAATGGTATCAACCCGAATGGAATGGAATGGAATGGAATGGAATGGAATGGAATGGAATGGAATCAACCCAAATGGTTTGGAATGGAATGCAATGGAATGGAACGGAATGGAATGGAATGGAATGGAATCAACACGAATTTAATGAAATGGAGTGGAATGGAATGGAATGGTATCAACCCGACTGGAATGGAACAGAATGGAATGGAATGGAATGGAATGGAATGGAATCAACCCAAATTGTTTAGAATGAAATGCAATGGAATGGAACGGAATGGAATGGAATGGAATGGAATCAACACGAATTTAATGAAATGGAGTGGAATGGAATGGAATGGAATCAACCCGAATGGATTGGAGTGGAAAGGAATGGAATGGAATGGATTGGAATGGAACGGAACCAAAATGAATCTAATGGAATGGAATGGAATGGACTGGAATCAACCTGATTGGAACGCAATGGAATGGAACAGAATGGAATCAACCAGAATGGAATGGAGTGGAATGGAATCAACCCGAATGGAATGGAATGGAATGGAAAAGAATGGAATCAAACCGAATGGAATGGAATGGAATGGAATGGAATCAACCCAAATGGAATGGAATGGAATGGAATGGAATGGAATGGAATGGAATGGAATGGAATGGAATCAGCCCGAATGGAATGGAATGGAAAGTAATAGAATGGAATCAGCACGAATGGAATGGAATGGAATTGAATCAATGAGAATGGAATGGAATAAAATGGAATGGAATGGAATAAACGCGAATGGAATGGAAGGGAATTGAATGGAAAGGAATCAACCCGAATGGAATGGCATGAAATGGAATGGAAAGGAATGGAATGGAATGGAATCAACCGGAATGGAATGGAATGGAATGGAATGGAATCAACACGAATGGAATGGAATGCAATGGAATGGAATGGAATGGAACGGAATCAACTCGAATGGAAAGGAATGGAATGGAATAGAATGGAGTGGAATGGAATCAACCCGAATGGAATGGATTGGAATGGAATGGAATGGAATGGATTGGAATGGAATGGAATCAACACGAAAGGAATGGAATGGAATGCAATGGAATGGAAACAACACGAATGGAATGGAATGGAGTGGAATGGAATGGAATGCAATGGAATGGAAACAACACGAATGGAATGGAATGGAATGGAATGGAATGGAATGAAATGGAATGGAAAAGAATGGAATCAAACCGAATGGAATGGAATGGAAAGGAATGGAAAAAACCCGAATGGAATCGATTGTAATGGAATGGAATGGAATGGAATGGAATAGAATCAACCCGAAGGGAATTCAATGGAATGCAATGGAATGGAATGTAATCAACCGGATTGGAATGGAATGGAATGGAATGGTAAGGATTCAATGCGAATGGAATGGAATGGAATGGAATGGAATGGAATGGAATGGCATGAAGTGGAATGGAATGGAATCAACCCGAATGGAATGCAATGGAAGGGAATGGAATGGAATGGAACGGAACGGAATCAAACCGAATGGAATGGATTGGAATGGAATGGAATCAACCCGAAAGGAATGGAATGCAGTGGAATGGATTGGAATAGTATCAACCCGAATGGAATGGAATGGACTAGAATGGAATGGAATCTATCCGAATGGAATGGAATGGAATGGAAAGGAATTGAATGGAAGCGAATGCAATGGAATGGAATGGAATGGAAGGGAATGGAATGCAATGGAATCAACACGAATGGAATAGAATGGAGGGGAATGGAATGGAATGGAATGCAATGCAATGGAATCAACCCGAATGGAATGGAATGGAATGGAATCAACCCGAATGGAATGGAATGGAATGGAATCAACTCGAATGGAATGGAATGGAATGGAATGGAACGGAATGGAATCAACCCGAATGGAATGGAATGGAATGGAAGGGAATCAACCCGAAAGAAATGGATGGCAATGGAATGGAATGGAATGGAATCCACCCGTATGGAATGTAATGGAATGCAATCAACTCGAATGGAATGGATTGCAATGGAATGGAATGGTATCAACCCGAATGGAATGGAATGCAATGGAATGGAATGGAATGGAATCAACCCGAATGGAAGGGAATGGAAAGGAATGGAAGGGAATGGAATAGAATGCAAAGCACTCAACCAGATTGGAAAGGAATGCAATGGAATGGAATGGAATAGAACGCAAAGCAATCTACCAGAATGGAATGCAATGGAATGGAATGGAATGGAGTCAACCCGAATGGAATGGAATGGATTGGAATCAACTCGAATGGAATGGAATGCAATGGAATTGATTGGAATGGAAAGGAATGGAATGGAATGGAATGGAATGGAATGGAGTGGAATGGAGTGGAGAAAACCGAAATGTATGGAATGGAATGGAATGGAATGGAATAAACCCGAATGGAATGAAATGGAATGGAATGGCATGGAATGGAATGGAATGGAATGGAATGGAATGGAATGGAATGGAATGGAATGCAATGGAATCAAGCCGAATGGAATGGAATGGAATGGAATGGAATGGAATGGAATGAAACCGAATGGAATGGAATGGAATGGAATGGAATGAAACCGAATGGAATGGAATGGAATGGAATGGAAAGGAATCAACCCGAATAGAATGGATTGCAATGGAATGGAATGGCATGGAATCAACCCTAATGGAAGGGAATGGAATGGAATGGAATGGAATGGAATCCAAAGCAGTCAACCAGAATGGAATGGAATGGAATGGAATTGAACGGAATAGAATGCAAAGCAATCAAACAGAATGGAATGGAATGGAATGGAATCGATCCGAATGGAATGGAAAAGATTGGAATCAACTCTAATGGAATGGAATGGAATGGAATGGAATGGAATGGAATGGAATGGAATCAGCACAAATGGAATGGAATGGAATCGAATGGAAATGAATGGAATGGAATGGAATGGAATGCAATTCAAGCAACCCGAATGGAATGGACTGGAATGCAATGGAATGGAATGCAATGGAATCAACCCCAATGGAACGGAATGGAGTGGAACTGAATGGAAAGGAATGGAATCTATCCGAATGGAATGGAATGGAATGGAATGGAATGGAATGGAATGGAATCAACCCGAAAGGAATGGAATGGAATGGATTGGAATGGAATAAAATCAACCCGATTGGAATGGAATGCAATGGAATGGAATGGAATGGAATCAACCCGAATGGAATGGAATGGAATGGAATGGAACGCAATCAACCCAAATGGAATAGAATGGAATGGAATGGAATGGAATGGAATGGAATGGAATGGAATGGAATGGAATGGAGTCAATCAGAATGGAAAGGAATGGATTGGAATCAACCCGAATGGAATGGAATGGTATTGATTGGAATGGAATGGAATGCAATGGAATGGAAAGGAATCAACCCGAATGGAATGGACGGCAATGGAATGGAATGGAATGGAATCAACCCGAATGGAATGGAATGGAATGGAATGGAATGGAATGGAATAGAATGCAAAGCAGTCAACCAGAATGGAATGGAATTGAGTGGAATAGAATGGAAACCAATCAACCAGAATGGAATGTAATGGAATGGAATGGATTGGAATGGAATCAACCTGAATGGAATGGAATGGTATGGAATGGAATGGAATTGAATCAACCTGAATGGAATAGACTCAACCTGAATGGAATGGAATGGAAAAGAATGGAATGGAATGGAATCAACCGGAATGGAATGGTATGGAATAGAATGGAAAGGAATGGAATGGAATGGAATCAACCCGAATGGAATGGAATGGAACGGAATGGAATAGAATGGAATGGAATCAACCTGAATGGAATGGAATGGAATGGAATGGAATGGCATGGAGTGGAATGAGATGGAATGGAATCAACCCGAATGGAATGCAATGGAATGGCATCAACCCGAATGGAATGGAATGGAATGAAATGGAACGGAATTAACCCAAATGCAATGGAACGGAATGGTATGGAATGGCATCAACCCGAATGGAATGGAATGGAATGGAATAGAATGGAATGGAATGGAATCAACCCAAATGGTTTGGAATGGAATGCAATGGAATGGAACGGAATGGAATGGAATGGAATGGAATCAACACGAATTTAATGAAATGGAGTGGAATGGAATGGAATGGTATCAACCCGAATGGAATGGAACGGAATGGAATGGAATGGAATGGAATGGAATGGAATCAACCCAAATGGTTTGGAATGGAATGCAATGGAATGGAACGGAATGGAATGGAATGGAATGGAATCAACACGAATTTAATGAAATGGAGTGGAATGGAATGGAATGGAATCAACCCGAATGGAGTGGAGTGGAAAGGAATGGAATGGAATGGATTGGAATGGAACGGAACCAAAATGAATCTAATGGAATGGAATGGAATGGACTGGAATCAACCTGATTGGAACGCAATGGAATGGAACAGAATGGAATCAACCAGAATGGAATGGAGTGGAATGGAATCATCCCGAATGGAATGGAATGGAATGGAATCAACTCGAATGGAATGGAATGGAATGGAATGGAACGGAATGGAATCAACCCGAATGGAATGGAATGGAATGGAAGGGAATCAACCCGAAAGAAATGGATGGCAATGGAATGGAATGGAATGGAATCCACCCGTATGGAATGTAATGGAATGCAATCAACTCGAATGGAATGGATTGCAATGGAATGGAATGGTATCAACCCGAATGGAATGGAATGCAATGGAATGGAATGGAATGGAATCAACCCGAATGGAAGGGAATGGAAAGGAATGGAAGGGAATGGAATAGAATGCAAAGCACTCAACCAGATTGGAAAGGAATGCAATGGAATGGAATGGAATAGAACGCAAAGCAATCTACCAGAATGGAATGCAATGGAATGGAATGGAATGGAGTCAACCCGAATGGAATGGAATGGATTGGAATCAACTCGAATGGAATGGAATGCAATGGAATTGATTGGAATGGAAAGGAATGGAATGGAATGGAATGGAATGGAATGGAGTGGAATGGAGTGGAGAAAACAGAAATGTATGGAATGGAATGGAATGGAATGGAATAAACCCGAATGGAATGAAATGGAATGGAATGGAATGGAATGGAATGGAATGGAATGGAATGGAATGCAATGGAATCAAGCCGAATGGAATGGAATGGAATGGAATGGAATGGAATGGAATGGAATGGAATGCAATGAAACCGAATGGAATGGAATGGAATGGAATGGAATGAAACCGAATGGAATGGAATGGAATGGAATGGAAAGGAATCAACCCGAATAGAATGGATTGCAATGGAATGGAATGGAATGGAATCAACCCTAATGGAAGGGAATGGAATGGAATGGAATGGAATGGAATCCAAAGCAGTCAACCAGAATGGAATGGAATGGAATTGAATTGAACGGAATATAATGCAAAGCAATCAAACAGAATGGAATGGAATGGAATGGAATCAATCCGAATGGAATGGAAAAGATTGGAATCAACTCGAATGGAATGGAATGGAATGGAATGGAATGGAATGGAATCAGCACAAATGGAATGGAATGGAATCGAATGGAAATGAATGGAATGGAATGGAATGGAATGGAATGCAATTCAAGCAACCCGAATGGAATGGACTGGAATGCAATGGAATGGAATGCAATGGAATCAACCCCAATGGAACGGAATGGAGTGGAACTGAATGGAAAGGAATGGAATCTATCCGAATGGAATGGAATGGAATGGAATGGAATGGAATGGAATGGAATGGAATCAACCCGAAAGGAATGGAATGGAATGGATTGGAATGGAATAAAATCAACCCGATTGGAATGGAATGCAATGGAATGGAATGGAATGGAATCAACCCGAATGGAATGGAATGGAATGGAATGGAACGCAATCAACCCAAATGGAATAGAATGGAATGGAATGGAATGGAATGGAATGGAATGGAATGGAATGGAGTCAATCAGAATGGAATAGAATGGATTGGAATCAACCCGAATGGAATGGAATGGTATTGATTGGAATGGAATGGAATGCAATGGAATGGAAAGGAATCAACCCGAATGGAATGGACGGCAATGGAATGGAATGGAATGGAATCAACCCGAATGGAATGGAATGGAATGGAATGGAATGGAATGGAATGGAATGGAATGGAATGAAATGGAATAGAATGCAAAGCAGTCAACCAGAATGGAATGGAATTGAGTGGAATAGAATGGAAAGCAATCAACCAGAATGTAATGTAATGGAATGGAATGGATTGGAATGGAATCAACCTGAATGGAATGGAATGGTATGGAATGGAATGGAATTGAATCAACCTGAATGGAATAGACTCAACCTGAATGGAATGGAATGGAAAAGAATGGAATGGAATGGAATCAACCGGAATGGAATGGTATGGAATAGAATGGAAAGGAATGGAATGGAATGGAATCAACCCGAATGGAATGGAATGGAACGGAATGGAATAGAATGGAGTGGAATCAACCTGAATGGAATGGAATGGAATGGAATGGCATGGAGTGGAATGAGATGGAATGGAATCAACCCGAATGGAATGCAATGGAATGGCATCAACCCGAATGGAATGGAATGGAATGAAATGGAACGGAATTAACCCAAATGCAATGGAACGGAATGGTATGGAATGGCATCAACCCGAATGGAATGGAATGGAATGGAATGGAATGGAATAGAATGGAATGGAATGGAATGGAATCAACCCAAATGGTTTGGAATGGAATGGAACGGAATGGAATGGAATGGAATGGAATGGAATGGAATCAACCCAAATGGTTTGGAATGAAATGCAATGGAATGGAACGGAATGGAATGGAATGGAATGGAATCAACACGAATTTAATGAAATGGAGTGGAATGGAATGGAATGGAATCAACCCGAATGGAGTGGAGTGGAAAGGAATGGAATGGAATGGATTGGAATGGAACGGAACCAAAATGAATCTAATGGAATGGAATGGAATGGACTGGAATCAACCTGATTGGAACGCAATGGAATGGAACAGAATGGAATCAACCAGAATGGAATGGAGTGGAATGGAATCAACCCGAATGGAATGGAATGGAATGGAATGGAATGGAATGGAATGAACCCAAATGGAATGGAATGGAATGGAATGGAATGGAATGGAATGGAATGGAATGGAATCAGCCCGAATGGAATGGAATGGAAAGGAATGGAATGGAATCAGCACGAATGGAATGGAATGGAATTGAATCAATGAGAATGGAATGGAATAAAATGGAATGGAATGGAATAAACGGGAATGGAATGGAAGGGAATTGAATGGAAAGGAATTAACCCGAATGGAATGGCATGAAATGGAATGGAAAGGAATGGAATGGAATGGAATCAACCGGAATGGAATGGAATGGAATGGAATGGAATCAACACGAATGGAATGGAATGCAATGGAATGGAATGGAATCGAACGGAATCAACTCGAATGGAAAGGAATGGAATGGAATAGAAAGGAGTGGAATGGAATAAACCCGAATGGAATGGATTGGAATGGAATGGAATTGAATGGAGTGGAATGGAATGGAATCAACACGAAAGGAATGGAATGGAATGCAATGGAATGGAAACAACACGAATGGAATGGAATGGAGTGGAATGGAATGGAATGCAATGGAATAGAAACAACACGAATGGAATGGAATGGAATGGAATGGAATGGAATGGAATGGAATGGAATGAAATGGAATGGAAAAGAATGGAATCAAACCGAATGGAATGGAATGGAAAGGAATGGAAAAAACCCGAATGGAATGGATTGTAATGGAATGGAATGGAATGGAATGGAATAGAATCAACCCGAAGGGAATTCAATGGAATGCAATGGAATGGAATGGAATCAACCGGATTGGAATGGAATGGAATGGAATGGAAAGGAATCAATGCGAATGGAATGGAATGGAATGGAATGGAATGGAATGGCATGAAGTGGAATGGAATGGAATCAACCCGAATGGAATGCAATGGAAGGGAATGGAATGGAATGGAACGGAACGGAATCAAACCGAATGGAATGGATTGGCATGGAATGAAATCAACCCAAAAGGAATGGAATGCAGTGGAATGGATTGGAATAGTATCAACCCGAATGGAATGGAATGGAATGGAAGGGAATCAACGCGAAAGAAATGGATGGCAATGGAATGTAATGGAATGGAATCCACCCGTATGGAATGTAATGGAATGGAATCAACTCGAATGGAATGGATTGCAATGGAACGGAATGGAATCAACCCGAATGGAATGCAACGCAATGGAATGGAATGGAATGGAATCAACCCGAATGGAAGGGAATGGAAAGGAATGGTAGGGAATGGAATAGAATGCAAAGCACTCAACCAGATTGGAAAGGAATGCAATGGAATGGAATGGAATAGAACGCAAAGCAATCTACCAGAATGGAATGCAATGGAATGGAATCAACCCGAATGGAATGGAATGGATTGGAATCAACTCGAATGGAATGGAATGGAATGGAATGGAATGGAATGGAATGGAATGGAGTCAACCCGAATGGAATGGAATGGATTGGAATCAACTCGAATGGAATGGAATGCAATGGAATTGATTGGAATGGAAAGGAATGGAATGGAATGGAATGGAGTGGAATGGAGTGGAGAAAACCGAAGTGTATGGAATGGAATGGAATGGAATGGAATGGAATGGAATGGAATGGAATAAACCCGAATGGAATGAAATGGAATGGAATGGCATGGAATGGAATGGAATAGAATGGAATGGAATGGAATGGAATGGAATGGAATGCAATGGAATCAAGCCGAATGGAATGGAATGGAATGGAATGGAATGGAATGGAATGGAATGGAATGGAATCAAACCGAATGGAATGGAATGGAATGGAATGGAAAGGAATCAACCCGAATAGAATGGATTGCAATGGAATGGAATGGAATGGAATCAACCCAAATGGAAGGGAATTTAATGGAATGGTATGGAATGGAATGGAATCCAAAGCAGTCAACCAGAATGGAATGGAATGGAATTGAATTGAACGGAACAGAATGCAAAGCAATCAAACAGAATGGAATGGAATGGAATGGAATCAACCCGAATGGAATGGAATAGATTGGAACCAACTCGAATGGAATGGAATGGAATGGAATGGAATGGAATGGAATCAGCACAAATGGAATGGAATGGAATCGAATGGAAATGAATGGAATGGAATGGAATGGAATGCAATGCAAGCAACCCGAATGGAATGGACTGGAATGCAATGGAATGGAATGCAATGGAATCAACCCCAATGGAACGGAATGGAGTGGAACTGAATGGAAAGGAATGGAATCTATCCGAATGGAATCGAATGGAATGGAATGGAATTGAATGGAATGGAATGGAATATAATAAACCCGTTTGGAATGGAATGGAATGCAATGGAATGGAATGGAATGGAATCAACCCGAAAGGAATGGAATGGAATGGATTGGAATGGAATATAATCAACCCGATTGGAATGGAATGCAATGGAATGGAATGGAATGGAATCAACCCGAATGGAATGGAATGGAATGGAACGCAATCAACCCAAATGGAATAGAATGGAATGGAATGGAATGGAATGGAATGGAATGGAATGGAATGGAATGGAGTCAACCCGAATGGAATGGAATGGATTGGAATCAACCCGAATGGAATGGAATGGTATTGATTGGAATGGAATGGAATGGAATGGAATGGAAAGGAATCAACCCGAATGGAATGGACGGCAATGGAATGGAATGGAATGGAATCAACCCGAATGGAATGGAATGGAATGGAATGGAATGGAATGGAATGGAATAGAATGCAAAGCAGTCAACCAGAATGGAATGGAATTGAGTGGAATAGAATGCAAAGCAATCAACCTGAATGGAATGTAATGGAATGGAATGGATTGGAATGGAATCAACCTGAATGGAATGGAATGGAATGGTATGGAATGGAATGGAATTGAAACAACCTGAATGGAATGGACTCAAACTGAATGGAATGGAATCGAAAAGAATGGAATGGAATGGAATCAACCGGAATGGAATGGTATGGAATAGAATGGAAAGGAATGGAATGGAATGGAATCAACCCGAATGTAGTGGAATGGAACGGAATGGAATAGAATGGAATGGAATCAAACTGAATGGAATGGAATGGAATGGAATGGCATGGAGTGGAATGAGATGGAATGGAATCAACCCGAATGGAATGCAATGGAATGGCATCAACCCGAATGGAATGGAATGGAATGAAATGGAACGGAATTAACCCAAATGCAATGGAACGGAATGGTATGGAATGGTATCAACCCGAATGGAATGGAATGGAATGGAATGGAATGGAATGGAATGGAATGGAATCAACCCAAATGGTTTGGAATGGAATGCAATGGAATGGAACGGAATGGAATGGAATGGAATGGAATCAACACGAATTTAATGAAATGGAGTGGAATGGAATGGAATGGTATCAACCCGACTGGAATGGAACAGAATGGAATGGAATGGAATGGAATGGAATGGAATCAACCCAAATTGTTTAGAATGAAATGCAATGGAATGGAACGGAATGGAATGGAATGGAATGGAATCAACACGAATTTAATGAAATGGAGTGGAATGGAATGGAATGGAATCAACCCGAATGGATTGGAGTGGAAAGGAATGGAATGGAATGGATTGGAATGGAACGGAACCAAAATGAATCTAATGGAATGGAATGGAATGGACTGGAATCAACCTGATTGGAACGCAATGGAATGGAACAGAATGGAATCAACCAGAATGGAATGGAGTGGAATGGAATCAACCCGAATGGAATGGAATGGAATGGAAAAGAATGGAATCAAACCGAATGGAATGGAATGGAATGGAATGGAATCAACCCAAATGGAATGGAATGGAATGGAATGGAATGGAATGGAATGGAATGGAATGGAATGGAATCAGCCCGAATGGAATGGAATGGAAAGTAATAGAATGGAATCAGCACGAATGGAATGGAATGGAATTGAATCAATGAGAATGGAATGGAATAAAATGGAATGGAATGGAATAAACGCGAATGGAATGGAAGGGAATTGAATGGAAAGGAATCAACCCGAATGGAATGGCATGAAATGGAATGGAAAGGAATGGAATGGAATGGAATCAACCGGAATGGAATGGAATGGAATGGAATGGAATCAACACGAATGGAATGGAATGCAATGGAATGGAATGGAATGGAACGGAATCAACTCGAATGGAAAGGAATGGAATGGAATAGAATGGAGTGGAATGGAATCAACCCGAATGGAATGGATTGGAATGGAATGGAATGGAATGGATTGGAATGGAATGGAATCAACACGAAAGGAATGGAATGGAATGCAATGGAATGGAAACAACACGAATGGAATGGAATGGAGTGGAATGGAATGGAATGCAATGGAATGGAAACAACACGAATGGAATGGAATGGAATGGAATGGAATGGAATGAAATGGAATGGAAAAGAATGGAATCAAACCGAATGGAATGGAATGGAAAGGAATGGAAAAAACCCGAATGGAATCGATTGTAATGGAATGGAATGGAATGGAATGGAATAGAATCAACCCGAAGGGAATTCAATGGAATGCAATGGAATGGAATGTAATCAACCGGATTGGAATGGAATGGAATGGAATGGTAAGGATTCAATGCGAATGGAATGGAATGGAATGGAATGGAATGGAATGGAATGGCATGAAGTGGAATGGAATGGAATCAACCCGAATGGAATGCAATGGAAGGGAATGGAATGGAATGGAACGGAACGGAATCAAACCGAATGGAATGGATTGGAATGGAATGGAATCAACCCGAAAGGAATGGAATGCAGTGGAATGGATTGGAATAGTATCAACCCGAATGGAATGGAATGGACTAGAATGGAATGGAATCTATCCGAATGGAATGGAATGGAATGGAAAGGAATTGAATGGAAGCGAATGCAATGGAATGGAATGGAATGGAAGGGAATGGAATGCAATGGAATCAACACGAATGGAATAGAATGGAGGGGAATGGAATGGAATGGAATGCAATGCAATGGAATCAACCCGAATGGAATGGAATGGAATGGAATCAACCCGAATGGAATGGAATGGAATGGAATCAACTCGAATGGAATGGAATGGAATGGAATGGAACGGAATGGAATCAACCCGAATGGAATGGAATGGAATGGAAGGGAATCAACCCGAAAGAAATGGATGGCAATGGAATGGAATGGAATGGAATCCACCCGTATGGAATGTAATGGAATGCAATCAACTCGAATGGAATGGATTGCAATGGAATGGAATGGTATCAACCCGAATGGAATGGAATGCAATGGAATGGAATGGAATGGAATCAACCCGAATGGAAGGGAATGGAAAGGAATGGAAGGGAATGGAATAGAATGCAAAGCACTCAACCAGATTGGAAAGGAATGCAATGGAATGGAATGGAATAGAACGCAAAGCAATCTACCAGAATGGAATGCAATGGAATGGAATGGAATGGAGTCAACCCGAATGGAATGGAATGGATTGGAATCAACTCGAATGGAATGGAATGCAATGGAATTGATTGGAATGGAAAGGAATGGAATGGAATGGAATGGAATGGAATGGAGTGGAATGGAGTGGAGAAAACCGAAATGTATGGAATGGAATGGAATGGAATGGAATAAACCCGAATGGAATGAAATGGAATGGAATGGCATGGAATGGAATGGAATGGAATGGAATGGAATGGAATGGAATGGAATGGAATGCAATGGAATCAAGCCGAATGGAATGGAATGGAATGGAATGGAATGGAATGGAATGAAACCGAATGGAATGGAATGGAATGGAATGGAATGAAACCGAATGGAATGGAATGGAATGGAATGGAAAGGAATCAACCCGAATAGAATGGATTGCAATGGAATGGAATGGCATGGAATCAACCCTAATGGAAGGGAATGGAATGGAATGGAATGGAATGGAATCCAAAGCAGTCAACCAGAATGGAATGGAATGGAATTGAATTGAACGGAATAGAATGCAAAGCAATCAAACAGAATGGAATGGAATGGAATGGAATCGATCCGAATGGAATGGAAAAGATTGGAATCAACTCTAATGGAATGGAATGGAATGGAATGGAATGGAATGGAATGGAATGGAATGGAATCAGCACAAATGGAATGGAATGGAATCGAATGGAAATGAATGGAATGGAATGGAATGGAATGCAATTCAAGCAACCCGAATGGAATGGACTGGAATGCAATGGAATGGAATGCAATGGAATCAACCCCAATGGAACGGAATGGAGTGGAACTGAATGGAAAGGAATGGAATCTATCCGAATGGAATGGAATGGAATGGAATGGAATGGAATGGAATGGAATGGAATCAACCCGAAAGGAATGGAATGGAATGGATTGGAATGGAATAAAATCAACCCGATTGGAATGGAATGCAATGGAATGGAATGGAATGGAATCAACCCGAATGGAATGGAATGGAATGGAATGGAACGCAATCAACCCAAATGGAATAGAATGGAATGGAATGGAATGGAATGGAATGGAATGGAATGGAATGGAATGGAATGGAATGGAATGGAGTCAATCAGAATGGAAAGGAATGGATTGGAATCAACCCGAATGGAATGGAATGGTATTGATTGGAATGGAATGGAATGCAATGGAATGGAAAGGAATCAACCCGAATGGAATGGACGGCAATGGAATGGAATGGAATGGAATCAACCCGAATGGAATGGAATGGAATGGAATGGAATGGAATGGAATAGAATGCAAAGCAGTCAACCAGAATGGAATGGAATTGAGTGGAATAGAATGGAAACCAATCAACCAGAATGGAATGTAATGGAATGGAATGGATTGGAATGGAATCAACCTGAATGGAATGGAATGGTATGGAATGGAATGGAATTGAATCAACCTGAATGGAATAGACTCAACCTGAATGGAATGGAATGGAAAAGAATGGAATGGAATGGAATCAACCGGAATGGAATGGTATGGAATAGAATGGAAAGGAATGGAATGGAATGGAATCAACCCGAATGGAATGGAATGGAACGGAATGGAATAGAATGGAATGGAATCAACCTGAATGGAATGGAATGGAATGGAATGGCATGGAGTGGAATGAGATGGAATGGAATCAACCCGAATGGAATGCAATGGAATGGCATCAACCCGAATGGAATGGAATGGAATGAAATGGAACGGAATTAACCCAAATGCAATGGAACGGAATGGTATGGAATGGCATCAACCCGAATGGAATGGAATGGAATGGAATAGAATGGAATGGAATGGAATCAACCCAAATGGTTTGGAATGGAATGCAATGGAATGGAACGGAATGGAATGGAATGGAATGGAATCAACACGAATTTAATGAAATGGAGTGGAATGGAATGGAATGGTATCAACCCGAATGGAATGGAACGGAATGGAATGGAATGGAATGGAATGGAATGGAATCAACCCAAATGGTTTGGAATGGAATGCAATGGAATGGAACGGAATGGAATGGAATGGAATGGAATCAACACGAATTTAATGAAATGGAGTGGAATGGAATGGAATGGAATCAACCCGAATGGAGTGGAGTGGAAAGGAATGGAATGGAATGGATTGGAATGGAACGGAACCAAAATGAATCTAATGGAATGGAATGGAATGGACTGGAATCAACCTGATTGGAACGCAATGGAATGGAACAGAATGGAATCAACCAGAATGGAATGGAGTGGAATGGAATCATCCCGAATGGAATGGAATGGAATGGAAAAGAATGGAATCAAACCGAATGGAATGGAATGGAATGGAATGGAATCAACCCAAATGGAATGGAATGGAATGGAATGGAATGGAATGGAATGGAATGGAATCAGCCCGAATGGAATGGAATGGAAAGGAATGGAATGGAATCAGCACGAATGGAATGGAATGGAATTGAATCAATGAGAATGGAATGGAATAAAATGGAATGGAATGGAATAAACTGGAATGGAATGGAAGGGAATTGAATGGAAAGGAATTAACCCGAATGGAATGGCATGAAATGGAATGGAAAGGAATGGAATGGAATGGAATCAACAGGAATGGAATGGAATGGAATGGAATGGAATGGAATCAACACGAATGGAATGGAATGCAATGGAATGGAATGGAATCGAACGGAATCAACTCGAATGGAAAGGAATGGAATGGAATAGAAAGGAGTGGAATGGAATAAACCCGAATGGAATGGATTGGAATGGAATGGAATTGAATGGAGTGGAATGGAATGGAATCAACACGAAAGGAATGGAATGGAATGCAATGGAATGGAATGGAAACAACACGAATGGAATGGAATGGAGTGGAATGGAATGGAATGCAATGGAATGGAAACAACACGAATGGAATGGAATGGAATGGAATGGAATGGAATGGAATGGAATGGAATGAAATGGAATGGAAAAGAATGGAATCAAACCGAATGGAATGGAATGGAAAGGAATGGAAAAAACCCGAATGGAATGGATTGTAATGGAATGGAATGGAATGGAATGGAATAGAATCAACCCGAAGGGAATTCAATGGAATGCAATGGAATGGAATGGAATCAACCGGATTGGAATGGAATGGAATGGAATGGAAAGGAATCAATGCGAATGGAATGGAATCGAATGGAATGGAATGGAATGGCATGAAGTGGAATGTAATGGAATCAACACGAATGGAATGCAATGGAAGGGAATGGAATGGAATGGAACGGAACGGAATCAAACCGAATGGAATGGATTGGAATGGAATGGAA
Organism: Pan paniscus; assembly: GCF_029289425.2. Taxonomy (NCBI): domain Eukaryota; kingdom Metazoa; phylum Chordata; class Mammalia; order Primates; family Hominidae; genus Pan; species Pan paniscus. The sequence continues at coordinate 16,736,368 of NC_073265.2, forward strand.
TCAACCCAAAAGGAATGGAATGCAGTGGAATGGATTGGAATAGTATCAACCCGAATGGAATGGAATGGAATGGAAGGGAATCAACCCGAAAGAAATGGATGGCAATGGAATGGAATGGAATGGAATCCACCCGTATGGAATGTAATGGAATGGAATCAACTCGAATGGAATGGATTGCAATGGAACGGAATGGAATCAACCCGAATGGAATGCAACGCAATGGAATGGAATGGAATGGAATCAACCCGAATGGAAGGGAATGGAAAGGAATGGAAGGGAATGGAATAGAATGCAAAGCACTCAACCAGATTGGAAAGGAATGCAATGGAATGGAATGGAATAGAACGCAAAGCAATCTACCAGAATGGAATGCAATGGAATGGAATCAACCCGAATGGAATGGAATGGATTGGAATCAACTCGAATGGAATGGAATGGAATGGAATGGAATGGAATGGAGTCAACCCGAATGGAATGGAATGGATTGGAATCAACTCGAATGGAATGGAATGCAATGGAATTGATTGGAATGGAAAGGAATGGAATGGAATGGAATGGAGTGCAATGGAGTGGAGAAAACCGAAGTGTATGGAATGGAATGGAATGGAATGGAATGGAATGGAATGGAATGGAATAAACCCGAATGGAATGAAATGGAATGGAATGGCATGGAATGGAATGGAATAGAATGGAATGGAATGGAATGGAATGGAATGGAATGCAATGGAATCAAGCCGAATGGAATGGAATGGAATGGAATGGAATGGAATGGAATGGAATGGAATGGAATGGAATCAAACCGAATGGAATGGAATGGAATGGAATGGAAAGGAATCAACCCGAATAGAATGGATTGCAATGGAATGGAATGGAATGGAATCAACCCAAATGGAAGGGATTTTAATGGAATGGTATGGAATGGAATGGAATCCAAAGCAGTCAACCAGAATGGAATGGAATGGAATTGAATTGAACGGAATAGAATGCAAAGCAATCAAACAGAATGGAATGGAATGGAATGGAATCAACCCGAATGGAATGGAATAGATTGGAAACAACTCGAATGGAATGGAATGGAATGGAATGGAATGGAATCAGCACAAATGGAATGGAATGGAATCGAATGGAAATGAATGGAATGGAATGGAATGGAATGCAAAGCAAGCAACCCGAATGGAATGGACTGGAATGCAATGGAATGGAATGCAATGGAATCAAACCCAATGGAACGGAATGGAGTGGAACTGAATGGAAAGGAATGGAATCTATCCGAATGGAATCGAATGGAATGGAATGGAATTGAATGGAATGGAATGGAATATAATAAACCCGTTTGGAATGGAATGGAATGCAATGGAATGGAATGGAATGGAATCAACCCGAAAGGAATGGAATGGAATGGATTGGAATGGAATATAATCAACCCGATTGGAATGGAATGCAATGGAATGGAATGGAATGGAATCAACCCGAATGGAATGGAATGGAATGGAATGGAACGCAATCAACCCAAATGGAATAGAATGGAATGGAATGGAATGGAATGGAATGGAATGGAATGGAGTCAACCCGAATGGAATGGAATGGATTGGAATCAACCCGAATGGAATGGAATGGTATTGATTGGAATGGAATGGAATGGAATGGAATGGAAAGGAATCAACCCGAATGGAATGGACGGCAATGGAATGGAATGGAATGGAATCAACCCGAATGGAATGGAATGGAATGGAATGGAATGGAATGGAATGGAGTGGAATAGAATGCAAAGCAGTCAACCAGAATGGAATGGAATTGAGTGGAATAGAATGCAAAGCAATCAACCTGAATGGAATGTAATGGAATGGAATGGATTGGAATGGAATCAACCTGAATGGAATGGAATGGAATGGTATGGAATGGAATGGAATTGAAACAACCTGAATGGAATGGACTCAACCTGAATGGAATGGAATCGAAAAGAATGGAATGGAATGGAATCAACCGGAATGGAATGGTATGGAATAGAATGGAAAGGAATGGAATGGAATGGAATCAACCCGAATGGAATGGAATGGCATCAACTCGAATGTAATGGAATGGAACGGAATGGAATAGAATGGAATGGAATCAACCTGAATGGAATGGAATGGAATGGAATGGCATGGAGTGGAATGAGATGGAATGGAATCAACCCGAATGGAATGCAATGGAATGGCATCAACCCGAATGGAATGGAATGGAATGAAATGGAACGGAATTAACCCAAATGCAATGGAACGGAATGGTATGGAATGGTATCAACCCGAATGGAATGGAATGGAATGGAATGGAATGGAATGGAATGGAATGGAATCAACCCAAATGGTTTGGAATGGAATGCAATGGAATGGAACGGAATGGAATGGAATGGAATGGAATCAACACGAATTTAATGAAATGGAGTGGAATGGAATGGAATGGTATCAACCCGAATGGAATGGAACAGAATGGAATGGAATGGAATGGAATGGAATGGAATGGAATCAACCCAAATTGTTTGGAATGAAATGCAATGGAATGGAACGGAATGGAATGGAATGGAATGGAATCAACACGAATTTAATGAAATGGAGTGGAATGGAATGGAATGGAATCAACCCGAATGGAGTGGAGTGGAAAGGAATGGAATGGAATGGATTGGAATGGAACGGAACCAAAATGAATCTAATGGAATGGAATGGAATGGACTGGAATCAACCTGATTGGAACGCAATGGAATGGAACAGAATGGAATCAACCAGAATGGAATGGAGTGGAATGGAATCAACCCGAATGGAATGGAATGGAATGGAAAAGAATGGAATCAAACCGAATGGAATGGAATGGAATGGAATGGAATCAACCCAAATGGAATGGAATGGAATGGAATGGAATGGAATGGAATGGAATGGAATGGAATGGAATGGAATGGAATGGAATGGAATGGAATCAGCCCGAATGGAATGGAATGGAAAGTAATGGAATGGAATCAGCACGAATGGAATGGAATGGAATTGAATCAATGAGAATGGAATGGAATAAAATGGAATGGAATGGAATAAACGCGAATGGAATGGAATAAAATGGAATGGAATGGAATAAACGCGAATGGAATGGAAGGGAATTGAATGGAAAGGAATCAACCCGAATGGAATGGCATGAAATGGAATGGAAAGGAATGGAATGGAATGGAATCAACCGGAATGGAATGGAATGGAATGGAATGGAATCAACACGAATGGAATGGAATGCAATGGAATGGAATGGAATGGAACGGAATCAACTCGAATGGAAAGGAATGGAATGGAATAGAATGGAGTGGAATGGAATCAACCCGAATGGAATGGATTGGAATGGAATGGAATGGAATGGATTGGAATGGAATGGAATCAACACGAAAGGAATGGAATGGAATGCAATGGAATGGAAACAACACGAATGGAATGGAATGGAGTGGAATGGAATGGAATGCAATGGAATGGAAACAACACGAATGGAATGGAATGGAATGGAATGGAATGGAATGGAATGAAATGGAATGGAAAAGAATGGAATCAAACCGAATGGAATGGAATGGAAAGGAATGGAAAAAACCCGAATGGAATCGATTGTAATGGAATGGAATGGAATGGAATGGAATAGAATCAACCCGAAGGGAATTCAATGGAATGCAATGGAATGGAATGTAATCAACCGGATTGAATGGAATGGAATGGAATGGAAACGATTCAATGCGAATGGAATGGAATGGAATGGAATGGAATGGAATGGCATGAAGTGGAATGGAATGGAATCAACCCGAATGGAATGCAATGGAAGGGAATGGAATGGAATGGAACGGAACGGAATCAAACCGAATGGAATGGATTGGAATGGAATGGAATCAACCCGAAAGGAATGGAATGCAGTGGAATGGATTGGAATAGTATCAACCCGAATGGAATGGAATGGACTAGAATGGAATGGAATCTATCCGAATGGAATGGAATGGAATGGAAAGGAATTGAATGGAAGCGAATGCAATGGAATGGAATGGAATGGAAGGGAATGGAATGCAATGGAATCAACACGAATGGAATAGAATGGAGGGGAATGGAATGGAATGGAATGCAATGCAATGGAATCAACCCGAATGGAATGGAATGGAATGGAATCAACCCAAATGGAATGGAATGGAATGGAATCAACTCGAATGGAATGGAATGGAATGGAATGGAACGGAATGGAATCATCCTGAATGGAATGGAATGGAATGGAAGGGAATCAACCCGAAAGAAATGGATGGCAATGGAATGGAATGGAATGGAATCCACCCGTATGGAATGTAATGGAATGCAATCAACTCGAATGGAATGGATTGCAATGGAATGGAATGGTATCAACCCGAATGGAATGGAATGCAATGGAATGGAATGGAATGGAATCAACCCGAATGGAAGGGAATGGAAAGGAATGGAAGGGAATGGAATAGAATGCAAAGCACTCAACCAGATTGGAAAGGAATGCAATGGAATGGAATGGAATAGAACGCAAAGCAATCTACCAGAATGGAATGCAATGGAATGGAATGGAATGGAGTCAACCCGAATGGAATGGAATGGATTGGAATCAACTCGAATGGAATGGAATGCAATGGAATTGATTGGAATGGAAAGGAATGGAATGGAATGGAATGGAATGGAATGGAGTGGAATGGAGTGGAGAAAACCGAAATGTATGGAATGGAATGGAATGGAATGGAATGGAATGGAATGGAATGGAATAAACCCGAATGGAATGAAATGGAATGGAATGGCACGGAATGGAATGGAATGGAATGGAATGGAATGGAATGGAATGGAATGGAATGGAATGGAATGCAATGGAATCAAGCCGAATGGAATGGAATGGAATGGAATGGAATGGAATGGAATGGAATGGAATGGAATGAAACCGAATGGAATGGAATGGAATGGAATGGAATGGAATGAAACCGAATGGAATGGAATGGAATGGAATGGAAAGGAATCAACCCGAATAGAATGGATTGCAATGGAATGGAATGGAATGGAATCAACCCTAATGGAAGGGAATGGAATGGAATGGAATGGAATGGAATCCAAAGCAGTCAACCAGAATGGAATGGAATGGAATGGATTTGAACGGAATAGAATGCAAAGCAATCAAACAGAATGGAATGGAATGGAATGGAATCAATCCGAATGGAATGGAAAAGATTGGAATCAACTCGAATGGAATGGAATGGAATGGAATGGAATGGAATGGAATCAGCACAAATGGAATGGAATGGAATCGAATGGAAATGAATGGAATGGAATGGAATGGAATGCAATTCAAGCAACCCGAATGGAATGGACTGGAATGCAATGGAATGGAATGCAATGGAATCAACCCCAATGGAACGGAATGGAGTGGAACTGAATGGAAAGGAATGGAATCTATCCGAATGGAATGGAATGGAATGGAATGGAATGGAATGGAATGGAATGGAATGGAATCAACCCGAAAGGAATGGAATGGAATGGATTGGAATGGAATAAAATCAACCCGATTGGAATGGAATGCAATGGAATGGAATGGAATGGAATCAACCCGAATGGAATGGAATGGAATGGAATGGAACGCAATCAACCCAAATGGAATAGAATGGAATGGAATGGAATGGAATGGAATGGAATGGAATGAAATGGAATGGAGTCAATCAGAATGGAATGGAATGGATTGGAATCAACCCGAATGGAATGGAATGGTATTGATTGGAATGGAATGGAATGCAATGGAATGGAAAGGAATCAACCCGAATGGAATGGACGGCAATGGAATGGAATGGAATGGAATCAACCCGAATGGAATGGAATGGAATGGAATGGAATGGAATGGAATGGAATGGAATAGAATGCAAAGCAGTCAACCAGAATGGAATGGAATTGAGTGGAATAGAATGGAAAGCAATCAACCAGAATGGAATGTAATGGAATGGAATGGATTGGAATGGAATCAACCTGAATGGAATGGAATGGAATGGAATGGAATGGAATGGAATTGAATCAACCTGAATGGAATGGATTCAACCTGAATGGAATGGAATGGAAAAGAATGGAATGGAATGGAATCAACCGGAATGGAATGGTATGGAATAGAATGGAAAGGAATGGAATGGAATGGAATCAACCCGAATGGAATGGAATGGAACGGAATGGAATAGAATGGAATGGAATCAACCTGAATGGAATGGAATGGAATGGAATGGCATGGAGTGGAATGAGATGGAATGGAATCAAACCGAATGGAATGGCATGGAGTGGAATGAGATGGAATGGAATCAACCCGAATGGAATGCAATGGAATGGCATCATCCCGAATGGAATGGAATGGAATGAAATGGAATGGAATTAACCCAAATGCAATGGAACGGAATGGTATGGAATGGTATCAACCCGAATGGAATGGAATGGAATGGAATGGAATGGAATGGAATGGAATGGAATGGAATCAACCCAAATGGTTTGGAATGGAATGCAATGGAATGGAACGGAATGGAATGGAATGGAATGGAATCAACACGAATTTAATGAAATGGAGTGGAATGGAATGGAATGGTATCAACCCGAATGGAATGGAACGGAATGGAATGGAATGGAATGGAATGGAATGGAATCAACCCAAATTGTTTGGAATGGAATGCAATGGCATGGAACGGAATGGAATGGAATGGAATGGAATCAACACGAATTTAATGAAATGGAGTGGAATGGAATGGAATGTAATCAACCCGAATGGAGTGGAGTGGAAAGGAATGGAATGGAATGGATTGGAATGGAACGGAACCTAAATGAATCTAATGGAATGGAATGGAATGGACTGGAATCAACCTGATTGGAACGCAATGGAATGGAACAGAATGGAATCAACCAGAATGGAATGGAGTGGAATGGAATCAACCCGAATGGAATGGAATGGAATGGAAAAGAATGGAATCAAACCGAATGGAATGGAATGGAATGGAATGGAATCAACCCAAATGGAATGGAATGGAATGGAATGGAATGGAATGGAATGGAATGGAATGGAATGGAATGGAATGGAATGGAATCAGCCCGAATGGAATGGAATGGAAAGTAATGGAATGGAATCAGCACGAATGGAATGGAATGGAATTGAATCAATGAGAATGGAATGGAATAAAATGGAATGGAATGGAATAAACGCGAATGGAATGGAAGGGAATTGAATGGAAAGGAATCAACCCGAATGGAATGGCATGAAATGGAATGGAAAGGAATGGAATGGAATGGAATCAACCGGAATGGAATGGAATGGAATGGAATGGAATCAACACGAATGGAATGGAATGCAATGGAATGGAATGGAATGGAACGGAATCAACTCGAATGGAAAGGAATGGAATGGAATAGAATGGAGTGGAATGGAATCAACCCGAATGGAATGGATTGGAATGGAATGGAATGGAATGGATTGGAATGGAATGGAATCAACACGAAAGGAATGGAATGGAATGCAATGGAATGGAAACAACACGGATGGAATGGAATGGAGTGGAATGGAATGGAATGCAATGGAATGGAAACAACACGAATGGAATGGAATGGAATGGAATGGAATGGAATGGAATGGAATGGAATGAAATGGAATGGAAAAGAATGGAATCAAACCGAATGGAATGGAATGGAAAGGAATGGAAAAAACCCGAATGGAATCGATTGTAATGGAATGGAATGGAATGGAATGGAATAGAATCAACCCGAAGGGAATTCAATGGAATGCAATGGAATGGAATGGAATCAACCGAATTGGAATGGAATGGAATGGAATGGAAAGGATTCAATGCGAATGGAATGGAATGGAATGGAATGGAATGGAATGGAATGGCATGAAGTGGAATGGAATGGAATCAACCCGAATGAAATGCAATGGAAGGGAATGGAATGGAATGGAACGGAACGGAATCAAACCGAATGGAATGGATTGGAATGGAATGGAATCAACCCGAAAGGAATGGAATGCAGTGGAATGGATTGGAATAGTATCAACCCGAATGGAATGGAATGGACTAGAATGGAATGGAATCTATCCGAATGGAATGGAATGGAATGGAAAGGAATTGAATGGAAGCGAATGCAATGGAATGGAATGGAATGGAAGGGAATGGAATGGAATGGAATCAACACGAATGGAATAGAATGGAGGGGAATGGAATGGAATGGAATGCAATGCAATGGAATCAACCCGAATGGAATGGAATGGAATGGAATCAACCCAAATGGAATGGAATGGAATGGAATCAACTCGAATGGAATGGAATGGAATGGAATGGAACGGAATGGAATCATCCCGAATGGAATGGAATGGAATGGAAGGGAATCAACCCGAAAGAAATGGATGGCAATGGAATGGAATGGAATGGAATCCACCCGTATGGAATGTAATGGAATGCAATCAACTCGAATGGAATGGATTGCAATGGAATGGAATGGTATCAACCCGAATGGAATGGAATGCAATGGAATGGAATGGAATGGAATCAACCCGAATGGAAGGGAATGGAAAGGAATGGAAGGGAATGGAATAGAATGCAAAGCACTCAACCAGATTGGAAAGGAATGCAATGGAATGGAATGGAATAGAACGCAAAGCAATCTACCAGAATGGAATGCAATGGAATGGAATGGAATGGAGTCAACCCGAATGGAATGGAATGGATTGGAATCAACTCGAATGGAATGGAATGCAATGGAATTGATTGGAATGGAAAGGAATGGAATGGAATGGAATGGAATGGAATGGAGTGGAATGGAGTGGAGAAAACCGAAATGTATGGAATGGAATGGAATGGAATGGAATGGAATGGAATGGAATGGAATAAACCCGAATGGAATGAAATGGAATGGAATGGCACGGAATGGAATGGAATGGAATGGAATGGAATGGAATGGAATGGAATGGAATGGAATGGAATGGAATGCAATGGAATCAAGCCGAATGGAATGGAATGGAATGGAATGGAATGGAATGGAATGGAATGGAATGGAATGGAATGGAATGAAACCGAATGGAATGGAATGGAATGGAATGGAATGGAATGAAACCGAATGGAATGGAATGGAATGGAATGGAAAGGAATCAACCCGAATAGAATGGATTGCAATGGAATGGAATGGAATGGAATCAACCCTAATGGAAGGGAATGGAATGGAATGGAATGGAATGGAATCCAAAGCAGTCAACCAGAATGGAATGGAATGGAATGGATTTGAACGGAATAGAATGCAAAGCAATCAAACAGAATGGAATGGAATGGAATGGAATCAATCCGAATGGAATGGAAAAGATTGGAATCAACTCGAATGGAATGGAATGCAATGGAATGGAATGGAATGGAATGGAATCAGCACAAATGGAATGGAATGGAATCGAATGGAAATGAATGGAATGGAATGGAATGGAATGCAATTCAAGCAACCCGAATGGAATGGACTGGAATGCAATGGAATGGAATGCAATGGAATCAACCCCAATGGAACGGAATGGAGTGGAACTGAATGGAAAGGAATGGAATCTATCCGAATGGAATGGAATGGAATGGAATGGAATGGAATGGAATGGAATGGAATGGAATCAACCCGAAAGGAATGGAATGGAATGGATTGGAATGGAATAAAATCAACCCGATTGGAATGGAATGCAATGGAATGGAATGGAATGGAATCAAACCGAATGGAATGGAATGGAATGGATTGGAACGCAATCAACCCAAATGGAATAGAATGGAATGGAATGGAATGGAATGGAATGGAATGGAATGGAATGGAATGGAATGGAATGGAGTCAATCAGAATGGAATGGAATGGATTGGAATCAACCCGAATGGAATGGAATGGTATTGATTGGAATGGAATGGAATGCAATGGAATGGAAAGGAATCAACCCGAATGGAATGGACGGCAATGGAATGGAATGGAATGGAATCAACCCGAATGGAATGGAATGGAATGGAATGGAATGGAATGGAATGGAATGGAATAGAATGCAAAGCAGTCAACCAGAATGGAATGGAATTGAGTGGAATAGAATGGAAAGCAATCAACCAGAATGGAATGTAATGGAATGGAATGGATTGGAATGGAATCAACCTGAATGGAATGGAATGGAATGGAATGGAATGGAATGGAATTGAATCAACCTGAATGGAATGGATTCAACCTGAATGGAATGGAATGGAAAAGAATGGAATGGAATGGAATCAACCGGAATGGAATGGTATGGAATAGAATGGAAAGGAATGGAATGGAATGGAATCAACCCGAATGGAATGGAATGGAACGGAATGGAATAGAATGGAATGGAATCAACCTGAATGGAATGGAATGGAATGGAATGGCATGGAGTGGAATGAGATGGAATGGAATCAAACCGAATGGAATGGCATGGAGTGGAATGAGATGGAATGGAATCAACCCGAATGGAATGCAATGGAATGGCATCAACCCGAATGGAATGGAATGGAATGAAATGGAACGGAATTAACCCAAATGCAATGGAACGGAATGGTATGGAATGGTATCAACCCGAATGGAATGGAATGGAATGGAATGGAATGGAATGGAATGGAATCAACCCAAATGGTTTGGAATGGAATGCAATGGAATGGAACGGAATGGAATGGAATGGAATGGAATCAACACGAATTTAATGAAATGGAGTGGAATGGAATGGAATGGTATCAACCCGAATGGAATGGAACGGAATGGAATGGAATGGAATGGAATGGAATGGAATCAACCCAAATTGTTTGGAATGGAATGCAATGGCATGGAACGGAATGGAATGGAATGGAATGGAATCAACACGAATTTAATGAAATGGAGTGGAATGGAATGGAATGGAATCAACCCGAATGGAGTGGAGTGGAAAGGAATGGAATGGAATGGATTGGAATGGAACGGAACCAAAATGAATCTAATGGAATGGAATGGAATGGACTGGAATCAACCTGATTGGAACGCAATGGAATGGAACAGAATGGAATCAACCAGAATGGAATGGAGTGGAATGGAATCAACCCGAATGGAATGGAATGGAATGGAAAAGAATGGAATCAAACCGAATGGAATGGAATGAAATGGAATGGAATCAACCCAAATGGAATGGAATGGAATGGAATGGAATGGAATGGAATGGAATGGAATGGAATGGAATCAGCCCGAATGGAATGGAATGGAAAGTAATGGAATGGAATCAGCACGAATGGAATGGAATGGAATTGAATCAATGAGAATGGAATGGAATAAAATGGAATGGAATGGAATAAACGCGAATGGAATGGAAGGGAATTGAATGGAAAGGAATCAACCCGAATGGAATGGCATGAAATGGAATGGAAAGGAATGGAATGGAATGGAATCAACCGGAATGGAATGGAATGGAATGGAATGGAATCAACACGAATGGAATGGAATGCAATGGAATGGAATGGAATGGAACGGAATCAACTCGAATGGAAAGGAATGGAATGGAATACAATGGAGTGGAATGGAATCAACCCGAATGGAATGGATTGGAATGGAATGGAATGGAATGGATTGGAATGGAATGGAATCAACACGAAAGGAATGGAATGGAATGCAATGGAATGGAAACAACACGGATGGAATGGAATGGAGTGGAATGGAATGGAATGCAATGGAATGGAAACAACACGAATGGAATGGAATGGAATGGAATGGAATGGAATGGAATGGAATGGAATGAAATGGAATGGAAAAGAATGGAATCAAACCGAATGGAATGGAATGGAAAGGAATGGAAAAAACCCGAATGGAATCGATTGTAATGGAATGGAATGGAATGGAATGGAATGGAATAGAATCAACCCGAAGGGAATTCAATGGAATGCAATGGAATGGAATGTAATCAACCGGATTGGAATGGAATGGAATGGAATGGAAAGGATTCAATGCGAATGGAATGGAATGGAATGGAATGGAATGGAATGGAATGGAATGGCATGAAGTGGAATGGAATGGAATCAACCCGAATGGAATGCAATGGAAGGGAATGGAATGGAATGGAACGGAACGGAATCAAACCGAATGGAATGGATTGGAATGGAATGGAATCAACCCGAAAGGAATGGAATGCAGTGGAATGGATTGGAATAGTATCAACCCGAATGGAATGGAATGGACTAGAATGGAATGGAATCTATCCGAATGGAATGGAATGGAATGGAAAGGAATTGAATGGAAGCGAATGCAATGGAATGGAATGGAATGGAAGGGAATGGAATGGAATGGAATCAACACGAATGGAATAGAATGGAGGGGAATGGAATGGAATGGAATGCAATGCAATGGAATCAACCCGAATGGAATGGAATCAACCCGAATGGAATGGAATGGAATGGAATCAACCCAAATGGAATGGAATGGAATGGAATCAACTCGAATGGAATGGAATGGAATGGAAGGGAATCAACCCGAAAGAAATGGATGGCAATGGAATGGAATGGAATGGAATCCACCCGTATGGAATGTAATGGAATGCAATCAACTCGAATGGAATGGATTGCAATGGAATGGAATGGTATCAACCCGAATGGAATGGAATGCAATGGAATGGAATGGAATGGAATCAACCCGAATGGAAGGGAATGGAAAGGAATGGAAGGGAATGGAATAGAATGCAAAGCACTCAACCAGATTGGAAAGGAATGCAATGGAATGGAATGGAATAGAACGCAAAGCAATCTACCAGAATGGAATGCAATGGAATGGAATGGAATGGAGTCAACCCGAATGGAATGGAATGGATTGGAATCAACTCGAATGGAATGGAATGCAATGGAATTGATTGGAATGGAAAGGAATGGAATGGAATGGAATGGAATGGAATGGAGTGGAATGGAGTGGAGAAAACCGAAATGTATGGAATGGAATGGAATGGAATGGAATGGAATGGAATGGAATGGAATAAACCCGAATGGAATGAAATGGAATGGAATGGCATGGAATGGAATGGAATGGAATGGAATGGAATGGAATGGAATGGAATGGAATGGAATGGAATGCAATGAAATCAAGCCGAACGGAATGGAATGGAATGGAATGGAATGGAATGGAATGGAATGGAATGAAACAGAATGGAATGGAATGGAATGGAATGGAATGGAATGAAACCGAATGGAATGGAAAGGAATGGAATGGAAAGGAATCAACCCGAATAGAATGGATTGCAATGGAATGGAATGGAATGGAATCAACCCTAATGGAAGGGAATGGAATGGAATGGAATGGAATGGAATCCAAAGCAGTCAACCAGAATGGAATGGAATGGAATGGAATTGAACGGAATAGAATGCAAAGCAATCAAACAGAATGGAATGGAATGGAATGGAATCAATCCGAATGGAAAGGAAAAGACTGGAATCAACTCGAATGGAATGGAATGGAATGGAATGGAATGGAATCAGCACAAATGGAATGGAATGGAATCGAATGGAAATGAATGGAATGGAATGGAATGGAATGCAATTCAAGCAACCCGAATGGAATGGACTGGAATGCAATGGAATGGAATGCAATGGAATCAACCCCAATGGAACGGAATGGAGTGGAACTGAATGGAAAGGAATGGAATCTATCCGAATGGAATGGAATGGAATGGAATGGAATGGAATGGAATGGAATGGAATCAACCCAAAAGGAATGGAATGGAATGGATTGGAATGGAATAAAATCAACCCGATTGGAATGGAATGCAATGGAATGGAATGGAATGGAATCAACCCGAATGGAATGGAATGGAATGGAATGGAACGCAATCAACCCAAATGGAATAGAATGGAATGGAATGGAATGGAATGGAATGGAATGGAATGGAGTCAATCAGAATGGAATGGAATGGATTGGAATCAACCCGAATGGAATGGAATGGTATTGATTGGAATGGAATGGAATGCAATGGAATGGAAAGGAATCAACCCGAATGGAATGGAAGGCAAAGTAATGGAATGGAATGGAATCAACCCGAATGGAATGGAATGGAATGGAGTGGAATGGAATGGAATGGAATGGAATAGAATGCAAAGCAGTCAACCAGAACGGAATGGAATTGAGTGGAATAGAATGGAAAGCAATCAACCAGAATGGAATGTAATGGAATGGAATGGATTGGAATGGAATCAACCTGAATGGAATGGAATGGAATGGTATGGAATGGAATGGAATTGAATCAACCTGAATGGAATGGACTCAACCTGAATGGAATGGAATGGAAAAGAATGGAATGGAATGGAATCAACCTGAATGGAATGGTATGGAATAGAATGGAAAGGAATGGAATGGAATGGAATCAACCCGAATGGAATGGAATGGAACGGAATGGAAAAGAATGGAATGGAATCAACCTGAATGGAATGGAATGGAATGGAATGGCATGGAGTGGAATGAGATGGAATGGAATCAAACCGAATGGAATGGCATGGAGTGGAATGAGATGGAATGGAATCAACCCGAATGGAATGCAATGGAATGGCATCAACCCGAATGGAATGGAATGGAATGAAATGGAACGGAATTAACCCAAATGCAATGGAACGGAATGGTATGGAATGGTATCAACCCGAATGGAATGGAATGGAATGGAATGGAATGGAATGGAATGGAATGGAATGGAATCAACCCAAATGGTTTGGAATGGAATGCAATGGAATGGAACGGAATGGAATGGAATGGAATGGAATCAACACGAATTTAATGAAATGGAGTGGAATGGAATGGAATGGTATCAACCCGAATGGAATGGAACGGAATGGAATGGAATGGAATGGAATGGAATGGAATCAACCCAAATTGTTTGGAATGGAATGCAATGGCATGGAATGGAATGGAATGGAATGGAATGGAATGGAATCAACACGAATTTAATGAAATGGAGTGGAATGGAATGGAATGGAATCAACCCGAATGGAGTGGAGTGGAAAGGAATGGAATGGAATGGATTGGAATGGAACGGAACCAAAATAAATCTAATGGAATGGAATGGAATGGACTGGAATCAACCTGATTGGAACGCAATGGAATGGAACAGAATGGAATCAACCAGAATGGAATGGAGTGGAATGGAATCAACCCGAATGGAATGGAATGGAATGGAAAAGAATGGAATCAAACCGAATGGAATGGAATGGAATGGAATGGAATGGAATCAACCCAAATGGAATGGAATGGAATGGAATGGAATGGAATGGAATGGAATGGAATGGAATGGAATGGAATGGAATCAGCCCGAATGGAATGGAATGGAAAGTAATGGAATGGAATCAGCACGAATGGAATGGAATGGAATTGAATCAATGAGAATGGAATGGAATAAAATGGATTGGAATGGAATAAACGCGAATGGAATGGAAGGGAATTGAATGGAAAGGAATCAACCCGAATGGAATGGCATGAAATGGAATGGAAAGGAATGGAATGGAATGGAATCAACCGGAATGGAATGGAATGGAATGGAATGGAATCAACACGAATGGAATGGAATGCAATGGAATGGAATGGAATGGGACGGAATCAACTCGAATGGAAAGGAATGGAATGGAATAGAATGGAGTGGAATGGAATCAACCCGAATGGAATGGATTGGAATGGAATGGAATGGAATGGATTGGAATGGAATGGAATCAACACGAAAGGAATGGAATGGAATGCAATGGAATGGAAACAACACGAATGGAATGGAATGGAGTGGAATGGAATGGAATGCAATGGAATGGAAACAACACGAATGGAATGGAATGGAATGGAATGGAATGGAATGGAATGGAATGGAATGGAATGGAATGAAATGGAATGGAAAAGAATGGAATCAAACCGAATGGAATGGAATGGAAAGGAATGGAGAAAACCCGAATGGAATCGATTGTAATGGAATGGAATGGAATGGAATGGAATAGAATCAACCCGAAGGGAATTCAATGGAATGCAATGGAATGGAATGTAATCAACCGGATTGGAATGGAATGGAATGTAATGGAAAGGATTCAATGCGAATGGAATGGAATGGAATGGAATGGAATGGAATGGAATGGCATGAAGTGGAATGGAATGGAATCAACCCGAATGGAATGCAATGGAAGGGAACGGAATGGAATGGAACGGAACGGAATCAAACCGAATGGAATGGATTGGAATGGAATGGAATCAACCCGAAAGGAATGGAATGCAGTGGAATGGATTGGAATAGTATCAACCCGAATGGAATGGAATGGACTAGAATGGAATGGAATCTATCCGAATGGAATGGAAAGGAATTGAATGGAAGCGAATGCAATGGAATGGAATGGAATGGAAGGGAATGGAATGGAATGGAATCAACACGAGTGGAATAGAATGGAGGGGAATGGAATGGAATGGAATGCAATGCAATGGAGTCAACCCGAATGGAATGGAATGGAATGGAATCAACCCAAATGGAATGGAATGGAATGGAATCAACTCGAATGGAATGGAATGGAATGGAATGGAACGGAATGGAATCATCCCGAATGGAATGGAATGGAATGGAAGGGAATCAACCCGAAAGAAATGGATGGCAATGGAATGGAATGGAATGGAATCCACCCGTATGGAATGTAATGGAATGCAATCAACTCGAATGGAATGGATTGCAATGGAATGGAATGGTATCAACCCGAATGGAATGGAATGCAATGGAATGGAATGGAATGGAATCAACCCGAATGGAAGGGAATGGAAAGGAATGGAAGGGAATGGAATAGAATGCAAAGCACTCAACCAGATTGGAAAGGAATGCAATGGAATGGAATGGAATAGAACGCAAAGCAATCTACCAGAATGGAATGCAATGGAATGGAATGGAATGGAGTCAACCCGAATGGAATGGAATGGATTGGAATCAACTCGAATGGAATGGAATGCAATGGAATTGACTGGAATGGAAAGGAATGGAATGGAATGGAATGGAATGGAATGGAGTGGAATGGAGTGGAGAAAACCGAAATGTATGGAATGGAATGGAATGGAATGGAATGGAATGGAATGGAATGGAATAAACCCGAATGGAATGAAATGGAATGGAATGGCATGGAATGGAATGGAATGGAATGGAATGGAATGGAATGGAATGGAATGGAATGGATTGGAATGGAATGCAATGGAATCAAGCCGAATGGAATGGAATGGAATGGAATGGAATGGAATGGAATGGAATGAAACCGAATGGAATGGAATGGAATGGAATGGAATGAAACCGAATGGAATGGAATGGAATGGAATGGAAAGGAATCAACCCGAATAGAATGGATTGCAATGGAATGGAATGGAATGGAATCAACCCTAATGGAAGGGAATGGAGTGGAATGGAATCCAAAGCAGTCAACCAGAATGGAATGGAATGGAATGGAATTGAACGGAATAGAATGCAAAGCAATCAAACAGAATGGAATGGAATGGAATGGAATCAATCCGAATGGAATGGAAAAGATTGGAATCAACTCGAATGGAATGGAATGGAATGGAATGGAATCAGCACAAATGGAATGGAATGGAATCGAATGGAAATGAATGGAATGGAATGGAATGGAATGCAATTCAAGCAACCCGAATGGAATGGACTGGAATGCAATGGAATGGAATGCAATGGAATCAACCCCAATGGAACGGAATGGAGTGGAACTGAATGGAAAGGAATGGAATCTATCCGAATGGAATGGAATGGAATGGAATGGAATGGAATGGAATGGAATGGAATGGAATCAACCCGAAAGGAATGGAATGGAATGGATTGGAATGGAATAAAATCAACCCGATTGGAATGGAATGCAATGGAATGGAATGGAATGGAATCAACCCGAATGGAATGGAATGGAATGGAATGGAATGGAACGCAATCAACCCAAATGGAATAGAATGGAATGGAATGGAATGGAATGGAATGGAATGGAATGGAATGGAATGGAATGGAATGGAATGGAGTCAATCAGAATGGAATGGAATGGATTGGAATCAACCCGAATGGAATGGAATGGTATTGATTGGAATGGAATGGAATGCAATGGAATGGAAAGGAATCAACCCGAATGGAATGGACGGCAATGGAATGGAATGGAATGGAATCAACCAGAATGGAATGGAATGGAATGGAATGGAATGGAATGGAATGGAATAGAGTGCAAAGCAGTCAACCAGAATGGAATGGAATTGAGTGGAATAGAATGCAAAGCAATCAACCAGAATGGAATGTAATGGAATGGAATGGATTGGAATGGAATCAACCTGAATGGAATGGAATGGAATGGTATGGAATGGAATGGAATTGAATCAACCTGAATGGAATGGACTCAACCTGAATGGAATGGAATGGAAAAGAATGGAATGGAATGGAATCAACCGGAATGGAATGGTATGGAATAGAATGGAAAGGAATGGAATGGAATGGAATCAACCCGAATGGAATGGAATGGAACGGAATGGAATAGAATGGAATGGAATCAACCTGAATGGAATGGAATGGAATGGAATGGCATGGAGTGGAATGAGATGGAATGGAATCAATCCGAATGGAATGCAATGGAATGGCATCAACCCGAATGGAATGGAATGGAATGAAATGGAACGGAATTAACCCAAATGCAATGGAACGGAATGGTATGGAATGGTATCACCCGAATGGAATGGAATGGAATGGAATGGAATGGAATGGAATGGAATGGAATCAACCCAAATGGTTTGGAATGGAATGCAATGGAACGGAATGGAATGGAATGGAATGGAATCAACACGAATTTAATGAAATGGAGTGGAATGGAATGGAATGGTATCAACCCGAATGGAATGGAATGGAATGGAATGGAATGGAATGGAATGGAATCAACCCAAATGGTTTGGAATGGAATGCAATGGAATGGAACGGAATGGAATGGAATGGAATGGAATCAACACGAATTTAATGAAATGGAGTGGAATGGAATGGAATGGAATCAACCCGAATGGAGTGGAGTGGAAAGGAATGGAATGGAATGGATTGGAATGGAACGGAACCAAAATGAATCTAATGGAATGGAATGGAATGGACTGGAATCAACCTGATTGGAACGCAATGGAATGGAACAGAATGGAATCAACCAGAATGGAATGGAGTGGAATGGAATCAACCCGAATGGAATGGAATGGAATGGAAAAGAATGGAATCAAACCGAATGGAATGGAATGGAATGGAATGGAATCAACCCAAATGGAATGGAATGGAATGGAATGGAATGGAATGGAATGGAATGGAATGGAATGGAATGGAATGGAATGGAATGGAATCAGCCCGAATGGAATGGAATGGAAAGGAATGGAATGGAATCAGCACGAAAGGAATGGAATGGAATTGAATCAATGAGAATGGAATGGAATAAAATGGAATGGAATGGAATAAACGGGAATGGAATGGAAGGGAATTGAATGGAAAGGAATTAACCCGAATGGAATGGCATGAAATGGAATGGAAAGGAATGGAATGGAATGGAATCAACCGGAATGGAATGGAATGGAATGGAATGGAATCAACACGAATGGAATGGAATGCAATGGAATGGAATGGAATCGAACGGAATCAAATCGAATGGAAAGGAATGGAATGGAATAGAAAGGAGTGGAATGGAATAAACCCGAATGGAATGGATTGGAATGGAATGGAATTGAATGGAGTGGAATGGAATGGAATCAACACGAAAGGAATGGAATGGAATGCAATGGAATGGAAACAACACGAATGGAATGGAATGGAGTGGAATGGAATGGAATGCAATGGAATGGAAACAACACGAATGGAATGGAATGGAATGGAATGGAATGGAATGGAATGGAATGGAATGAAATGGAATGGAAAAGAATGGAATCAAACCGAATGGAATGGAATGGAAAGGAATGCAAAAAACCCGAATGGAATCGATTGTAATGGAATGGAATGGAATGGAATGGAATAGAATCAACCCGAAGGGAATTCAATGGAATGCAATGGAATGGAATGGAATCAACCGGATTGGAATGGAATGGAATGGAATGGAAAGGAATCAATGCGAATGGAATGGAATGGAATGGAATGGAATGGAATGGAATGAAGTGGAATGGAATGGAATCAAGCCGAATGGAATGCAATGGAAGGGAATGGAATGGAATGGAACGGAACGGAATCAAACCGAATGGAATGGATTGGAATGGAATGGAATCAACCCGAAAGGAATGGAATGTAGTGGAATGGATTGGAATAGTATCAACCCGAATGGAATGGAATGGACTAGAATGGAATGGAATCTATCCGAATGGAATGGAATGGAATGGAAAGGAATTGAATGGAAGCGAATGCAATGGAATGGAATGGAAGGGAATGGAATGGAATGGAATCAACACGAATGGAATAGAATGGAGGGGAATGGAATGGAATGGAATGCAATGCAATGGAATCAAACCGAATGGAATGGAATGGAATGGAATCAACTAGAATGGAATGGAATGGAATGGAATGGAACGGAATGGAATCAACCCGAATGGAATGGAGTGGAATGGAAGGGAATCAACCCGAAAGAAATGGATGGCAATGGAATGGAATGGAATGGAATCCACCCGTATGGAATGTAATGGAATGGAATCAACTCGAATGGAATGGATTGCAATGGAATGGAATGGTATCAACCCGAATGGAATGGAATGCAACGGAATGGAATGGAATGGAATCAACCCGAATGGAAGGGAATGGAAAGGAATGGAAGGGAATGGAATAGAATGCAAAGCACTCAACCAGATTGGAAAGGAATGCAATGGAATGGAATGGAATAGAACGCAAAGCAATCTACCAGAATGGAATGCAATGGAATGGAATGGAATGGAATCAACCAGAATGGAATGAAATGGATTGGAATCAACTCGAATGGAATGGAATGGAATGGAATGGAGTCAACCCGAATGGAATGGATTGGATTGGAATCAACTCGAATGGAATGGAATGGAATGGAATGGAATGGAATGGAATGGAGTCAACCCGAATGGAATGGAATGGATTGGAATCAACTCGAATGGAATGGAATGCAATGGAATTGATTGGAATGGAAAGGAATGGAATGGAATGGAATGCAATGGAATGGAGTGGAATGGAGTGGAGAAAACCGAAATGTATGGAATGGAATGGAATGGAATGGAATGGAATGG
Organism: Pan paniscus; assembly: GCF_029289425.2. NCBI lineage: Eukaryota > Metazoa > Chordata > Mammalia > Primates > Hominidae > Pan > Pan paniscus. Next base: position 16,757,598 of record NC_073265.2, read on the forward strand.
AATGGAATAAACCCGAATGGAATGAAATGGAATGGAATGGCATGGAATGGAATGGAATGGAATGGAATGGAATGGAATGGAATGGAATGGAATGGAATGCAATGCAATGGAATCAAGCCTAATGGAATGGAATGGAATGGAATGGAATGGAATGGAATGGAATCAAACCGAATGGAATGGAATGGAATGGAATTGAAAGGAATCAACACGAATAGAATGGATTGCAATGGAATGGAATGGAATGGAATCAACCCAAATGGAAGGGAATGGAATGGAATGGAATGGAATGCAATCCAAAGCAGTCAACCAGAATGGAATGGAATGGAATTGAATTGAACGGAATAGAATGTAAAGCAATCAAACAGAATGGAATGGAATGGAATGGAATCAATCCGAATGGAATGGAATAGATTGGAATCAACTCGAATGGAATGGAATGGAATGGAATGCAATGCAAGCAACCCGAATGGAATGGACTGGAATGCAATGGAATCTATCCGAATGGAATGGAATGGAATGGAATGGAATGGAATGGAATGGAATGGAATGGAATCAACCCGAAAGGAATGGAATGGAATGGATTGGAATGGAATAAAATCAAAACGATTGGAATGGAATGCAATGGAATGGAATGGAATGGAATCAACCCGAATGGAATGGAATGGAATGGAATGGAACGCAATCAACCCAAATGGAATAGAATGGAATGGAATGGAATGGAATGGAATGGAATGGAATGGAATGGAGTCAACCAGAATGGAATGGAATGGATTGGAATCAACCCGAATGGAATGGAATGGTATTGATTGGAATGGAATGCAATGGAATGGAAAGGAATCAACCCGAATGGAATGGACGGCAATGGAATGGAATGGAATGGAATCAACCCGAATGGAATGGAATGGAATGGAATGGAATGGAATGGAATGGAATAGAATGCCAAGGAGTCAACCAGAATGGAATGGAATTGAGTGGAATAGAATGCAAAGCAATCAACCAGAATGGAATGTAATGGAATGGAATGGATTGGAATGGAATCAACCTGAATGGAATGGAATGGAATGGTATGGAATGGAATGGAATTGAATCAACCTGAATGGAATGGACTCAACCTCAATGGAATGGAATGGAAATGAATGGAATGGAATGGAATCAACAGGAATGGAATGGATGGAATAGAATGGAAAGGAATGGAATGGAATGGAATCAACCCGAATGGAATGGAATGGAACGGAATGGAATAGAATGGAATGGAATCAACCTGAATGGAATGGAATGGCATGGAATGGCATGGAATGGAATGAGATGGAATGGAATCAACCCGAATGGAATGCAATGGAATGGCATCAACCCGAATGGAATGGAATGGAATGAAATGGAACGGAATTAACCCAAATGCAATGGAACGGAATGGTATGGAATGGAATCAACCCGAATGGAATGCAATGGAATGGAATGGAATGGAATGGAATGGAATGGAATGGAATGGAATGGAATCAACCCAAATGGTTTGGAATGGAATGCAATGGTATGGAACGGAATGGAATGGAATGGAATGGAATCAACACGAATTTAATGAAATGGAGTGGAATGGAATGGAATGGAATCAACCCGAATGGAGTGGAGTGGAAAGGAATGGAATGGAATGGATTGGAATGGAACGGAACCAAAATGAATCTAATGGAATGGAATGGAATGGACTGGAAACAACCTGACTGGAACGGAATGGAATGGAACGGAATGTAATCAACCAGAATGGAATGGAGTGGAATGGAGTCAACCCGAATGGAATGGAATGGAATCAACCCGAATGGAATGGAATGGAATGGAAAATAATGGAATCAAACCGAATGGAATGGAATGGAATGGAATGGAATCAACCCAAATGGAATGGAATGGAATGGAATGGAATGGAATGGAATGGAATGGAATGGAATGGAATCAGCCCGAATGGAATGGAATGGAAAGGAATGGAATGGAATCAGCACGAATGGAATGGAATGGAATTGAATCAATGAGAATGGAATGGAATAAAATGGAATGGAATGGAATAAACGCGAATGGAATGGAAGGGAATTGAATGGAAAGGAATCAACCCGAATGGAATGGCATGAAATGGAATGGAAAGGAATGGAATGGAATGGAATCAACCGGAATGGAATGGAATGGAATGGAATGGAATCAACACGAATGGAATGGAATGCAATGGAATGGAATGGAATGGAATGGAATCAAGTCGAATGGAAAGGAATGGAATGGAATAGAATGGAGTGGAATGGAATCAACACGAATGGAATGGATTGGAATGGAATGGAATGGAGTGGAATGGAATGGAATCAACACGAAAGGAATGGAATGGAATGCAATGCAATGGAAACAACACGAATGGAATGGAATGGAGTGGAATGGAATGGAATGGAATGGAATGGAATGGAATGGAATCAACCAGAATGGAATGGAATGGAATGGAATGAAATGGAGTCAACCCGAATGGAATGGAATGGATTGGTATCAACCCGAATGGAATCGATTGGAATGGAATGGAATGGAATGGAATGGAATGGAAAAGAATCAACGCGAAGGGAATAGAATGGAATGCAATGGAATGGAATGGAATCAACCCGAATGGAATGGAATGGAATGGAATGGAATGAAATGGAATGGAAAAGAATGGAATCAAACCGAATGGAATGGAATGGAAAGGAATGGAAAAAACCGGAATGGAATCGATTGTAATGGAATGGAATGGAATGGAATGGAATGGAATAGAATCAACCCGAAGGGAATTCAATGGAATGCAATGGAATGGAATGGAATCAACCGGATTGGAATGGAATGGAATGGAATGGAAAGGAATCAATGCGAATGGAATGGAATGGAATGGAATGGAATGGAATGGAATGGAATGGAATGGAATGGAATGGCATGAAGTGGAATGGAATGGAGTCAACCCGAATGGAATGCAATGGAAGGGAATGGAATGGAATGGAACATAATGGAATCAAACCGAATGAATGGAATGGAATGGAATGGAAACCACCCGAAAGGAATGGAATGCAATGGAATGGATTGGAATGGTATCAACCCGAATGGAATGGAATGGAATGGAATGGAATGGAGTCTATCCGAATGGAATGGAATGGAATGGAAAGGAATGGAATGGAATCGAATGCAATGGAATGGAATGGAATGGAAGGGAATGGAATGGAATGAAATCAACACGAATGGAATAGAATGGAGGGGAATGGAATGGAATGGAATGCAATGCAATGGAATCAACCCAAAAGGAATGGAATGGAATGGAATCAACCCGAATGGAATGGAATGGAATGGAATCAACTCGAATGAAATGGAATGGAATGGAAGGGAATTAACCCGAAAGCAATGGATGGCAATGGGATGGAATGGAATGGAGTCCACCCGTATGGAATGTAATGGAATGGAATCAACTCGAATGGAATGGATTGCAATGGAACGGAATGGAATCAACCCGAATGGAATGGAATGCACTGGAATGGAATGGAATGGAATCAACCCGAATGGAAGGGAATGGAAAGGAATGGAAGGGAATGGAATAGAATGCAAAGCAGTCAACCAGATTGGAATGGAATGCAATGGAATGTAATGGAATAGAACGCAAAGCAATCTACCAGAATGGAATGCAATGGAATGGAATGAAATGGAATGGAATGGAATCAACCCGAATGGAATGGAATGGATTGGAATCAACTCGAATGGAATGGAATGGAATGGAATGGAATGGAATGGAATGGAGTCAACCCGAATGGAATGGAATGGATTGGAATCAACTCGAATGGAATGGAATGCAATTGAATTGATTGGAATGGAAAGGAATGGAATGGAATGGAATGGAATGGAATGAAATGGAGTGGAATGGAGTGGAGAAAACCGAAGTGTATGGAATGGAATGGAATGGAATGGAATGGAATGGAATGGAATGGAATAATCCCGAATGGAATGAAATGGAATGGAATGGCATGGAATGGAATGGAATGGAATGGAATGGAATGGAATGGAATGGAATGCAATGGAATCAAGCCGAATGGAATGGAATGGAATGGAATGGAATGGAATCAAACCGAATGGAATGGAATGGAATGGAATGGAAAGGAATCAACCCGAATAGAATGGTTTGCAATGGAATGGAATGGAATGGAATCAACCCTAATGGAAGGGAATGGAATGGAATGGAATGGAATAGAATCCAAAGCAGTCAACCAGAATGGAATGGAATGGAATTGAATTGAACGGAATAGAATGTAAAGCAATCAACCAGAATGGAATGGAATGGAATGGAATCAACCCGAATGGAATGGAATAGATTGGAATCAACTCGAATGGAATGGAAAGGAATGGAATGGAATCAACCCAAATGGAATAGAATGGAATCGAATGGAATGGAATGGAATGGAATGGAATGGAGTCAACCCGAATGGAATGGAATGGATTGGAATCAACCCGAATGGAATGGAATGGTATTGATTGGAATGGAATGGAATGGAATGGAATGGAAAGGAATCAACCCGAATGGAATGGATGGCAATGGAATGGAATGGAATGGAATCAACCCGAATGGAATTGTATGGAATGGAATGGAATGGAATCAACCCAAATGGAAGGGAATGGAATGGAATGGAATGGAATAGAATCCAAAGCAGTCAATCAGAATGGAATGGAATGGAATTGAATTGAACGGAATAGAATGTAAAGCAATCAACCAGAATGGAATGGAATGGAATGGAATCAACCCGAATGGAATGGAATAGATTGGAATCAACTCGAATGGAATGGAATGGAATGGAATGGAATGGAATAAACACAAATGGAATGGAATGGAATCGAATGGAAATGAATGGAATGGAATGGAATGGAATGCAATGCAAGCAACCCGAATGGAATGGACTGGAATGCAATGGAATGGAATGCAATGGAATCAACCCCAATGGAACGGAATGGAGTGGAACTGAAGGGAAAGGAATGGAATCTATCCGAATGGAATGGAATGGAATGGAATCAACTCGAATGGAATGGAATGGAATGGAATGGAACGGAATGGAATATAATAAACCCGTTTGGAATGGAATGGAATTCAATGGAATGGAATGGAATGGAATCAACCCGAAAGGAATCGAATGGAATGGATTGGAATGGAATATAATCAACCCGATTTTAATGGAATGCAATGGAATGGAATGGAATGGAATCAACACGAATGGAATGGAATGGAATGGAAGGGAATGCAATCAACCCAAATGGAATAGAATGGAATGGAATGGAATGGAATGGAATGGAGTCAAACCGAATGGAATGGAATGGATTGGAATCAACCCGAATGGAGTGGAATGATATTGATTGGAATGGAATGGAATGGAATGGAATGGAAAGGAATCAACCCGAATGGAATGGATGGCAATGGAATGGAATCAACCCGAATGGAATGGAATGGAATGGAATGGAATGGAATGGAATGGAATGGAATAGAATGCAAAGCAGTCAAGGAGAATGGAATGGAATTGAATGGAATAGAATGCAAAGCAATCAACCAGAATGGAATGTAATGGAATGGAATGGATTGGAATGGAATCAACCTGAATGGAATGGAATGGAATAGTATGGAATGGAATGGAATGGAATCAACCTGAATGGAATGGACTCAACCTGAATGGAATGGAATGGAAAATAATGGTATGGAATGGAATCAACCGGAATGGAAAGGTATGGAATAGAATGGAAAGGAATGGAATGGAATGGAATCAACCCGAATGGAATGGAATGGAACGGAATGGAATAGAATGACATGGAATCAACCCGAATGGAATGGAATGGAATGGAATGGAATGGCATGGAGTGGAATGAGATGGAATGGAATCAACCCGAATTGAATGGAATGGAAAGGCATCAACCCGAATGGAATGGAATGGAATGAAATGGAACGGAATTAACCCAAATGCAATGGAAAGGAATGGTATGGAATGGAATCAACCCGAATGGAATGGAATGGAATGGAATGGAATGGAATGGAATGGAATCAACCCGAATGGTTTGGAATGGAATGCAATGGTATGGAACGGAATGGAATGGAATGGAATGGAATCAATACGAATTTAATGAAATGGAGTGGAATGGAATGGAATGAAATCAACCCGACAGGAATGCAATGGAATGGAGTGGAATGGAATGGATTGGAATGAAATCAACCAGAATAGAATGGAATGGAATGGAATGAATTTGAATGGAATCAAACCGAATAGAATGGAATGGAATGGAATGGAATGGAATGGAATCAACCCGAATGCATTGGAATGGAATGGAATGGAATGAAATGGAATGGAATGGAATCGACCCAAATAGAATGGAATGGAATGGAATGGAATCAAATGGATTGGAATCAACCCAAATGGAATGGAATGGAATGGAATGGTATGGAATGGAATGGAATGGAATCAACCTGAATGGAAGGGACTCAACCTGAATGGAATGGATAGGAAAAGAATGTAATGGAATGGAATCAACTGGAATGGAATGGTATGGAATAGAATGGAAAGGAATGGAACGGAATGGAATCAACCCAAATGGAATGGAATGGAATGGTATGGAATAGAATGGAAAGGAATGGAATGGAATGGAATCAACCCAAATGGAATGGAATGGAATGGAACGGAATGGAATGGAATGGAATGGAACGGAATGGAATGGAATGGAATGGAATCAACCCGAATGGAATGGAATGGAATGGAATGGCATGGAAGGGAATGAAATGGAATGAAATCAACCCGAATGGAATGGAATGGAATGGCATCAAACCGAATCCAATGGAATGGAATGAAATGGAAAGGAATTAACCCAAATGCAATGGAAAGGAATGGTATGGAATGGAATCAACGCGAATGGAATGGAATGGAATGGAATGGAATGGAATGGAATGGAAAGGAATGGAATGGAATGGAATCAACCCGAATGGAATGGAATGCAATGGAATGGAATGCAATGGAATGGATTTGAATGGAATCAAACCGAATAGAATGGAAAGGAATGGAATGGAATTGAATGGAATGGAATGGAATGGAATCAACACGAATGGAATGGAATGGAATGGAATGGAATGGAATCCACCCGAATGGATTGGAATGGAATGCAATGGAATGGAACGGAATGGAATGGAATGGAATGGAATCAACACGAATTTAATAAAATGGAGTGGAATGGAATGGAATGGAATCAACCCGAATGGAATGCAATGGAATGGAATGGAATGGAATGGATTGGAATGGAATCAACCAGAATAGAATGGAATGGAATGGAATGGAATGGAATGGAATGGAATGGAATGGAATGGAATGGATTTGAATGGAATCAAACCGAATAGAATGGAATGGAATGGAGTGGAATGGAATGGAATGGAATGGAATCAACACGAATGGAATGGAATGGAATGGAATGGAATCAACCGGAATGGAATGGAATGGAATGGAATGGAATGGAATCAACCTGAATGGAAAGCAATGGAATGGAATGGAATCAACTCGAATGGAATGGAATTCAATGGAATGGAATGGAGTCGAATCAACATGAATGGATTGGAATGAAATGGAATCAACTGAAATGGAATGGAATGGAATCGAATCAACCGGAATAGAATGGAATGGAGTGGAATGGAAAGGAATGGTATGGAATGCAATGGAATCAATCCGAAATAAGTGGAATGGAATAGAGTGGAATAGAATGGAATGGAATCAACCCGAATGAAATGGAATGGAATGGAATGGAATGGAATGGAATCAACCCGATTGGCATGGAATGGAATGGAAAAGAATGGAATCAAACCGAATGGAATGGAATGGAATGGAATGGAATCAACCCAAATGGAATGGAATGGAATGGAATGGAATGGAATGGAATGGAATGGAATGGAATCAGCCCGAATGGAATGGAATGGAAAGGAATGGAATGGAATCAACACGAATGGAATGGAATGGAATTGAATCAATGAGAATGGAATGGAATAAAATGGAATGGAATGGAATAAACGCGAATGGAATGGAAGGGAATTGAATGGAAAGGAATCAACCCGAATGGAATGGAATGAAATGGAATGGAAAGGAATGGAATGGAATGGAATCAACCGGAATGGAATGGAATGGAATGGAATGGAATCAAAACGAATGGAATGGAATGGAATGGAATCAACCGGAATGGAATGGAATGGAATGGAGTGGAATCAACACGAATGGAATGGAATGCAATGGAATGGAATGGAATGGAACGGAATCAACTCGAATGGAAAGGAATGGAATGGAATAGAATGGAGTGGAATGGAATCAACCCGAATGGAATGGATTGGAATGGAATGGAATGGAATGGAGTGGAATGGAATGGAATCAACACGAACGGAATGGAATGGAATGGAAACAACACGAATGGAATGGAATGGAGTGCAATGGAATGGAATGGAATGGAATGGAGTGGAATCAACCAGAATGGAATGGAATGGAATGGAATGGAATGGAATGGAATGAAATGGAATGGAAAAGAATGGAATCAAACCGAATGGAATGGAATGGAAAGGAATGGAAAAAACCCGAATGGAATCGATTGGAATGGAATGGAATGGAATAGAATCAACCCGAAGGGAATTGAATGGAATGCAATGGAATGGAATGGAATCAACCGGATTGGAATGGAATGGAATGGAATGGAATGGAATGGAAAGGAATCAATGCGAATGGAATGGAATGGAATGGAATGGAATGGAATGGAATGGAATGGAATGGCATGAAGTGGAATGGAATGGAATCAACCCGAATGGAATGCAATGGAAGGGAATGGAATGGAATGGAACGGAACGGAATCAAACCGAATGGAATGGATTGGAATGGAATGGAATGGAATGGAATGCAATGGGATCAACCGAAATGCAATGGAATGGAATGGTATGGAATGGAATCAACCCGAATGGAATGGAATGGAATGGAATGGAATGGAATGGAATGGAATGGAATGGAATCAACCCGAATGGATTGGAATGTAATGCAATGGAATGGAATGGAATGGAATGGAATCAACACGAATATAATGAAATGGAATGGAATGGAATGCAAAGGAATCAACCCGAATGGAATGGAATGGAATGGAATCAATCCGAATGGAATGGAATGGAATGGAATCAACTAGAATGGAATGGAATGGAATGGAATGGAACGGAATGGAATCAACCCGAATGGAATGGAATGGAATGGAAGGGAATCAACCCGAAGGAAATGGATGGCAATGGAATGGAATGGAATGGAATCCACCCGTATGGAATGTAATGGAATGGAATCAACTCGAATGGAATGGATTGCAATGGAACGGAATGGAATCAACCCGAATGGAATGGAATGCAATGGAATGGAATAGATTGGAATGGAATGGAATGGAATCAACCCGAATGGAATGGAATAGATTGGAATCAACTCGAATGGAATGGAAAGGAATGGAATGGAATCAACACAAATGGAATGGAATGGAATCGAATGGAAATGAATGGAGTGGAATGGAATGGAATGCAATGAAAGCAACCCGATTGGAATGGACTGGAATGCAATGGAATGGAATGCAATGGAATCAACCCCAATGGAACGGAATGGAGTGGAACTGAATGGAAAGGAATGGAATCTATCCGAATGGAATGGAATGGAAAGGAATCAACTCGAATGGAATGGAATGGAATGGAATGGAATATAATAAACCCGTTTGGAATGGAATGGAATGCAATGGAATGGAATGGAATGGAATCAACCCAGAAGGAATGCAATGGAATGGATTGGAATGGAATATAATCAACCCGATTTTAATGGAATGCAATGGAATGGAATGGAATTGAATCAACCCGAATGGAATGGAATGGAATGGAATGGAATGCAATCAACCCAAATGGAATAGAATGGAATGGAATGGAATGGAATGGAATGGAATGGAGTCAACCCGAATGGAATGGAATGGATTGGAATCAACCCGAATGGAATGGAATCGTATTGATTGGAATGGAATGGAACGGAATCAACCCGAAAGGAATGGAATGCAATGGATTGGAATGGAATATAATCAACCCGATTTTAATGGAATGCAATGGAATGGAATGGAATTGAATCAACCCGAATGGAATGGAATGGAATGGAATGGAATGCAATCAACCCAAGTGGAATAGAATGGAATCGAATGGAATGGAATGGAATGGAATGGAGTCAACCCGAATGGAATGGAATGGATTGGAATCAACCCGAATGGAATGGAATGGTATTGATTGGAATGGAATGGAATGGAATGGAATGGAATGGAAAGGAATCAACCCGAATGGAATGGATGGCAATGGAATGGAATGGAATGGAATCAACCCGAATGGAATGGGATGGAATGGAATGGAATGGAATCAACCCAAATGGAAGGGAATGGAATGGAATGGAATGGAATAGAATCCAAAGCAGTCAATCAGAATGGAATGGAATGGAATTGAATTGAACGGAATAGAATGTAAAGCAAACAACCAGAATGGAATGGAATGGAATGGAATCAACCCGAATGGAATGGAATAGATTGGAATCAACTCGAATGGAATGGAATGGAATGGAATGGAATAAACACAAATGGAATGGAATGGAATCGAATGGAAATGAATGGAATGGAATGGAATGGAATGCAATGCAAGCAACCCGAATGGAATGGACTGGAATGCAATGGAATGGAATGCAATGGAATCAACCCCAATGGAACGGAATGGAGTGGAACTGAATGGAAAGGAATGGAATCTATCCGAATGGAATGGAATGGAATGGAATCAACACGAATGGAATGGAATGGAATGGAATGGAACGGAATGGAATATAATAAACCCGTTTGGAATGGAATGGAATTCAATGGAATGGAATGGAATGGAATCAACCCGAAAGGAATCGAATGGAATGGATTGGAATGGAATATAATCAACCCGATTTTAATGGAATGCAATGGAATGGAATGGAATGGAATCAACCCGAATGGAATGGAATGGAATGGAATGGAATGCAATCAACCCAAATGGAATAGAATGGAATGGAATGGAATGGAATGGAATGGAATGGAAGGGAGTCAAACCGAATGGAATGGAATGGATTGGAATCAACCCGAATGGAGTGGAATGGTATTGATTGGAATGGAATGGAATGGAAAGGAATCAACCCGAATGGAATGGATGGCAATGGAATGGAATCAACCCGAATGGAATGGAATGGAATGGAATGGAATGGAATGGAATAGAATGCAAAGCAGTCAAGGAGAATGGAATGGAATTGAATGGAATAGAATGCAAAGCAATCAACCAGAATGGAATGTAATGGAATGGAATGGATTGGAATGGAATCAACCTGAATGGAATGGAATGGAATAGTATGGAATGGAATGGAATGGAATCAACCAGAATGGAATGGACTCAACCTGAATGGAATGGAATGGAAAATAATGGAATGGAATGGAATCAACCGGAATGGAATGGTATGGAATAGAATGGAAAGGAATGGAATGGAATGGAATCAACCCGAATGGAATGGAATGGAACGGAATGGAATAGAATGAAATGGAATCAACCCGAATGGAATGGAATGGAATGGAATGGCATGGAGTGGAATGAGATGGAATGGAATCAACCCGAATTGAATGGAATGGAAAGGCATCAACCCGAATGGAATGGAATGGAATGAAATGGAACGGAATTAACCCAAATGCAATGGAAAGGAATGGTATGGAATGGAATCAACCCGAATGGAATGGAATGGAATGGAATGGAATGGAATGGAATGGAATGGAATCAACCCGAATGGTTTGGAATGGAATGCAATGGTATGGAACGGAATGGAATGGAATGGAATGGAATCAATACGAATTTAATGAAATGGAGTGGAATGGAATGGAATGAAATCAACCCGACAGGAATGCAATGGAATGGAGTGGAATGGAATGGATTGGAATGAAATCAACCAGAATAGAATGGAATGGAATGGAATGAATTTGAATGGAATCAAACCGAATAGAATGGAATGGAATGGAATGGAATGGAATGGAATCAACCCGAATGGAATGGAATCAACCCGAATGGAATGGAATGGAATGGAATGGAATCAACCGGAATGGAATGGAATGGAAAGGAATGGAATTGAACGGACTGGAATCAACCCGAATGGAATGGAACGGAAGGGAGTGGAATGGAATGGAATGGAATGGAATGGAATCAACCCAAATGGAATGGAATGTAATTGAATGGAATGGAATGGAATGGAATGGAATGGAATGAAATGGAACGAAATGGAATCAACTCGAATGGAATGGAAAGGAATGGAACGGAATGGAATGGAATCAACCCGAATGGAATGGAATGCAATGGCATTTAATGGAATGGAATGGAATGGAATCAACACAAATGGAATGGAATGCAATGGCATGGAATGGAATGGAATGGAATGCAATGAAATGGAACGGAATGGATTCAACCCGAATGGAATGGAACGGAATGGAATGGAATGGAATGGAATGGAATGGAAGGGAATGGAATCAACCCGAATGGAGTGGAGTGGAAAGGAATGGAATGGAATGGATTGGAATGGAACGGAATCAAAATGAATCCAATGGAATGGAATGGAATGGAATGGACTGGAATCAACCCGAATGGAAAGAAATGGAATCGAATGCAATGGAATGGAATGGAATGGAATCAACGTGAATGGAGTGGAATGGAATTGAATGGAATGGACTGGAGTGGAATAGAATCAACCTGAATGGAATGGAATGGGATGGAATGGAATGGAATGGAATGGAATGGAATCACCCCGAAAGGAATGGAATGGAATGTACTGGAGTGGAATAGAATCAACCCGAATGGAATGAAATGGAATGGAATGGGATGGAATGGAATGGAATGGAATCATCCCGAATGGAATGGAATGGAATGGAATGGAATGGAATGGAATGGAATGGAATTGAATGGAATCAACGCGAATAGAATGATCTGGAATGGAATGGAATGGAATGGAATGGAATGGAATGGAATGGAATGGAATCAATCCGAATGGAATGAAATGGAATGGAATGGAATGGAATGGAATGGTATGGAATCAACCCGAATTGAATGGAAAGGAAGAGAATGGAATGCAAAGGAACGGAATGGAATCAACGCGAATGGAATGGAATTGAATAGAATGCAATGCAATGGAATGGAATCAACCCGAATGCATTGGAATGGAATGGAATGGAATGAAATGGAATGGAATGGAATCGACCCAAATAGAATGGAATGGAATGGAATGGAATCAAATGGATTGGAATCAAACCAAATGGAATGGAATGGTATGGAATGGAATGGAATGGAATCAACCTGAATGGAATGGACTCAACCTGAATGGAATGGATTGGAAAAGAATGGAATGGAATGGAATCAACTGGAATGGAATGGTATGGAATAGAATGGAAAGGAATGGAATGGAATGGAATCAACCCAAATGGAATGGAATGGAATGGTATGGAATAGAATGGAAAGGAATGGAATGGAACGGAATCAACCCAAATGGAATGGAATGGAATGGAACGGAATGGAATGGAATGGAATGGAACGGAATGGAATGGAATGGAATGGAATCAACCCGAATGGAATGGAATGGAATGGAATGGCATGGAAGGGAATGAAATGGAATGAAATCAACCCGAATGGAATGGAATGGAATGGCATCAAACCGAATCGAATGGAATGGAATGAAATGGAATGGAATTAACCCAAATGCAATGGAAAGGAATGGTATGGAATGGAATCAACGCGAATGGAATGGAATGGAATGGAATGGAATGGAATGGAAAGGAATGGAATGGAATGGAATCAACCCGAATGGAATGGAATGCAATGGAATGGAATGCAATGGAATGGATTTGAACGGAATCAAACCGAATAGAATGGAAAGGAATGGAATGGAATTGAATGGAATGGAATGGAATGGAATCAACACGAATGGAATGGAATGGAATGGAATGGAATGGAATCCACCCGAATGGATTGGAATGGAATGCAATGGAATGGAACGGAATGGAATGGAATGGAATCAACACGAATTTAATGAAATGGAGTGGAATGGAATGGAATGGAATCAACCCGAATGGAATGCAATGGAATGGAATGGAATGGAATGGATTGGAATGGAATCAACCAGAATAGAATGGAATGGAATGGAATGGAATGGAATGGAATGGAATGGATTTGAATGGAATCAAACCGAATAGAATGGAATGGAATGGAGTGGAATGGAATGGAATGGAATGGAATCAACACGAATGCAATGGAATGGAATGGAATGGAATCAACCGGAATGGAATGGAATGGAATGGAATGGAATCAACCTGAATGGAAAGAAATGGAATGGAATGGAATCAACTCGAATGGAATGGAATTCAATGGAATGGAATGGAGTCGAATCAACATGAATGGATTGGAATGAAATGGAATCAACTGAAATGGAATGGAATGGAATCGAATCAACCGGAATAGAATGGAATGGAATGGAATGGAATGGTATGGAATGCAATGGAATCAATCCGAAATAAGTGGAATGGAATAGAGTGGAATAGAATGGAATGGAATCAACCCGAATGAAATGGAATGGAATGGAATGGAATGGAATGGAATCAACCCGATTGGCATGGAATGGAATGGCAAAGAATGGAATTAAACCGAATGGAATGGAATGGAATGGAATGGAATCGACCCAAATGGAATGGAATGGAATGGAATGGAATGGAATGGAATGGAATGGAATCAGCCCGAATGGAATGGAATGGAAAGGAATGGAATGGAATCAACACGAATGGAATGGAATGGAATTGAATCAATGAGAATGGAATGGAATAAAATGGAATGGAATGGAATAAACGCGAATGGAATGGAAGGGAATTGAATGGAAAGGAATCAACCCGAATGGAATGGAATGAAATGGAATGGAAAGGAATGGAATGGAATGGAATCAACCGGAATGGAATGGAATGGAATGGAATGGAATCAACACGAATGGAATGGAATGCAATGGAATGGAATGGAATGGAACGGAATCAACTCGAATGGAAAGGAATGGAATGGAATAGAATGGAGTGGAATGGAATCAACCCGAATGGAATGGATTGGAATGGAATGGAATGGAATGGAGTGGAATGGAATGGAATCAACACGAACGGAATGGAATGGAATGGAAACAACACAAATGGAATGGAATGGAGTGCAATGGAATGGAATGGAATGGAATGGAGTGGAATCAACCAGAATGGAATGGAATGGAATGGAATGGAATGGAATGGAATGGAATGGAATCAATCCGAATGGAATGGAATGGAATGGAATCAACTAGAATGGAATGGAATGGAATGGAATGGAATGGAATGGAACGGAATGGAATCAACCCGAATGGAATGGAATGGAATGGAAGGGAATCAACCCGAAGGAAATGGATGGCAATGGAATGGAATGGAATGGAATCCACCCGTATGGAACGTAATGGAATGGAATCAACTCGAATGGAATGGATTGCAATGGAACGGAATGGAATCAACCCGAATGGAATGGAATGCAATGGAATGGAATGGAATGGAATGGAATGGAATGGAATGGAGTGGAATGGAGTGGAGAAAACCGAAGTGTATAGAATGGAATGGAATGGAATGGAATGGAATGGAATAAACCCGAAGGGAATGAAATGGAATGGAATGGCATGGAATGGAATGGAATGGAATGGAATGGAATGGAATGGAATGGAATGGAATGCAATCAAGCCGAATGGAATGGAATGGAATGGAATGGAATGGAATTTAATGGAATGGAATCAAACCGAATGGAATGGAATGGAATGGAATGGAAAGGAATCAACCCGAATAGAATGGATTGCAATGGAATGGAATGGAATGGAATCAACCCAAATGGAAGGGAATGGAATGGAATGGAATGGAATAGAATCCAAAGCAGTCAACCAGAATGGAATGGAATGGAATTGAATTGAACGGAATAGAATGCAAAGCAATCAAACAGAATGGAATGGAATGGAATGGAATCAACCCGAATGGAATGGAATAGATTGGAATCAACTCGAATGGAATGGAATGGAAAGGAATGGAATGGAATCAGCACAAATGGAATGGAATGGAATCGAATGGAAATGAAGGGAATGGAATGGAATGGAATGCAATGCAAGCAACCCGAATGGAATTGACTGGAATGCAATGGAATGGAATGCAATGGAATCAACCCCATTGGAACGGAATGGAGTGGAACTGAGTGGAAAGGAATGGAATCTATCCGAATGGAATGCAATGGATTGGAATCAACTCGAATGGAATGGAATGGAATGGAATGGAATGGAATATAATAAACCCGTTTGGAATGGAGTGGAATGCAATGGAATGGAATGGAATGGAATCAACCCGAAAGGAATGGAATGGAATGGATTGGAATGGAATATAATCAACCCGATCGGAATGGAATGCAATGGAATGGAATGGAATGGAATCAACCCGAATGGAATGGAATGGAAAGGAATGGAACGCAATCAACCCAAATGGAATAGAATGGAATGGAATGGAATGGAATGGAATGGAATGGAATGGAATGGAATGGTATGGAGTCAACCCGAATGGAATGGAATGGATTGGAATCAACTCGAATGGAATGGAATGGAATGGAATGGAATGGAATATAATAAACCCGTTTGGAATGGAGTGGAATGCAATGGAATGGAATGGAATGGAATCAACCCGAAAGGAATGGAATGGAATGGATTGGAATGGAATATAATCAACCCAATCGGAATGGAATGCAATGGAATGGAATGGAATGGAATCAACCCGAATGGAATGGAATGGAAAGGAATGGAACGCAATCAACCCAAGTGGAATAGAATGGAATGGAATGGAATGGAATGGAATGGAATGGAATGGAATGGAATGGAATGGAATGGAGTCAACCCGAATGGAATGGAATGGATTGGAATCAACCCGAATGGAATGGAATGGTATTGATTGGAATGGAATGGAATGGAATGGAATGGAAAGGAATCAACCCGAATGGAAAGAATGGCAATGGAATGGGGTGGAATGGAATCAACCCGAATGGAATGGAATGGAATGGAATGGAATGGAATGGAATGGAATGGAATAGAATGCAAAGCAGTCAACCAGAATGGAATGGAATTGAGTGGAATAGAATGCAAAGCAATCAACCAGAATGGAATGTAATGGAATGGAATGGATTGGAATGGAATCAACCTGAATGGAATGGAATGGAATGGTATGGAATGGAATGGAATTG
The DNA here is from genome assembly GCF_029289425.2 of Pan paniscus. Classification (NCBI taxonomy): domain Eukaryota; kingdom Metazoa; phylum Chordata; class Mammalia; order Primates; family Hominidae; genus Pan; species Pan paniscus. The sequence continues at coordinate 16,774,954 of NC_073265.2, forward strand.
AATCAACCTGAATGGAATGGACTCAACCTGAATGGAATGGAATGGAAAAGAATGGAATGGAATGGAATCAACCGGAATGGAATGGTATGGAATAGAATGGAAAGGAATGGAATGGAATGGAATCAACCCGAATGGAATGGAATGGAACGGAATGGAATAGAATGGAATGGAATCAAACCGAATGGAATGGAATGGAATGGAATGGCATGGAGTGGAATCAGATGGAATGGAATCAACCCGAATGGAATGCAATGGAATGCATCAACCCGAATGGAATGGAATGGAATGAAATGGAACGGAATTAACCCAAATGCAATGGAACGGAATGGTATGGAATGGAATCAACCCGAATGGAATGGAATGGAATGGAATGGAATGGAATGGAATGGAATGGAATGGAATGGAAAGGAATGGAATCAACCCAAATGGTTTGGAATGGAATGCAATGGAATGGAACGGAATGGAATGGAATGGAATGGAATCAACACGAATTTAATGAAATGGAGTGGAATGGAATGCAATGGAATCAACCCGACTGGAATGCAATGGAAAGGAATGGAATGGAATGGATTGGAATGAAATCAACCAGAATAGAATGGAATGGAATGGAATGGAATGGAATGAATTGGAATGGATTTGAATGGAATCAAACCGAATAGAATGGAATGGAATGGAATGGAATGGAATCAACCCGAATGGAATGAAATGGAATGGAATGGCATGGAATGGAATGGAATGGAGTGGAATGGAATGGAATGGAATGGAATGGAATGAAATGAAATGGAATGGAATGGAATCAACCCGAATGGAATGGAATGGATTGGAATCAACTCGAATGGAATGGAATGGAATGGAATGGAATGGAATGGAATGGAGTCAACCCGAATGGAATGGAATGGATTGGAATCAACTCGAATGGAATGGAATGCAATTGAATTGATTGGAATGGAAAGGAATGGAATGGAATGGAATGGAATGGAATGAAATGGAGTGGAATGGAGTGGAGAAAACCGAAGTGTATGGAATGGAATGGAATGGAATGGAATGGAATGGAATGGAATGGAATAATCCCGAATGGAATGAAATGGAATGGAATGGCATGGAATGGAATGGAATGGAATGGAATGGAATGGAATGGAATGGAATGCAATGGAATCAAGCCGAATGGAATGGAATGGAATGGAATGGAATGGAATCAAACCGAATGGAATGGAATGGAATGGAATGGAAAGGAATCAACCCGAATAGAATGGTTTCCAATGGAATGGAATGGAATGGAATCAACCCTAATGGAAGGGAATGGAATGGAATGGAATGGAATAGAATCCAAAGCAGTCAACCAGAATGGAATGGAATGGAATTGAATTGAACGGAATAGAATGTAAAGCAATCAACCAGAATGGAATGGAATGGAATGGAATCAACCCGAATGGAATGGAATAGATTGGAATCAACTCGAATGGAATGGAAAGGAATGGAATGGAATCAACCCAAATGGAATAGAATGGAATCGAATGGAATGGAATGGAATGGAATGGAATGGAGTCAACCCGAATGGAATGGAATGGATTGGAATCAACCCGAATGGAATGGAATGGTATTGATTGGAATGGAATGGAATGGAATGGAATGGAAAGGAATCAACCCGAATGGAATGGATGGCAATGGAATGGAATGGAATGGAATCAACCCGAATGGAATTGTATGGAATGGAATGGAATGGAATCAACCCAAATGGAAGGGAATGGAATGGAATGGAATGGAATAGAATCCAAAGCAGTCAATCAGAATGGAATGGAATGGAATTGAATTGAACGGAATAGAATGTAAAGCAATCAACCAGAATGGAATGGAATGGAATGGAATCAACCCGAATGGAATGGAATAGATTGGAATCAACTCGAATGGAATGGAATGGAATGGAATGGAATGGAATAAACACAAATGGAATGGAATGGAATCGAATGGAAATGAATGGAATGGAATGGAATGGAATGCAATGCAAGCAACCCGAATGGAATGGACTGGAATGCAATGGAATGGAATGCAATGGAATCAACCCCAATGGAACGGAATGGAGTGGAACTGAAGGGAAAGGAATGGAATCTATCCGAATGGAATGGAATGGAATGGAATCAACTCGAATGGAATGGAATGGAATGGAATGGAACGGAATGGAATATAATAAACCCGTTTGGAATGGAATGGAATTCAATGGAATGGAATGGAATGGAATCAACCCGAAAGGAATCGAATGGAATGGATTGGAATGGAATATAATCAACCCGATTTTAATGGAATGCAATGGAATGGAATGGAATGGAATCAACACGAATGGAATGGAATGGAATGGAAGGGAATGCAATCAACCCAAATGGAATAGAATGGAATGGAATGGAATGGAATGGAATGGAGTCAAACCGAATGGAATGGAATGGATTGGAATCAACCCGAATGGAGTGGAATGATATTGATTGGAATGGAATGGAATGGAATGGAATGGAAAGGAATCAACCCGAATGGAATGGATGGCAATGGAATGGAATCAACCCGAATGGAATGGAATGGAATGGAATGGAATGGAATGGAATGGAATGGAATAGAATGCAAAGCAGTCAAGGAGAATGGAATGGAATTGAATGGAATAGAATGCAAAGCAATCAACCAGAATGGAATGTAATGGAATGGAATGGATTGGAATGGAATCAACCTGAATGGAATGGAATGGAATAGTATGGAATGGAATGGAATGGAATCAACCTGAATGGAATGGACTCAACCTGAATGGAATGGAATGGAAAATAATGGTATGGAATGGAATCAACCGGAATGGAAAGGTATGGAATAGAATGGAAAGGAATGGAATGGAATGGAATCAACCCGAATGGAATGGAATGGAACGGAATGGAATAGAATGACATGGAATCAACCCGAATGGAATGGAATGGAATGGAATGGAATGGCATGGAGTGGAATGAGATGGAATGGAATCAACCCGAATTGAATGGAATGGAAAGGCATCAACCCGAATGGAATGGAATGGAATGAAATGGAACGGAATTAACCCAAATGCAATGGAAAGGAATGGTATGGAATGGAATCAACCCGAATGGAATGGAATGGAATGGAATGGAATGGAATGGAATGGAATCAACCCGAATGGTTTGGAATGGAATGCAATGGTATGGAACGGAATGGAATGGAATGGAATGGAATCAATACGAATTTAATGAAATGGAGTGGAATGGAATGGAATGAAATCAACCCGACAGGAATGCAATGGAATGGAGTGGAATGGAATGGATTGGAATGAAATCAACCAGAATAGAATGGAATGGAATGGAATGAATTTGAATGGAATCAAACCGAATAGAATGGAATGGAATGGAATGGAATGGAATGGAATCAACCCGAATGCATTGGAATGGAATGGAATGGAATGAAATGGAATGGAATGGAATCGACCCAAATAGAATGGAATGGAATGGAATGGAATCAAATGGATTGGAATCAACCCAAATGGAATGGAATGGAATGGAATGGTATGGAATGGAATGGAATGGAATCAACCTGAATGGAAGGGACTCAACCTGAATGGAATGGATAGGAAAAGAATGTAATGGAATGGAATCAACTGGAATGGAATGGTATGGAATAGAATGGAAAGGAATGGAACGGAATGGAATCAACCCAAATGGAATGGAATGGAATGGTATGGAATAGAATGGAAAGGAATGGAATGGAATGGAATCAACCCAAATGGAATGGAATGGAATGGAACGGAATGGAATGGAATGGAATGGAACGGAATGGAATGGAATGGAATGGAATCAACCCGAATGGAATGGAATGGAATGGAATGGCATGGAAGGGAATGAAATGGAATGAAATCAACCCGAATGGAATGGAATGGAATGGCATCAAACCGAATCCAATGGAATGGAATGAAATGGAAAGGAATTAACCCAAATGCAATGGAAAGGAATGGTATGGAATGGAATCAACGCGAATGGAATGGAATGGAATGGAATGGAATGGAATGGAATGGAAAGGAATGGAATGGAATGGAATCAACCCGAATGGAATGGAATGCAATGGAATGGAATGCAATGGAATGGATTTGAATGGAATCAAACCGAATAGAATGGAAAGGAATGGAATGGAATTGAATGGAATGGAATGGAATGGAATCAACACGAATGGAATGGAATGGAATGGAATGGAATGGAATCCACCCGAATGGATTGGAATGGAATGCAATGGAATGGAACGGAATGGAATGGAATGGAATGGAATCAACACGAATTTAATAAAATGGAGTGGAATGGAATGGAATGGAATCAACCCGAATGGAATGCAATGGAATGGAATGGAATGGAATGGATTGGAATGGAATCAACCAGAATAGAATGGAATGGAATGGAATGGAATGGAATGGAATGGAATGGAATGGAATGGAATGGATTTGAATGGAATCAAACCGAATAGAATGGAATGGAATGGAGTGGAATGGAATGGAATGGAATGGAATCAACACGAATGGAATGGAATGGAATGGAATGGAATCAACCGGAATGGAATGGAATGGAATGGAATGGAATGGAATCAACCTGAATGGAAAGCAATGGAATGGAATGGAATCAACTCGAATGGAATGGAATTCAATGGAATGGAATGGAGTCGAATCAACATGAATGGATTGGAATGAAATGGAATCAACTGAAATGGAATGGAATGGAATCGAATCAACCAGAATAGAATGGAATGGAGTGGAATGGAAAGGAATGGTATGGAATGCAATGGAATCAATCCGAAATAAGTGGAATGGAATAGAGTGGAATAGAATGGAATGGAATCAACCCGAATGAAATGGAATGGAATGGAATGGAATGGAATGGAATCAACCCGATTGGCATGGAATGGAATGGAAAAGAATGGAATCAAACCGAATGGAATGGAATGGAATGGAATGGAATCAACCCAAATGGAATGGAATGGAATGGAATGGAATGGAATGGAATGGAATGGAATGGAATCAGCCCGAATGGAATGGAATGGAAAGGAATGGAATGGAATCAACACGAATGGAATGGAATGGAATTGAATCAATGAGAATGGAATGGAATAAAATGGAATGGAATGGAATAAACGCGAATGGAATGGAAGGGAATTGAATGGAAAGGAATCAACCCGAATGGAATGGAATGAAATGGAATGGAAAGGAATGGAATGGAATGGAATCAACCGGAATGGAATGGAATGGAATGGAATGGAATCAAAACGAATGGAATGGAATGGAATGGAATCAACCGGAATGGAATGGAATGGAATGGAGTGGAATCAACACGAATGGAATGGAATGCAATGGAATGGAATGGAATGGAACGGAATCAACTCGAATGGAAAGGAATGGAATGGAATAGAATGGAGTGGAATGGAATCAACCCGAATGGAATGGATTGGAATGGAATGGAATGGAATGGAGTGGAATGGAATGGAATCAACACGAACGGAATGGAATGGAATGGAAACAACACGAATGGAATGGAATGGAGTGCAATGGAATGGAATGGAATGGAATGGAGTGGAATCAACCAGAATGGAATGGAATGGAATGGAATGGAATGGAATGGAATGAAATGGAATGGAAAAGAATGGAATCAAACCGAATGGAATGGAATGGAAAGGAATGGAAAAAACCCGAATGGAATCGATTGGAATGGAATGGAATGGAATAGAATCAACCCGAAGGGAATTGAATGGAATGCAATGGAATGGAATGGAATCAACCGGATTGGAATGGAATGGAATGGAATGGAATGGAATGGAAAGGAATCAATGCGAATGGAATGGAATGGAATGGAATGGAATGGAATGGAATGGAATGGAATGGCATGAAGTGGAATGGAATGGAATCAACCCGAATGGAATGCAATGGAAGGGAATGGAATGGAATGGAACGGAACGGAATCAAACCGAATGGAATGGATTGGAATGGAATGGAATGGAATGGAATGCAATGGGATCAACCGAAATGCAATGGAATGGAATGGTATGGAATGGAATCAACCCGAATGGAATGGAATGGAATGGAATGGAATGGAATGGAATGGAATGGAATGGAATCAACCCGAATGGATTGGAATGTAATGCAATGGAATGGAATGGAATGGAATGGAATCAACACGAATATAATGAAATGGAATGGAATGGAATGCAAAGGAATCAACCCGAATGGAATGGAATGGAATGGAATCAATCCGAATGGAATGGAATGGAATGGAATCAACTAGAATGGAATGGAATGGAATGGAATGGAACGGAATGGAATCAACCCGAATGGAATGGAATGGAATGGAAGGGAATCAACCCGAAGGAAATGGATGGCAATGGAATGGAATGGAATGGAATCCACCCGTATGGAATGTAATGGAATGGAATCAACTCGAATGGAATGGATTGCAATGGAACGGAATGGAATCAACCCGAATGGAATGGAATGCAATGGAATGGAATAGATTGGAATGGAATGGAATGGAATCAACCCGAATGGAATGGAATAGATTGGAATCAACTCGAATGGAATGGAAAGGAATGGAATGGAATCAACACAAATGGAATGGAATGGAATCGAATGGAAATGAATGGAGTGGAATGGAATGGAATGCAATGAAAGCAACCCGATTGGAATGGACTGGAATGCAATGGAATGGAATGCAATGGAATCAACCCCAATGGAACGGAATGGAGTGGAACTGAATGGAAAGGAATGGAATCTATCCGAATGGAATGGAATGGAAAGGAATCAACTCGAATGGAATGGAATGGAATGGAATGGAATATAATAAACCCGTTTGGAATGGAATGGAATGCAATGGAATGGAATGGAATGGAATCAACCCAGAAGGAATGCAATGGAATGGATTGGAATGGAATATAATCAACCCGATTTTAATGGAATGCAATGGAATGGAATGGAATTGAATCAACCCGAATGGAATGGAATGGAATGGAATGGAATGCAATCAACCCAAATGGAATAGAATGGAATGGAATGGAATGGAATGGAATGGAATGGAGTCAACCCGAATGGAATGGAATGGATTGGAATCAACCCGAATGGAATGGAATCGTATTGATTGGAATGGAATGGAACGGAATCAACCCGAAAGGAATGGAATGCAATGGATTGGAATGGAATATAATCAACCCGATTTTAATGGAATGCAATGGAATGGAATGGAATTGAATCAACCCGAATGGAATGGAATGGAATGGAATGGAATGCAATCAACCCAAGTGGAATAGAATGGAATCGAATGGAATGGAATGGAATGGAATGGAGTCAACCCGAATGGAATGGAATGGATTGGAATCAACCCGAATGGAATGGAATGGTATTGATTGGAATGGAATGGAATGGAATGGAATGGAAAGGAATCAACCCGAATGGAATGGATGGCAATGGAATGGAATGGAATGGAATCAACCCGAATGGAATGGGATGGAATGGAATGGAATGGAATCAACCCAAATGGAAGGGAATGGAATGGAATGGAATGGAATAGAATCCAAAGCAGTCAATCAGAATGGAATGGAATGGAATTGAATTGAACGGAATAGAATGTAAAGCAAACAACCAGAATGGAATGGAATGGAATGGAATCAACCCGAATGGAATGGAATAGATTGGAATCAACTCGAATGGAATGGAATGGAATGGAATGGAATAAACACAAATGGAATGGAATGGAATCGAATGGAAATGAATGGAATGGAATGGAATGGAATGCAATGCAAGCAACCCGAATGGAATGGACTGGAATGCAATGGAATGGAATGCAATGGAATCAACCCCAATGGAACGGAATGGAGTGGAACTGAATGGAAAGGAATGGAATCTATCCGAATGGAATGGAATGGAATGGAATCAACACGAATGGAATGGAATGGAATGGAATGGAACGGAATGGAATATAATAAACCCGTTTGGAATGGAATGGAATTCAATGGAATGGAATGGAATGGAATCAACCCGAAAGGAATCGAATGGAATGGATTGGAATGGAATATAATCAACCCGATTTTAATGGAATGCAATGGAATGGAATGGAATGGAATCAACCCGAATGGAATGGAATGGAATGGAATGGAATGCAATCAACCCAAATGGAATAGAATGGAATGGAATGGAATGGAATGGAATGGAATGGAAGGGAGTCAAACCGAATGGAATGGAATGGATTGGAATCAACCCGAATGGAGTGGAATGGTATTGATTGGAATGGAATGGAATGGAAAGGAATCAACCCGAATGGAATGGATGGCAATGGAATGGAATCAACCCGAATGGAATGGAATGGAATGGAATGGAATGGAATGGAATGGAATAGAATGCAAAGCAGTCAAGGAGAATGGAATGGAATTGAATGGAATAGAATGCAAAGCAATCAACCAGAATGGAATGTAATGGAATGGAATGGATTGGAATGGAATCAACCTGAATGGAATGGAATGGAATAGTATGGAATGGAATGGAATGGAATCAACCAGAATGGAATGGACTCAACCTGAATGGAATGGAATGGAAAATAATGGAATGGAATGGAATCAACCGGAATGGAATGGTATGGAATAGAATGGAAAGGAATGGAATGGAATGGAATCAACCCGAATGGAATGGAATGGAACGGAATGGAATAGAATGAAATGGAATCAACCCGAATGGAATGGAATGGAATGGAATGGCATGGAGTGGAATGAGATGGAATGGAATCAACCCGAATTGAATGGAATGGAAAGGCATCAACCCGAATGGAATGGAATGGAATGAAATGGAACGGAATTAACCCAAATGCAATGGAAAGGAATGGTATGGAATGGAATCAACCCGAATGGAATGGAATGGAATGGAATGGAATGGAATGGAATGGAATGGAATCAACCCGAATGGTTTGGAATGGAATGCAATGGTATGGAACGGAATGGAATGGAATGGAATGGAATCAATACGAATTTAATGAAATGGAGTGGAATGGAATGGAATGAAATCAACCCGACAGGAATGCAATGGAATGGAGTGGAATGGAATGGATTGGAATGAAATCAACCAGAATAGAATGGAATGGAATGGAATGAATTTGAATGGAATCAAACCGAATAGAATGGAATGGAATGGAATGGAATGGAATGGAATCAACCCGAATGGAATGGAATCAACCCGAATGGAATGGAATGGAATGGAATGGAATCAACCGGAATGGAATGGAATGGAAAGGAATGGAATTGAACGGACTGGAATCAACCCGAATGGAATGGAACGGAAGGGAGTGGAATGGAATGGAATGGAATGGAATGGAATCAACCCAAATGGAATGGAATGTAATTGAATGGAATGGAATGGAATGGAATGGAATGGAATGAAATGGAACGAAATGGAATCAACTCGAATGGAATGGAAAGGAATGGAACGGAATGGAATGGAATCAACCCGAATGGAATGGAATGCAATGGCATTTAATGGAATGGAATGGAATGGAATCAACACAAATGGAATGGAATGCAATGGCATGGAATGGAATGGAATGGAATGCAATGAAATGGAACGGAATGGATTCAACCCGAATGGAATGGAACGGAATGGAATGGAATGGAATGGAATGGAATGGAAGGGAATGGAATCAACCCGAATGGAGTGGAGTGGAAAGGAATGGAATGGAATGGATTGGAATGGAACGGAATCAAAATGAATCCAATGGAATGGAATGGAATGGAATGGACTGGAATCAACCCGAATGGAAAGAAATGGAATCGAATGCAATGGAATGGAATGGAATGGAATCAACGTGAATGGAGTGGAATGGAATTGAATGGAATGGACTGGAGTGGAATAGAATCAACCTGAATGGAATGGAATGGGATGGAATGGAATGGAATGGAATGGAATGGAATCACCCCGAAAGGAATGGAATGGAATGTACTGGAGTGGAATAGAATCAACCCGAATGGAATGAAATGGAATGGAATGGGATGGAATGGAATGGAATGGAATCATCCCGAATGGAATGGAATGGAATGGAATGGAATGGAATGGAATGGAATGGAATTGAATGGAATCAACGCGAATAGAATGATCTGGAATGGAATGGAATGGAATGGAATGGAATGGAATGGAATGGAATCAATCCGAATGGAATGAAATGGAATGGAATGGAATGGAATGGAATGGTATGGAATCAACCCGAATTGAATGGAAAGGAAGAGAATGGAATGCAAAGGAACGGAATGGAATCAACGCGAATGGAATGGAATTGAATAGAATGCAATGCAATGGAATGGAATCAACCCGAATGCATTGGAATGGAATGGAATGGAATGAAATGGAATGGAATGGAATCGACCCAAATAGAATGGAATGGAATGGAATGGAATCAAATGGATTGGAATCAAACCAAATGGAATGGAATGGTATGGAATGGAATGGAATGGAATCAACCTGAATGGAATGGACTCAACCTGAATGGAATGGATTGGAAAAGAATGGAATGGAATGGAATCAACTGGAATGGAATGGTATGGAATAGAATGGAAAGGAATGGAATGGAATGGAATCAACCCAAATGGAATGGAATGGAATGGTATGGAATAGAATGGAAAGGAATGGAATGGAACGGAATCAACCCAAATGGAATGGAATGGAATGGAACGGAATGGAATGGAATGGAATGGAACGGAATGGAATGGAATGGAATGGAATCAACCCGAATGGAATGGAATGGAATGGAATGGCATGGAAGGGAATGAAATGGAATGAAATCAACCCGAATGGAATGGAATGGAATGGCATCAAACCGAATCGAATGGAATGGAATGAAATGGAATGGAATTAACCCAAATGCAATGGAAAGGAATGGTATGGAATGGAATCAACGCGAATGGAATGGAATGGAATGGAATGGAATGGAATGGAAAGGAATGGAATGGAATGGAATCAACCCGAATGGAATGGAATGCAATGGAATGGAATGCAATGGAATGGATTTGAACGGAATCAAACCGAATAGAATGGAAAGGAATGGAATGGAATTGAATGGAATGGAATGGAATGGAATCAACACGAATGGAATGGAATGGAATGGAATGGAATGGAATCCACCCGAATGGATTGGAATGGAATGCAATGGAATGGAACGGAATGGAATGGAATGGAATCAACACGAATTTAATGAAATGGAGTGGAATGGAATGGAATGGAATCAACCCGAATGGAATGCAATGGAATGGAATGGAATGGAATGGATTGGAATGGAATCAACCAGAATAGAATGGAATGGAATGGAATGGAATGGAATGGAATGGAATGGATTTGAATGGAATCAAACCGAATAGAATGGAATGGAATGGAGTGGAATGGAATGGAATGGAATGGAATCAACACGAATGCAATGGAATGGAATGGAATGGAATCAACCGGAATGGAATGGAATGGAATGGAATGGAATCAACCTGAATGGAAAGAAATGGAATGGAATGGAATCAACTCGAATGGAATGGAATTCAATGGAATGGAATGGAGTCGAATCAACATGAATGGATTGGAATGAAATGGAATCAACTGAAATGGAATGGAATGGAATCGAATCAACCGGAATAGAATGGAATGGAATGGAATGGAATGGTATGGAATGCAATGGAATCAATCCGAAATAAGTGGAATGGAATAGAGTGGAATAGAATGGAATGGAATCAACCCGAATGAAATGGAATGGAATGGAATGGAATGGAATGGAATCAACCCGATTGGCATGGAATGGAATGGCAAAGAATGGAATTAAACCGAATGGAATGGAATGGAATGGAATGGAATCGACCCAAATGGAATGGAATGGAATGGAATGGAATGGAATGGAATGGAATGGAATCAGCCCGAATGGAATGGAATGGAAAGGAATGGAATGGAATCAACACGAATGGAATGGAATGGAATTGAATCAATGAGAATGGAATGGAATAAAATGGAATGGAATGGAATAAACGCGAATGGAATGGAAGGGAATTGAATGGAAAGGAATCAACCCGAATGGAATGGAATGAAATGGAATGGAAAGGAATGGAATGGAATGGAATCAACCGGAATGGAATGGAATGGAATGGAATGGAATCAACACGAATGGAATGGAATGCAATGGAATGGAATGGAATGGAACGGAATCAACTCGAATGGAAAGGAATGGAATGGAATAGAATGGAGTGGAATGGAATCAACCCGAATGGAATGGATTGGAATGGAATGGAATGGAATGGAGTGGAATGGAATGGAATCAACACGAACGGAATGGAATGGAATGGAAACAACACAAATGGAATGGAATGGAGTGCAATGGAATGGAATGGAATGGAATGGAGTGGAATCAACCAGAATGGAATGGAATGGAATGGAATGGAATGGAATGGAATGGAATGGAATCAATCCGAATGGAATGGAATGGAATGGAATCAACTAGAATGGAATGGAATGGAATGGAATGGAATGGAATGGAACGGAATGGAATCAACCCGAATGGAATGGAATGGAATGGAAGGGAATCAACCCGAAGGAAATGGATGGCAATGGAATGGAATGGAATGGAATCCACCCGTATGGAACGTAATGGAATGGAATCAACTCGAATGGAATGGATTGCAATGGAACGGAATGGAATCAACCCGAATGGAATGGAATGCAATGGAATGGAATGGAATGGAATGGAATGGAATGGAATGGAGTGGAATGGAGTGGAGAAAACCGAAGTGTATAGAATGGAATGGAATGGAATGGAATGGAATGGAATAAACCCGAAGGGAATGAAATGGAATGGAATGGCATGGAATGGAATGGAATGGAATGGAATGGAATGGAATGGAATGGAATGGAATGCAATCAAGCCGAATGGAATGGAATGGAATGGAATGGAATGGAATTTAATGGAATGGAATCAAACCGAATGGAATGGAATGGAATGGAATGGAAAGGAATCAACCCGAATAGAATGGATTGCAATGGAATGGAATGGAATGGAATCAACCCAAATGGAAGGGAATGGAATGGAATGGAATGGAATAGAATCCAAAGCAGTCAACCAGAATGGAATGGAATGGAATTGAATTGAACGGAATAGAATGCAAAGCAATCAAACAGAATGGAATGGAATGGAATGGAATCAACCCGAATGGAATGGAATAGATTGGAATCAACTCGAATGGAATGGAATGGAAAGGAATGGAATGGAATCAGCACAAATGGAATGGAATGGAATCGAATGGAAATGAAGGGAATGGAATGGAATGGAATGCAATGCAAGCAACCCGAATGGAATTGACTGGAATGCAATGGAATGGAATGCAATGGAATCAACCCCATTGGAACGGAATGGAGTGGAACTGAGTGGAAAGGAATGGAATCTATCCGAATGGAATGCAATGGATTGGAATCAACTCGAATGGAATGGAATGGAATGGAATGGAATGGAATATAATAAACCCGTTTGGAATGGAGTGGAATGCAATGGAATGGAATGGAATGGAATCAACCCGAAAGGAATGGAATGGAATGGATTGGAATGGAATATAATCAACCCGATCGGAATGGAATGCAATGGAATGGAATGGAATGGAATCAACCCGAATGGAATGGAATGGAAAGGAATGGAACGCAATCAACCCAAATGGAATAGAATGGAATGGAATGGAATGGAATGGAATGGAATGGAATGGAATGGAATGGTATGGAGTCAACCCGAATGGAATGGAATGGATTGGAATCAACTCGAATGGAATGGAATGGAATGGAATGGAATGGAATATAATAAACCCGTTTGGAATGGAGTGGAATGCAATGGAATGGAATGGAATGGAATCAACCCGAAAGGAATGGAATGGAATGGATTGGAATGGAATATAATCAACCCAATCGGAATGGAATGCAATGGAATGGAATGGAATGGAATCAACCCGAATGGAATGGAATGGAAAGGAATGGAACGCAATCAACCCAAGTGGAATAGAATGGAATGGAATGGAATGGAATGGAATGGAATGGAATGGAATGGAATGGAATGGAATGGAATGGAGTCAACCCGAATGGAATGGAATGGATTGGAATCAACCCGAATGGAATGGAATGGTATTGATTGGAATGGAATGGAATGGAATGGAATGGAAAGGAATCAACCCGAATGGAAAGAATGGCAATGGAATGGGGTGGAATGGAATCAACCCGAATGGAATGGAATGGAATGGAATGGAATGGAATGGAATGGAATGGAATAGAATGCAAAGCAGTCAACCAGAATGGAATGGAATTGAGTGGAATAGAATGCAAAGCAATCAACCAGAATGGAATGTAATGGAATGGAATGGATTGGAATGGAATCAACCTGAATGGAATGGAATGGAATGGTATGGAATGGAATGGAATTGAATCAACCTGAATGGAATGGACTCAACCTGAATGGAATGGAATGGAAAAGAATGGAATGGAATGGAATCAACCGGAATGGAATGGTATGGAATAGAATGGAAAGGAATGGAATGGAATGGAATCAACCCGAATGGAATGGAATGGAACGGAATGGAATAGAATGGAATGGAATCAAACCGAATGGAATGGAATGGAATGGAATGGCATGGAGTGGAATCAGATGGAATGGAATCAACCCGAATGGAATGCAATGGAATGCATCAACCCGAATGGAATGGAATGGAATGAAATGGAACGGAATTAACCCAAATGCAATGGAACGGAATGGTATGGAATGGAATCAACCCGAATGGAATGGAATGGAATGGAATGGAATGGAATGGAATGGAATGGAATGGAAAGGAATGGAATCAACCCAAATGGTTTGGAATGGAATGCAATGGAATGGAACGGAATGGAATGGAATGGAATGGAATCAACACGAATTTAATGAAATGGAGTGGAATGGAATGCAATGGAATCAACCCGACTGGAATGCAATGGAAAGGAATGGAATGGAATGGATTGGAATGAAATCAACCAGAATAGAATGGAATGGAATGGAATGGAATGGAATGAATTGGAATGGATTTGAATGGAATCAAACCGAATAGAATGGAATGGAATGGAATGGAATGGAATCAACCCGAATGGAATGAAATGGAATGGAATGGCATGGAATGGAATGGAATGGAGTGGAATGGAATGGAATGGAATGGAATGGAATGAAATGGAATGGAAAAGAATGGAATCAAACCGAATGGAATGGAATGGAAAGGAATGGAAAAAACCCGAATGGAATCGATTGGAATGGAATAGAATGGAATAGAATCAACCCGAAGGGAATTGAATGGAATGCAATGGAATGGAATGGAATCAACCGGATTGGAATGGAATGGAATGGAATGGAATGGACTGGAAAGGAATCAATGCGAATGGAATGGAATGGAATGGAATGGAATGGAATGGAATGGAATGGAATGGAATGGCATGAAGTGGAATGGAATGGAATCAACCCGAATGGAATGCAATGGAAGGGAATGGAATGGAATGGAACGGAACGGAATCAAACCGAATGGAATGGATTGGAATGGAATGGAATGGAATGGAATGCAATGGGATCAACCGAAATGCAATGGAATGGAATGGTATGGAATGGAATCAACCCGAATGGAATGGAATGGAATGGAATGGAATGGAATGGAATCAACCCGAATGGATTGGAATGTAATGCAATGGAATGGAATGGAATGGAATGGAATCAACACGAATATAATGAAATGGATTGGAATGGAATGCAAAGGAATCAACCCGAATGGAATGGAATGGAATGGAATGGAATCAATCCGAATGGAATGGAATGGAATGGAATCAACTAGAATGGAATGGAATGGAATGGAATGGAATGGAATGGAACGGAATGGAATCAACCCGAATGGAATGGAATGGAATGGAAGGGAATCAACCCGAAGGAAATGGATGGCAATGGAATGGAATGGAATGGAATCCACCCGTATGGAACGTAATGGAATGGAATCAACTCGAATGGAATGGATTGCAATGGAACGGAATGGAATCAACCCGAATGGAATGGAATGCAATGGAATGGAATGGAATGGAATGGAATGGAATGGAATGGAGTGGAATGGAGTGGAGAAAACCGAAGTGTATAGAATGGAATGGAATGGAATGGAATGGAATGGAATAAACCCGAAGGGAATGAAATGGAATGGAATGGCATGGAATGGAATGGAATGGAATGGAATGGAATGGAATGGAATGGAATGGAATGCAATCAAGCCGAATGGAATGGAATGGAATGGAATGGACTGGAATTTAATGGAATGGAATCAAACCGAATGGAATGGAATGGAATGGAATGGAAAGGAATCAACCCGAATAGAATGGATTGCAATGGAATGGAATGGAATGGAATCAACCCAAATGGAAGGGAATGGAATGGAATGGAATGGAATAGAATCCAAAGCAGTCAACCAGAATGGAATGGAATGGAATTGAATTGAACGGAATAGAATGCAAAGCAATCAAACAGAATGGAATGGAATGGAATGGAATCAACCCGAATGGAATGGAATAGATTGGAATCAACTCGAATGGAATGGAATGGAAAGGAATGGAATGGAATCAGCACAAATGGAATGGAATGGAATCGAATGGAAATGAAGGGAATGGAATGGAATGGAATGCAATGCAAGCAACCCGAATGGAATTGACTGGAATGCAATGGAATGGAATGCAATGGAATCAACCCCATTGGAACGGAATGGAGTGGAACTGAGTGGAAAGGAATGGAATCTATCCGAATGGAATGCAATGGATTGGAATCAACTCGAATGGAATGGAATGGAATGGAATGGAATGGAATATAATAAACCCGTTTGGAATGGAGTGGAATGCAATGGAATGGAATGGAATGGAATCAACCCGAAAGGAATGGAATGGAATGGATTGGAATGGAATATAATCAACCCGATCGGAATGGAATGCAATGGAATGGAATGGAATGGAATCAACCCGAATGGAATGGAATGGAAAGGAATGGAACGCAATCAACCCAAATGGAATAGAATGGAATGGAATGGAATGGAATGGAATGGAATGGAATGGAATGGAATGGTATGGAGTCAACCCGAATGGAATGGAATGGATTGGAATCAACTCGAATGGAATGGAATGGAATGGAATGGAATGGAATATAATAAACCCGTTTGGAATGGAGTGGAATGCAATGGAATGGAATGGAATGGAATCAACCCGAAAGGAATGGAATGGAATGGATTGGAATGGAATATAATCAACCCAATCGGAATGGAATGCAATGGAATGGAATGGAATGGAATCAACCCGAATGGAATGGAATGGAAAGGAATGGAACGCAATCAACCCAAGTGGAATAGAATGGAATGGAATGGAATGGAATGGAATGGAATGGAATGGAATGGAATGGAATGGAATGGAATGGAGTCAACCCGAATGGAATGGAATGGATTGGAATCAACCCGAATGGAATGGAATGGTATTGATTGGAATGGAATGGAATGGAATGGAATGGAAAGGAATCAACCCGAATGGAAAGAATGGCAATGGAATGGGGTGGAATGGAATCAACCCGAATGGAATGGAATGGAATGGAATGGAATGGAATGGAATGGAATGGAATGGAATGGAATGGAATAGAATGCAAAGCAGTCAACCAGAATGGAATGGAATTGAGTGGAATAGAATGCAAAGCAATCAACCAGAATGGAATGTAATGGAATGGAATGGATTGGAATGGAATCAACCTGAATGGAATGGAATGGAATGGTATGGAATGGAATGGAATTGAATCAACCTGAATGGAATGGACTCAACCTGAATGGAATGGAATGGAAAAGAATGGAATGGAATGGAATCAACCGGAATGGAATGGTATGGAATAGAATGGAAAGGAATGGAATGGAATGGAATCAACCCGAATGGAATGGAATGGAACGGAATGGAATAGAATGGAATGGAATCAAACCGAATGGAATGGAATGGAATGGAATGGCATGGAGTGGAATCAGATGGAATGGAATCAACCCGAATGGAATGCAATGGAATGCATCAACCCGAATGGAATGGAATGGAATGAAATGGAACGGAATTAACCCAAATGCAATGGAACGGAATGGTATGGAATGGAATCAACCCGAATGGAATGGAATGGAATGGAATGGAATGGAATGGAATGGAATGGAAAGGAATGGAATCAACCCAAATGGTTTGGAATGGAATGCAATGGAATGGAACGGAATGGAATGGAATGGAATGGAATCAACACGAATTTAATGAAATGGAGTGGAATGGAATGCAATGGAATCAACCCGACTGGAATGCAATGGAAAGGAATGGAATGGAATGGATTGGAATGAAATCAACCAGAATAGAATGGAATGGAATGGAATGGAATGGAATGAATTGGAATGGATTTGAATGGAATCAAACCGAATAGAATGGAATGGAATGGAATGGAATGGAATCAACCCGAATGGAATGAAATGGAATGGAATGGCATGGAATGGAATGGAATGGAGTGGAATGGAATGGAATGGAATGGAATGGAATGAAATGGAATGGAAAAGAATGGAATCAAACCGAATGGAATGGAATGGAAAGGAATGGAAAAAACCCGAATGGAATCGATTGGAATGGAATAGAATGGAATAGAATCAACCCGAAGGGAATTGAATGGAATGCAATGGAATGGAATGGAATCAACCGGATTGGAATGGAATGGAATGGAATGGAATGGACTGGAAAGGAATCAATGCGAATGGAATGGAATGGAATGGAATGGAATGGAATGGAATGGAATGGAATGGCATGAAGTGGAATGGAATGGAATCAACCCGAATGGAATGCAATGGAAGGGAATGGAATGGAATGGAACGGAACGGAATCAAACCGAATGGAATGGATTGGAATGGAATGGAATGGAATGGAATGCAATGGGATGAACCGAAATGCAATGGAATGGAATGGTATGGAATGGAATCAACCCGAATGGAATGGAATGGAATGGAATGGAATGGAATGGAATCAACCCGAATGGATTGGAATGTAATGCAATGGAATGGAATGGAATGGAACGGAATCAACACGAATATAATGAAATGGATTGGAATGGAATGCAAAGGAATCAACCCGAATGGAATGGAATGGAATGGAATGGAATCAATCCGAATGGAATGGAATGGAATGGAATCAACTAGAATGGAATGGAATGGAATGGAATGGAATGGAATGGAACGGAATGGAATCAACCCGAATGGAATGGAATGGAATGGAAGGGAATCAACCCGAAGGAAATGGATGGCAATGGAATGGAATGGAATGGAATCCACCCGTATGGAACGTAATGGAATGGAATCAACTCGAATGGAATGGATTGCAATGGAACGGAATGGAATCAACCCGAATGGAATGGAATGCAATGGAATGGAATGGAATGGAATGGAATGGAATGGAATGGAGTGGAATGGAGTGGAGAAAACCGAAGTGTATAGAATGGAATGGAATGGAATGGAATGGAATGGAATAAACCCGAAGGGAATGAAATGGAATGGAATGGCATGGAATGGAATGGAATGGAATGGAATGGAATGGAATGGAATGGAATGGAATGCAATCAAGCCGAATGGAATGGAATGGAATGGAATGGACTGGAATTTAATGGAATGGAATCAAACCGAATGGAATGGAATGGAATGGAATGGAAAGGAATCAACCCGAATAGAATGGATTGCAATGGAATGGAATGGAATGGAATCAACCCAAATGGAAGGGAATGGAATGGAATGGAATGGAATAGAATCCAAAGCAGTCAACCAGAATGGAATGGAATGGAATTGAATTGAACGGAATAGAATGCAAAGCAATCAAACAGAATGGAATGGAATGGAATGGAATCAACCCGAATGGAATGGAATAGATTGGAATCAACTCGAATGGAATGGAATGGAAAGGAATGGAATGGAATCAGCACAAATGGAATGGAATGGAATCGAATGGAAATGAAGGGAATGGAATGGAATGGAATGCAATGCAAGCAACCCGAATGGAATTGACTGGAATGCAATGGAATGGAATGCAATGGAATCAACCCCATTGGAACGGAATGGAGTGGAACTGAGTGGAAAGGAATGGAATCTATCCGAATGGAATGCAATGGATTGGAATCAACTCGAATGGAATGGAATGGAATGGAATGGAATGGAATATAATAAACCCGTTTGGAATGGAGTGGAATGCAATGGAATGGAATGGAATGGAATCAACCCGAAAGGAATGGAATGGAATGGATTGGAATGGAATATAATCAACCCGATCGGAATGGAATGCAATGGAATGGAATGGAATGGAATCAACCCGAATGGAATGGAATGGAAAGGAATGGAACGCAATCAACCCAAATGGAATAGAATGGAATGGAATGGAATGGAATGGAATGGAATGGAATGGTATGGAGTCAACCCGAATGGAATGGAATGGATTGGAATCAACTCGAATGGAATGGAATGGAATGGAATGGAATGGAATATAATAAACCCGTTTGGAATGGAGTGGAATGCAATAGAATGGAATGGAATGGAATCAACCCGAAAGGAATGGAATGGAATGGATTGGAATGGAATATAATCAACCCAATCGGAATGGAATGCAATGGAATGGAATGGAATGGAATCAACCCGAATGGAATGGAATGGAAAGGAATGGAACGCAATCAACCCAAGTGGAATAGAATGGAATGGAATGGAATGGAATGGAATGGAATGGAATGGAATGGAATGGAATGGAATGGAGTCAACCCGAATGGAATGGAATGGATTGGAATCAACCCGAATGGAATGGAATGGTATTGATTGGAATGGAATGGAATGGAATGGAATGGAAAGGAATCAACCCGAATGGAAAGAATGGCAATGGAATGGGGTGGAATGGAATCAACCCGAATGGAATGGAATGGAATGGAATGGAATGGAATGGAATGGAATGGAATAGAATGCAAAGCAGTCAACCAGAATGGAATGGAATTGAGTGGAATAGAATGCAAAGCAATCAACCAGAATGGAATGTAATGGAATGGAATGGATTGGAATGGAATCAACCTGAATGGAATGGAATGGAATGGTATGGAATGGAATGGAATTGAATCAACCTGAATGGAATGGACTCAACCTGAATGGAATGGAATGGAAAAGAATGGAATGGAATGGAATCAACCGGAATGGAATGGTATGGAATAGAATGGAAAGGAATGGAATGGAATGGAATCAACCCGAATGGAATGGAATGGAACGGAATGGAATAGAATGGAATGGAATCAAACCGAATGGAATGGAATGGAATGGAATGGCATGGAGTGGAATCAGATGGAATGGAATCAACCCGAATGGAATGCAATGGAATGCATCAACCCGAATGGAATGGAATGGAATGAAATGGAACGGAATTAACCCAAATGCAATGGAACGGAATGGTATGGAATGGAATCAACCCGAATGGAATGGAATGGAATGGAATGGAATGGAATGGAATGGAATGGAAAGGAATGGAATCAACCCAAATGGTTTGGAATGGAATGCAATGGAATGGAACGGAATGGAATGGAATGGAATGGAATCAACACGAATTTAATGAAATGGAGTGGAATGGAATGCAATGGAATCAACCCGACTGGAATGCAATGGAAAGGAATGGAATGGAATGGATTGGAATGAAATCAACCAGAATAGAATGGAATGGAATGGAATGGAATGGAATGAATTGGAATGGATTTGAATGGAATCAAACCGAATAGAATGGAATGGAATGGAATGGAATGGAATCAACCCGAATGGAATGAAATGGAATGGAATGGCATGGAATGGAATGGAATGGAGTGGAATGGAATGGAATGGAATGGAATGGAATGAAATGGAATGGAAAAGAATGGAATCAAACCGAATGGAATGGAATGGAAAGGAATGGAAAAAACCCGAATGGAATCGATTGGAATGGAATAGAATGGAATAGAATCAACCCGAAGGGAATTGAATGGAATGCAATGGAATGGAATGGAATCAACCGGATTGGAATGGAATGGAATGGAATGGAATGGACTGGAAAGGAATCAATGCGAATGGAATGGAATGGAATGGAATGGAATGGAATGGAATGGAATGGAATGGCATGAAGTGGAATGGAATGGAATCAACCCGAATGGAATGCAATGGAAGGGAATGGAATGGAATGGAACGGAACGGAATCAAACCGAATGGAATGGATTGGAATGGAATGGAATGGAATGGAATGCAATGGGATGAACCGAAATGCAATGGAATGGAATGGTATGGAATGGAATCAACCCGAATGGAATGGAATGGAATGGAATGGAATGGAATGGAATCAACCCGAATGGATTGGAATGTAATGCAATGGAATGGAATGGAATGGAACGGAATCAACACGAATATAATGAAATGGATTGGAATGGAATGCAAAGGAATCAACCCGAATGGAATGGAATGGAATGGAATGGAATCAATCCGAATGGAATGGAATGGAATGGAATCAACTAGAATGGAATGGAATGGAATGGAATGGAATGGAATGGAACGGAATGGAATCAACCCGAATGGAATGGAATGGAATGGAAGGGAATCAACCCGAAGGAAATGGATGGCAATGGAATGGAATGGAATGGAATCCACCCGTATGGAACGTAATGGAATGGAATCAACTCGAATGGAATGGATTGCAATGGAACGGAATGGAATCAACCCGAATGGAATGGAATGCAATGGAATGGAATGGAATGGAATGGAATGGAATGGAATGGAGTGGAATGGAGTGGAGAAAACCGAAGTGTATAGAATGGAATGGAATGGAATGGAATGGAATGGAATAAACCCGAAGGGAATGAAATGGAATGGAATGGCATGGAATGGAATGGAATGGAATGGAATGGAATGGAATGGAATGGAATGGAATGCAATCAAGCCGAATGGAATGGAATGGAATGGAATGGACTGGAATTTAATGGAATGGAATCAAACCGAATGGAATGGAATGGAATGGAATGGAAAGGAATCAACCCGAATAGAATGGATTGCAATGGAATGGAATGGAATGGAATCAACCCAAATGGAAGGGAATGGAATGGAATGGAATGGAATAGAATCCAAAGCAGTCAACCAGAATGGAATGGAATGGAATTGAATTGAACGGAATAGAATGCAAAGCAATCAAACAGAATGGAATGGAATGGAATGGAATCAACCCGAATGGAATGGAATAGATTGGAATCAACTCGAATGGAATGGAATGGAAAGGAATGGAATGGAATCAGCACAAATGGAATGGAATGGAATCGAATGGAAATGAAGGGAATGGAATGGAATGGAATGCAATGCAAGCAACCCGAATGGAATTGACTGGAATGCAATGGAATGGAATGCAATGGAATCAACCCCATTGGAACGGAATGGAGTGGAACTGAGTGGAAAGGAATGGAATCTATCCGAATGGAATGCAATGGATTGGAATCAACTCGAATGGAATGGAATGGAATGGAATGGAATGGAATATAATAAACCCGTTTGGAATGGAGTGGAATGCAATGGAATGGAATGGAATGGAATCAACCCGAAAGGAATGGAATGGAATGGATTGGAATGGAATATAATCAACCCGATCGGAATGGAATGCAATGGAATGGAATGGAATGGAATCAACCCGAATGGAATGGAATGGAAAGGAATGGAACGCAATCAACCCAAATGGAATAGAATGGAATGGAATGGAATGGAATGGAATGGAATGGAATGGTATGGAGTCAACCCGAATGGAATGGAATGGATTGGAATCAACTCGAATGGAATGGAATGGAATGGAATGGAATGGAATATAATAAACCCGTTTGGAATGGAGTGGAATGCAATAGAATGGAATGGAATGGAATCAACCCGAAAGGAATGGAATGGAATGGATTGGAATGGAATATAATCAACCCAATCGGAATGGAATGCAATGGAATGGAATGGAATGGAATCAACCCGAATGGAATGGAATGGAAAGGAATGGAACGCAATCAACCCAAGTGGAATAGAATGGAATGGAATGGAATGGAATGGAATGGAATGGAATGGAATGGAATGGAATGGAATGGAGTCAACCCGAATGGAATGGAATGGATTGGAATCAACCCGAATGGAATGGAATGGTATTGATTGGAATGGAATGGAATGGAATGGAATGGAAAGGAATCAACCCGAATGGAAAGAATGGCAATGGAATGGGGTGGAATGGAATCAACCCGAATGGAATGGAATGGAATGGAATGGAATGGAATGGAATGGAATGGAATAGAATGCAAAGCAGTCAACCAGAATGGAATGGAATTGAGTGGAATAGAATGCAAAGCAATCAACCAGAATGGAATGTAATGGAATGGAATGGATTGGAATGGAATCAACCTGAATGGAATGGAATGGAATGGTATGGAATGGAATGGAATTGAATCAACCTGAATGGAATGGACTCAACCTGAATGGAATGGAATGGAAAAGAATGGAATGGAATGGAATCAACCGGAATGGAATGGTATGGAATAGAATGGAAAGGAATGGAATGGAATGGAATCAACCCGAATGGAATGGAATGGAACGGAATGGAATAGAATGGAATGGAATCAAACCGAATGGAATGGAATGGAATGGAATGGCATGGAGTGGAATCAGATGGAATGGAATCAACCCGAATGGAATGCAATGGAATGCATCAACCCGAATGGAATGGAATGGAATGAAATGGAACGGAATTAACCCAAATGCAATGGAACGGAATGGTATGGAATGGAATCAACCCGAATGGAATGGAATGGAATGGAATGGAATGGAATGGAATGGAATGGAAAGGAATGGAATCAACCCAAATGGTTTGGAATGGAATGCAATGGAATGGAACGGAATGGAATGGAATGGAATGGAATCAACACGAATTTAATGAAATGGAGTGGAATGGAATGCAATGGAATCAACCCGACTGGAATGCAATGGAAAGGAATGGAATGGAATGGATTGGAATGAAATCAACCAGAATAGAATGGAATGGAATGGAATGGAATGGAATGAATTGGAATGGATTTGAATGGAATCAAACCGAATAGAATGGAATGGAATGGAATGGAATGGAATGGAATCAACCCGAATGGAATGAAATGGAATGGAATGGCATGGAATGGAATGGAATGGAGTGGAATGGAATGGAATGCAATGGAATGGAATGAAATCAACCCGAATGGAAAGGAATGGAATGGAATGGAATGGAAAAGAATGGAATCAAACCAAATGGAATGGAACCGAATCAACTGAAATGCAATTTAATGGAATCATCCCGAATCGAATGCAATGGAATGGAAAGGAATCAACCCGAATGGAATGGAATGGAATGGAATGGAATCAACTCGAATGGAATGTAATGGAATGGAATGAAACGGAATGGAATCAACCCGTTTGGAATGGAATGGAATGGAAAGGAATCAACCCGAAAGGAATGGAAGGCAATGGAATTGAATGGAATGGAATGCACCCGAATGGCATGCAATGGAATGGAATCAACCCGAATGGAATGGAATGCAATGGAATGGAATGGAATGGAATCAACCCGCATGGAAGAGAATGGAATGGAATGGAAGGGAATGGAATAGAATGCAAAGCAGTCAAACAGAATGGAATGGAATGCAAAGGAATGGAATGGAATAGAATGCAAAGCAATCAACCAGACTGGAATGGAATGGAATGGAATCAACACGAATGGAATGGAATGGATTGGAATCAACTCGAATGGACTGGAATGGAATGGAATGGAATGGAATGGAATCAACACAAATTGAATGGAATGGAGTCGAATGGAAATGAATGGAATGGAATGGAATGGAATGCAATGGTAGCAACCCGAATGGAATGGAATGGAATGGAATGGAATCAACCCGAATGGAATGGAATGGAATAGAATGGAATGGAATGGAATGGAATCAACCCGAATGGAATGGAATGGAATGGAATGGAATGAACTCGAACGGAATGGAATGGAATGGAATGCAATGGAATATAATCAACCCGATTGGAATGGAATGCAATGGAATGGAATGGAATGGAATCAACCTGAAATGAATGGAATGGAATGGAATGCAATCAACACAAATGGAATGGAATGGAATGGAGTCAAACCGAATGGAATGGAATGGATTGGAATCAACTCGAATGGAATGGAATGGAATTGATTGGAATGGAAAGGAATGGAATGCAATTGAATCAACTCATATGGAATGGAATGGAATGGAATGTAAGGAATGGAATGGAATGGAATGGAATGGCATGGAATGGAATGGAGTGGAATGGAGTGGAGAAATCCGAAGTTTATGTAATGGAATGGAATGGAATGGAATAAACCCGAATGAAATGAAATGGAATGGAATGGAATAGAATGGAATGGAATGGAATGGAATGGAATGGAATGGAATGGAATGGAAAGGAATGCATTGGAATCAACCCGAATGGAATGGAAAGGAATGGAATGGAATGGAATGGAAGGGAATGGAATCAAACCGAATGGAATTGAATGGAATGGAATGGAATGGAAAGGAATCAACACGAATAGAATGGATTGCAATGGAATGGAATGGAAAGAAATCAAACCGAATGGACGGGAATGGAATGGAATGGAATGGAATAGAATGCAAAGCAGTCAACCAGAATGGAATGGAATTGAAAGGAATAGAATGCAAAGCAATAAACCAGAATGGAATTTAATGTAATGGAATCAACCCGAATGGTATGGAATAGATTGGAGTCAACTCGAATGGAATGGAATGGAATGGAATGGAATGGAATGGAGTGGAATGGAATCAACACAAATGGAATGGAATGGAATCGAATGGAAATGAATGGAATGGAATGGAATGGAATGCAATGCAAGCAACCCGAATGGAATGGACCGGAATGCAATGGAATGGAATGCAATGTTATCAACCCGAATGGAACGGAACGGAGTGGAATGGAATAGAAAGGAATGGAATCTCTCTGAATGTAATGGAATGGAATGGAATCAGCTCGGAAGGAATGGAATGGCAATGGAATGGAATGGAATATAATGAAACCGATTGGAATGGAATGCAATGGAATGGTATGGAATGGAATCAACTCGAATGGAATGGAATGGAATGGAATGGAACGGAATGGAATCAACCCGAATGGAATAGAATGCAATGGAATGGAATCAATCCGAAAGGAATGGAAGGCAATGGAATTGAATGGAATGGAATCCACCCGAATGGAATGGAATGGAATGGAAATAACTCGAATGGAATGGATTGGAATGGAATGGAATGGAATCACCCCGAATGGAATGGAATGCAATGGAATGGAATGGAATGGAATCACCGCGAATGGAAGGGAATGGAAAGGAATGGAAGGGAATGGAATAGAATGCAAAGCAGTCAAACACAATGGAATGAAATGCAATGGAAAGGAATGGAATAGAATGCAAAGCAATCAACCAGAATGGAATGGAATGGAATGGAATGGAGTCAACCCGAATGGAATGGAATGGATTGGAATCAACTCGAATGGAATGGAATGGAATGGAATGGTAAAGAATGCAATGGAATGGATTGGAATGGCATGGAATGGAATGGAGTGGAATGGAGTGGAGAAATCCGAAGTGTATGTAATGGAATGGAATGGAATGGAATGGAATGGAATGGAATGGAATAAACCCGAATGGAATGAAATGGAATGGAAGGGAGTGGAATGGAACGGAATGGAATGCAATGGAATGGAATGGAATGGAAAGGAATGCAATGGAATCAACCCGAATGGAAAGGAAAGGAATGGAATGGAATGGAATGGAATGGAAAGGAATCAACACGAATAGAATGGATTGCAATGGAATGGAATGGAATGGAATGAACCCGAATGGAAGGGAATGGAATGGAATAGAATGCAAACCAGTCAACCAGAATGGAATGGAATGGAATGGAATTGAACGGAATAGAATGCAAAGCAATCAACCAGAATGAAATGGAATGTAATGGAATCAACACGAATGGAATGGAATGGATTGGAATAAACTCGAATGGAATGGAATGGAATGGAATGGAATGGAATCAACCCGAACGGAATGGAATGGAATGGAAAGGATTGGAATGGAGTCAACCCTAATGGAATGGAATGGTTTGGAATCAACCCGAATGGAGTGGAATGGAATTGATTGGAATGGAATGCAATGGAATGCATTGGAATCAACTCGTATGGAATGGAATGGAATGGAATGGAAAGGAATGGAATGGAATGGAATGGAAAGGAATGGAATGGAATGGAATGGAAAGGAATGGAATGGAATGGAATGGAATGGAGAGGAATGGAATGGAGAAACCCGAATGGAATGGAATGGAATGGTATGTAATGGAATGGAATGGAATGGAATAAACCTAAATGGAATGAAATGGAAAGCAATGTATTGGAATGGAATGCAGTGGAATTGAATGGAAAGGAATGCAATGGAATAAACCCGAATGGAATGTAAAGGAATGGAATGCAATGAAATGGAATGGAATGGAATGGAATGGAATCAAACCGCATGGAATGGAATCGAGTGGAATCAACACGAATGGAATGGAATGGAATGGAACGGAATGGAGTGGAATCACCCCGAATGGAATGGAATGCAATGGAAAGGAATGGAATGGATTCAACCCGAATGGAATGGAATGGAATGGAATTGAATGGAATCAAACCGAATGGAATGCAATCGAATGGCACGGAATGGAATGGAATGGAATGGAATCAACCGGAATGGAGTGGAGTGGAATGTAATGGAATGTAATGGAAACAACACGAATCTAATAGTATAGAATGGAATGGAATGGAATGGAATGGAATAGAATGGAATCAACTCGATTGGAACAGAATGGAATGGAATGGAAT
Source organism: Pan paniscus (assembly GCF_029289425.2). NCBI lineage: Eukaryota > Metazoa > Chordata > Mammalia > Primates > Hominidae > Pan > Pan paniscus. The sequence continues at coordinate 16,803,964 of NC_073265.2, forward strand.
GGAAAGGAATGGAATGGAATCAATCGGAATGCAATGGAATGGAATCGAATGGAATCAACCCGAATGGAATGGAATGGAACGGAATGGAATGGAATGCCATGGAATCAACCCGAATGGAATGGAATGGAATGGAATGGAATGGAATGGAATCAATCAGAATGGAATGGAATGGAATGGAATGGAAAGGAAATGAATGGAAAGGAATGGAATGGAATGGAATCAACCGGAATTGAATGGAATGGAATGCAGTCAACTGGAATGGAATGGAATGGAATGGAATGGAATGGAATGGAATCAACCCGAATGGAATGGAATGGAATGGAACAGAATGGAACCAACCCGAATGGAAAGGAATGGAATGGAATGGAATGGAATGGCATTGAATGGAATGTAATCAACACGAGTCTAATGGAATGGAATGGAATGGAATCAACACGAATGGAATGAAACGGAATGGAATGGAATGGAATGGAATGGAATCAACCGGAATGGAATGGAATGGAATGGAATGGAATAAACACGAATGGAATGGAATGGGATGGAACGGAATGGAACGGAATGGAATGGAATCAACACGAATGGAATGGAATGGGATGCAATGCAATGGAATGGAATGGAATGGAATCAACACGAACGGAATGCAATGGAATGGAATGGAATGGAATGAAATAGAATGCAAAGCAGTCAACCAGAATGGAATGGAATGCAATGGAATGGACTGGAATAGAATACAAAGCAATCAACCAGAATGGAAAGGAATGGAATGGAATGGAATGGAATCAACCCGTGTGGAATGGAATGGATTGGAATCAACTCGAATGGAATGGAATGGAATGGAATGGAATCTAATGGAATGGAATGGAATCAACACAAATAGAATGAAATGGAATCGAATGGAAATGAATGGAATGGAATGGAATGGAATGCACTGGAAGCCACCCGAATGGAATGGAATGGAATGGAATGGAATGGAATGGAATGGAATCAACCCGAATGGAATGGAATGGAATGGAATGGAATGGAATGGAATGGAATGGAAAGGAATCAACCAGAATGGAATGGAATGGAATGGAATCAACTTGAATGGAATGGAATGGAATGGAATGGAATGGAATATAATCAACCCGATTGGAATGGAATGCAATGGAAAGGAATGGAATGGAATCACCCCGAATGGAATGGAATGGAATGGAATGGAATGGAATGGAACGGAATGGAATACAATCAACCCAAATGGAATGGAATGGAACGGAATGGAATGGAGTCAACCCGAATGGAATGGAATGGATTGGAATCAACTCGAATGGAATCGAATGGAATTGATTGGAATGGAATGGAACGGAATGCAATGGAATCAACTCGTATGGAACGGAATGGAATGGAATGGAAAGGAATGGAATGGAATGGAATGGAATGGAACGGAATGGAATGGAATGGAATGGAAATGAATGCAATGGAATCATCCCGAATGGAATGGAAAGGAATGGAGTGGAATGGAATTGAATGGAATGGAATGGTGTGGAATGGAATGGAGAAAATTGAAGGGTATGTAATGGAGTGGAATGGAATGGAATGGAATGGAATGGAATAAACCCGAATGGAATGGAATGGAATGGAATGGAATGGAATGGAATGGAGTGGAATGGAAAGGAATGCAATGGAATCAACACGAATGGAATGGAAAGGAATGGAATGGAATGGAATGGAATGGAAAGGAATGGTGTGGAATGGAATGGAATGGAATGGAATCAAACCGAACGGAATTGAATGGAATGGAATGGAATGGAATGGAATGGAATGGAATCAACCCGAATGGAAGGGAATGGATTGGAATGGAATGGAATAGAATGCAAAGCAGTCAACCAGAATGGAATGGAATGGAATGGAATTGAACGGAATACAATGCCAAGCAATCAACCAGAATGGAATGGAATGGAATGGAATCAAACCGAATGGAATGGAACGGATTGGAATCAACTCGAATGGAATGGAATGGAATGGAATGGAATGGAATGGAATGAACACAAATGGAATGGAATGGAATCGAATGGAAATGAATGGAATGGAATGGAATGGAGTGCAATGCAAGCAACCCGAATCGCATGGACTGGAATGCAATGGAATGGAGTGCAAAGGAATCAACCCGAATGGAACGGAATGGAGTGGAATGGAATGGAAAGGAATGGAATCTATCTGAATGGAATGGAATGGAATGGAATCAACTCGAATGGAATGGAATGCAATGGAATGGAATGGAATATAACCAACCCGATTGGAATGGAATGCAATGGAATGGAATGGAATGGAGTCAACCCGAATGGAATGGAATGGAATGGATTGGAATGGAATGGAATGGAATGGAATGGAATCAACACGAATGGAATGGAATGGAATGTAATGGAATGGAATGGAATGGAATCAACACGAATGGAATGCAATAGAATGGTATGGAATGGAATGAAATGGAATGGAATCAACCCGAAAGGACTGTGAATTCAATGGAATGGAAAGGAATCAAATCAACACGAATGGATTGGAATGGAACGGAGTCAACTCAAATGGAATGGAATGGAATCGAATCAACCCGAATAGAATGGAATGGAATGGAAAGGATTGGTATGGAATGCAATGGAATGAATCCGAAATAAATGGAATGGAATAGAATGGAATGGAATGGAATCAAGCCGAATGGAATGGAACGGTGTGCAATCATCTCGAATGGAATGGAATGGAATGGAATGGGATCGAATCAACCTAAATGGAATGGAATGGAATGGAATGGAATGAAAAAAACACGAATGCAATGGATTGGAGTGGAATGCAGGGAATGCAATGGAATGGAATGGAATCAACCCGAATGGAATGGAATGGAATGGAATGGAAAAGAATGGAATCAAATCGAATGGAATGAAATCAACCGAAATGGAATGGAATGGAATGGAATCAACCCGAACGGAATGGAATGGAATGGAATGGAATCAACACGAATGGAATGGAATGGAATGGAATGGAATGGAATGGAATCAATGCGAATGGAATGGAATGGAATGGAATGGAATGGAATGCCATGGAGAGGAATGGAATGGAATCATCGGGAATGGAATGCAATGGAAGGGAATGGAATGGAATGGAACGGAATGGAATCAACCCGAAAAGAATGGAATGGAATGGAATGGAAGGAAATATATCCGAATGGAATGGAATGGAAAGGAATGGAAACAACACGAATGCAATGGAATGGAGTGGAATGGAATGGAATGCCATGGAATGGAATGGAATAAACCCGAATCTAATGGAATGGAATGGAATGGAATGGAAAAGAATGGAATCAAACCGAATGTAATTGAATGGAATGGAATGGAATCAACCGAAATGGAAAGGAATGGAATGGAATGGAATAAACCTGAATGGAATGGAATGGAATGGAATGGAATGGAATGGAATGGAATGGAATGGAATGGAATGGAATCAACACGAATGGAATGGAATGGAATGGAATGGAATCATTGCGAATGGAATGGAATGGAATGGAATGGAATGGAATGGAATGGAATGGAATGCCATGAATAGGAATGGAATGGAATCAACACGAATGGAATGCAATGGAAGGGAATGGAATGGAATGGAACGGAATGGAATCAACCCGAAGGAAATGGAATGGAATGGAATGGAATGGAATATTTTCGAATGGAATTGAATGGAAAGGAAAGGAATAGAATGGAATGAAATGGAATGGAATTGAATGGAATCAAACCGCATGGAATGGAATCGAGTGGAATCAACTCGAATGGAATGGAATGGAATGGAATGGAATGGAATGGAATCACCGCGAATGGAATTGAATGCACTGTGAAGGAATGGAATGGAATCACCCCTAATGGAATGGAATGCACTGGAAAGGAATGGAATGGTCTCAACCCGAATGGAATGGAATGGAATGGAATGGAATGGAATGGAGTGGAATCAACCCGAATGGAATGCAATGGAATGGCACGGAATGGAATGCAATGGAATGTAATCAACCGGAATGGAGTGGAGTGGAAAGGAATGGAATGGAATGGAATGGAAACAACACGATTCTAATGGAATGGAATGGAATGGAATGGAATGGGCTGGAATCAACCCCATTGGAATGGAATGGAATGGAATGGAATGCAATGGAATGGAATTAACCGGTATGGAATGGAATGGAATGGAATCAAATGGAATGGAATGGAATGGAATGGAATGGAATGGAATGGAATCAACCTGAATGGAATGGAATGGGATGAAATGGAATGGAACATACCCGAATGGAAAGGAATGGAATGGAATGGAATTGAATGGAATGGAATGAACACGAGTCTAATGGAATGGAAAGGAATGGAAGGGAAAGGAATGGAATGGAATCAACCCGAATGGAATGGAATGGAATGGAATAGAATGGAATCAACCAGAATGGAATGGAATGGAATGGAATGGAATGGAATCAACCGGAATGGAATGGAATGGAATGGAATGGAATGGAATGGAATGGAATGGAATGGAATGGAATGCAATTAATTGGAATGGATTGTAATCAACCCGAATGGAATGGAATGGAATGGAATCAACACGAACGGAATGGAATCAACACGAATGGAGTGTAATGGAATGGAATGGAATGGAATCAACCCGAATGGAGTGGAATCAACCCGAATGGAATGGAATGGAATGGAATGGAATGGAATCAACCGGAATGGAATGGAATGGAATGGAATGGAATAGAACGGACTGGAATCAACCCGAATGGAATGGAATGGAAGGGAGTGGAATGGAATGGAATGGAATGGAATCAACCGGAATGGAATGGAATGTAATTGAATGGAATTGAATGGAATGGAATGAAATGGAACGAAATGGAATCAACCCGAATGGAAAGGAATGGAATGGAACGGAAAGGAATGGAATCAACCCGAATGGAATGGAATGAAATGGCATTTAATGGAATGGAATGGAATGGAATCAACACGAATGGAATGGACTGCAATGGCAAGGAATGGAATGGAATGGAATGGAATGGAGTCAATACTAACGGAATGGAATGGAATGCAATGGAATGGAATGGAAGGGAATAGAATGGAATGGATTGGAATGGAATGGAATGGAATGGAATGGAATGGAATATAATGGAATGGAATCACTCCAAATGGAATGGAATGGAATGTTATGTTATGGAATGGAATGGAATGGAATGGAATCAACCCGATTGGAATGGAATGGAATAGCATGGAATCAATGGATAAGAATGGAATCAATCTGAATGGAATGGAATGGAATGGAATGGAATGGAGTGGAATCAACCCGAATGAAATGGAATGGAATGGAATTGAATGGAATGGAATGGAATGTAATCAACCCGAAAGGAATGGAATGGAAGGGAATGGAATGGAATAGAATGGAATGGAATGGAATCAACCCTAATGGAATGGAATGGAACGGAATGAAATGCAATGAAATGGAACGGAATGGAATCAACCCGAATGGAATGGAAAGGAATGGAATGGAATGGAATGGAATGGAATCAACCCGAATGGAGTGGAGTGGAAAGGAATGGAATGGAATGGATTGGAATGGAATCAACCCGAATGGAATGGAATGGAATGGAATGGAATGGAATGGAATGGAATGGAATATAATAAACCCGTTTGGAATGGAATGGAATGCAATGGAATGGAATGGAATGGAATCAACCCGAAAGGAATGGAATGGAATGGATTGGAATGGAATATAATCAACCCGATCGGAATGGAATGCAATGGAATGGAATGGAATGGAATCAACCCGAATGGAATGGAATGGAATGGAATGGAACGCAATCAACCCAAATGGAATAGAATGGAATGGAATGGAATGGAATGGAATGGAATGGAATGGAATGGAATGGAATGGAATGGAATGGAGTCAACCCGAATGGAATGGAATGGATTGGAATCAACCCGAATGGAATGGAATGGTATTGATTGGAATGGAATGGAAAGGAATCAACCCGAATGGAAAGAATGGCAATGGAATGGCGTGGAATGGAATCAACCCGAATGGAATGGAATGGAATGGAATGGAATGGAATGGAATGGAATAGAATGCAAAGCAGTTAACCAGAATGGAATGGAATTGAGTGGAATAGAATGCAAAGCAATCAACCAGAATGGAATGTAATGGAATGGAATGGATTGGAATGGAATCAACCTGAATGGAATGGAATGGAATGGTATGGAATGGAATGGAATTGAATCAACCTGAATGGAATGGACTCAACCTGAATGGAATGGAATGGAAAAGAATGGAATGGAATGGAATCCACCGGAATGGAATGGTATGGAATAGAATGGAAAGGAATGGAATGGAATGGAATCAACCCGAATGGAATGGAATGGAACGGAATGGAATAGAATGGAATGGAATCAACCCGAATGGAATGGAATGGAATGGAATGGCATGGAGTGGAATGAGATGTTATGGAATCAACCCGAATGGAATGCAATGGAATGCATCAACCCGAATGGAATGGAATGGAATGAAATGGAACGGAATTAACCCAAATGCAATGGAACGGAATGGTATGGAATGGAATCAACCCGATTGGAATGGAATGGAATGGAATGGAATGGAATGGAAAGAAATGGAATCAACCCAAATGGTTTGGAATGGAATGCAATGGAATGGAACGGAATGGAATGGAATGGAATGGAATCAACACGAATTTAATGAAATGGAGTGGAATGGAATGCAATGGAATCAACCCGACTGGAATGCAATGGAAAGGAATGGAATGGAATGGATTGGAATGAAATCAACCAGAATAGAATGGAATGGAATGGAATGGAATGGAATGAAATGGAATGGATTTGAATGGAATCAAACCGAATAGAATGGAATGGAATGGAATGGAATGGAATAAACCCGAATGAAATGAAATGGAATGGAATGGAATAGAATGGAATGGAATGGAATGGAATGGAATGGAATGGAATGGAATGGAAAGGAATGCATTGGAATCAACCCGAATGGAATGGAAAGGAATGGAATGGAATGGAATGGAAGGGAATGGAATCAAACCGAATGGAATTGAATGGAATGGAATGGAATGGAAAGGAATCAACACGAATAGAATGGATTGCAATGGAATGGAATGGAAAGAAATCAAACCGAATGGACGGGAATGGAATGGAATGGAATGGAATAGAATGCAAAGCAGTCAACCAGAATGGAATGGAATTGAAAGGAATAGAATGCAAAGCAATAAACCAGAATGGAATTTAATGTAATGGAATCAACCCGAATGGTATGGAATAGATTGGAGTCAACTCGAATGGAATGGAATGGAATGGAATGGAATGGAATGGAGTGGAATGGAATCAACACAAATGGAATGGAATGGAATCGAATGGAAATGAATGGAATGGAATGGAATGGAATGCAATGCAAGCAACCCGAATGGAATGGACCGGAATGCAATGGAATGGAATGCAATGTTATCAACCCGAATGGAACGGAACGGAGTGGAATGGAATAGAAAGGAATGGAATCTCTCTGAATGTAATGGAATGGAATGGAATCAGCTCGGAAGGAATGGAATGGCAATGGAATGGAATGGAATATAATGAAACCGATTGGAATGGAATGCAATGGAATGGTATGGAATGGAATCAACTCGAATGGAATGGAATGGAATGGAATGGAACGGAATGGAATCAACCCGAATGGAATAGAATGCAATGGAATGGAATCAATCCGAAAGGAATGGAAGGCAATGGAATTGAATGGAATGGAATCCACCCGAATGGAATGGAATGGAATGGAAATAACTCGAATGGAATGGATTGGAATGGAATGGAATGGAATCACCCCGAATGGAATGGAATGCAATGGAATGGAATGGAATGGAATCACCGCGAATGGAAGGGAATGGAAAGGAATGGAAGGGAATGGAATAGAATGCAAAGCAGTCAAACACAATGGAATGAAATGCAATGGAAAGGAATGGAATAGAATGCAAAGCAATCAACCAGAATGGAATGGAATGGAATGGAATGGAGTCAACCCGAATGGAATGGAATGGATTGGAATCAACTCGAATGGAATGGAATGGAATGGAATGGTAAAGAATGCAATGGAATGGATTGGAATGGCATGGAATGGAATGGAGTGGAATGGAGTGGAGAAATCCGAAGTGTATGTAATGGAATGGAATGGAATGGAATGGAATGGAATGGAATGGAATAAACCCGAATGGAATGAAATGGAATGGAAGGGAGTGGAATGGAACGGAATGGAATGCAATGGAATGGAATGGAATGGAAAGGAATGCAATGGAATCAACCCGAATGGAAAGGAAAGGAATGGAATGGAATGGAATGGAATGGAAAGGAATCAACACGAATAGAATGGATTGCAATGGAATGGAATGGAATGGAATGAACCCGAATGGAAGGGAATGGAATGGAATAGAATGCAAACCAGTCAACCAGAATGGAATGGAATGGAATGGAATTGAACGGAATAGAATGCAAAGCAATCAACCAGAATGAAATGGAATGTAATGGAATCAACACGAATGGAATGGAATGGATTGGAATAAACTCGAATGGAATGGAATGGAATGGAATGGAATGGAATCAACCCGAACGGAATGGAATGGAATGGAAAGGATTGGAATGGAGTCAACCCTAATGGAATGGAATGGTTTGGAATCAACCCGAATGGAGTGGAATGGAATTGATTGGAATGGAATGCAATGGAATGCATTGGAATCAACTCGTATGGAATGGAATGGAATGGAATGGAAAGGAATGGAATGGAATGGAATGGAAAGGAATGGAATGGAATGGAATGGAAAGGAATGGAATGGAATGGAATGGAATGGAGAGGAATGGAATGGAGAAACCCGAATGGAATGGAATGGAATGGTATGTAATGGAATGGAATGGAATGGAATAAACCTAAATGGAATGAAATGGAAAGCAATGTATTGGAATGGAATGCAGTGGAATTGAATGGAAAGGAATGCAATGGAATAAACCCGAATGGAATGTAAAGGAATGGAATGCAATGAAATGGAATGGAATGGAATGGAATGGAATCAAACCGCATGGAATGGAATCGAGTGGAATCAACACGAATGGAATGGAATGGAATGGAACGGAATGGAGTGGAATCACCCCGAATGGAATGGAATGCAATGGAAAGGAATGGAATGGATTCAACCCGAATGGAATGGAATGGAATGGAATTGAATGGAATCAAACCGAATGGAATGCAATCGAATGGCACGGAATGGAATGGAATGGAATGGAATCAACCGGAATGGAGTGGAGTGGAATGTAATGGAATGTAATGGAAACAACACGAATCTAATAGTATAGAATGGAATGGAATGGAATGGAATGGAATAGAATGGAATCAACTCGATTGGAACAGAATGGAATGGAATGGAATGGAAAGGAATGGAATGGAATCAATCGGAATGCAATGGAATGGAATCGAATGGAATCAACCCGAATGGAATGGAATGGAACGGAATGGAATGGAATGCCATGGAATCAACCCGAATGGAATGGAATGGAATGGAATGGAATGGAATGGAATGGAATGGAATGGAATGGAATGGAATCAATCAGAATGGAATGGAATGGAATGGAATGGAAAGGAAATGAATGGAAAGGAATGGAATGGAATGGAATCAACCGGAATTGAATGGAATGGAATGCAGTCAACTGAAATGGAATGGAATGGAATGGAATGGAATGGAATGGAATCAACCCGAATGGAATGGAATGGAATGGAACAGAATGGAACCAACCCGAATGGAAAGGAATGGAATGGAATGGAATGGAATGGCATTGAATGGAATGTAATCAACACGAGTCTAATGGAATGGAATGGAATGGAATCAACACGAATGGAATGAAACGGAATGGAATGGAATGGAATGGAATGGAATCAACCGGAATGGAATGGAATGGAATGGAATGGAATCAACACGAATGGAATGGAATGGGATGGAACGGAATGGAACGGAATGGAATGGAATCAACACGAATGGAATGGAATGGGATGCAATGCAATGGAATGGAATGGAATGGAATCAACACGAACGGAATGCAATGGAATGGAATGGAATGGAATGAAATAGAATGCAAAGCAGTCAACCAGAATGGAATGGAATGCAATGGAATGGACTGGAATAGAATACAAAGCAATCAACCAGAATGGAAAGGAATGGAATGGAATGGAATGGAATCAACCCGTGTGGAATGGAATGGATTGGAATCAACTCGAATGGAATGTAATGGAATGGAATGGAATCTAATGGAATGGAATGGAATCAACACAAATAGAATGAAATGGAATCGAATGGAAATGAATGGAATGGAATGGAATGGAATGCACTGGAAGCCACCCGAATGGAATGGAATGGAATGGAATGGAATGGAATGGAATGGAATCAACCCGAATGGAATGGAATGGAATGGAATGGAATGGAATGGAATGGAAAGGAATCAACCAGAATGGAATGGAATGGAATGGAATCAACTTGAATGGAATGGAATGGAATGGAATGGAATATAATCAACCCGATTGGAATGGAATGCAATGGAAAGGAATGGAATGGAATCACCCCGAATGGAATGGAATGGAATGGAATGGAATGGAATGGAATGGAACGGAATGGAATACAATCAACCCAAATGGAATGGAATGGAACGGAATGGAATGGAGTCAACCCGAATGGAATGGAATGGATTGGAATCAACTCGAATGGAATCGAATGGAATTGATTGGAATGGAATGGAACGGAATGCAATGGAATCAACTCGTATGGAACGGAATGGAATGGAATGGAAAGGAATGGAATGGAATGGAATGGAATGGAACGGAATGGAATGGAATGGAATGGAAATGAATGCAATGGAATCATCCCGAATGGAATGGAAAGGAATGGAGTGGAATGGAATTGAATGGAATGGAATGGTGTGGAATGGAATGGAGAAAATTGAAGGGTATGTAATGGAGTGGAATGGAATGGAATGGAATGGAATGGAATGGAATAAACCCGAATGGAATGGAATGGAATGGAATGGAATGGAATGGAATGGAGTGGAATGGAAAGGAATGCAATGGAATCAACACGAATGGAATGGAAAGGAATGGAATGGAATGGAATGGAATGGAAAGGAATGGTGTGGAATGGAATGGAATGGAATGGAATCAAACCGAACGGAATTGAATGGAATGGAATGGAATGGAATGGAATGGAATGGAATCAACCCGAATGGAAGGGAATGGATTGGAATGGAATGGAATAGAATGCAAAGCAGTCAACCAGAATGGAATGGAATGGAATGGAATTGAACGGAATACAATGCCAAGCAATCAACCAGAATGGAATGGAATGGAATGGAATCAAACCGAATGGAATGGAACGGATTGGAATCAACTCGAATGGAATGGAATGGAATGGAATGGAATGGAATGGAATGGAATGAACACAAATGGAATGGAATGGAATCGAATGGAAATGAATGGAATGGAATGGAATGGAGTGCAATGCAAGCAACCCGAATCGCATGGACTGGAATGCAATGGAATGGAGTGCAAAGGAATCAACCCGAATGGAACGGAATGGAGTGGAATGGAATGGAAAGGAATGGAATCTATCTGAATGGAATGGAATGGAATGGAATCAACTCGAATGGAATGGAATGCAATGGAATGGAATGGAATATAACCAACCCGATTGGAATGGAATGCAATGGAATGGAATGGAATGGAGTCAACCCGAATGGAATGGAATGGAATGGATTGGAATGGAATGGAATGGAATGGAATGGAATCAACACGAATGGAATGGAATGGAATGTAATGGAATGGAATGGAATGGAATCAACACGAATGGAATGCAATAGAATGGTATGGAATGGAATGAAATGGAATGGAATCAACCCGAAAGGACTGTGAATTCAATGGAATGGAAAGGAATCAAATCAACACGAATGGATTGGAATGGAACGGAGTCAACTCAAATGGAATGGAATGGAATCGAATCAACCCCAATAGAATGGAATGGAATGGAAAGGATTGGTATGGAATGCAATGGAATGAATCCGAAATAAATGGAATGGAATAGAATGGAATGGAATGGAATCAAGCCGAATGGAATGGAACGGTGTGCAATCATCTCGAATGGAATGGAATGGAATGGAATGGGATCGAATCAACCTAAATGGAATGGAATGGAATGGAATGGAATGAAAAAAACACGAATGCAATGGATTGGAGTGGAATGCAGGGAATGCAATGGAATGGAATGGAATCAACCCGAATGGAATGGAATGGAATGGAATGGAAAAGAATGGAATCAAATCGAATGGAATGAAATCAACCGAAATGGAATGGAATGGAATGGAATCAACCCGAACGGAATGGAATGGAATGGAATGGAATCAACACGAATGGAATGGAATGGAATGGAATGGAATGGAATGGAATGGAATCAATGCGAATGGAATGGAATGGAATGGAATGGAATGGAATGCCATGGAGAGGAATGGAATGGAATCATCGGGAATGGAATGCAATGGAAGGGAATGGAATGGAATGGAACGGAATGGAATCAACCCGAAAAGAATGGAATGGAATGGAATGGAAGGAAATATATCCGAATGGAATGGAATGGAAAGGAATGGAAACAACACGAATGCAATGGAATGGAGTGGAATGGAATGGAATGCCATGGAATGGAATGGAATAAACCCGAATGCAATGGAATGGAATGGAATGGAATGGAAAAGAATGGAATCAAACCGAATGTAATTGAATGGAATGGAATGGAATCAACCGAAATGGAAAGGAATGGAATGGAATGGAATAAACCTGAATGGAATGGAATGGAATGGAATGGAATGGAATGGAATGGAATGGAATGGAATGGAATCAACACGAATGGAATGGAATGGAATGGAATGGAATCATTGCGAATGGAATGGAATGGAATGGAATGGAATGGAATGGAATGGAATGCCATGAATAGGAATGGAATGGAATCAACACGAATGGAATGCAATGGAAGGGAATGGAATGGAATGGAACGGAATGGAATCAACCCGAAGGAAATGGAATGGAATGGAATGGAATGGAATATTTTCGAATGGAATTGAATGGAAAGGAAAGGAATAGAATGGAATGAAATGGAATGGAATTGAATGGAATCAAACCGCATGGAATGGAATCGAGTGGAATCAACTCGAATGGAATGGAATGGAATGGAATGGAATGGAATGGAATGGAATCACCGCGAATGGAATTGAATGCACTGTGAAGGAATGGAATGGAATCACCCCTAATGGAATGGAATGCACTGGAAAGGAATGGAATGGTCTCAACCCGAATGGAATGGAATGGAATGGAATGGAATGGAATGGAGTGGAATCAACCCGAATGGAATGCAATGGAATGGCACGGAATGGAATGCAATGGAATGTAATCAACCGGAATGGAGTGGAGTGGAAAGGAATGGAATGGAATGGAATGGAAACAACACGATTCTAATGGAATGGAATGGAATGGAATGGAATGGGCTGGAATCAACCCCATTGGAATGGAATGGAATGGAATGGAATGCAATGGAATGGAATTAACCGGTATGGAATGGAATGGAATGGAATCAAATGGAATGGAATGGAATGGAATGGAATGGAATGGAATGGAATCAACCTGAATGGAATGGAATGGGATGAAATGGAATGGAACATACCCGAATGGAAAGGAATGGAATGGAATGGAATTGAATGGAATGGAATGAACACGAGTCTAATGGAATGGAAAGGAATGGAAGGGAAAGGAATGGAATGGAATCAACCCGAATGGAATGGAATGGAATGGAATAGAATGGAATCAACCAGAATGGAATGGAATGGAATGGAATGGAATGGAATGGAATCAACCGGAATGGAATGGAATGGAATGGAATGGAATGGAATGGAATGGAATGGAATGGAATGCAATTAATTGGAATGGATTGTAATCAACCCGAATGGAATGGAATGGAATGGAATCAACACGAACGGAATGGAATCAACACGAATGGAGTGTAATGGAATGGAATGGAATGGAATCAACCCGAATGGAGTGGAATCAACCCGAATGGAATGGAATGGAATGGAATGGAATCAACCGGAATGGAATGGAATGGAATGGAATGGAATAGAACGGACTGGAATCAACCCGAATGGAATGGAATGGAAGGGAGTGGAATGGAATGGAATGGAATGGAATCAACCGGAATGGAATGGAATGTAATTGAATGGAATTGAATGGAATGGAATGAAATGGAACGAAATGGAATCAACCCGAATGGAAAGGAATGGAATGGAACGGAAAGGAATGGAATCAACCCGAATGGAATGGAATGAAATGGCATTTAATGGAATGGAATGGAATGGAATCAACACGAATGGAATGGACTGCAATGGCAAGGAATGGAATGGAATGGAATGGAATGGAGTCAATACTAACGGAATGGAATGGAATGCAATGGAATGGAATGGAAGGGAATAGAATGGAATGGATTGGAATGGAATGGAATGGAATGGAATGGAATGGAATATAATGGAATGGAATCACTCCAAATGGAATGGAATGGAATGGAATGTTATGGAATGGAATGGAATGGAATGGAATCAACCCGATTGGAATGGAATGGAATAGCATGGAATCAATGGATAAGAATGGAATCAATCTGAATGGAATGGAATGGAATGGAATGGAATGGAGTGGAATCAACCCGAATGAAATGGAATGGAATGGAATTGAATGGAATGGAATGGAATGTAATCAACCCGAAAGGAATGGAATGGAAGGGAATGGAATGGAATAGAATGGAATGGAATGGAATCAACCCTAATGGAATGGAATGGAACGGAATGAAATGCAATGAAATGGAACGGAATGGAATCAACCCGAATGGAATGGAAAGGAATGGAATGGAATGGAATGGAATGGAATCAACCCGAATGGAGTGGAGTGGAAAGGAATGGAATGGAATGGATTGGAATGGAATCAACCCGAATGGAATGGAATGGAATGGAATGGAATGGAATGGAATGGAATGGAATGGAATATAATAAACCCGTTTGGAATGGAATGGAATGCAATGGAATGGAATGGAATGGAATCAACCCGAAAGGAATGGAATGGAATGGATTGGAATGGAATATAATCAACCCGATCGGAATGGAATGCAATGGAATGGAATGGAATGGAATCAACCCGAATGGAATGGAATGGAATGGAATGGAACGCAATCAACCCAAATGGAATAGAATGGAATGGAATGGAATGGAATGGAATGGAATGGAATGGAATGGAATGGAATGGAATGGAGTCAACCCGAATGGAATGGAATGGATTGGAATCAACCCGAATGGAATGGAATGGTATTGATTGGAATGGAATGGAATGGAATGGAATGGAAAGGAATCAACCCGAATGGAAAGAATGGCAATGGAATGGCGTGGAATGGAATCAACCCGAATGGAATGGAATGGAATGGAATGGAATGGAATGGAATGGAATAGAATGCAAAGCAGTTAACCAGAATGGAATGGAATTGAGTGGAATAGAATGCAAAGCAATCAACCAGAATGGAATGTAATGGAATGGAATGGATTGGAATGGAATCAACCTGAATGGAATGGAATGGAATGGTATGGAATGGAATGGAATTGAATCAACCTGAATGGAATGGACTCAACCTGAATGGAATGGAATGGAAAAGAATGGAATGGAATGGAATCCACCGGAATGGAATGGTATGGAATAGAATGGAAAGGAATGGAATGGAATGGAATCAACCCGAATGGAATGGAATGGAACGGAATGGAATAGAATGGAATGGAATCAACCCGAATGGAATGGAATGGAATGGAATGGCATGGAGTGGAATGAGATGTTATGGAATCAACCCGAATGGAATGCAATGGAATGCATCAACCCGAATGGAATGGAATGGAATGAAATGGAACGGAATTAACCCAAATGCAATGGAACGGAATGGTATGGAATGGAATCAACCCGATTGGAATGGAATGGAATGGAATGGAATGGAATGGAATGGAAAGAAATGGAATCAACCCAAATGGTTTGGAATGGAATGCAATGGAATGGAACGGAATGGAATGGAATGGAATGGAATCAACACGAATTTAATGAAATGGAGTGGAATGGAATGCAATGGAATCAACCCGACTGGAATGCAATGGAAAGGAATGGAATGGAATGGATTGGAATGAAATCAACCAGAATAGAATGGAATGGAATGGAATGGAATGGAATGAAATGGAATGGATTTGAATGGAATCAAACCGAATAGAATGGAATGGAATGGAATGGAATGGAATCAACCCGAATGGAATGGAATCAACCCGAATGGAATGGAATGGATTGGAATGGAATCAACCAGAATGGAATGGAATGGAATGGAATGGAATTGAACGGACTGGAATCAACCCGTATGGAAAGGAATGGAAGGGAGTGGAATGTAATGGAATGGAATGGAATGGAATCAACCCAAATGGAATGGAATGTAATTGAATGGAATGGAATGGAATGGAATGAAATGGAACGAAATGGAATCAACTCGAATGGAATGGAAAGGAATGGAACGGAAAGGAATGGAATCAACCCGAATGGAATGGAATGGAATGGCATTTAATGGAATGGAATGGAATGGAATCAACACGAATGGAATGGAATGCAATGGCATGTAATGGAATGGAATGGAATGCAATGAAATGGAACGGAATGGAATCAACCCGAATGGAATGGAACGGAATGGAATGGAATGGAATGGAATGGAATGGAATGGAATGGAAGGGAATGGAATCAACCCGAATGGAGTGGAGTGGAAAGGAATGGAATGGAAGCATTGGAATGGAACGGAATCAAAATGAATCTAATGGAATGGAATGGAATGGAATGGACTGCAATCAACCCGATTGGAACGGAATGGAATGGAACGGAATGGAATCCACCAGAATGGAAAGGAGTGGAATGGAATCAACCCGAATGGAATGGAAAGGAATGGAATGGAATCAACCCGAATGGAATGGAATGGAATGGAATGGAATGGAATGGCATGGAATCAACCAGAATGAAATAGAATGGAATGGAATAAAATGGAATGGAAGGGAAAAGAATGGAATGGTTTCAACACGAATCTAATGGAATGGAATGGAATGGGATGGAATGGAATGGAATGGAATCAACCGGAATGGAATGGAATGGAATCAACTGGAATGGAATGGAATTGAATGGAATGGAATGGAATCAAACCGAAAGAAATGGAATGGGATGGAATGGAATGGAACCTACCCGAATGGAAAGGAATGGGATGGAATGGAATGGAAAGGAATGGAATAGAATCAACACGAAAGGAATGGAATGGAATGGAATGGAATCGATCCGAATGGAATGGAATGGGATGGAACGGAAAGGAATGGAATGGAATGGAATCGACCCTAATGGAATGGAATGGGATGGAACGGAATGGAATGGAATGGAATGGAATCAACCCGAATGGAAAGAAAAGGAATGGAATGCAATGGAATGGAATGGGATGGAACGGAATGGAATGGAATGGAATGGAATCAACCCGAATGGAAAGAAATGGAATGGAATGCAATGGAATGGAATGGAATGGAATCAACATGAATGGAGTGGAATGGAATGGAATGGAATGGACTGGAGTGGAATAGAATAAACCCGAATGGAATGGAATGGGATGTAATGGAATGGAATGGAATGGAATCACCCCGAAAGGAAAGGAATGGAATGTACTGGAGTGGAATAGAATCAACCCGAATGGAATGGAATGGAATGGAATGGGATGGATTGGAATGGAATGGAATCAACCCGAATGGAATGGAATGGAATGGAATTGAATGTTATGGAATGGAATGGCATGGAATCAACGCGAATAGAATGATCTGGAATGGAATGGAATGGAGTGGAATGGAATGGAATCAATCGGAATGGAATGAAATGGAATGGAATGGAATGGAATGGAATGGAATGGAATGGAATGGTATGGAATCAACCCGAATGGAATGGAAAGGAAGAGAATGGAATGCAAAGGAACGGAATGGAATCAACGCGAATGCAATGGAAATGAATGGAATGCAATGCAATGGAATGGAATCAACCCAAATGGAATGGAATGGAATGGAATGGTATGGAATGGAATGGAATGGAATCAACCTGAATGGAATGGACTCAACCTGAATGGAATGGATTGGAAAAGAATGGAATGGAATGGAATCAACCGCAATGGAATGGTATGGAATAGAATGGAAAGGAATGGAATGGAATGGAATCAACCCAAATGGTATGGAATGGAACGGAACGGAATGGAATGGAATCAACCCGAATGGAATGGAATGGAATGGAATGGCATGGAATGGAATGAAATGGAATGGAATCAACCCGAATGGGATGGAATGGAATGGCATCAACCCGAATGGAATGGAATGGAATGAAATGGAATGGAATTAACCCAAATGCAATGGAAAGGAATGGTATGAAATGGAATCAACCCGAATGGAATGGAATGGAATGGAATGGAATGGAATGGAATGGAATTAACCCGAATGAATTGGAATGGAATGGAATGGAATGGAGTGGATTGGAATGGAATCAACACGAACGGAATGGAATGGAATGGAATGGAAAGGAAACAACAGGAATGGAATGGAATGGAGTGGAGTGGAATGGAATGGAATGGAATGGAATGGAATGGAATCAACCAGAATGGAATGGAATGGAATGGAATGGAATGGAATGGAATGGAATGGAATGAAATGGAATGGAAAGAATGGAATCAAACCGAATGGAATGGAATGGAAATGAATGGAAACAATCCGAATGGAATCGATTGGAATGGAATGGAATGGAATGGAATGGAATAGAATCAACCCTAAGGGAATTGAATGAAATGCAATGGAATGGAATGGAACCAACCGGATTGGAATGGAATGGAATGGAATGCAATGGAATGGAATGGAATGGAAAGGAATCAAAGCGAATGGAATGGAATGGAATGGAATGGAATGGAATGGAATGGCATGAAGTGGAATGGAATGGAATCAACCCGAATGGAATGCAATGGAAAGGAATGGAATGGAATGGAACGGAACGGAATCAAACCGAATGGAATGGAATGGAATGGACTGGAATCGACCCGAAAGGAATGGAATGCAATGGAATGGATTGGAATGGTATCAACCCGAATGGAACGGAATGGAATGGAATCTATCCGAATGGAATGGAATTTAATGGAAAGGAATGGAATGGAATGGAATGGAATGGAATGGAAGGGAATCAACCCGCATGGAATGGAATGGAGAGGAATCAAGTCGAATGGAATGGAATGGAATGGAATGGAATGGAATGGAATGGAATTGAATGGAATAGAATCAACCCGAATGGAATTGAATGGAATGGAATGGAATGGAATGGAATGGAATGGAATGGAATGGAATCAACACGAATGGAATAGATTGGAGGAGAATGGAATGGAATGGAATGCAATGGAATCAAGCCGAATGGAATGGAATGGAACGGAATCAACCCGATAGCAATGGATGGCAATGGAATGGAATGGAATGGAAACCACCCGTATTGAATGTAATGGAATGGAATCAACTGGAATGGAATGGATTAGAATGGAATGGAATGGAATCAACCCGAATGGAATGGAATGCAATGGAATGGAATGGAATGGAATCAACCCGAATGGAAGGGAATGGAAAGGAATGGAAGGGAATGGAATAGAATGCAAAGAAGTCAACCACAATGGAATGGAATGCAATGGAATGGAATGGAATAGAATGCAAAGCAATCAACTAGAATGGAATGGAATGGAATGGAATGGAATGGAATCAACCCGAATGGAATGGAATGGATTGGAATCAACTCGAATGGAATGGAATGGAATGGAATAGAATGCAAAGCAGTCAACCAGAATGGAATGGAATTGAGTGGAATAGAATGCAAAGCAATGAACCAGAATGGAATGTAATGGAATGGAATGGATTGGAATGGAATCAACCTGAATGGAATGGAATGGAATGGTATGGAATGGAATGGAATTGAATCAACCTGAATGGAATGGACTCAACCTGAATGGAATGGAATGGAAAAGAATGGAATGGAATGGAATCAACCGGAATGGAATGGTATGGAATAGAATGGAAAGGAATGGAATGGAATGGAATCAATCCGAATGGAATGGAATGGAACGGAATGGAATAGAATGGAATGGAATCAACCCGAATGGAATGGAATGGAATGGAATGGCATGGAGTGGAATGAGATGTTATGGAATCAACCCGAATGGAATGCAATGGAATGCTTCAACCCGAATGGAATGGAATGGAATGAAATGGAACGGAATTAACCCAAATGCAATGGAACGGAATGGTATGGAATGGAATCAACCCGATTGGAATGGAATGGAATGGAATGGAATGGAATGGAATGGAATGGAAAGGAATGGAATCAACCCAAATGGTTTGGAATGGAATGCAATGGAATGGAACGGAATGGAATGGAATGGAATGGAATCAACACGAATTTAATGAAATGGAGTGGAATGGAATGCAATGGAATCAACCCGACTGGAATGCAATGGAAAGGAATGGAATGGAATGGATTGGAATGAAATCAACCAGAATAGAATGGAATGGAATGGAATGGAATGGAATGAAATGGAATGGATTTGAATGGAATCAAACCGAATAGAATGGAATGGAATGGAATGGAATGGAATCAACCCGAATGGAATGGAATCAACCCGAATGGAATGGAATGGATTGGAATGGAATCAACCAGAATGGAATGGAATGGAATGGAATGGAATTGAACGGACTGGAATCAACCCGTATGGAAAGGAATGGAAGGGAGTGGAATGTAATGGAATGGAATGGAATGGAATGGAATCAACCCAAATGGAATGGAATGTAATTGAATGGAATGGAATGGAATGGAATGAAATGGAACGAAATGGAATCAACTCGAATGGAATGGAAAGGAATGGAACGGAAAGGAATGGAATCAACCCGAATGGAATGGAATGGAATGGCATTTAATGGAATGGAATGGAATGGAATCAACACGAATGGAATGGAATGCAATGGCATGGAATGGAATGGAATGGAATGCAATGAAATGGAACGGAATGGAATCAACCCGAATGGAATGGAACGGAATGGAATGGAATGGAATGGAATGGAATGGAATGGAATGGAAGGGAATGGAATCAACCCGAATGGAGTGGAGTGGAAAGGAATGGAATGGAAGGATTGGAATGGAACGGAATCAAAATGAATCTAATGGAATGGAATGGAATGGAATGGACTGCAATCAACCCGATTGGAACGGAATGGAATGGAACGGAATGGAATCCACCAGAATGGAAAGGAGTGGAATGGAATCAACCCGAATGGAATGGAAAGGAATGGAATGGAATCAACCCGAATGGAATGGAAAGGAATGGAATGGAATCAACCCGAATGGAATGGAATGGAATGGAATGGAATGGAATCAACCTGAATGGAATGGAATGGAATGGAATGGAATGGAATGGAATGGAATGGAATGGAATGGAATGGAATCAACACGAATGGAATGGAATGGAATGGAATGGAATCATTGCGAATGGAATGGAATGGAATGGAATGGAATGGAATGGAATGCCATGAATAGGAATGGAATGGAATCAACACGAATGGAATGCAATGGAAGGGAATGGAATGGAATGGAACGGAATGGAATCAACCCGAAAGAAATGGAATGGAATGGAATGGAATGGAATATTTTCGAATGGAATTGAATGGAAAGGAAAGGAATAGAATGGAATGAAATGGAATGGAATTGAATGGAATCAAACCGCATGGAAAGGAATCGAGTGGAATCAACTCGAATGGAATGGAATGGAATGGAATGGAATGGAATGGAATGGAATCACCCCGAATGGAATTGAATGCACTGGAAAGGAATGGAATGGAATCACCCCTAATGGAATGGAATGCACTGGAAAGGAATGGAATGGTCTCAACCCGAATGGAATGGAATGGAATGGAATGGAATGGAATGGAGTGGAATCAACCCGAATGGAATGCAATGGAATGGCACGGAATGGAATGCAATGGAATGTAATCAACCGGAATGGAGTGGAGTGGAAAGGAATGGAATGGAATGGAATGGAATCAACACGATTCTAATGGAATGGAATGGAATGGAATGGAATGGGCTGGAATCAACCCCATTGGAATGGATTGGAATGGAATGGAATGCAATGGAATGGAATTAACCGGTATGGAATGGAATGGAAAGGAATCAACTGGAATGAAATGGAATGGAATGGAATGGAATGGAATGGAATCAACCTGAATGGAATGGAATGGGATGAAATGGAATGGAACATACCCGAATGGAAAGGAATGGAATGGAATGGAATTGAATGGAATGGAATCAACACGAGTCGAATGGAATGGAAAGGAATGGAAGGGAAAGGAATGGGATGGAATCAACCCGAATGGAATGGAATGGAATGGAATGGAATGGAATCAACCGGAAATGGAATGGAATGGAATGGAATGGAATCAACCGGAATGGAATGGAATGGAATGGAATGGAGTGGAATGGAATGGAATGCAATTAATTGGAATGGATTGGAATCAACCCGAATGGAATGGAATGGAATGGAATCAACACGAACGGAATGGAATCAACACGAATGGAGTGTAATGGAATGGAATGGAATGGAATCAACCCGAATGGAATGGAATCAACCCGAATGGAATGGAATGGAGTGGAATGGAATCAACCGGAATGGAATGGAATGGAATGGAATGGAATGGAATGGAATGGAATAGAACGGACTGGAATCAACCCGAATGGAATGGAATGGAAGGGAGTGGCATGGAATGGAATGGAATGGAATCAACCGGAATGGAATGGAAAGTAATTGAATGGAATTGAATGGAATGGAATGAAATGGAACGAAATGGAATCAACCCGAATGGAAAGGAATGGAATGGGACGGAAAGGAATGGAATCAACCCGAATGGAATGGAATGAAATGGCATTTAATGGAATGGAATGGAATGGAATCAACACGAATGGAATGGAATGCAATGGCAAGGAATGGAATGGAATGGAATGGAATGGAGTCAATACTAACGGAATGGAATGGAATGCAATGGAATGGAATGGAAGGGAATAGAATGGAATGGATTGGAATGGAATGGAATGGAATGGAATGGAATGGAATGGAATATAATGGAATGGAATCACTCCAAATGGAATGGAATGGAATGGAATGTTATAGAATGGAATGGAATGGAATGGAATCAACCCGATTGGAATGGAATGGAATAGCATGGAATCAATGGATAAGAATGGAATCAATCTGAATGGAATGGAATGGAATGGAATGGAATGGAGTGGAATCAACCCGAATGAAATGGAATGGAATGGAATTGAATGGAATGGAATGGAATGTAATCAACCCGACAGGAATGGAATGGAAGGGAATGGAATGGAATAGAATGGAATGGAATGGAATCAACCCTAATGGAATGGAATGGAATGGAATGAAATGCAATGAAATGGAACGGAATGGAATCAACCTGAATGGAATGGAAAGGAATGGAATGGAATGGAATGGAATGGAATCAACCCGAATGGAGTGGAGTGGAAAGGAATGGAATGGAATGGATTGGAATGGAATCAACCCGAATGGAATGGAATGGAATGGAATGGAATGGAATGGAATGGAATGAAATGGAATGGAAAGAATGGAATCAAACCGAATGGAATGGAATGGAAATGAATGGAAACAATCCGAATGGAATCGATTGGAATGGAATGGAATGGAATGGAATGGAATAGAATCAACCCTAAGGGAATTGAATGAAATGCAATGGAATGGAATGGAACCAACCGGATTGGAATGGAATGGAATGGAATGCAATGGAATGGAATGGAATGGAAAGGAATCAAAGCGAATGGAATGGAATGGAATGGAATGGAATGGAATGGAATGCAATGAAATGGAACGGAATGGAATCAACCCGAATGGAATGGAACGGAATGGAATGGAATGGAATGGAATGGAATGGAATGGAATGGAAGGGAATGGAATCAACCCGAATGGAGTGGAGTGGAAAGGAATGGAATGGAAGCATTGGAATGGAACGGAATCAAAATGAATCTAATGGAATGGAATGGAATGGAATGGACTGCAATCAACCCGATTGGAACGGAATGGAATGGAACGGAATGGAATCCACCAGAATGGAAAGGAGTGGAATGGAATCAACCCGAATGGAATGGAAAGGAATGGAATGGAATCAACCCGAATGGAATGGAATGGAATGGAATGGAATGGAATGGCATGGAATCAACCAGAATGAAATAGAATGGAATGGAATAAAATGGAATGGAAGGGAAAAGAATGGAATGGTTTCAACACGAATCTAATGGAATGGAATGGAATGGGATGGAATGGAATGGAATGGAATCAACCGGAATGGAATGGAATGGAATCAACTGGAATGGAATGGAATTGAATGGAATGGAATGGAATCAAACCGAAAGAAATGGAATGGGATGGAATGGAATGGAACCTACCCGAATGGAAAGGAATGGGATGGAATGGAATGGAAAGGAATGGAATAGAATCAACACGAAAGGAATGGAATGGAATGGAATGGAATCGATCCGAATGGAATGGAATGGGATGGAACGGAAAGGAATGGAATGGAATGGAATCGACCCTAATGGAATGGAATGGGATGGAACGGAATGGAATGGAATGGAATGGAATCAACCCGAATGGAAAGAAAAGGAATGGAATGCAATGGAATGGAATGGGATGGAACGGAATGGAATGGAATGGAATGGAATCAACCCGAATGGAAAGAAATGGAATGGAATGCAATGGAATGGAATGGAATGGAATCAACATGAATGGAGTGGAATGGAATGGAATGGAATGGACTGGAGTGGAATAGAATAAACCCGAATGGAATGGAATGGGATGTAATGGAATGGAATGGAATGGAATCACCCCGAAAGGAAAGGAATGGAATGTACTGGAGTGGAATAGAATCAACCCGAATGGAATGGAATGGAATGGAATGGGATGGATTGGAATGGAATGGAATCAACCCGAATGGAATGGAATGGAATGGAATTGAATGTTATGGAATGGAATGGCATGGAATCAACGCGAATAGAATGATCTGGAATGGAATGGAATGGAGTGGAATGGAATGGAATCAATCGGAATGGAATGAAATGGAATGGAATGGAATGGAATGGAATGGAATGGAATGGAATGGTATGGAATCAACCCGAATGGAATGGAAAGGAAGAGAATGGAATGCAAAGGAACGGAATGGAATCAACGCGAATGCAATGGAAATGAATGGAATGCAATGCAATGGAATGGAATCAACCCAAATGGAATGGAATGGAATGGAATGGTATGGAATGGAATGGAATGGAATCAACCTGAATGGAATAGACTCAACCTGAATGGAATGGATTGGAAAAGAATGGAATGGAATGGAATCAACCGCAATGGAATGGTATGGAATAGAATGGAAAGGAATGGAATGGAATGGAATCAACCCAAATGGTATGGAATGGAACGGAACGGAATGGAATGGAATCAACCCGAATGGAATGGAATGGAATGGAATGGCATGGAATGGAATGAAATGGAATGGAATCAACCCGAATGGGATGGAATGGAATGGCATCAACCCGAATGGAATGGAATGGAATGAAATGGAATGGAATTAACCCAAATGCAATGGAAAGGAATGGTATGAAATGGAATCAACCCGAATGGAATGGAATGGAATGGAATGGAATGGAATGGAATGGAATTAACCCGAATGAATTGGAATGGAATGGAATGGAATGGAGTGGATTGGAATGGAATCAACACGAACGGAATGGAATGGAATGGAATGGAAAGGAAACAACAGGAATGGAATGGAATGGAGTGGAGTGGAATGGAATGGAATGGAATGGAATGGAATGGAATCAACCAGAATGGAATGGAATGGAATGGAATGGAATGGAATGGAATGGAATGGAATGAAATGGAATGGAAAGAATGGAATCAAACCGAATGGAATGGAATGGAAATGAATGGAAACAATCCGAATGGAATCGATTGGAATGGAATGGAATGGAATGGAATGGAATAGAATCAACCCTAAGGGAATTGAATGAAATGCAATGGAATGGAATGGAACCAACCGGATTGGAATGGAATGGAATGGAATGCAATGGAATGGAATGGAATGGAAAGGAATCAAAGCGAATGGAATGGAATGGAATGGAATGGAATGGAATGGAATGGCATGAAGTGGAATGGAATGGAATCAACCCGAATGGAATGCAATGGAAAGGAATGGAATGGAATGGAACGGAACGGAATCAAACCGAATGGAATGGAATGGAATGGACTGGAATCGACCCGAAAGGAATGGAATGCAATGGAATGGATTGGAATGGTATCAACCCGAATGGAACGGAATGGAATGGAATCTATCCGAATGGAATGGAATTTAATGGAAAGGAATGGAATGGAATGGAATGGAATGGAATGGAAGGGAATCAACCCGCATGGAATGGAATGGAGAGGAATCAAGTCGAATGGAATGGAATGGAATGGAATGGAATGGAATGGAATGGAATTGAATGGAATAGAATCAACCCGAATGGAATTGAATGGAATGGAATGGAATGGAATGGAATGGAATGGAATGGAATGGAATGGAATCAACACGAATGGAATAGATTGGAGGAGTATGGAATGGAATGGAATGCAATGGAATCAAGCCGAATGGAATGGAATGGAACGGAATCAACCCGATAGCAATGGATGGCAATGGAATGGAATGGAATGGAAACCACCCGTATTGAATGTAATGGAATGGAATCAACTGGAATGGAATGGATTAGAATGGAATGGAATGGAATCAACCCGAATGGAATGGAATGCAATGGAATGGAATGGAATGGAATCAACCCGAATGGAAGGGAATGGAAAGGAATGGAAGGGAATGGAATAGAATGCAAAGAAGTCAACCACAATGGAATGGAATGCAATGGAATGGAATGGAATAGAATGCAAAGCAATCAACTAGAATGGAATGGAATGGAATGGAATGGAATGGAATCAACCCGAATGGAATGGAATGGATTGGAATCAACTCGAATGGAATGGAATGGAATGGAATAGAATGCAAAGCAGTCAACCAGAATGGAATGGAATTGAGTGGAATAGAATGCAAAGCAATGAACCAGAATGGAATGTAATGGAATGGAATGGATTGGAATGGAATCAACCTGAATGGAATGGAATGGAATGGTATGGAATGGAATGGAATTGAATCAACCTGAATGGAATGGACTCAACCTGAATGGAATGGAATGGAAAAGAATGGAATGGAATGGAATCAACCGGAATGGAATGGTATGGAATAGAATGGAAAGGAATGGAATGGAATGGAATCAATCCGAATGGAATGGAATGGAACGGAATGGAATAGAATGGAATGGAATCAACCCGAATGGAATGGAATGGAATGGAATGGCATGGAGTGGAATGAGATGTTATGGAATCAACCCGAATGGAATGCAATGGAATGCTTCAACCCGAATGGAATGGAATGGAATGAAATGGAACGGAATTAACCCAAATGCAATGGAACGGAATGGTATGGAATGGAATCAACCCGATTGGAATGGAATGGAATGGAATGGAATGGAATGGAATGGAATGGAAAGGAATGGAATCAACCCAAATGGTTTGGAATGGAATGCAATGGAATGGAACGGAATGGAATGGAATGGAATGGAATCAACACGAATTTAATGAAATGGAGTGGAATGGAATGCAATGGAATCAACCCGACTGGAATGCAATGGAAAGGAATGGAATGGAATGGATTGGAATGAAATCAACCAGAATAGAATGGAATGGAATGGAATGGAATGGAATGAAATGGAATGGATTTGAATGGAATCAAACCGAATAGAATGGAATGGAATGGAATGGAATGGAATCAACCCGAATGGAATGGAATCAACCCGAATGGAATGGAATGGATTGGAATGGAATCAACCAGAATGGAATGGAATGGAATGGAATGGAATTGAACGGACTGGAATCAACCCGTATGGAAAGGAATGGAAGGGAGTGGAATGTAATGGAATGGAATGGAATGGAATGGAATCAACCCAAATGGAATGGAATGTAATTGAATGGAATGGAATGGAATGGAATGAAATGGAACGAAATGGAATCAACTCGAATGGAATGGAAAGGAATGGAACGGAAAGGAATGGAATCAACCCGAATGGAATGGAATGGAATGGCATTTAATGGAATGGAATGGAATGGAATCAACACGAATGGAATGGAATGCAATGGCATGGAATGGAATGGAATGGAATGCAATGAAATGGAACGGAATGGAATCAACCCGAATGGAATGGAACGGAATGGAATGGAATGGAATGGAATGGAATGGAATGGAATGGAAGGGAATGGAATCAACCCGAATGGAGTGGAGTGGAAAGGAATGGAATGGAAGGATTGGAATGGAACGGAATCAAAATGAATCTAATGGAATGGAATGGAATGGAATGGACTGCAATCAACCCGATTGGAACGGAATGGAATGGAACGGAATGGAATCCACCAGAATGGAAAGGAGTGGAATGGAATCAACCCGAATGGAATGGAAAGGAATGGAATGGAATCAACCCGAATGGAATGGAAAGGAATGGAATGGAATCAACCCGAATGGAATGGAATGGAATGGAATGGAATGGAATCAACCGGAATGGAATGGAATGGAATGGAATGGAATGGAATGGAATGGAATGGAATGGAATGGAATCAACACGAATGGAATGGAATGGAATGGAATGGAATCATTGCGAATGGAATGGAATGGAATGGAATGGAATGGAATGGAATGCCATGAATAGGAATGGAATGGAATCAACACGAATGGAATGCAATGGAAGGGAATGGAATGGAATGGAACGGAATGGAATCAACCCGAAAGAAATGGAATGGAATGGAATGGAATGGAATATTTTCGAATGGAATTGAATGGAAAGGAAAGGAATAGAATGGAATGAAATGGAATGGAATTGAATGGAATCAAACCGCATGGAAAGGAATCGAGTGGAATCAACTCGAATGGAATGGAATGGAATGGAATGGAATGGAATGGAATGGAATCACCCCGAATGGAATTGAATGCACTGGAAAGGAATGGAATGGAATCACCCCTAATGGAATGGAATGCACTGGAAAGGAATGGAATGGTCTCAACCCGAATGGAATGGAATGGAATGGAATGGAATGGAATGGAGTGGAATCAACCCGAATGGAATGCAATGGAATGGCACGGAATGGAATGCAATGGAATGTAATCAACCGGAATGGAGTGGAGTGGAAAGGAATGGAATGGAATGGAATGGAATCAACACGATTCTAATGGAATGGAATGGAATGGAATGGAATGGGCTGGAATCAACCCCATTGGAATGGATTGGAATGGAATGGAATGCAATGGAATGGAATTAACCGGTATGGAATGGAATGGAAAGGAATCAACTGGAATGAAATGGAATGGAATGGAATGGAATGGAATGGAATCAACCTGAATGGAATGGAATGGGATGAAATGGAATGGAACATACCCGAATGGAAAGGAATGGAATGGAATGGAATTGAATGGAATGGAATCAACACGAGTCGAATGGAATGGAAAGGAATGGAAGGGAAAGGAATGGGATGGAATCAACCCGAATGGAATGGAATGGAATGGAATGGAATGGAATCAACCGGAAATGGAATGGAATGGAATGGAATGGAATCAACCGGAATGGAATGGAATGGAATGGAATGGAGTGGAATGGAATGGAATGCAATTAATTGGAATGGATTGGAATCAACCCGAATGGAATGGAATGGAATGGAATCAACACGAACGGAATGGAATCAACACGAATGGAGTGTAATGGAATGGAATGGAATGGAATCAACCCGAATGGAATGGAATCAACCCGAATGGAATGGAATGGAGTGGAATGGAATCAACCGGAATGGAATGGAATGGAATGGAATGGAATGGAATGGAATGGAATAGAACGGACTGGAATCAACCCGAATGGAATGGAATGGAAGGGAGTGGCATGGAATGGAATGGAATGGAATCAACCGGAATGGAATGGAAAGTAATTGAATGGAATTGAATGGAATGGAATGAAATGGAACGAAATGGAATCAACCCGAATGGAAAGGAATGGAATGGGACGGAAAGGAATGGAATCAACCCGAATGGAATGGAATGAAATGGCATTTAATGGAATGGAATGGAATGGAATCAACACGAATGGAATGGAATGCAATGGCAAGGAATGGAATGGAATGGAATGGAATGGAGTCAATACTAACGGAATGGAATGGAATGCAATGGAATGGAATGGAAGGGAATAGAATGGAATGGATTGGAATGGAATGGAATGGAATGGAATGGAATGGAATGGAATATAATGGAATGGAATCACTCCAAATGGAATGGAATGGAATGGAATGTTATAGAATGGAATGGAATGGAATGGAATCAACCCGATTGGAATGGAATGGAATAGCATGGAATCAATGGATAAGAATGGAATCAATCTGAATGGAATGGAATGGAATGGAATGGAATGGAGTGGAATCAACCCGAATGAAATGGAATGGAATGGAATTGAATGGAATGGAATGGAATGTAATCAACCCGACAGGAATGGAATGGAAGGGAATGGAATGGAATAGAATGGAATGGAATGGAATCAACCCTAATGGAATGGAATGGAATGGAATGAAATGCAATGAAATGGAACGGAATGGAATCAACCTGAATGGAATGGAAAGGAATGGAATGGAATGGAATGGAATGGAATCAACCCGAATGGAGTGGAGTGGAAAGGAATGGAATGGAATGGATTGGAATGGAATCAACCCGAATGGAATGGAATGGAATGGAATGGAATGGAATGGAATGGAATGAAATGGAATGGAAAGAATGGAATCAAACCGAATGGAATGGAATGGAAATGAATGGAAACAATCCGAATGGAATCGATTGGAATGGAATGGAATGGAATGGAATGGAATAGAATCAACCCTAAGGGAATTGAATGAAATGCAATGGAATGGAATGGAACCAACCGGATTGGAATGGAATGGAATGGAATGCAATGGAATGGAATGGAATGGAAAGGAATCAAAGCGAATGGAATGGAATGGAATGGAATGGAATGGAATGGAATGGAATGGCATGAAGTGGAATGGAATGGAATCAACCCGAATGGAATGCAATGGAAAGGAATGGAATGGAATGGAACGGAACGGAATCAAACCGAATGGAATGGAATGGAATGGACTGGAATCGACCCGAAAGGAATGGAATGCAATGGAATGGATTGGAATGGTATCAACCCGAATGGAACGGAATGGAATGGAATCTATCCGAATGGAATGGAATTTAATGGAAAGGAATGGAATGGAATGGAATGGAATGGAATGGAATGGAAGGGAATCAACCCGCATGGAATGGAATGGAGAGGAATCAAGTCGAATGGAATGGAATGGAATGGAATGGAATGGAATGGAATGGAATTGAATGGAATAGAATCAACCCGAATGGAATTGAATGGAATGGAATGGAATGGAATGGAATGGAATCAACACGAATGGAATAGATTGGAGGAGAATGGAATGGAATGGAATGCAATGGAATCAAGCCGAATGGAATGGAATGGAACGGAATCAACCCGATAGCAATGGATGGCAATGGAATGGAATGGAATGGAAACCACCCGTATTGAATGTAATGGAATGGAATCAACTGGAATGGAATGGATTAGAATGGAATGGAATGGAATCAACCCGAATGGAATGGAATGCAATGGAATGGAATGGAATGGAATCAACCCGAATGGAAGGGAATGGAAAGGAATGGAAGGGAATGGAATAGAATGCAAAGAAGTCAACCAGAATGGAATGGAATGCAATGGAATGGAATGGAATAGAATGCAAAGCAATCAACTAGAATGGAATGGAATGGAATGGAATGGAATGGAATGGAATCAACCCGAATGGAATGGAATGGATTGGAATCAACTCGAATGGAATGGAATGGAATGGAATGGAATGGAATAGAATGCAAAGCAGTCAACCAGAATGGAATGGAATTGAGTGGAATAGAATGCAAAGCAATCAACCAGAATGGAATGTAATGGAATGGAATGGATTGGAATGGAATCAACCTGAATGGAATGGAATGGAATGGTATGGAATGGAATGGAATTGAATCAAACTGAATGGAATGGACTCAACCTGAATGGAATGGAATGGAAAAGAATGGAATGGAATGGAATCAACCGGAATGGAATGGTATGGAATAGAATGGAAAGGAATGGAATGGAATGGAATCAACCCGAATGGAATGGAATGGAACGGAATGGAATAGAATGGAATGGAATCAACCCGAATGGAATGGAATGGAACGGAATGGAATGGAATGCCATGGAATCAACCCGAATGGAATGGAATGGAATGGAATGGAATGGAATGGAATGGAATGGAATCAATCAGAATGGAATGGAATGGAATGGAATGGAATGGAAATGAATGGAAAGGAATGGAATGGAATGGAATCAACCGGAATTGAATGGAATGGAATGCAGTCAACTGGAATGGAATGGAATGGAATGGAATGGAATGGAATGGAATGGAATGGAATGGAATCAACCCGAATGGAATGGAATGGAATGGAACAGAATGGAACCAACCCGAATGGAAAGGAATGGAATGGAATGGAATGGAATGGCATTGAATGGAATGTAATCAACACGAGTCTAATGGAATGGAATGGAATGGAATCAACACGAATGGAATGAAACGGAATGGAATGGAATGGAATGGAATGGAATCAACCGGAATGGAATGGAATGGAATGGAATGGAATGGAATCAACACGAATGGAATGGAATGGGATGGAACGGAATGGAACGGAATGGAATGGAATCAACACGAATGGAATGGAATGGAATGGAATGCAATGGAATGGAATGGAATGGAATCAACACGAATGGAATGCAATGGAATGGAATGGAATGGAATGAAATAGAATGCGAAGCAGTCAACCAGAATGGAATGGAATGCAATGGAATGGACTGGAATAGAATACAAAGCAATCAACCAGAATGGAAAGGAATGGAATGGAATGGAATGGAATCAACCCGTGTGGAATGGAATGGATTGGAATCAACTCGAATGGAATGGAATGGAATGGAATGGAATCTAATGGAATGGAATGGAATCAACACAAATAGAATGAAATGGAATCGAATGGAAATGAATGGAATGGAATGGAATGGAATGCACTGGAAGCAACCCGAATGGAATGGAATGGAATGGAATGGAATGGAATGGAATGGAATGGAATCAACCCGAATGGAATGGAATGGAATGGAATGGAATGGAATGGAAAGGAATCAACCAGAATGGAATGGAATGGAATGGAATCAACTTGAATGGAATGGAATGGAATGGAATGGAATGGAATATAATCAACCCGATTGGAATGGAATGCAATGGAAAGGAATGGAATGGAATCACCCCGAATGGAATGGAATGGAATGGAATGGAATGGAATGGAACGGAATGGAATACAATCAACCCAAATGGAATGGAATGGAACGGAATGGAATGGAGTCAACCCGAATGGAATGGAATGGATTGGAATCAACTCGAATGGAATCGAATGGAATTGATTGGAATGGAATGGAACGGAATGCAATGGAATCAACTCGTATGGAACGGAATGGAATGGAATGGAAAGGAATGGAATGGAATGGAATGGAATGGAACGGAATGGAATGGAATGGAATGGAAATGAATGCAATGGAATCATCCCGAATGGAATGGAAAGGAATGGAGTGGAATGGAATTGAATGGAATGGAATGGTGTGGAATGGAATGGAGAAAATTGAAGGGTATGTAATGGAGTGGAATGGAATGGAATGGAATGGAATAAACCCGAATGGAATGGAATGGAATGGAATGGAATGGAATGGAATGGAGTGGAATGGAAAGGAATGCAATGGAATCAACACGAATGGAATGGAAAGGAATGGAATGGAATGGAATGGAATGGAAAGGAATGGTGTGGAATGGAATGGAATGGAATGGAATCAAACCGAACGGAATTGAATGGAATGGAATGGAATGGAATGGAATGGAATGGAATGGAATCAACCCGAATGGAAGGGAATGGATTGGAATGGAATGGAATAGAATGCAAAGCAGTCAACCAGAATGGAATGGAATGGAATGGAATTGAACGGAATACAATGCCAAGCAATCAACCAGAATGGAATGGAATGGAATGGAATCAAACCGAATGGAATGGAACGGATTGGAATCAACTCGAATGGAATGGAATGGAATGGAATTGAATGGAATGGAATGAACACAAATGGAATGGAATGGAATCGAATGGAAATGAATGGAATGGAATGGAATGGAGTGCAATGCAAGCAACCCGAATCGCATGGACTGGAATGCAATGGAATGGAGTGCAAAGGAATCAACCCGAATGGAACGGAATGGAGTGGAATGGAATGGAAAGGAATGGAATCTATCTGAATGGAATGGAATGGAATGGAATCAACTCGAATGGAATGGAATGCAATGGAATGGAATGGAATATAACCAACCCGATTGGAATGGAATGCAATGGAATGGAATGGAATGGAATCAACCCGAATGGAATGGAATGGAATGGATTGGAATGGAATGGAATGGAATGGAATGGAATCAACACGAATGGAATGGAATGGAATGGAATGGAATGGAATGGAATGGAATCAACCCGAATGGAATGGAATCAACCCGAATGGAATGGAATGGATTGGAATGGAATCAACCAGAATGGAATGGAATGGAATGGAATGGAATTGAACGGACTGGAATCAACCCGTATGGAAAGGAATGGAAGGGAGTGGAATGTAATGGAATGGAATGGAATGGAATCAACCCAAATGGAATGGAATGTAATTGAATGGAATGGAATGGAATGGAATGAAATGGAACGAAATGGAATCAACTCGAATGGAATGGAAAGGAATGGAACGGAAAGGAATGGAATCAACCCGAATGGAATGGAATGGAATGGCATTTAATGGAATGGAATGGAATGGAATCAACACGAATGGAATGGAATGCAATGGCATGGAATGGAATGGAATGGAATGCAATGAAATGGAACGGAATGGAATCAACCCGAATGGAATGGAACGGAATGGAATGGAATGGAATGGAATGGAATGGAATGGAATGGAATGGAAGGGAATGGAATCAACCCGAATGGAGTGGAGTGGAAAGGAATGGAATGGAAGGATTGGAATGGAACGGAATCAAAATGAATCTAATGGAATGGAATGGAATGGAATGGACTGCAATCAACCCGATTGGAACGGAATGGAATGGAACGGAATGGAATCCACCAGAATGGAAAGGAGTGGAATGGAATCAACCCGAATGGAATGGAAAGGAATGGAATGGAATCAACCCGAATGGAATGGAATGGAATGGAATGGAATGGAATGGCATGGAATCAACCAGAATGAAATAGAATGGAATGGAATAAAATGGAATGGAAGGGAAAAGAATGGAATGGTTTCAACACGAATCTAATGGAATGGAATGGAATGGGATGGAATGGAATGGAATGGAATCAACCGGAATGGAATGGAATGGAATCAACTGGAATGGAATGGAATTGAATGGAATGGAATGGAATCAAACCGAAAGAAATGGAATGGGATGGAATGGAATGGAACCTACCCGAATGGAAAGGAATGGGATGGAATGGAATGGAAAGGAATGGAATAGAATCAACACGAAAGGAATGGAATGGAATGGAATGGAATCGATCCGAATGGAATGGAATGGGATGGAACGGAAAGGAATGGAATGGAATGGAATCGACCCTAATGGAATGGAATGGGATGGAACGGAATGGAATGGAATGGAATGGAATCAACCCGAATGGAAAGAAAAGGAATGGAATGCAATGGAATGGAATGGGATGGAACGGAATGGAATGGAATGGAATGGAATCAACCCGAATGGAAAGAAATGGAATGGAATGCAATGGAATGGAATGGAATGGAATCAACATGAATGGAGTGGAATGGAATGGAATGGAATGGACTGGAGTGGAATAGAATAAACCCGAATGGAATGGAATGGGATGTAATGGAATGGAATGGAATGGAATCACCCCGAAAGGAAAGGAATGGAATGTACTGGAGTGGAATAGAATCAACCCGAATGGAATGGAATGGAATGGAATGGGATGGATTGGAATGGAATGGAATCAACCCGAATGGAATGGAATGGAATGGAATTGAATGTTATGGAATGGAATGGCATGGAATCAACGCGAATAGAATGATCTGGAATGGAATGGAATGGAGTGGAATGGAATGGAATCAATCGGAATGGAATGAAATGGAATGGAATGGAATGGAATGGAATGGAATGGAATGGAATGGAATGGTATGGAATCAACCCGAATGGAATGGAAAGGAAGAGAATGGAATGCAAAGGAACGGAATGGAATCAACGCGAATGCAATGGAAATGAATGGAATGCAATGCAATGGAATGGAATCAACCCAAATGGAATGGAATGGAATGGAATGGTATGGAATGGAATGGAATGGAATCAACCTGAATGGAATGGACTCAACCTGAATGGAATGGATTGGAAAAGAATGGAATGGAATGGAATCAACCGCAATGGAATGGTATGGAATAGAATGGAAAGGAATGGAATGGAATGGAATCAACCCAAATGGTATGGAATGGAACGGAACGGAATGGAATGGAATCAACCCGAATGGAATGGAATGGAATGGAATGGCATGGAATGGAATGAAATGGAATGGAATCAACCCGAATGGGATGGAATGGAATGGCATCAACCCGAATGGAATGGAATGGAATGAAATGGAATGGAATTAACCCAAATGCAATGGAAAGGAATGGTATGAAATGGAATCAACCCGAATGGAATGGAATGGAATGGAATGGAATGGAATGGAATGGAATGGAATGGAATTAACCCGAATGAATTGGAATGGAATGGAATGGAATGGAGTGGATTGGAATGGAATCAACACGAACGGAATGGAATGGAATGGAATGGAAAGGAAACAACAGGAATGGAATGGAATGGAGTGGAGTGGAATGGAATGGAATGGAATGGAATGGAATGGAATCAACCAGAATGGAATGGAATGGAATGGAATGGAATGGAATGGAATGGAATGGAATGAAATGGAATGGAAAGAATGGAATCAAACCGAATGGAATGGAATGGAAATGAATGGAAACAATCCGAATGGAATCGATTGGAATGGAATGGAATGGAATGGAATGGAATAGAATCAACCCTAAGGGAATTGAATGAAATGCAATGGAATGGAATGGAACCAACCGGATTGGAATGGAATGGAATGGAATGCAATGGAATGGAATGGAATGGAAAGGAATCAAAGCGAATGGAATGGAATGGAATGGAATGGAATGGAATGGAATGGCATGAAGTGGAATGGAATGGAATCAACCCGAATGGAATGCAATGGAAAGGAATGGAATGGAATGGAACGGAACGGAATCAAACCGAATGGAATGGAATGGAATGGACTGGAATCGACCCGAAAGGAATGGAATGCAATGGAATGGATTGGAATGGTATCAACCCGAATGGAACGGAATGGAATGGAATCTATCCGAATGGAATGGAATTTAATGGAAAGGAATGGAATGGAATGGAATGGAATGGAATGGAATGGAAGGGAATCAACCCGCATGGAATGGAATGGAGAGGAATCAAGTCGAATGGAATGGAATGGAATGGAATGGAATGGAATGGAATGGAATGGAATTGAATGGAATAGAATCAACCCGAATGGAATTGAATGGAATGGAATGGAATGGAATGGAATGGAATGGAATGGAATGGAATCAACACGAATGGAATAGATTGGAGGAGAATGGAATGGAATGGAATGCAATGGAATCAAGCCGAATGGAATGGAATGGAACGGAATCAACCCGATAGCAATGGATGGCAATGGAATGGAATGGAATGGAAACCACCCGTATTGAATGTAATGGAATGGAATCAACTGGAATGGAATGGATTAGAATGGAATGGAATGGAATCAACTCGAATGGAATGGAATGCAATGGAATGGAATGGAATGGAATCAACCCGAATGGAAGGGAATGGAAAGGAATGGAAGGGAATGGAATAGAATGCAAAGAAGTCAACCACAATGGAATGGAATGCAATGGAATGGAATGGAATAGAATGCAAAGCAATCAACTAGAATGGAATGGAATGGAATGGAATGGAATGGAATGGAATGGAATCAACCCGAATGGAATGGAATGGATTGGAATCAACTCGAATGGAATGGAATGGAATGGAATGGAATGGAATAGAATGCAAAGCAGTCAACCAGAATGGAATGGAATTGAGTGGAATAGAATGCAAAGCAATCAACCAGAATGGAATGTAATGGAATGGAATGGATTGGAATGGAATCAACCTGAATGGAATGGAATGGAATGGTATGGAATGGAATGGAATTGAATCAACCTGAATGGAATGGACTCAACCTGAATGGAATGGAATGGAAAAGAATGGAATGGAATGGAATCAACCGGAATGGAATGGTATGGAATAGAATGGAAAGGAATGGAATGGAATGGAATCAACCCGAATGGAATGGAATGGAACGGAATGGAATAGAATGGAATGGAATCAACCCGAATGGAATGGAATGGAATGGAATGGCATGGAGTGGAATGAGATGTTATGGAATCAACCCGAATGGAATGCAATGGAATGCTTCAACCCGAATGGAATGGAATGGAATGAAATGGAACGGAATTAACCCAAATGCAATGGAACGGAATGGTATGGAATGGAATCAACCCGATTGGAATGGAATGGAATGGAATGGAATGGAATGGAATGGAATGGAAAGGAATGGAATCAACCCAAATGGTTTGGAATGGAATGCAATGGAATGGAACGGAATGGAATGGAATGGAATGGAATCAACACGAATTTAATGAAATGGAGTGGAATGGAATGCAATGGAATCAACCCGACTGGAATGCAATGGAAAGGAATGGAATGGAATGGATTGGAATGAAATCAACCAGAATAGAATGGAATGGAATGGAATGGAATGGAATGAAATGGAATGGATTTGAATGGAATCAAACCGAATAGAATGGAATGGAATGGAATGGAATGGAATCAACCCGAATGGAATGGAATCAACCCGAATGGAATGGAATGGATTGGAATGGAATCAACCAGAATGGAATGGAATGGAATGGAATGGAATTGAACGGACTGGAATCAACCCGTATGGAAAGGAATGGAAGGGAGTGGAATGTAATGGAATGGAATGGAATGGAATGGAATCAACCCAAATGGAATGGAATGTAATTGAATGGAATGGAATGGAATGGAATGAAATGGAACGAAATGGAATCAACTCGAATGGAATGGAAAGGAATGGAACGGAAAGGAATGGAATCAACCCGAATGGAATGGAATGGAATGGCATTTAATGGAATGGAATGGAATGGAATCAACACGAATGGAATGGAATGCAATGGCATGGAATGGAATGGAATGGAATGCAATGAAATGGAACGGAATGGAATCAACCCGAATGGAATGGAACGGAATGGAATGGAATGGAATGGAATGGAATGGAATGGAATGGAAGGGAATGGAATCAACCCGAATGGAGTGGAGTGGAAAGGAATGGAATGGAAGGATTGGAATGGAACGGAATCAAAATGAATCTAATGGAATGGAATGGAATGGAATGGACTGCAATCAACCCGATTGGAACGGAATGGAATGGAACGGAATGGAATCCACCAGAATGGAAAGGAGTGGAATGGAATCAACCCGAATGGAATGGAAAGGAATGGAATGGAATCAACCCGAATGGAATGGAAAGGAATGGAATGGAATCAACCCGAATGGAATGGAATGGAATGGAATGGAATGGAATCAACCTGAATGGAATGGAATGGAATGGAATGGAATGGAATCGAATGGAATGGAATGGAATCAACACGAATGGAATGGAATGGAATGGAATCATTGCGAATGGAATGGAATGGAATGGAATGGAATGCCATGAATAGGAATGGAATGGAATCAACACGAATGGAATGCAATGGAAGGGAATGGAATGGAATGGAACGGAATGGAATCAACCCGAAAGAAATGGAATGGAATGGAATGGAATGGAATATTTTCGAATGGAATTGAATGGAAAGGAAAGGAATAGAATGGAATGAAATGGAATGGAATTGAATGGAATCAAACCGCATGGAATGGAATCGAGTGGAATCAACTCGAATGGAATGGAATGGAATGGAATGGAATGGAATGGAATCACCCCGAATGGAATTGAATGCACTGGAAAGGAATGGAATGGAATCACCCCTAATGGAATGGAATGCACTGGAAAGGAATGGAATGGTCTCAACCCGAATGGAATGGAATGGAATGGAATGGAATGGAATGGAGTGGAATCAACCCGAATGGAATGCAATGGAATGGCATGGAATGGAATGCAATGGAATGTAATCAACCGGAATGGAGTGGAGTGGAAAGGAATGGAATGGAATGGAATGGAATCAACACGATTCTAATGGAATGGAATGGAATGGAATGGAATGGGCTGGAATCAACCCCATTGGAATGGAATGGAATGGAATGGAATGCAATGGAATGGAATTAACCGGTATGGAATGGAATGGAAAGGAATCAACTGGAATGAAATGGAATGGAATGGAATGGAATGGAATGGAATCAACCTGAATGGAATGGAATGGGATGAAATGGAATGGAACATACCCGAATGGAAAGGAATGGAATGGAATGGAATTGAATGGAATGGAATCAACACGAGTCGAATGGAATGGAAAGGAATGGAAGGGAAAGGAATGGGATGGAATCAACCCGAATGGAATGGAATGGAATGGAATGGAATGGAATCAACCGGAAATGGAATGGAATGGAATGGAATGGAATCAACCGGAATGGAATGGAATGGAATGGAATGGAATGGAATGGAATGGAATGCAATTAATTGGAATGGATTGGAATCAACCCGAATGGAATGGAATGGAATGGAATCAACACGAACGGAATGGAATCAACACGAATGGAGTGTAATGGAATGGAATGGAATGGAATCAAACCGAATGGAATGGAATCAACCCGAATGGAATGGAATGGAGTGGAATGGAATCAACCGGAATGGAATGGAATGGAATGGAATGGAATGGAATGGAATGGAATAGAACGGACTGGAATCAACCCGAATGGAATGGAATGGAAGGGAGTGGCATGGAATGGAATGGAATGGAATCAACCGGAATGGAATGGAAAGTAATTGAATGGAATTGAATGGAATGGAATGAAATGGAACGAAATGGAATCAACCCGAATGGAAAGGAATGGAATGGGACGGAAAGGAATGGAATCAACCCGAATGGAATGGAATGAAATGGCATTTAATGGAATGGAATGGAATGGAATCAACACGAATGGAATGGAATGCAATGGCAAGGAATGGAATGGAATGGAATGGAATGGAGTCAATACTAACGGAATGGAATGGAATGCAATGGAATGGAATGGAAGGGAATAGAATGGAATGGATTGGAATGGAATGGAATGGAATGGAATGGAATGGAATGGAATATAATGGAATGGAATCACTCCAAATGGAATGGAATGGAATGGAATGTTATAGAATGGAATGGAATGGAATGGAATCAACCCGATTGGAATGGAATGGAATAGCATGGAATCAATGGATAAGAATGGAATCAATCTGAATGGAATGGAATGGAATGGAATGGAATGGAGTGGAATCAACCCGAATGAAATGGAATGGAATGGAATTGAATGGAATGGAATGGAATGGAATCAACCCGAAAGGAATGGAATGGAAGGGAATGGAATGGA
This sequence comes from Pan paniscus, assembly GCF_029289425.2. Classification (NCBI taxonomy): domain Eukaryota; kingdom Metazoa; phylum Chordata; class Mammalia; order Primates; family Hominidae; genus Pan; species Pan paniscus. The sequence goes on from NC_073265.2 coordinate 16,846,235, forward strand.
ATAGAATGGAATGGAATGGAATCAACCCTAATGGAATGGAATGGAATGGAATGAAATGCAATGAAATGGAACGGAATGGAATCAACCTGAATGGAATGGAAAGGAATGGAATGGAATGGAATGGAATGGAATCAACCCGAATGGAGTGGAGTGGAAAGGAATGGAATGGAATGGATTGGAATGGAATCAACCCGAATGGAATGGAATGGAATGGAATGGAATGGAATGGAATGGAATGAAATGGAATGGAAAGAATGGAATCAAACCGAATGGAATGGAATGGAAATGAATGGAAACAATCCGAATTGAATCGATTGGAATGGAATGGAATGGAATGGAATGGAATAGAATCAACCCTAAGGGAATTGAATGAAATGCAATGGAATGGAATGGAACCAACCGGATTGGAATGGAATGGAATGGAATGCAATGGAATGGAATGGAATGGAAAGGAATCAAAGCGAATGGAATGGAATGGAATGGAATGGAATGGAATGGAATGGCATGAAGTGGAATGGAATGGAATCAACCCGAATGGAATGCAATGGAAAGGAATGGAATGGAATGGAACGGAACGGAATCAAACCGAATGGAATGGAATGGAATGGACTGGAATCGACCCGAAAGGAATGGAATGCAATGGAATGGATTGGAATGGTATCAACCCGAATGGAACGGAATGGAATGGAATCTATCCGAATGGAATGGAATTTAATGGAAAGGAATGGAATGGAATGGAATGGAATGGAATGGAATGGAAGGGAATCAACCCGCATGGAATGGAATGGAGAGGAATCAAGTCGAATGGAATGGAATGGAATGGAATGGAATGGAATGGAATTGAATGGAATAGAATCAACCCGAATGGAATTGAATGGAATGGAATGGAATGGAATGGAATGGAATGGAATCAACACGAACGGAATAGATTGGAGGAGAATGGAATGGAATGGAATGCAATGGAATCAAGCCGAATGGAATGGAATGGAACGGAATCAACCCGATAGCAATGGATGGCAATGGAATGGAATGGAATGGAAACCACCCGTATTGAATGTAATGGAATGGAATCAACTGGAATGGAATGGATTAGAATGGAATGGAATGGAATCAACCCGAATGGAATGGAATGCAATGGAATGGAATGGAATGGAATCAACCCGAATGGAAGGGAATGGAAAGGAATGGAAGGGAATGGAATAGAATGCAAAGAAGTCAACCAGAATGGAATGGAATGCAATGGAATGGAATGGAATAGAATGCAAAGCAATCAACTAGAATGGAATGGAATGGAATGGAATGGAATGGAATGGAATCAACCCGAATGGAATGGAATGGATTGGAATCAACTCGAATGGAATGGAATGGAATGGAATGGAATGGAATAGAATGCAAAGCAGTCAACCAGAATGGAATGGAATTGAGTGGAATAGAATGCAAAGCAATCAACCAGAATGGAATGTAATGGAATGGAATGGATTGGAATGGAATCAACCTGAATGGAATGGAATGGAATGGTATGGAATGGAATGGAATTGAATCAACCTGAATGGAATGGACTCAACCTGAATGGAATGGAATGGAAAAGAATGGAATGGAATGGAATCAACCGGAATGGAATGGTATGGAATAGAATGGAAAGGAATGGAATGGAATGGAATCAACCCGAATGGAATGGAATGGAACGGAATGGAATAGAATGGAATGGAATCAACCCGAATGGAATGGAATGGAACGGAATGGAATGGAATGCCATGGAATCAACCCGAATGGAATGGAATGGAATGGAATGGAATGGAATGGAATGGAATGGAATCAATCAGAATGGAATGGAATGGAATGGAATGGAATGGAAATGAATGGAAAGGAATGGAATGGAATGGAATCAACCGGAATTGAATGGAATGGAATGCAGTCAACTGGAATGGAATGGAATGGAATGGAATGGAATGGAATGGAATCAACCCGAATGGAATGGAATGGAATGGAACAGAATGGAACCAACCCGAATGGAAAGGAATGGAATGGAATGGAATGGAATGGCATTGAATGGAATGTAATCAACACGAGTCTAATGGAATGGAATGGAATGGAATCAACACGAATGGAATGAAACGGAATGGAATGGAATGGAATGGAATGGAATCAACCGGAATGGAATGGAATGGAATGGAATGGAATCAACACGAATGGAATGGAATGGGATGGAACGGAATGGAACGGAATGGAATGGAATCAACACGAATGGAATGGAATGGAATGGAATGCAATGGAATGGAATGGAATGGAATCAACACGAATGGAATGCAATGGAATGGAATGGAATGGAATGAAATAGAATGCAAAGCAGTCAACCAGAATGGAATGGAATGCAATGGAATGGACTGGAATAGAATACAAAGCAATCAACCAGAATGGAAAGGAATGGAATGGAATGGAATGGAATCAACCCGTATGGAATGGAATGGATTGGAATCAACTCGAATGGAATGGAATGGAATGGAATGGAATCTAATGGAATGGAATGGAATCAACACAAATAGAATGAAATGGAATCGAATGGAAATGAATGGAATGGAATGGAATGGAATGCACTGGAAGCAACCCGAATGGAATGGAATGGAATGGAATGGAATGGAATGGAATGGAATGGAATCAACCCGAATGGAATGGAATGGAATGGAATGGAATGGAATGGAAAGGAATCAACCAGAATGGAATGGAATGGAATGGAATCAACTTGAATGGAATGGAATGGAATGGAATGGAATGGAATATAATCAACCCGATTGGAATGGAATGCAATGGAAAGGAATGGAATGGAATCACCCCGAATGGAATGGAATGGAATGGAATGGAATGGAATGGAACGGAATGGAATACAATCAACCCAAATGGAATGGAATGGAACGGAATGGAATGGAGTCAACCCGAATGGAATGGAATGGATTGGAATCAACTCGAATGGAATCGAATGGAATTGATTGGAATGGAATGGAACGGAATGCAATGGAATCAACTCGTATGGAACGGAATGGAATGGAATGGAAAGGAATGGAATGGAATGGAATGGAATGGAACGGAATGGAATGGAATGGAATGGAAATGAATGCAATGGAATCATCCCGAATGGAATGGAAAGGAATGGAGTGGAATGGAATTGAATGGAATGGAATGGTGTGGAATGGAATGGAGAAAATTGAAGGGTATGTAATGGAGTGGAATGGAATGGAATGGAATGGAATAAACCCGAATGGAATGGAATGGAATGGAATGGAATGGAATGGAATGGAGTGGAATGGAAAGGAATGCAATGGAATCAACACGAATGGAATGGAAAGGAATGGAATGGAATGGAATGGAATGGAAAGGAATGGTGTGGAATGGAATGGAATGGAATGGAATCAAACCGAACGGAATTGAATGGAATGGAATGGAATGGAATGGAATGGAATGGAATGGAATGGAATCAACCCGAATGGAAGGGAATGGATTGGAATGGAATGGAATAGAATGCAAAGCAGTCAACCAGAATGGAATGGAATGGAATGGAATTGAACGGAATACAATGCCAAGCAATCAACCAGAATGGAATGGAATGGAATGGAATCAAACCGAATGGAATGGAACGGATTGGAATCAACTCGAATGGAATGGAATGGAATGGAATTGAATGGAATGGAATGAACACAAATGGAATGGAATGGAATCGAATGGAAATGAATGGAATGGAATGGAATGGAGTGCAATGCAAGCAACCCGAATCGCATGGACTGGAATGCAATGGAATGGAGTGCAAAGGAATCAACCCGAATGGAACGGAATGGAGTGGAATGGAATGGAAAGGAATGGAATCTATCTGAATGGAATGGAATGGAATGGAATCAACTCGAATGGAATGGAATGCAATGGAATGGAATGGAATATAACCAACCCGATTGGAATGGAATGCAATGGAATGGAATGGAATGGAATCAACCCGAATGGAATGGAATGGAATGGATTGGAATGGAATGGAATGGAATGGAATGGAATGGAATCAACACGAATGGAATGGAATGGAATGGAATGGAATGGAATGGAATCAACACGAATGGAATGCAATAGAATGGTATGGAATGGAATGAAATGGAATGGAATCAACCCGAAAGGACTGTGAATTCAATGGAATGGAAAGGAATCAAATCAACACGAATGGATTGGAATGGAACGGAGTCAACTCAAATGGAATGGAATGGAATCGAATCAACCCGAATAGAATGGAATGGAATGGAAAGGATTGGTATGGAATGCAATGGAATGAATCCGAAATAAATGGAATGGAATAGAATGGAATGGAATGGAATCAAGCCGAATGGAATGGAACGGTGTGCAATCATCTCGAATGGAATGGAATGGAATGGAATGGGATCGAATCAACCTAAATGGAATGGAATGGAATGGAATGGAATGAAAAAAACACGAATGCAATGGATTGGAGTGGAATGCAGGGAATGCAATGGAATGGAATGGAATCAACCCGAATGGAATGGAATGGAATGGAATGGAATGGAATGGAAAAGAATGGAATCAAATCGAATGGAATGAAATCAACCGAAATGGAATGGAATGGAATGGAATCAACCCGAACGGAATGGAATGGAATGGAATGGAATCAACACGAATGGAATGGAATGGAATGGAATGGAATGGAATGGAATCAATGCGAATGGAATGGAATGGAATGGAATGGAATGGAATGGAATGCCATGGAGAGGAATGGAATGGAATCATCGGGAATGGAATGCAATGGAAGGGAATGGAATGGAATGGAACGGAATGGAATCAACCCGAAAAGAATGGAATGGAATGGAATGGAAGGAAATATATCCGAATGGAATGGAATGGAAAGGAATGGAAACAACACGAATGCAATGGAATGGAGTGGAATGGAATGGAATGCCATGGAATGGAATGGAATAAACCCGAATGCAATGGAATGGAATGGAATGGAATGGAAAAGAATGGAATCAAACCGAATGTAATTGAATGGAATGGAATGGAATCAACCGAAATGGAAAGGAATGGAATGGAATGGAATAAACCTGAATGGAATGGAATGGAATGGAATGGAATGGAATGGAATGGAATGGAATGGAATGGAATGGAATGGAATGGAATCAACACGAATGGAATGGAATGGAATGGAATGGAATCATTGCGAATGGAATGGAATGGAATGGAATGGAATGGAATGGAATGGAATGCCATGAATAGGAATGGAATGGAATCAACACGAATGGAATGCAATGGAAGGGAATGGAATGGAATGGAACGGAATGGAATCAACCCGAAAGAAATGGAATGGAATGGAATGGAATGGAATATTTTCGAATGGAATTGAATGGAAAGGAAAGGAATAGAATGGAATGAAATGGAATGGAATTGAATGGAATCAAACCGCATGGAATGGAATCGAGTGGAATCAACTCGAATGGAATGGAATGGAATGGAGTGGAATGGAATGGAATGGAATCACCGCGAATGGAATTGAATGCACTGTGAAGGAATGGAATGGAATCACCCCTAATGGAATGGAATGCACTGGAAAGGAATGGAATGGTCTCAACCCGAATGGAATGGAATGGAATGGAATGGAATGGAATGGAATGGAGTGGAATCAACCCGAATGGAATGCAATGGAATGGCACGGAATGGAAATGGAATGGAAAGGAATGGAAACAACACGAATGCAATGGAATGGAGTGGAATGGAATGGAATGCCATGGAATGGAATGGAATAAACCCGAATGCAATGGAATGGAATGGAATGGAATGGAAAAGAATGGAATCAAACCGAATGTAATTGAATGGAATGGAATGGAATCAACCGAAATGGAAAGGAATGGAATGGAATGGAATAAACCTGAATGGAATGGAATGGAATGGAATGGAATGGAATGGAATGGAATGGAATGGAATGGAATGGAATGGAATGGAATCAACACGAATGGAATGGAATGGAATGGAATGGAATCATTGCGAATGGAATGGAATGGAATGGAATGGAATGGAATGGAATGGAATGCCATGAATAGGAATGGAATGGAATCAACACGAATGGAATGCAATGGAAGGGAATGGAATGGAATGGAACGGAATGGAATCAACCCGAAAGAAATGGAATGGAATGGAATGGAATGGAATATTTTCGAATGGAATTGAATGGAAAGGAAAGGAATAGAATGGAATGAAATGGAATGGAATTGAATGGAATCAAACCGCATGGAATGGAATCGAGTGGAATCAACTCGAATGGAATGGAATGGAATGGAGTGGAATGGAATGGAATGGAATCACCGCGAATGGAATTGAATGCACTGTGAAGGAATGGAATGGAATCACCCCTAATGGAATGGAATGCACTGGAAAGGAATGGAATGGTCTCAACCCGAATGGAATGGAATGGAATGGAATGGAATGGAATGGAATGGAGTGGAATCAACCCGAATGGAATGCAATGGAATGGCACGGAATGGAATGCAATGGAATGTAATCAACCGGAATGGAGTGGAGTGGAAAGGAATGGAATGGAATGGAATGGAAACAACACGATTCTAATGGAATGGAATGGAATGGAATGGAATGGGCTGGAATCAACCCCATTGGAATGGAATGGAATGGAATGGAATGCAATGGAATGGAATTAACCGGTATGGAATGGAATGGAATGGAATCAAATGGAATGGAATGGAATGGAATGGAATGGAATGGAATCAACCTGAATGGAATGGAATGGGATGAAATGCAATGGAACATACCCGAATGGAAAGGAATGGAATGGAATGGAATTGAATGGAATGGAATGAACACGAGTCTAATGGAATGGAAAGGAATGGAAGGGAAAGGAATGGAATGGAATCAACCCGAATGGAATGGAATGGAATGGAATAGAATGGAATCAACCAGAATGGAATGGAATGGAATGGAATGGAATGGAATCAACCGGAATGGAATGGAATGGAATGGAATGGAATGGAATGGAATGGAATGGAATGGAATGCAATTAATTGGAATGGATTGTAATCAACCCGAATGGAATGGAATGGAATGGAATCAACACGAACGGAATGGAATCAACACGAATGGAGTGTAATGGAATGGAATGGAATGGAATCAACCCGAATGGAATGGAATGAACCCGAATGGAATGGAATGGAATGGAATGGAATCAACCGGAATGGAATGGAATGGAATGGAATGGAATAGAACGGACTGGAATCAACCCGAATGGAATGGAATGGAAGGGAGTGGAATGGAATGGAATGGAATGGAATCAACCGGAATGGAATGGAATGTAATTGAATGGAATTGAATGGAATGGAATGAAATGGAACGAAATGGAATCAACCCGAATGGAAAGGAATGGAATGGAACGGAAAGGAATGGAATCAACCCGAATGGAATGGAATGAAATGGCATTTAATGGAATGGAATGGAATGGAATCAACACGAATGGAATGGAATGCAATGGCAAGGAATGGAATGGAATGGAATGGAATGGAGTCAATACTAACGGAATGGAATGGAATGCAATGGAATGGAATGGAAGGGAATAGAATGGAATGGATTGGAATGGAATGGAATGGAATGGAATGGAATGGAATATAATGGAATGGAATCACTCCAAATGGAATGGAATGGAATGGAATGTTATGGAATGGAATGGAATGGAATGGAATCAACCCGATTGGAATGGAATGGAATAGCATGGAATCAATGGATAAGAATGGAATCAATCTGAATGGAATGGAATGGAATGGAATGGAATGGAGTGGAATCAACCCGAATGAAATGGAATGGAATGGAATTGAATGGAATGGAATGGAATGTAATCAACCCGAAAGGAATGGAATGGAAGGGAATGGAATGGAATAGAATGGAATGGAATGGAATCAACCCTAATGGAATGGAATGGAATGGAATGAAATGCAATGAAATGGAACGGAATGGAATCAACCCGAATGGAATGGAAAGGAATGGAATGGAATGGAATGGAATGGAATCAACCCGAATGGAGTGGAGTGGAAAGGAATGGAATGGAATGGATTGGAATGGAATCAACCCGAATGGAATGGAATGGAATGGAATGGAATGGAATGGAATGGAATGGAATATAATAAACCCGTTTGGAATGGAATGGAATGCAATGGAATGGAATGGAATGGAATCAACCCGAAAGGAATGGAATGGAATGGATTGGAATGGAATATAATCAACCCGATCGGAATGGAATGCAATGGAATGGAATGGAATGGAATCAACCCGAATGGAATGGAATGGAATGGAATGGAACGCAATCAACCCAAATGGAATAGAATGGAATGGAATGGAATGGAATGGAATGGAATGGAATGGAATGGAATGGAATGGAGTCAACCCGAATGGAATGGAATGGATTGGAATCAACCCGAATGGAATGGAATGGTATTGATTGGAATGGAATGGAATGGAATGGAAAGGAATCAACCCGAATGGAAAGAATGGCAATGGAATGGGGTGGAATGGAATCAACCCGAATGGAATGGAATGGAATGGAATGGAATGGAATGGAATGGAATAGAATGCAAAGCAGTCAACCAGAATGGAATGGAATTGAGTGGAATAGAATGCAAAGCAATCAACCAGAATGGAATGTAATGGAATGGAATGGATTGGAATGGAATCAACCTGAATGGAATGGAATGGAATGGTATGGAATGGAATGGAATTGAATCAACCTGAATGGAATGGACTCAACCTGAATGGAATGGAATGGAAAAGAATGGAATGGAATGGAATCAACCGGAATGGAATGGTATGGAATAGAATGGAAAGGAATGGAATGGAATGGAATCAACCCGAATGGAATGGAATGGAACGGAATGGAATAGAATGGAATGGAATCAACCCGAATGGAATGGAATGGAATGGAATGGCATGGAGTGGAATGAGATGTTATGGAATCAACCCGAATGGAATGCAATGGAATGCATCAACCCGAATGGAATGGAATGGAATGAAATGGAACGGAATTAACCCAAATGCAATGGAACGGAATGGTATGGAATGGAATCAACCCGATTGGAATGGAATGGAATGGAATGGAATGGAATGGAATGGAATGGAAAGGAATGGAATCAACCCAAATGGTTTGGAATGGAATGCAATGGAATGGAACGGAATGGAATGGAATGGAATGGAATCAACACGAATTTAATGAAATGGAGTGGAATGGAATGCAATGGAATCAACCCGACTGGAATGCAATGGAAAGGAATGGAATGGAATGGATTGGAATGAAATCAACCAGAATAGAATGGAATGGAATGGAATGGAATGGAATGAAATGGAATGGATTTGAATGGAATCAAACCGAATAGAATGGAATGGAATGGAATGGAATGGAATCAACCCGAATGGAATGGAATCAACCCGAATGGAATGGAATGGATTGGAATGGAATCAACCAGAATGGAATGGAATGGAATGGAATGGAATTGAACGGACTGGAATCAACCCGTATGGAAAGGAATGGAAGGGAGTGGAATGTAATGGAATGGAATGGAATGGAATCAACCCAAATGGAATGGAATGTAATTGAATGGAATGGAATGGAATGGAATGAAATGGAACGAAATGGAATCAACTCGAATGGAATGGAAAGGAATGGAACGGAAAGGAATGGAATCAACCCGAATGGAATGGAATGGAATGGCATTTAATGGAATGGAATGGAATGGAATCAACACGAATGGAATGGAATGCAATGGCATGGAATGGAATGGAATGGAATGCAATGAAATGGAACGGAATGGAATCAACCCGAATGGAATGGAACGGAATGGAATGGAATGGAATGGAATGGAATGGAATGGAATGGAAGGGAATGGAATCAACCCGAATGGAGTGGAGTGGAAAGGAATGGAATGGAAGGATTGGAATGGAACGGAATCAAAATGAATCTAATGGAATGGAATGGAATGGAATGGACTGCAATCAACCCGATTGGAACGGAATGGAATGGAACGGAATGGAATCCACCAGAATGGAAAGGAGTGGAATGGAATCAACCCGAATGGAATGGAAAGGAATGGAATGGAATCAACCCGAATGGAATGGAATGGAATGGAATGGAATGGAATGGAATGGAATGGCATGGAATCAACCAGAATGAAATAGAATGGAATGGAATAAAATGGAATGGAAGGGAAAAGAATGGAATGGTTTCAACACGAATCTAATGGAATGGAATGGAATGGGATGGAATGGAATGGAATGGAATCAACCGGAATGGAATGGAATGGAATCAACTGGAATGGAATGGAATGGAATGGAATGGAATGGAATCAAACTGAAAGAAATGGAATGGGATGGAATGGAATGGAACTTACCCGAATGGAAAGGAATGGGATGGAATGGAATGGAAAGGAATGGAATAGAATCAACACGAAAGGAATGGAATGGAATGGAATGGAATCGATCCGAATGGATTGGAATGGGATGGAACGGAAAGGAATGGAATGGAATGTAATCGACCCTAATGGAATGGAATGGGATGGAACGGAATGGAATGGAATGGAATGGAATCAACCCGAATGGAAAGAAAAGGAATGGAATGCAATGGAATGGAATGGGATGGAACGGAATGGAATGGAATGGAATGGAATCAACCCGAATGGAAAGAAATGGAATGGAATGCAATGGAATGGAATGGAATGGAATCAACATGAATGGAGTGGAATGGAATGGAATGGAATGGACTGGAGTGGAATAGAATAAACCCGAATGGAATGGAATGGGATGTAATGGAATGGAATGGAATGGAATCACCCCGAAAGGAAAGGAATGGAATGTACTGGAGTGGAATAGAATCAACCCGAATGGAATGGAATGGAATGGAATGGGATGGATTGGAATGGAATGGAATCAACCCGAATGGAATGGAATGGAATGGAATTGAATGTTATGGAATGGAATGGCATGGAATCAACGCGAATAGAATGATCTGGAATGGAATGGAATGGAGTGGAATGGAATGGAATCAATCGGAATGGAATGAAATGGAATGGAATGGAATGGAATGGAATGGAATGGAATGGAATGGTATGGAATCAACCCGAATGGAATGGAAAGGAAGAGAATGGAATGCAAAGGAACGGAATGGAATCAACGCGAATGCAATGGAAATGAACGGAATGCAATGCAATGGAATGGAATCAACCCAAATGGAATGGAATGGAATGGAATGGTATGGAATGGAATGGAATGGAATCAACCTGAATGGAATGGACTCAACCTGAATGGAATGGATTGGAAAAGAATGGAATGGAATGGAATCAACCGCAATGGAATGGTATGGAATAGAATGGAAAGGAATGGAATGGAATGGAATCAACCCAAATGGTATGGAATGGAACGGAACGGAATGGAATGGAATCAACCCGAATGGAATGGAATGGAATGGAATGGCATGGAATGGAATGAAATGGAATGGAATCAACCCGAATGGGATGGAATGGAATGGCATCAACCCGAATGGAATGGAATGGAATGAAATGGAATGGAATTAACCCAAATGCAATGGAAAGGAATGGTATTAAATGGAATCAACCCGAATGGAATGGAATGGAATGGAATGGAATGGAATGGAATGGAATGGAATTAACCCGAATGAATTGGAATGGAATGGAATGGAATGGAGTGGAATGGAATGGAATCAACACGAACGGAATGGAATGGAATGGAATGGAAAGGAAACAACAGGAATGGAATGGAATGGAGTGGAGTGGAATGGAATGGAATGGAATGGAATGGAATGGAATGGAATCAACCAGAATGGAATGGAATGGAATGGAATGGAATGGAATGGAATGGAATGGAATGGAATGAAATGGAATGGAAAGAATGGAATCAAACCGAATGGAATGGAATGGAAATGAATGGAAACAATCCGAATGGAATCGATTGGAATGGAATGGAATGGAATGGAATGGAATAGAATCAACCCTAAGGGAATTGAATGAAATGCAATGGAATGGAATGGAACCAACCGGATTGGAATGGAATGGAATGGAATGCAATGGAATGGAATGGAATGGAAAGGAATCAAAGCGAATGGAATGGAATGGAATGGAATGGAATGGAATGGAATGGCATGAAGTGGAATGGAATGGAATCAACCCGAATGGAATGCAATGGAAAGGAATGGAATGGAATGGAACGGAACGGAATCAAACCGAATGGAATGGAATGGAATGGACTGGAATCGACCCGAAAGGAATGGAATGCAATGGAATGGATTGGAATGGTATCAACCCGAATGGAACGGAATGGAATGGAATCTATCCGAATGGAATGGAATTTAATGGAAAGGAATGGAATGGAATGGAATGGAATGGAATGGAATGGAATGGAAGGGAATCAACCCGCATGGAATGGAATGGAGAGGAATCAAGTCGAATGGAATGGAATGGAATGGAATGGAATGGAATGGAATGGAATGGAATTGAATGGAATAGAATCAACCCGAATGGAATTGAATGGAATGGAATGGAATGGAATGGAATGGAATGGAATGGAATGGAATGGAATGGAATGGAATGGAATCAACACGAATGGAATAGATTGGAGGAGAATGGAATGGAATGGAATGCAATGGAATCAAGCCGAATGGAATGGAATGGAACGGAATCAACCCGATAGCAATGGATGGCAATGGAATGGAATGGAATGGAAACCACCCGTATTGAATGTAATGGAATGGAATCAACTGGAATGGAATGGATTAGAATGGAATGGAATGGAATCAACCCGAATGGAATGGAATGCAATGGAATGGAATGGAATGGAATCAACCCGAATGGAAGGGAATGGAAAGGAATGGAAGGGAATGGAATAGAATGCAAAGAAGTCAACCACAATGGAATGGAATGCAATGGAATGGAATGGAATAGAATGCAAAGCAATCAACTAGAATGGAATGGAATGGAATGGAATGGAATGGAATGGAATCAACCCGAATGGAATGGAATGGATTGGAATCAACTCGAATGGAATGGAATGGAATGGAATGGAATGGAATAGAATGCAAAGCAGTCAACCAGAATGGAATGGAATTGAGTGGAATAGAATGCAAAGCAATCAACCAGAATGGAATGTAATGGAATGGAATGGATTGGAATGGAATCAACCTGAATGGAATGGAATGGAATGGTATGGAATGGAATGGAATTGAATCAACCTGAATGGAATGGATTCAACCTGAATGGAATGGAATGGAAAAGAATGGAATGGAATGGAATCCACCGGAATGGAATGGTATGGAATAGAATGGAAAGGAATGGAATGGAATGGAATCAACCCGAATGGAATGGAATGGAACGGAATGGAATAGAATGGAATGGAATCAACCCGAATGGAATGGAATGGAATGGAATGGCATGGAGTGGAATGAGATGTTATGGAATCAACCCGAATGGAAAGCAATGGAATGCATCAACCCGAATGGAATGGAATGGAATGAAATGGAACGGAATTAACCCAAATGCAATGGAACGGAATGGTATGGAATGGAATCAACCCGATTGGAATGGAATGGAATGGAATGGAATGGAATGGAATGGAATGGAAAGGAATGGAATCAACCCAAATGGTTTGGAATGGAATGCAATGGAATGGAACGGAATGGAATGGAATGGAATGGAATCAACACGAATTTAATGAAATGGAGTGGAATGGAATGCAATGGAATCAACCCGACTGGAATGCAATGGAAAGGAATGGAATGGAATGGATTGGAATGAAATCAACCAGAATAGAATGGAATGGAATGGAATGGAATGGAATGAAATGGAATGGATTTGAATGGAATCAAACCGAATAGAATGGAATGGAATGGAATGGAATGGAATAGAATCAACCCGAATGGAATGGAATCAACCCGAATGGAATGGAATGGATTGGAATGGAATCAACCAGAATGGAATGGAATGGAATGGAATGGAATTGAACGGACTGGAATCAACCCGTATGGAAAGGAATGGAAGGGAGTGGAATGTAATGGAATGGAATGGAATGGAATCAACCCAAATGGAATGGAATGTAATTGAATGGAATGGAATGGAATGGAATGAAATGGAACGAAATGGAATCAACTCGAATGGAATGGAAAGGAATGGAACGGAAAGGAATGGAATCAACCCGAATGGAATGGAATGGAAGGGCATTAAATGGAATGGAATGGAATGGAATCAACAAGAATGGAATGGAATGCAATGGCATGGAATGGAATGGAATGGAATGCAATGAAATGGAACGGAATGGAATCAACCCGAATGGAATGGAACGGAATGGAATGGAATGGAATGGAATGGAATGGAATGGAATGGAAGGGAATGGAATCAACCCGAATGGAGTGGAGTGGAAAGGAATGGAATGGAAGGATTGGAATGGAACGGAATCAAAATGAATCTAATGGAATGGAATGGAATGGAATCAACCCGAATGGAATGGAATGGATTGGAATCAACTCGAATGGAATGGAATGGAATGGAATGGAATGGAATAGAATGCAAAGCAGTCAACCAGAATGGAATGGAATTGAGTGGAATAGAATGCAAAGCAATCAACCAGAATGGAATGTAATGGAATGGAATGGATTGGAATGGAATCAACCTGAATGGAATGGAATGGAATGGTATGGAATGGAATGGAATTGAATCAACCTGAATGGAATGGACTCAACCTGAATGGAATGGAATGGAAAAGAATGGAATGGAATGGAATCAACCGGAATGGAATGGTATGGAATAGAATGGAAAGGAATGGAATGGAATGGAATCAACCCGAATGGAATGGAATGGAACGGAATGGAATAGAATGGAATGGAATCAACCCGAATGGAATGGAATGGAACGGAATGGAATGGAATGCCATGGAATCAACCCGAATGGAATGGAATGGAATGGAATGGAATGGAATGGAATGGAATGGAATCAATCAGAATGGAATGGAATGGAATGGAATGGAATGGAAATGAATGGAAAGGAATGGAATGGAATGGAATCAACCGGAATTGAATGGAATGGAATGCAGTCAACTGGAATGGAATGGAATGGAATGGAATGGAATGGAATGGAATCAACCCGAATGGAATGGAATGGAATGGAACAGAATGGAACCAACCCGAATGGAAAGGAATGGAATGGAATGGAATGGAATGGCATTGAATGGAATGTAATCAACACGAGTCTAATGGAATGGAATGGAATGGAATCAACACGAATGGAATGAAACGGAATGGAATGGAATGGAATGGAATGGAATCAACCGGAATGGAATGGAATGGAATGGAATGGAATCAACACGAATGGAATGGAATGGGATGGAACGGAATGGAACGGAATGGAATGGAATCAACACGAATGGAATGGAATGGAATGGAATGCAATGGAATGGAATGGAATGGAATCAACACGAATGGAATGCAATGGAATGGAATGGAATGGAATGAAATAGAATGCAAAGCAGTCAACCAGAATGGAATGGAATGCAATGGAATGGACTGGAATAGAATACAAAGCAATCAACCAGAATGGAAAGGAATGGAATGGAATGGAATGGAATCAACCCGTATGGAATGGAATGGATTGGAATCAACTCGAATGGAATGGAATGGAATGGAATGGAATCTAATGGAATGGAATGGAATCAACACAAATAGAATGAAATGGAATCGAATGGAAATGAATGGAATGGAATGGAATGGAATGCACTGGAAGCAACCCGAATGGAATGGAATGGAATGGAATGGAATGGAATGGAATGGAATGGAATCAACCCGAATGGAATGGAATGGAATGGAATGGAATGGAATGGAAAGGAATCAACCAGAATGGAATGGAATGGAATGGAATCAACTTGAATGGAATGGAATGGAATGGAATGGAATGGAATATAATCAACCCGATTGGAATGGAATGCAATGGAAAGGAATGGAATGGAATCACCCCGAATGGAATGGAATGGAATGGAATGGAATGGAATGGAACGGAATGGAATACAATCAACCCAAATGGAATGGAATGGAACGGAATGGAATGGAGTCAACCCGAATGGAATGGAATGGATTGGAATCAACTCGAATGGAATCGAATGGAATTGATTGGAATGGAATGGAACGGAATGCAATGGAATCAACTCGTATGGAACGGAATGGAATGGAATGGAAAGGAATGGAATGGAATGGAATGGAATGGAACGGAATGGAATGGAATGGAATGGAAATGAATGCAATGGAATCATCCCGAATGGAATGGAAAGGAATGGAGTGGAATGGAATTGAATGGAATGGAATGGTGTGGAATGGAATGGAGAAAATTGAAGGGTATGTAATGGAGTGGAATGGAATGGAATGGAATGGAATAAACCCGAATGGAATGGAATGGAATGGAATGGAATGGAATGGAATGGAGTGGAATGGAAAGGAATGCAATGGAATCAACACGAATGGAATGGAAAGGAATGGAATGGAATGGAATGGAATGGAAAGGAATGGTGTGGAATGGAATGGAATGGAATGGAATCAAACCGAACGGAATTGAATGGAATGGAATGGAATGGAATGGAATGGAATGGAATGGAATGGAATCAACCCGAATGGAAGGGAATGGATTGGAATGGAATGGAATAGAATGCAAAGCAGTCAACCAGAATGGAATGGAATGGAATGGAATTGAACGGAATACAATGCCAAGCAATCAACCAGAATGGAATGGAATGGAATGGAATCAAACCGAATGGAATGGAACGGATTGGAATCAACTCGAATGGAATGGAATGGAATGGAATTGAATGGAATGGAATGAACACAAATGGAATGGAATGGAATCGAATGGAAATGAATGGAATGGAATGGAATGGAGTGCAATGCAAGCAACCCGAATCGCATGGACTGGAATGCAATGGAATGGAGTGCAAAGGAATCAACCCGAATGGAACGGAATGGAGTGGAATGGAATGGAAAGGAATGGAATCTATCTGAATGGAATGGAATGGAATGGAATCAACTCGAATGGAATGGAATGCAATGGAATGGAATGGAATATAACCAACCCGATTGGAATGGAATGCAATGGAATGGAATGGAATGGAATCAACCCGAATGGAATGGAATGGAATGGATT
Organism: Pan paniscus; assembly: GCF_029289425.2. Lineage (NCBI taxonomy): Eukaryota > Metazoa > Chordata > Mammalia > Primates > Hominidae > Pan > Pan paniscus. The sequence continues at coordinate 16,863,439 of NC_073265.2, forward strand.
GGAATGGAATGGAATGGAATGGAATGGAATCAACACGAATGGAATGGAATGGAATGGAATGGAATGGAATGGAATCAACACGAATGGAATGCAATAGAATGGTATGGAATGGAATGAAATGGAATGGAATCAACCCGAAAGGACTGTGAATTCAATGGAATGGAAAGGAATCAAATCAACACGAATGGATTGGAATGGAACGGAGTCAACTCAAATGGAATGGAATGGAATCGAATCAACCCGAATAGAATGGAATGGAATGGAAAGGATTGGTATGGAATGCAATGGAATGAATCCGAAATAAATGGAATGGAATAGAATGGAATGGAATGGAATCAAGCCGAATGGAATGGAACGGTGTGCAATCATCTCGAATGGAATGGAATGGAATGGAATGGGATCGAATCAACCTAAATGGAATGGAATGGAATGGAATGGAATGAAAAAAACACGAATGCAATGGATTGGAGTGGAATGCAGGGAATGCAATGGAATGGAATGGAATCAACCCGAATGGAATGGAATGGAATGGAATGGAATGGAATGGAAAAGAATGGAATCAAATCGAATGGAATGAAATCAACCGAAATGGAATGGAATGGAATGGAATCAACCCGAACGGAATGGAATGGAATGGAATGGAATCAACACGAATGGAATGGAATGGAATGGAATGGAATGGAATGGAATGGAATCAATGCGAATGGAATGGAATGGAATGGAATGGAATGGAATGGAATGCCATGGAGAGGAATGGAATGGAATCATCGGGAATGGAATGCAATGGAAGGGAATGGAATGGAATGGAACGGAATGGAATCAACCCGAAAAGAATGGAATGGAATGGAATGGAAGGAAATATATCCGAATGGAATGGAATGGAAAGGAATGGAAACAACACGAATGCAATGGAATGGAGTGGAATGGAATGGAATGCCATGGAATGGAATGGAATAAACCCGAATGCAATGGAATGGAATGGAATGGAATGGAAAAGAATGGAATCAAACCGAATGTAATTGAATGGAATGGAATGGAATCAACCGAAATGGAAAGGAATGGAATGGAATGGAATAAACCTGAATGGAATGGAATGGAATGGAATGGAATGGAATGGAATGGAATGGAATGGAATGGAATGGAATCAACACGAATGGAATGGAATGGAATGGAATGGAATCATTGCGAATGGAATGGAATGGAATGGAATGGAATGGAATGGAATGGAATGGAATGCCATGAATAGGAATGGAATGGAATCAACACGAATGGAATGCAATGGAAGGGAATGGAATGGAATGGAACGGAATGGAATCAACCCGAAAGAAATGGAATGGAATGGAATGGAATGGAATATTTTCGAATGGAATTGAATGGAAAGGAAAGGAATAGAATGGAATGAAATGGAATGGAATTGAATGGAATCAAACCGCATGGAATGGAATCGAGTGGAATCAACTCGAATGGAATGGAATGGAATGGAGTGGAATGGAATGGAATGGAATCACCGCGAATGGAATTGAATGCACTGTGAAGGAATGGAATGGAATCACCCCTAATGGAATGGAATGCACTGGAAAGGAATGGAATGGTCTCAACCCGAATGGAATGGAATGGAATGGAATGGAATGGAATGGAATGGAGTGGAATCAACCCGAATGGAATGCAATGGAATGGCACGGAATGGAATGCAATGGAATGTAATCAACCGGAATGGAGTGGAGTGGAAAGGAATGGAATGGAATGGAATGGAAACAACACGATTCTAATGGAATGGAATGGAATGGAATGGAATGGGCTGGAATCAACCCCATTGGAATGGAATGGAATGGAATGGAATGCAATGGAATGGAATTAACCGGTATGGAATGGAATGGAATGGAATCAAATGGAATGGAATGGAATGGAATGGAATGGAATGGAATCAACCTGAATGGAATGGAATGGGATGAAATGGAATGGAACATACCCGAATGGAAAGGAATGGAATGGAATGGAATTGAATGGAATGGAATGAACACGAGTCTAATGGAATGGAAAGGAATGGAAGGGAAAGGAATGGAATGGAATCAACCCGAATGGAATGGAATGGAATGGAATAGAATGGAATCAACCAGAATGGAATGGAATGGAATGGAATGGAATGGAATCAACCGGAATGGAATGGAATGGAATGGAATGGAATGGAATGGAATGGAATGGAATGCAATTAATTGGAATGGATTGTAATCAACCCGAATGGAATGGAATGGAATGGAATCAACACGAACGGAATGGAATCAACACGAATGGAGTGTAATGGAATGGAATGGAATGGAATCAACCCGAATGGAATGGAATCAACCCGAATGGAATGGAATGGAATGGAATGGAATGAACCGGAATGGAATGGAATGGAATGGAATGGAATAGAACGGACTGGAATCAACCCGAATGGAATGGAATGGAAGGGAGTGGAATGGAATGGAATGGAATGGAATCAACCGGAATGGAATGGAATGTAATTGAATGGAATTGAATGGAATGGAATGAAATGGAACGAAATGGAATCAACCCGAATGGAAAGGAATGGAATGGAACGGAAAGGAATGGAATCAACCCGAATGGAATGGAATGAAATGGCATTTAATGGAATGGAATGGAATGGAATCAACACGAATGGAATGGAATGCAATGGCAAGGAATGGAATGGAATGGAATGGAATGGAGTCAATACTAACGGAATGGAATGGAATGCAATGGAATGGAATGGAAGGGAATAGAATGGAATGGATTGGAATGGAATGGAATGGAATGGAATGGAATGGAATATAATGGAATGGAATCACTCCAAATGGAATGGAATGGAATGGAATGTTATGGAATGGAATGGAATGGAATGGAATCAACCCGATTGGAATGGAATGGAATAGCATGGAATCAATGGATAAGAATGGAATCAATCTGAATGGAATGGAATGGAATGGAATGGAATGGAGTGGAATCAACCCGAATGAAATGGAATGGAATGGAATTGAATGGAATGGAATGGAATGTAATCAACCAGAAAGGAATGGAATGGAAGGGAATGGAATGGAATAGAATGGAATGGAATGGAATCAACCCTAATGGAATGGAATGGAATGGAATGAAATGCAATGAAATGGAACGGAATGGAATCAACCCGAATGGAATGGAGTGGAAAGGAATGGAATGGAAGGATTGGAATGGAACGGAATCAAAATGAATCTAATGGAATGGAATGGAATGGAATGGACTGCAATCAACCCGATTGGAACGGAATGGAATGGAACGGAATGGAATCCACCAGAATGGAAAGGAGTGGAATGGAATCAACCCGAATGGAATGGAAAGGAATGGAATGGAATCAACCCGAATGGAATGGAATGGAATGGAATGGAATGGAATGGAATGGAATGGCATGGAATCAACCAGAATGAAATAGAATGGAATGGAATAAAATGGAATGGAAGGGAAAAGAATGGAATGGTTTCAACACGAATCTAATGGAATGGAATGGAATGGGATGGAATGGAATGGAATGGAATCAACCGGAATGGAATGGAATGGAATCAACTGGAATGGAATGGAATGGAATGGAATGGAATGGAATCAAACTGAAAGAAATGGAATGGGATGGAATGGAATGGAACTTACCCGAATGGAAAGGAATGGGATGGAATGGAATGGAAAGGAATGGAATAGAATCAACACGAAAGGAATGGAATGGAATGGAATGGAATCGATCCGAATGGATTGGAATGGGATGGAACGGAAAGGAATGGAATGGAATGTAATCGACCCTAATGGAATGGAATGGGATGGAACGGAATGGAATGGAATGGAATGGAATCAACCCGAATGGAAAGAAAAGGAATGGAATGCAATGGAATGGAATGGGATGGAACGGAATGGAATGGAATGGAATGGAATCAACCCGAATGGAAAGAAATGGAATGGAATGCAATGGAATGGAATGGAATGGAATCAACATGAATGGAGTGGAATGGAATGGAATGGAATGGACTGGAGTGGAATAGAATAAACCCGAATGGAATGGAATGGGATGTAATGGAATGGAATGGAATGGAATCACCCCGAAAGGAAAGGAATGGAATGTACTGGAGTGGAATAGAATCAACCCGAATGGAATGGAATGGAATGGAATGGGATGGATTGGAATGGAATGGAATCAACCCGAATGGAATGGAATGGAATGGAATTGAATGTTATGGAATGGAATGGCATGGAATCAACGCGAATAGAATGATCTGGAATGGAATGGAATGGAGTGGAATGGAATGGAATCAATCGGAATGGAATGAAATGGAATGGAATGGAATGGAATGGAATGGAATGGAATGGAATGGTATGGAATCAACCCGAATGGAATGGAAAGGAAGAGAATGGAATGCAAAGGAACGGAATGGAATCAACGCGAATGCAATGGAAATGAACGGAATGCAATGCAATGGAATGGAATCAACCCAAATGGAATGGAATGGAATGGAATGGTATGGAATGGAATGGAATGGAATCAACCTGAATGGAATGGACTCAACCTGAATGGAATGGATTGGAAAAGAATGGAATGGAATGGAATCAACCGCAATGGAATGGTATGGAATAGAATGGAAAGGAATGGAATGGAATGGAATCAACCCAAATGGTATGGAATGGAACGGAACGGAATGGAATGGAATCAACCCGAATGGAATGGAATGGAATGGAATGGCATGGAATGGAATGAAATGGAATGGAATCAACCCGAATGGGATGGAATGGAATGGCATCAACCCGAATGGAATGGAATGGAATGAAATGGAATGGAATTAACCCAAATGCAATGGAAAGGAATGGTATTAAATGGAATCAACCCGAATGGAATGGAATGGAATGGAATGGAATGGAATGGAATGGAATGGAATTAACCCGAATGAATTGGAATGGAATGGAATGGAATGGAGTGGAATGGAATGGAATCAACACGAACGGAATGGAATGGAATGGAATGGAAAGGAAACAACAGGAATGGAATGGAATGGAGTGGAGTGGAATGTAATGGAATGGAATGGAATGGAATGGAATGGAATCAACCAGAATGGAATGGAATGGAATGGAATGGAATGGAATGGAATGGAATGGAATGGAATGAAATGGAATGGAAAGAATGGAATCAAACCGAATGGAATGGAATGGAAATGAATGGAAACAATCCGAATGGAATCGATTGGAATGGAATGGAATGGAATGGAATGGAATAGAATCAACCCTAAGGGAATTGAATGAAATGCAATGGAATGGAATGGAACCAACCGGATTGGAATGGAATGGAATGGAATGCAATGGAATGGAATGGAATGGAAAGGAATCAAAGCGAATGGAATGGAATGGAATGGAATGGAATGGAATGGAATGGCATGAAGTGGAATGGAATGGAATCAACCCGAATGGAATGCAATGGAAAGGAATGGAATGGAATGGAACGGAACGGAATCAAACCGAATGGAATGGAATGGAATGGACTGGAATCGACCCGAAAGGAATGGAATGCAATGGAATGGATTGGAATGGTATCAACCCGAATGGAACGGAATGGAATGGAATCTATCCGAATGGAATGGAATTTAATGGAAAGGAATGGAATGGAATGGAATGGAATGGAATGGAATGGAATGGAAGGGAATCAACCCGCATGGAATGGAATGGAGAGGAATCAAGTCGAATGGAATGGAATGGAATGGAATGGAATGGAATGGAATGGAATGGAATTGAATGGAATAGAATCAACCCGAATGGAATTGAATGGAATGGAATGGAATGGAATGGAATGGAATGGAATGGAATGGAATGGAATCAACACGAATGGAATAGATTGGAGGAGAATGGAATGGAATGGAATGCAATGGAATCAAGCCGAATGGAATGGAATGGAACGGAATCAACCCGATAGCAATGGATGGCAATGGAATGGAATGGAATGGAAACCACCCGTATTGAATGTAATGGAATGGAATCAACTGGAATGGAATGGATTAGAATGGAATGGAATGGAATCAACCCGAATGGAATGGAATGCAATGGAATGGAATGGAATGGAATCAACCCGAATGGAAGGGAATGGAAAGGAATGGAAGGGAATGGAATAGAATGCAAAGAAGTCAACCACAATGGAATGGAATGCAATGGAATGGAATGGAATAGAATGCAAAGCAATCAACTAGAATGGAATGGAATGGAATGGAATGGAATGGAATGGAATCAACCCGAATGGAATGGAATGGATTGGAATCAACTCGAATGGAATGGAATGGAATGGAATGGAATGGAATAGAATGCAAAGCAGTCAACCAGAATGGAATGGAATTGAGTGGAATAGAATGCAAAGCAATCAACCAGAATGGAATGTAATGGAATGGAATGGATTGGAATGGAATCAACCTGAATGGAATGGAATGGAATGGTATGGAATGGAATGGAATTGAATCAACCTGAATGGAATGGACTCAACCTGAATGGAATGGAATGGAAAAGAATGGAATGGAATGGAATCCACCGGAATGGAATGGTATGGAATAGAATGGAAAGGAATGGAATGGAATGGAATCAACCCGAATGGAATGGAATGGAACGGAATGGAATAGAATGGAATGGAATCAACCCGAATGGAATGGAATGGAATGGAATGGCATGGAGTGGAATGAGATGTTATGGAATCAACCCGAATGGAAAGCAATGGAATGCATCAACCCGAATGGAATGGAATGGAATGAAATGGAACGGAATTAACCCAAATGCAATGGAACGGAATGGTATGGAATGGAATCAACCCGATTGGAATGGAATGGAATGGAATGGAATGGAATGGAATGGAATGGAAAGGAATGGAATCAACCCAAATGGTTTGGAATGGAATGCAATGGAATGGAACGGAATGGAATGGAATGGAATGGAATCAACACGAATTTAATGAAATGGAGTGGAATGGAATGCAATGGAATCAACCCGACTGGAAGGCAATGGAAAGGAATGGAATGGAATGGATTGGAATGAAATCAACCAGAATAGAATGGAATGGAATGGAATGGAATGGAATGAAATGGAATGGATTTGAATGGAATCAAACCGAATAGAATGGAATGGAATGGAATGGAATGGAATGGAATGGAATCAACCCGAATGGAATGGAATCAACCCGAATGGAATGGAATGGATTGGAATGGAATCAACCAGAATGGAATGGAATGGAATGGAATGGAATTGAACGGACTGGAATCAACCCGTATGGAAAGGAATGGAAGGGAGTGGAATGTAATGGAATGGAATGGAATGGAATCAACCCAAATGGAATGGAATGTAATTGAATGGAATGGAATGGAATGGAATGAAATGGAACGAAATGGAATCAACTCGAATGGAATGGAAAGGAATGGAACGGAAAGGAATGGAATCAACCCGAATGGAATGGAATGGAAGGGCATTAAATGGAATGGAATGGAATGGAATCAACAAGAATGGAATGGAATGCAATGGCATGGAATGGAATGGAATGGAATGCAATGAAATGGAACGGAATGGAATCAACCCGAATGGAATGGAACGGAATGGAATGGAATGGAATGGAATGGAATGGAATGGAATGGAAGGGAATGGAATCAACCCGAATGGAGTGGAGTGGAAAGGAATGGAATGGAAGGATTGGAATGGAACGGAATCAAAATGAATCTAATGGAATGGAATGGAATGGAATGGACTGCAATCAACCCGATTGGAACGGAATGGAATGGAACGGAATGGAATCCACCAGAATGGAAAGGAGTGGAATGGAATCAACCCGAATGGAATGGAAAGGAATGGAATGGAATCAACCCGAATGGAATGGAATGGAATGGAATGGAATGGAATCAACCTGAATGGAATGGAATGGAATGGAATGGAATGGAATGGAATGGAATGGAATGGAATGGAATGCCATGAATAGGAATGGAATGGAATCAACACGAATGGAATGCAATGGAAGGGAATGGAATGGAATGGAACGGAATGGAATCAACCCGAAAGAAATGGAATGGAATGGAATGGAATGGAATATTTTCGAATGGAATTGAATGGAAAGGAAAGGAATAGAATGGAATGAAATGGAATGGAATTGAATGGAATCAAACCGCATGGAATGGAATCGAGTGGAATCAACTCGAATGGAATGGAATGGAATGGAATGGAATGGAATGGAATGGAATGGAATGGAATCACCCCGAATGGAATTGAATGCACTGGAAAGGAATGGAATGGAATCACCCCTAATGGAATGGAATGCACTGGAAAGGAATGGAATGGTCTCAACCCGAATGGAATGGAATGGAATGGAATGGAATGGAATGGAGTGGAATCAACCCGAATGGAATGCAATGGAATGGCACGGAATGGAATGCAATGGAATGTAATCAACCGGAATGGAGTGGAGTGGAAAGGAATGGAATGGAATGGAATGGAATCAACACGATTCTAATGGAATGGAATGGAATGGAATGGAATGGGCTGGAATCAACCCCATTGGAATGGAATGGAATGGAATGGAATGCAATGGAATGGAATTAACCGGTATGGAATGGAATGGAAAGGAATCAACTGGAATGAAATGGAATGGAATGGAATGGAATGGAATGGAATCAACCTGAATGGAATGGAATGGGATGAAATGGAATGGAACATACCCGAATGGAAAGGAATGGAATGGAATGGAATTGAATGGAATGGAATCAACACGAGCCGAATGGAATGGAAAGGAATGGAAGGGAAAGGAATGGGATGGAATCAACCCGAATGGAATGGAATGGAATGGAATGGAATGGAATCAACCGGAATGGAATGGAATGGAATGGAATGGAATCAACCGGAATGGAATGGAATGGAATGGAATGGAATGGAATGGAATGGAATGGAATGCAATTAATTGGAATGGATTGGAATCAACCCGAATGGAATGGAATGGAATGGAATCAACACGAACGGAATGGAATCAACACGAATGGAGTGTAATGGAATGGAATGGAATGGAATCAACCCGAATGGAATGGAATCAACCCGAATGGAATGGAATGGAGTGGAATGGAATCAACCGGAATGGAATGGAATGGAATGGAATGGAATGGAATGGAATGGAATAGAACGGACTGGAATCAACCCGAATGGAATGGAATGGAAGGGAGTGGCATGGAATGGAATGGAATGGAATCAACCGGAATGGAATGGAATGTAATTGAATGGAATTGAATGGAATGGAATGAAATGGAACGAAATGGAATCAACCCGAATGGAAAGGAATGGAATGGAACGGAAAGGAATGGAATCAACCCGAATGGAATGGAATGAAATGGCATTTAATGGAATGGAATGGAATGGAATCAACACGAATGGAATGGAATGCAATGGCAAGGAATGGAATGGAATGGAATGGAGTGGATTCAATACTAACGGAATGGAATGGAATGCAATGGAATGGAATGGAAGGGAATAGAATGGAATGGATTGGAATGGAATGGAATGGAATGGAATGGAATGGAATGGAATATAATGGAATGGAATCACTCCAAATGGAATGGAATGGAATGGAATGTTATAGAATGGAATGGAATGGAATGGAATCAACCCGATTGGAATGGAATGGAATAGCATGGAATCAATGGATAAGAATGGAATCAATCTGAATGGAATGGAATGGTATGGAATGGAATGGAGTGGAATCAACCCGAATGAAATGGAATGGAATGGAATTGAATGGAATGGAATGGAATGTAATCAACCCGAAAGGAATGGAATGGAAGGGAATGGAATGGAAAAGAATGGAATGGAATGGAATCAACCCTAATGGAATGGAATGGAATGGAATGAAATGCAATGAAATGGAACGGAATGGAATCAACCTGAATGGAATGGAAAGGAATGGAATGGAATGGAATGGAATGGAATCAACCCGAATGGAGTGGAGTGGAAAGGAATGGAATGGAATGGATTGGAATGGAATCAACCCGAATGGAATGGAATGGAATGGAATGGAATGGAATGGAATGGAATGGAATGGAATATAATAAACCCGTTTGGAATGGAATGGAATGCAATGGAATGGAATGGAATGGAATCAACCCTAAAGGAATGGAATGGAATGGATTGGAATGGAATATAATCAACCCGATCGGAATGGAATGCAATGGAATGGAATGGAATGGAATCAACCCGAATGGAATGGAATGGAATGGAATGGAACGCAATCAACCCAAATGGAATAGAATGGAATGGAATGGAATGGAATGGAATGGAATGGAATGGAATGGAATGGAGTCAACCCGAATGGAATGGAATGGTTTGGAATCAACCCGAATGGAATGGAATGGTATTGATTGGAATGGAATGGAATGGAATGGAAAGGAATCAACCCGAATGGAAAGAATGGCAATGGAATGGGGTGGAATGGAATCAACCCGAATGGAATGGAATGGAATGGAATGGAATGGAATGGAATGGAATAGAATGCAAAGCAGTCAATCAGAATGGAATGGAATTGAGTGGAATAGAATGCAAAGCAATCAACCAGAATGGAATGTAATGGAATGGAATGGATTGGAATGGAATCAACCTGAATGGAATGGAATGGAATGGTATGGAATGGAATGGAATTGAATCAACCTGAATGGAATGGACTCAACCTGAATGGAATGGAATGGAAAAGAATGGAATGGAATGGAATCAACCGGAATGGAATGGTTTGGAATAGAATGGAAAGGAATGGAATGGAATGGAATCAACCCGAATGGAATGGAATGGAACGGAATGGAATAGAATGGAATGGAATCAACCCGAATGGAATGGAATGGAATGGAATGGCATGGAGTGGAATGAGAAGTTATGGAATCAACCCGAATGGAATGCAATGGAATGCATCAACCCGAATGGAATGGAATGGAATGAAATGGATCGGAATTAACCCAAATGCAATGGAACGGAATGGTATGGAATGGAATCAACCCGATTGGAATGGAATGGAATGGAATGGAATGGAATGGAATGGAATGGAAAGGAATGGAATCAACCCAAATGGTTTGGAATGGAATGCAATGGAATGGAACGGAATGGAATGGAATGGAATGGAATCAACACGAATTTAATGAAATGGAGTGGAATGGAATGCAATGGAATCAACCCGACTGGAATGCAATGGAAAGGAATGGAATGGAATGGATTGGAATGAAATCAACCAGAATAGAATGGAATGGAATGGAATGGAATGGAATGAAATGGAATGGATTTGAATGGAATCAAACCGAATAGAATGGAATGGAATGGAATGGAATGGAATCAACCCGAATGGAATGGAATCAACCCGAATGGAATGGAATGGATTGGAATGGAATCAACCAGAATGGAATGGAATGGAATGGAATGGAATTGAACGGACTGGAATCAACCCGTATGGAAAGGAATGGAAGGGAGTGGAATGTAATGGAATGGAATGGAATGGAATCAACCCAAATGGAATGGAATGTAATTGAATGGAATGGAATGGAATGGAATGAAATGGAACGAAATGGAATCAACTCGAATGGAATGGAAAGGAATGGAACGGAAAGGAATGGAATCAACCCGAATGGAATGGAATGGAATGGCATTTAATGGAATGGAATGGATTGGAATCAACACGAATGGAATGGAATGCAATGGCATGGAATGGAATGGAATGGAATGCAATGAAATGGAACGGAATGGAATCAACCCGAATGGAATGGAACGGAATGGAATGGAATGGAATGGAATGGAATGGAATGGAATGGAAGGGAATGCAATCAACCCGAATGGAGTGGAGTGGAAAGGAATGGAATGGAAGGATTGGAATGGAACGGAATCAAAATGAATCTAATGGAATGGAATGGAATGGAATGGACTGCAATCAACCCGATTGGAACGGAATGGAATGGAACGGAATGGAATCCACCAGAATGGAAAGGAGTGGAATGGAATCAACCCGAATGGAATGGAAAGGAATGGAATGGAATCAACCCGAATGGAATGGAATGGAATGGAATGGAATGGAATGGAATGGCATGGAATCAACCAGAATTAAATAGAATGGAATGGAATAAAATGGAATGGAAGGGAAAAGAATGGAATGGTTTCAACACGAATCTAATGGAATGGAATGGAATGGGATGGAATGGAATGGAATGGAATCAACCGGAATGGAATGGAATGGAATCAACTGGAATGGAATGGAATGGAATGGAATGGAATGGAATCAAACCGAAAGAAATGGAATGGGATGGAATGGAATGGAACCTACCCGAATGGAAAGGAATGGGATGGAATGGAATGGAAAGGAATGGAATAGAATCAACACGAAAGGAATGGAGTGGAATGGAATGGAATCGATCCGAATGGAATGGAATGGGATGGAACGGAAAGGAATGGAATGGAATGGAATCGACCCTAATGGAATGGAATGGGATGGAACGGAATGGAATGGAATGGAATGGAATCAACCCGAATGGAAAGAAAAGGAATGGAATGCAATGGAATGGAATGGGATGGAACGGAATGGAATGGAATGGAATGGAATCAACCCGAATGGAAAGAAATGGAATGGAATGCAATGGAATGGAATGGAATGGAATCAACATGAATGGAGTGGAATGGAATGGAATGGAATGGACTGGAGTGGAATAGAATAAACCCGAATGGAATGGAATGGGATGTAATGGAATGGAATGGAATGGAATCACCCCGAAAGGAAAGAATGGAATGTACTGGAGTGGAATAGAATCAACCCGAATGGAATGGAATGGAATGGAATGGGATGGATTGGAATGGAATGGAATCAACCCGAATGGAATGGAATGGAATGGAATTGAATGTTATGGAATGGAATGGCATGGAATCAACGCGAATAGAATGATCTGGAATGGAATGGAATGGAGTGGAATGGAATGGAATCAATCGGAATGGAATGAAATGGAATGGAATGGAATGGAATGGAATAGAATGGAATGGAATGGTATGGAATCAACCCGAATGGAATGGAAAGGAAGAGAATGGAATGCAAAGGAACGGAATGGAATCAACGCGAATGCAATGGAAATGAATGGAATGCAATGCAATGGAATGGAGTCAACCCAAATGGAATGGAATGGAATGGAATGGTATGGAATGGAATGGAATGGAATCAACCTGAATGGAATGGACTCAACCTGAATGGAATGGATTGGAAAAGAATGGAATGGAATGGAATCAACCGCAATGGAATGGTATGGAATAGAATGGAAAGGAATGGAATGGAATGGAATCTACCCAAATGGTATGGAATGGAACGGAACGGAATGGAATGGAATCAACCCGAATGGAATGGAATGGAATGGAATGGAATGGCATGGAATGGAATGAAATGGAATGGAATCAACCCGAATGGGATGGAATGGAATGGCATCAACCCGAATGGAATGGAATGGAATGAAATGGAATGGAATTAACCCAAATGCAATGGAAAGGAATGATATTAAATGGAATCAACCCGAATGGAATGGAATGGAATGGAATGGAATGGAATGGAATGGAATGGAATTAACCCGAATGCATTGGAATGGAATGCAATGGAATGGAATGGAATCAACACGAATTTAATGGAATGGAATAGAATGGAATGGAATGGATTCAACCCGAATTGAATGGAATGAAATGGAATGGAAATGAATGGAATGGAATGGCATGGAATCAACCCGAATGGAATGGAATAGAATGGAATGGAATGGAATGGAATCAACCCGAATGGAATGCAATGGAATGGAATGCAATCAACTCGAATGGAATGGAATTCAATGGAATGGAATGGAGTCGAATCAACACGAATGGATTGGAATGAAATGGAATCAACTGAAATGGAATGGAATGGAATGGAATGGAATCGAATCAACCCGAATAAAATGGAATGGAATGGAATGGAATGGAATGGAATGCAATGGAATCAATCCGAAATAAGTGGAATGGAATAGAGTGGAATAGAATGGAATGGAATCAACCCGAATGAAATGGAATGGAATGGAATGGAATGGAATGGAATCAACCCGATTGGCATGGAATGGAATGGAAAAGAATGGAATCAAACCGAATGGAATGGAATGGAATGGAATGGAATCAACCCAAATGGAATGGAATGGAATGGAATGGAATGGAATGGAATCAGCCCGAATGGAATGGAATGGAACGGAATGGAATGGAATCAACACGAATGGAATGGAATGGAATGGAATCAGTGAGAATGGAATGGAATAAAATGGAATGGAATGGAATAAACGCGAATGGATTGGAAGGGAATTGAATGGAAAGGAATCAACCCGAATGGAATGGAATGAAATGGAATGGAAAGGAATGGAATGGAATGGAATCAACAGGAATGGAATGGAATGGAATGGAATGGAATGGAATCAACCTGAATGGAATGGAATGCAATGGAATGGAATGGAATGGAACGGAATCAACTCGAATGGAAAGGAATGGAATGGAATGGAATGGAGTGGAATGGAATCAACCCGAATGGAATGGATTGGAATGGAATGGAATGGAATGGAGTGGAATGGAATGGAATCAACACTAACGGAATGGAATGGAATGGAATGGAAAGGAAACAACAGGAATGGAATGGAATGGAGTGGAGTGGAATGGAATGGAATGGAATGGAATGGAATGGAATGGAATGGAATCAACCAGAATGGAATGGAATGGAATGGAATGGAATGGAATGGAATGGAATGGAATGAAATGGAATGGAAAGAATGGAATCAAACCGAATGGAATGGAATGGAAATGAATGGAAACAATCCGAATGGAATCGATTGGAATGGAATGGAATGGAATGGAATGGAATAGAATCAACCCTAAGGGAATTGAATGAAATGCAATGGAATGGAATGGAACCAACCGGATTAGAATGGAATGGAATGGAATGCAATGGAATGGAATGGAATGGAAAGGAATCAAAGCGAATGGAATGGAATGGAATGGAATGGAATGGAATGGAATGGAATGGCATGAAGTGGAATGGAATGGAATCAACCCGAATGGAATGCAATGGAAAGGAATGGAATGGAATGGAACGGAACGGAATCAAACCGAATGGAATGGAATGGAATGGACTGGAATCGACCTGAAAGGAATGGAATGCAATGGAATGGATTGGAATGGTATCAACCCGAATGGAACGGAATGGAATGGAATCTATCCGAATGGAATGGAATTTAATGGAAAGGAATGGAATGGAATGGAATGGAATGGAATGGAATGGAATGGAAGGGAATCAACCCGCATGGAATGGAATGGAGAGGAATCAAGTCTAATGGAATGGAATGGAATGGAATGGAATGGAATGGAATGGAATGGAATTGAATTGAATGGAATAGAATCAACCCGAATGGAATTGAATGGAATGGAATGGAATGGAATGGAATGGAATGGAATGGAATGGAATGGAATCAACACGAATGGAATAGAATGGAGGAGAATGGAATGGAATGGAATGCAATGGAATCAAGCCGAATGGAATGGAATGGAACGGAATCAACCCGATAGCAATGGATGGCAATGGAATGGAATGGAATGGAAACCACCCGTATTGAATGTAATGGAATGGAATCAACTGGAATGGAATGGATTAGAATGGAATGGAATGGAATCAACCCGAATGGAAGGGAATGGAAAGGAATGGAAGGGAATGGAATAGAATGCAAAGCAGTCAACCAGAATGGAATGGAATGCAATGGAATGGAATGGAATAGAATGCAAAGCAATCAACTAGAATGGAATGGAATGGAATGGAATGGAATAGAATGGAATCAACCCGAATGGAATGGAATGGATTGGAATCAACTCGAATGGAATGGAATGGAATGGAATGGAATGGAATGGAATGGAGTCAACCCGAATGGAATGGAATGGATTGGAATCAACTCGAATGGAATGGAATGGAATTGATTGGAATGGAAAGGAATGGAATGGAATGGAATGGAATGGAATGGAATGGAATGGAATGGAATGGAATGGAGTGGAATGGAGTGGAGAAAACCGAAGTGTATGTAATGGAATGGAATGGAATGGAAGGGAATGGAATAAACCCGAATGGAATGAAATGGAATGGAATGGCATGGAATGGAATGGAATGGAGTGGAATGGAATGGAATGCAATGGAATGGAATGGAATCAACCCGAATGGAAAGGAATGGAATGGAATGGAATGGAAAAGAATGGAATCAAACCAAATGGAATGGAACCGAATCAACCGAAATGCAATTTAATGGAATCAACCCGAATCGAATGCAATGGAATGGAAAGGAATCAACCCGAATGGAATGGAATGGAATGGAATGGAATCAACTCGAATGGAATGTAATGGAATGGAATGAAACGGAATGGAATCAACCCGTTTGGAATGGAATGGAATGGAACGGAATCAACCCGAAAGGAATGGAAGGCAATGGAATTGAATGGAATGGAATGCACCCGAATGGAATGCAATGGAATGGAATCAACCCGAATGGAATGGAATGCAATGGAATGGAATGGAATGGAATCAACCCGCATGGAAGGGAATGGAATGGAATGGAAGGGAATGGAATAGAATGCAAAGCAGTCAAACAGAATGGAATGGAATGCAAAGGAATGGAATGGAATAGAATGCAAAGCAATCAACCAGACTGGAATGGAATGGAATGGAATCAACCCGAATGGAATAGAATGGATTGGAATCAACTCGAATGGACTGGAATGGAATGGAATGGAATGGAATGGAATCAACACAAATTGAATGGAATGGAGTCGAATGGAAATGAATGGAATGGAATGGAATGGAATGCAATGGTAGCAACCCGAATGGAATGGAATGGAATCGAATGGAATCAACCCGAATGGAATGGAATGGAATGGAATGGAATGGAATGGAATGGAATGGCATGAAGTGGAATGGAATGGAATCAACCCGAATGGAATGCAATGGAAAGGAATGGAATGGAATGGAACGGAACGGAATCAAACCGAATGGAATGGAATGGAATGGACTGGAATCGACCTGAAAGGAATGGAATGCAATGGAATGGATTGGAATGGTATCAACCCGAATGGAACGGAATGGAATGGAATCTATCCGAATGGAATGGAATTTAATGGAAAGGAATGGAATGGAATGGAATGGAATGGAATGGAATGGAATGGAAGGGAATCAACCCGCATGGAATGGAATGGAGAGGAATCAAGTCTAATGGAATGGAATGGAATGGAATGGAATGGAATGGAATGGAATGGAATTGAATTGAATGGAATAGAATCAACCCGAATGGAATTGAATGGAATGGAATGGAATGGAATGGAATGGAATGGAATGGAATGGAATGGAATCAACACGAATGGAATAGAATGGAGGAGAATGGAATGGAATGGAATGCAATGGAATCAAGCCGAATGGAATGGAATGGAACGGAATCAACCCGATAGCAATGGATGGCAATGGAATGGAATGGAATGGAAACCACCCGTATTGAATGTAATGGAATGGAATCAACTGGAATGGAATGGATTAGAATGGAATGGAATGGAATCAACCCGAATGGAAGGGAATGGAAAGGAATGGAAGGGAATGGAATAGAATGCAAAGCAGTCAACCAGAATGGAATGGAATGCAATGGAATGGAATGGAATAGAATGCAAAGCAATCAACTAGAATGGAATGGAATGGAATGGAATGGAATAGAATGGAATCAACCCGAATGGAATGGAATGGATTGGAATCAACTCGAATGGAATGGAATGGAATGGAATGGAATGGAATGGAATGGAGTCAACCCGAATGGAATGGAATGGATTGGAATCAACTCGAATGGAATGGAATGGAATTGATTGGAATGGAAAGGAATGGAATGGAATGGAATGGAATGGAATGGAATGGAATGGAATGGAATGGAATGGAGTGGAATGGAGTGGAGAAAACCGAAGTGTATGTAATGGAATGGAATGGAATGGAAGGGAATGGAATAAACCCGAATGGAATGAAATGGAATGGAATGGCATGGAATGGAATGGAATGGAGTGGAATGGAATGGAATGCAATGGAATGGAATGGAATCAACCCGAATGGAAAGGAATGGAATGGAATGGAATGGAAAAGAATGGAATCAAACCAAATGGAATGGAACCGAATCAACCGAAATGCAATTTAATGGAATCAACCCGAATCGAATGCAATGGAATGGAAAGGAATCAACCCGAATGGAATGGAATGGAATGGAATGGAATCAACTCGAATGGAATGTAATGGAATGGAATGAAACGGAATGGAATCAACCCGTTTGGAATGGAATGGAATGGAACGGAATCAACCCGAAAGGAATGGAAGGCAATGGAATTGAATGGAATGGAATGCACCCGAATGGAATGCAATGGAATGGAATCAACCCGAATGGAATGGAATGCAATGGAATGGAATGGAATGGAATCAACCCGCATGGAAGGGAATGGAATGGAATGGAAGGGAATGGAATAGAATGCAAAGCAGTCAAACAGAATGGAATGGAATGCAAAGGAATGGAATGGAATAGAATGCAAAGCAATCAACCAGACTGGAATGGAATGGAATGGAATCAACCCGAATGGAATAGAATGGATTGGAATCAACTCGAATGGACTGGAATGGAATGGAATGGAATGGAATGGAATCAACACAAATTGAATGGAATGGAGTCGAATGGAAATGAATGGAATGGAATGGAATGGAATGCAATGGTAGCAACCCGAATGGAATGGAATGGAATCGAATGGAATCAACCCGAATGGAATGGAATGGAATAGAATGGAATGGAATGGAATGGAATCAACCCGAATGGAATGGAATGGAATGGAATGAACTCGAACGGAATGGAATGGAATGGAATGCAATGGAATATAATCAACCCGATTGGAATGGAATGCAATGGAATGGAATGGAATGGAATCAACCTGAAATGAATGGAATGGAATGGAATGCAATCAACACAAATGGAATGGAATGGAATGGAGTCAAACCGAATGGAATGGAATGGATTGGAATCAACTCGAATGGAATGGAATGGAATTGATTGGAATGGAAAGGAATGGAATGCAATTGAATCAACTCATATGGAATGGAATGGAATGGAATGTAAGGAATGGAATGGAATGGAATGGAATGGCATGGAATGGAATGGAGTGGAATGGAGTGGAGAAATCCGAAGTTTATGTAATGGAATGGAATGGAATGGAATAAACCCGAATGAAATGAAATGGAATGGAATGGAATAGAATGGAATGGAATGGAATGGAATGGAATGGAATGGAATGGAAAGGAATGCAATGGAATCAACCCGAATGGAATGGAAAGGAATGGAATGGAATGGAATGGAAGGGAATGGAATCAAACCGAATGGAATTGAATGGAATGGAATGGAATGGAAAGGAATCAACACGAATAGAATGGATTGCAATGGAATGGAATGGAAAGAAATCAAACCGAATGGACGGGAATGGAATGGAATGGAATGGAATAGAATGCAAAGCAGTCAACTAGAATGGAATGGAATTGAAAGGAATAGAATGCAAAGCAATCAACCACAATGGAATTTAATGTAATGGAATCAACCCGAATGGAATGGAATAGATTGGAGTCAACTCGAATGGAATGGAATTGAATGGAATGGAATGGAGTGGAATGGAATCAACACAAATGGAATGGAATGGAATCGAATGGAAATGAATGGAATGGAATGGAATGGAATGCAATGCAAGCAACCCGAATGGAATGGACCGGAATGCAATGGAATGGAATGCAATGTTATCAACCCGAATGGAACGGAACGGAGTGGAATGGAATAGAAAGTAATGGAATCTCTCTGAATGTAATGGAATGGAATGGAATCAGCTCGGAAGGAATGGAATGGCAATGGAATGGAATGGAATATAATCAAACCGATTGGAATGGAATGCAATGGAATGGTATGGAATGGAATCAACTCGAATGGAATGGAATGGAATGGAATGGAACGGAATGGAATCAACCCGAATGGAATAGAATGCAATGGAATGGAATCAATCCGAAAGGAATGGAAGGCAATGGAATTGAATGGAATGGAATCCACCCGAATGGAATGGAATGGAATGGAAATAACTCGAATGGAATGGATTGGAATGGAATGGAATGGAATCACCCCGAATGGAATGGAATGCAATGGAATGGAATGGAATGGAATCACCCCGAATGGAAGGGAATGGAAAGGAATGGAAGGGAATGGAATAGAATGCAAAGCAGTCAAACAGAATGGAATGAAATGCAATGGAAAGGAATGGAATAGAATGCAAAGCAATCAACCAGAATGGAATGGAATGGAGTCAACCCGAAAGGAATGGAATGGATTGGAATCAACTCGAATGGAATGGAATGGAATGGAATGGTAAAGAATGCAATGGAATGGATTGGAATGGCATGGAATGGAATGGAGTGGAATGGAGTGGAGAAATCCGAAGTGTATGTAATGGAATGCAATGGAATGGAATGGAATGGAATGGAATGGAATAAACCCGAATGGAATGAAATGGAATGGAAGGGAGTGGAATGGAACGGAATGGAATGCAATGGAATGGAATGGAATGGAAAGGAATGCAATGGAATCAACCCGAATGGAAAGGAAAGGAATGGAATAGAATGGAATGGAATGGAATGGAACGGAATCAACACGAATAGAATGGATTGCAATGGAATGGAATGAACCCGAATGGAAGGGAATGGAATGGAACAGAATGCAAACCAGTCAACCAGAATGGAATGGAATGGAACGGAATTGAACGGAATAGAATGCAAAGCAATCAACCAGAATGAAATGGAATGTAATGGAATCAACCCGAATGGAATGGAATGGATTGGAATAAACTCGAAAGGAATGGAATGGAATGGAATGGAATGGAACCAACACAAATGGAATGGAATCGAATCGAATGGAAATGAATGGAATGGAATGGAATGGAATGCAATGCAAGCAACACGAATGGAATGGACTGGAATGGAATGGAATGGAATGCAATGGAATCAACCTGAAAGGAACGGAATGGAGTGGAATGGAATGGAATCTATCAGAATGGAATGGAACAGAATGGAATCAACTCGAATGGAATCGAATGGAATGGAACGGAATATAATCAACCCGATTGGAATGGAATGCAATGGAATGGAATGGAATGGAATCAACCCGAACGGAATGGAATGGAATGGAAAGGAATGGAATGGAGTCAACCCTAATGGAATGGAATGGTTTGGAATCAACCCGAATGGAGTGGAATGGAATTGATTGGAAAGGAATGCAATGGAATGCATTGGAATCAACTCGTATGGAATGGAATGGGATGGAATGGAAAGGAATGGAATGGAATGGAATGGAAAGGAATGGAATGGAATGGAATGGAAAGGAATGGAATGGAATGGAATGGAATGGAGAGGAATGGAATGGAGAAACCCGAATGGAATGGAATGGAATGGTATGTAATGGAATGGAATGGAATGGAATAAACCTAAATGGAATGAAATGGAAAGCAATGGATTGGAATGGAATGCAGTGGAATGGAATGGAAAGGAATGCAATGGAATAAACCCGAATGGAATGTAAAGGAATGGAATGCAATGAAATGGAATGGAATGGAATGGAATGGAATCAAACCGCATGGAATAGAATCGAGTGGAATCAACACGAATGGAATGGAATGGAATGGAACGGAATGGAGTGGAATCACCCCGAATGGAATGGAATGCAATGGAAAGGAATGGAATGGATTCAACCCGAATGGAATGGAATGGAATGGAATTGAATGGAATCAAACCGAATGGAATGCAATCGAATGGCACGGAATGGAATGGAATGGAATGGAATCAACCGGAATGGAGTGGAGTGGAATGTAATGGAATGTAATGGAAGCAACACGAATCTAATAGTATAGAATGGAATGGAATGGAATAGAATGGAATCAACTCGATTGGAACAGAATGGAATGGAATGGAATGGAATGGAAAGGAATGGAATGGAATCAATCGGAATGCAATGGAATGGAATCGAATGGAATCAACCCGAATGGAATGGAATGGAACGGAATGGAATGGAATGCCATGGAATCAACCCGAATGGAATGGAATGGAATGGAATGGAATGGAATGGAATGGAATGGAATCAATCAGAATGGAATGGAATGGAATGGAATGGAATGGAATGGAATGGAATGGAAATGAATGGAAAGGAATGGAATGGAATGGAATCAACCGGAATTGAATGGAATGGAATGCAGTCAACTGGAATGGAATGGAATGGAATGGAATGGAATGGAATGGAATGGAATCAACCCGAATGGAATGGAATGGAATGGAACAGAATGGAACCAACCCAAATGGAAAGGAATGGAATGGAATGGAATGGAATGGCATTGAATGGAATGTAATCAACACGAGTCTAATGGAATGGAATGGAATGGAATCAACACGAATGGAATGAAACGGAATGGAATGGAATGGAATGGAATGGAATCAACCGGAATGGAAAGGAATGGAATGGAATGGAATCAACACGAATGGAATGGAATGGGATGGAACGGAATGGAACGGAATGGAATGGAATCAACACGAATGGAATGGAATGCAATGGAATGCAATGGAATGGAATGGAATGGAATCAACACGAATGGAATGCAATGGAATGGAATGGAATGGAATGGAATGAAATAGAATGCAAAGCAGTCAACCAGAATGGAATGGAATGCAATGGAATGGACTGGAATAGAATACAAAGCAATCAACCAGAATGGAAAGGAATGGAATGGAATGGAATGGAATCAACCCGAGTGGAATGGAATGGATTGGAATCAACTCGAATGGAATGGAATGGAATGGAATGGAATCTAATGGAATGGAATGGAATCAACACAAATAGAATGAAATGGAATCGAATGGAAATGAATGGAATGGAATGGAATGGAATGCACTGGAAGCAACCCGAATGGAATGGAATGGAATGGAATGGAATGGAATCAACCCGAATGGAATGGAATGGAATGGAAAGGAATCAACCAGAATGGAATGGAATGGAATGGAATCAACTTGAATGGAATGGAATGGAATGGAATGGAATGGAATATAATCAACCCGATTGGAATGGAATGCAATGGAAAGGAATGGAATGGAATCACCCCGAATGGAATGGAATGGAATGGAATGGAACGGAATGGAATACAATCAACCCAAATGGAATGGAATGGAACGGAATGGAATGGAGTCAACCCGAACGGAATGGAATGGATTGGAATCAACTCGAATGGAATCGATTGGAATTGATTGGAATGGAATGGAACGGAATGCAATGGAATCAACTCGTATGGAACGGAATGGAATGGAATGGAAAGGAATGGAATGGAATGGAATGGAATGGAACGGAATGGAATGGAATGGAATGGAAAGGAATGCAATGGAATCATCCCGAATGGAATGGAAAGGAATGGAGTGGAATGGAATTGAATGGAATGGAATGGTGTGGAATGGAATGGAGAAAATTGAAGGTTATGTAATGGAGTGGAATGGAATGGAATGGAATGGAATGGAATAAAACCGAATGGAATGGAATGGAATGGAATGGAATGGAATGGAATGGAATGGAATGGCATGGCATGGAGTGGAATGGAAAGGAATGCAATGGAATCAACCCGAATGGAATGGAAAGGAATGGAATGGAATGGAATGGAATGGAAAGGAATGGTGTGGAATGGAATGGAATGGAATGGAATCAAACCGAATGGAATTGAATGGAATGGAATGGAATGGAATGGAATGGAATGGAATGGAATGGAATCAACCCGAATGGAAGGGAATGGATTGGAATGGAATGGAATAGAATGCAAAGCAGTCAACCAGAATGGAATGGAATGGAATGGAATTGAACGGAATACAATGCCAAGCAATCAACCAGAATGGAATGGAATGGAATGGAATCAAACCGAATGGAATGGAACGGATTGGAATCAACTCGAATGGAATGGAATGGAATGGAATTGAATGGAATGGAATGAACACAAATGGAATGGAATGGAATCGAATGGAAATGAATGGAATGGAACGGAATGGAATGCAATGCAAGCAACCCGAATCGCATGGACTGGAATGCAATGGAATGGAGTGCAAAGGAATCAACCCGAATGGAACGGAATGGAGTGGAATGGAATGGAAAGGAATGGAATCTATCTGAATGGAATGGAATGGAATGGAATCAACTCGAATGGAATGGAATGCAATGGAATGGAATGGAATATAACCAACCCGATTGGAATGGAATGCAATGGAATGGAATGGAATGGAATCAACCCGAATGGAATGGAATGGAATGGATTGGAATGGAATGGAATGGAATGGAATGGAATCAACACGAATGGAATGGAATGGAATGGAATGGAATGGAATGGAATGGAATGGAATGGAATGGAATCAACACGAATGGAATGCAATAGAATGGTATGGAATGGAATGAAATGGAATGGAATCAACCCGAAAGGACTGTGAATTCAATGGAATGGAAAGGAATCAAATCAACACGAATGGATTGGAATGGAACGGAGTCAACTCAAATGGAATGGAATGGAATCGAATCAACCCGAATAGAATGGAATGGAATGGAAAGGATTGGTATGGAATGCAATGGAATCAATCCGAAATAAATGGAATGGAATAGAATGGAATGGAATGGAATCAAGCCGAATGGAATGGAACGGTGTGCAATCATCTCGAATGGAATGGAATGGAATGGAATGGGATCGAATCAACCTAAATGGAATGGAATGGAATGAAAAAAACACGAATGCAATGGATTGGAGTGGAATGCAGGGAATGCAATGGAATGGAATGGAATCAACCCGAATGGAATGCAATGGAATGGAATGGAATGGAATGGAAAAGAATGGAATCAAATCGAATGGAATGAAATCAACCGGAATGGAATGGAATGGAATGGAATCAACCCGAACGGAATGGAATGGAATGGAATGGAATCAACACGAATGGAATGGAATGGAATGGAATGGAATCAATGCGAATGGAATGGAATGGAATGGAATGGAATGGAATGCCATGGAGAGGAATGGAATGCATCATCGGGAATGGAATGCAATAGAAGGGAATGGAATGGAATGGAACGGAATGGAATCAACCCGAAAAGAATGGAATGGAATGGAATGGAAGGAAATATATCCGAATGGAATGGAATGGAAAGGAATGGAAACAACACGAATGCAATGGAATGGAGTGGAATGGAATGGAATGCCATGGAATGGAATGGAATAAACCCGAATGCAATGGAATGGAATGGAATGGAATGGAAAAGAATGGAATCAAACCGAATGTAATTGAATGGAATGGAATATAATCAACCGAAATGGAAAGGAATGGAATGGAATAGAATAAACCTGAATGGAATGGAATGGAATGGAATGGAATGGAATGGAATGGAATGGAATGGAATCAACACGAATGGAATGGAATGGAATGGAATGGAATCATTGCGAATGGAATGGAATGGAATGGAATGGAATGGAATGGAATGGAATGGAATGCCATGAATAGGAATGGAATGGAATCAACACGAATGGAATGCAATGGAAGGGAATGGAATGGAATGGAACGGAATGGAATCAACCCGAAAGAAATGGAATGGAATGGAATGGAATGGAATATTTTCGAATGGAATTGAATGGAAAGGAAAGGAATAGAATGGAATGAAATGGAATGGAATTGAATGGAATCAAACCGCATGGAATGTAATCGAGTGGAATCAACTCGAATGGAATGGAATGGAATGGAATGGAATGGAATGGAATGGAATGGAATCACCCCGAATGGAATTGAATGCACTGTGAAGGAATGGAATGGAATCACCCCTAATGGAATGGAATGCACTGGAAAGGAATGGAATGGTCTCAACCCGAATGGAATGGAATGGAATGGAATGGAATGGAGTGGAATCAACCCGAATGGAATGCAATGGAATGGCACGGAATGGAATGCAATGGAATGTAATCAACCGGAATGGAGTGGAGTGGAAAGGAATGGAATGGAATGGAATGGAAACAACACGATTCTAATGGAATGGAATGGAATGGAATGGAATGGGCTGGAATCAACCCCATTGGAATGGAATGGAATGGAATGGAATGCAATGGAATGGAATTAACCGGTATGGAATGGAATCAACTGGAATGGAATGGAATGGAATGGAATCAACCCGAACGGAATGGAATGGAATGGAATGGAATCAACACGAATGGAATGGAATGGAATGGAATCAATGCGAATGGAATGGAATGGAATTGAATGGAATGGAATGCCATGGAGAGGAATGGAATGCATCATCGGGAATGGAATGCAATGGAAGGGAATGGAATGGAATGGAACGGAATGGAATCAACCCGAAAAGAATGGAATGGAATGGAATGGAAGGAAATATATCCGAATGGAATGGAATGGAAAGGAATGGAAACAACACGAATGCAATGGAATGGAGTGGAATGGAATGGAATGCCATGGAATGGAATGGAATAAACCCGAATGCAATGGAATGGAATGGAATGGAATGGAAAAAATGGAATCAAACCGAATGTAATTGAATGGAATGGAATATAATCAACCGAAATGGAAAGGAATGGAATGGAATAGAATAAACCTGAATGGAATGGAATGGAATGGAATGGAATGGAATGGAATGGAATCAACACGAATGGAATGGAATGGAATGGAATGGAATCATTGCGAATGGAATGGAATGGAATGGAATGGAATGGAATGGAATGGAATGCCATGAATAGGAATGGAATGGAATCAACACGAATGGAATGCAATGGAAGGGAATGGAATGGAATGGAACGGAATGGAATCAACCCGAAAGAAATGGAATGGAATGGAATGGAATGGAATATTTTCGAATGGAATTGAATGGAAAGGAAAGGAATAGAATGGAATGAAATGGAATGGAATTGAATGGAATCAAACCGCATGGAATGGAATCGAGTGGAATCAACTCGAATGGAATGGAATGGAATGGAATGGAATGGAATGGAATGGAATGGAATGGAATGGAATCACCCCGAATGGAATTGAATGCACTGTGAAGGAATGGAATGGAATCACCCCTAATGGAATGGAATGCACTGGAAAGGAATGGAATGGTCTCAACCCGAATGGAATGGAATGGAATGGAATGGAATGGAGTGGAATCAACCCGAATGGAATGCAATGGAATGGCACGGAATGGAATGCAATGGAATGTAATCAACCGGAATGGAGTGGAGTGGAAAGGAATGGAATGGAATGGAATGGAAACAACACGATTCTAATGGAATGGAATGGAATGGAATGGAATGGGCTGGAATCAACCCAATTGGAATGGAATGGAATGGAATGGAATGCAATGGAATGGAATTAACCGATATGGAATGGAATGGAATGGAATCAACTGGAATGGAATGGAATGGAATGGAATGGAATGGAATGGAATGGAATCAACCTGAATGGAATGGAATGGGATGAAATGGAATGGAACATACCCGAATGGAAAGGAATGGAATGGAATGGAATTGAATGGAATGGAATCAACACGAGTCTAATGGAATGGAAAGGAATGGAAGGGAAAGGAATGGAATGTAATCAACCCGAATGGAATGGAATGGAATGGAATGGAATCAACCGGAATGGAATGGAATGGAATGGAATGGAATCAACCGGAATGGAATGGAATGGAATGGAATGGAATGGAATGGAATGGAATGGAATGGAATGCAATTAATTGGAATGGATTGGAATCAACCCGAATGGAATGGAATGGAATGGAATCAACACGAACGGAATGGAATCAACACGAATGGAGTGTAATGGAATGGAATGGAATGGAATCAACCCGAATGGAATGGAATCAACCCGAATGGAATGGAATGGAATGGAATGGAATCAACCGGAATGGAATGGAATGGAATGGAATGGAATAGAACGGACTGGAATCAACCCGAATGGAATGGAATGGAAGGGAGTGGAATGGAATGGAATGGAATGGAATCAACTGGAATGGAATGGAATGTAATTGAATGGAATTGAATGGAATGGAATGAAATGGAACGAAATGGAATCAACCCGAATGGAAAGGAATGGAATGGAACGGAAAGGAATGGAATCAACCCGAATGGAATGGAATGAAATGGCATTTAATGGAATGGAATGGAATGGAATCAACACGAATGGAATGGAATGCAATGGCAAGGAATGGAATGGAATGGAATGGAATGGAGTCAATACTAACGGAATGGAATGGAATGCAATGGAATGGAATGGAAGGGAATAGAATGGAATGGATTGGAATGGAATGGAATGGAATGGAATGGAATGGAATATAATGGAATGGAATCACTCCAAATGGAATGGAATGGAATGGAATGTTATGGAATGGAATGGAATAGAATGGAATCAACCCGATTGGAATGGAATGGAATAGCATGGAATCAATGGATAAGAATGGAATCAATCTGAATGGAATGGAATGGAATGGAATGGAATGGAGTGGAATCAACCCGAATGAAATGGAATGGAATGGAATTGAATGGAATGGAATGGAATGTAATCAACCCGAAAGGAATGGAATGGAAGGGAATGGAATGGAATAGAATGCAATGGAATGGAATCAACCCTAATGGAATGGAATGGAATGGAATGAAATGCAATGAAATGGAACGGAATGGAATCAACCCGAATGGAATGGAAAGGAATGGAATGGAATGGAATGGAATGGAATCAACCCGAATGGAGTGGAGTGGAAAGGAATGGAATGGAATGGATTGGAATGGAATCAACCCGAATGGAATGGAATGGAATGGAATGGAATGGAATGGAATGGAATGGAATGGAATGGAATGGAATCAACCCGAATGGAATGGAATGGAATGGAATGGAATGGAATGGAATGGAATGGAATGGAATGGAATCAACCCGAATGGAATGGAATGGAATGGAATGGAATGGCATGGAAAAGAATGGAATCAAACCGAAAGAGATGGAATGGAATGGAATGGAAACAAACCCAATGGAATCGATTGGAATGGAATGGAACGGAATGGAATGGAATAGAATCAACCTGAATGGAATTGAATGGAATGCAATGGAATGGAATGGAATCAACCAGAATGGAATGGAATGGAATGGAATGGAATGGAATGGAATGGAATCAATTCGAATGGAATGGAATGGAATGGAATGGAATGGAATGGAATGGCATGGAGTGTAATGGAATGGAATCAACCAGAATGGAATGCAATGGAAGGGAATGGAATGGAATGGAACGGAACGGAATCAACCCGAATGGAATGGAATGGAGTGGAATGGAATCAACCCGAAAGGAATGGAATGCAATGGAATGGATTGGAATGGTATCAACCCGAATGGAATGGAATGGAATGGAATGGAATGGAATCAACCCTAATGGAATGGAATGGAATGGTATGGAATGAAATGCAATGAAATGGAACGGAATGGAATCAACCCCAATGGAATGGAAAGGAATGGCATGGAATGGAATGGAATGGAATGCAATCAACCCGAATGGAGTGGAGTGGAATGCAGTGCAATGGAATGGAATGTAATGGAACGGACTGGAATCAACCCGATTGGAACTGAATGGAATGGAACGGAATGGAATCAACCAGAATGAAATGGAGTGGAATGGACTCAACCCGAATGGAATGGAATGCAATGGAACGGAACGGAATGGAATGGAATGGAATGGAAAGTAATGGAATGGAATGGAATCAACCCGAATGGAATGGAATGGAATGGAATGGAGTGGAATCAACCCGAATGGAATGGAATGGAATGGAATGGAATGGAGTGGAATGGAAAGGAATGCAATGGAATCAACCCGAATGGAATGGAAAGGAATGGAATGGAATGGAATGGAATGGAAAGGAATGGTGTGGAATGGAATGGAATGGAATGGAATCAAACCGAATGGAATGGAATGGAATGGAATGGAATGGAATGGAATGGAATGGAATGGAATGGAATCAACCCGAATGGAAGGTAATGGATTGGAATGGAATGGAATAGAATGCAAAGCAGTCAACCAGAATGGAATGGAATGGAATGGAATTGAACGGAATACAATGCGAAGCAATCAACCAGAATGCAATGGAATGGAATGGAATCAAACCGAATGGAATGGAACGGATTGGAATCAACTCGAATGGAATGGAATGGAATGGAATTGAATGGAATGGAATGAACACAAATGGAATGGAATGGAATCGAATGGAAATGAATGGAATGGAATGGAATGGAATGCAATGCAAGCAACCCGAATCGCATGGACTGGAATGCAATGGAATGGAGTGCAAAGGAATCAACCCGAATGGAACGGAATGGAGTGGAATGGAATGGAAAGGAATGGAATCTATCTGAATGGAATGGAATGGAATGGAATCAACTCGAATGGAATGGAAAGCAATGGAATGGAATGGAATATAACCAACCCGATTGGAATGGAATGCAATGGAATGGAATGGAATGGAATCAACCCGAATGGAATGGAATGGAATGGATTGGAATGGAATGGAATGGAATGGAATGGAATCAACACGAATGGAATGGAATGGAATGGAATGGAATGGAATGGAATCAACACGAATGGAATGCAATAGAATGGTATGGAATGGAATGAAATGGAATGGAATCAACCCGAAAGCACTGTGAATTCAATGGAATGGAAAGGAATGAAATCAACACGAATGGATTGGAATGGAACGGAGTCAACTCAAATGGAATGGAATGGAATCGAATCAACCCGAATAGAATGGAATGGAATGGAAAGGATTGGTATGGAATGCAATGGAATCAATCCGAAATAAATGGAATGGAATAGAATGGAATGGAATGGAATCAAGCCGAATGGAACGGAATGGTGTGCAATCATCTCGAATGGAATGGAATGGAATGGAATGGGATCAAATCAACCTAAATGGAATGGAACGGAATGGAATGGAATGAAAAAAACACGAATGGAATGGATTGGAGTGGAATGCAGGGAATGCAATGGAATGGAATGGAATCAACCCGAATGGAATGGAATGGAATGGAATGGAATGGAATGGAAAAGAATGGAATCAAATCGAATGGAATGAAATCAACCGAAATGGAATGGAATGGAATGGAATCAACCCGAACGGAATGGAATGGAATGGAATGGAATCAACACGAATGGAATGGAATGGAATGGAATGGAATGGAATGGAATGGAATGGAATGGAATGGAATGGAATCAATGCGAATGGAATGGAATGGAATGGAATGGAATGGAATGCCATGGAGAGGAATGGAATGGAATCATCGGGAATGGAATGCAGTGGAAGGGAATGGAATGGAATGGAACGGAATGGAATCAACCCGGAAAGAATGGAATGGAATGGAATGGAAGGAAATATATCCGAATGGAATGGAATGGAAAGGAATGGAAACAACACGAATGCAATGGAATGGAGTGGAATGGAATGGAATGCCATGGAATGGAATGGAATAAACCCGAATGCAATGGAATGGAATGGAATAGAATGGAAAAGAATGGAATCAAACCGAATGTAATTGAATGGAATGGAATCGAATCAACCGAAATGGAAAGGAATGGAATGGAATGGAATCAATCTGAATGGAATGGAATGGAATGGAATGGAATGGAATGGCATGGAGTCAACCCGAATGGAATGGAATGGATTGGAATCAACTCGAATGGAATGGAATGGAATGGAATGGTAAAGAATGCAATAGAATGGATTGGAATGGCATGGAATGGAATGGAGTGGAATGGAGTGGAGAAATCCGAAGTGTATGTAATGGAATGGAATGGAATGGAATGGAATGGAATGGAATGGACTAAACCCGAATGGAATGAAATGGAATGGAAGGGAGTGGCATGGAACGGAATGGAATGCAATGGAATGGAATGGAATGGAAAGGAATGGAACGGAATCAACACGAATAGAATGGATTGCAATGGAATGGAATGGAATGGAATGAACCCGAATGGAAGGGAATGGAATGGAATAGAATGCAAACCAGTCAACCAGAATGGAATGGAATGGAATGGAATTGAACGGAATAGAATGCAAAGCAATCAACCAGAATGAAATGGAATGTAATGGAATCAACCCGAATGGAATGGAATGGATTGGAATAAACTCGAATGGAATGGAATGGAATGGAACCAACACAAATGGAATGGAATCGAATCGAATGGAAATGAATGGAATGGAATGGAATGGAATGCAATGCAAGCAACACGAATGGAATGGACTGGAATGGAATGGAATGGAATGCAATGGAATCAACCTGAAAGGAACGGAATGGAGTGGAATGGAATGGAATCTATCAGAATGGAATGGAACAGAATGGAATCAACTCGAATGGAATCGAATGGAATGGAACGGAATATAATCAACCCGATTGGAATGGAATGCAATGGAATGGAATGGAATGGAATCAACCCGAACGGAATGGAATGGAATGGAAAGGAATGGAATGGAGTCAACCCTAATGGAATGGAATGGTTTGGAATCAACCCGAATGGAGTGGAATGGAATTGATTGGAATGGAATGCAATGGAATGCATTGGAATCAACTCGTATGGAATGGAATGGGATGGAATGGAAAGGAATGGAATGGAAACGAATGGAATGGAATGGAATGGAAAGGAATGGAATGGAATGGAATGGAATGGAGAGGAATGGAATGGAGAAACCCGAATGGAATGGAATGGAATGGTATGTAATGGAATGGAATGGAATGGAATAAACCTAAATGGAATGAAATGGAAAGCAATGGATTGGAATGTAATGCAGTGGAATGGAATGGAAAGGAATGCAATGGAATAAACCCGAATGGAATGTAAAGGAATGGAATGCAATGAAATGGAATGGAATGGAATGGAATGGAATCAAACCGCATGGAATGGAATCGAGTGGAATCAACACGAATGGAATGGAATGGAATGGAACGAAGTGGAGTGGAATCACCCTGAATGGAATGGAATGCAATGGAAAGGAATGGAATGGATTAAACCCGAATGGAATGGAATGGAATGGAATTGAATGGAATCAAACCGAATGGAATGCAATCGAATGGCACGGAATGGAATGGAATGGAATGGAATCAACCGGAATGGAGTGGAGTGGAATGTAATGGAATGTAATGGAAGCAACACGAATCTAATAGTATAGAATGGAATGGAATGGAATGGAATGGAATAGAATGGAATCAACTCGATTGGAACAGAATGGAATGGAATGGAATGGAATGGAAAGGAATGGAATGGAATCAATCGGAATGCAATGGAATGGAATCGAATGGAATCAACCCGAATGGAATGGAATGGAACGGAATGGAATGGAATGCCATGGAATCAACCCGAATGGAATGGAATGGAATGGAATGGAATGGAATGGAATGGAATGGAATGGAATGGAATGGAATCAATCAGAATGGAATGGAATGGAATGGAATGGAATGGAATGGAAAGGAATGGAATGGAAATGAATGGAAAGGAATGGAATGGAATGGAATCAACCGGAATTGAATGGAATGGAAAGCAGTCAACTGGAATGGAATGGAATGGAATGGAATGGAATGGAATGGAATGGAATGGAATGGAATCAACCCAAATGGAATGGAATGGAATGGAATGGAATAGAATGGAAAGGAATCAACCAGAATGGAATGTAATGGAATGGAATCAACTTGAATGGAATGGAATGGAATGGAATGGAATGGAATATAATCAACCCGATTGGAATGGAATGCAATGGAAAGGAATGGAATGGAATCACCCCGAATGGAATGGAATGGAATGGAATGGAATGGAATGGAATGGAATGGAACGGAATGGAATACAATTAACCCAAATGGAATGGAAGGGAACGGAATGGAATGGAGTCAACCCGAATGGAATGGAATGGATTGGAATCAACTCGAATGGAATCGATTGGAATTGATTGGAATGGAATGGAACGGAATGCAATGGAATCAACTCGTATGGAACGGAATGGAATGGAATGGAAAGGAATGGAATGGAATGGAATGGAATGGAACGGAATGGAATGGAATGGAATTGAAAGGAATGCAATGGAATCATCCCGAATGGAATGGAAAGGAATGGAGTGGAATGGAATTGAATGGAATGGAATGGTGTGGAATGGAATGGAGAAAATTGAAGGGTATGTAATGGAGTGGAATGGAATGGAATGGAATGGAATGGAATAAACCCGAATGGAATGGAATGGAATGGAATGGAATGGAATGGAATGGAATGGAGTGGAATGGAAAGGAATGCAATGGAATCAACCCGAATGGAATGGAAAGGAATGGAATGGAATGGAATGGAATGGAAAGGAATGGTGTGGAATGGAATGGAATGGAATGGAATGGAATCAAACCGAATGGAATTGAATGGAATGGAATGGAATGGAATGGAATGGAATGGAATGGAATCAACCCGAATGGAAGGGAATGGATTGGAATGGAATGGAATAGAATGCAAAGCAGTCAACCAGAATGGAATGGAATGGAATGGAATTGAACGGAATACAATGCCAAGCAATCAACCAGAATGGAATGGAATGGAATGGAATCAAACCGAATGGAATGGAACGGATTGGAATCTACTCGAATGGAATGGAATGGAATGGAATTGAATGGAATGGAATGAACACAAATGGAATGGAATGGAATCGAATGGAAATGAATGGAATAGAATGGAATGGAATGCAATGCAAGCAACCCGAATCGCATGGACTGGAATGCAATGGAATGGAGTGCAAAGGAATCAACCCGAATGGAACGGAATGGAGTGGAATGGAATGGAAAGGAATGGAATCTATCTGAATGGAATGGAATGGAATGGAATCAACTCGAATGGAATGGAATGCAATGGAATGGAATGGAATATAACCAACCCGATTGGAATGGAATGCAATGGAATGGAATGGAATGGAATCAACCCGAATGGAATGGAATGGAATGGATTGGAATGGAATGGAATGGAATGGAATGGAATCAACACGAATGGAATGGAATGGAATGGAATGGAATGGAATGGAATGGAATCAACACGAATGGAATGCAATAGAATGGTATGGAATGGAATGAAATGGAATGGAATCAACCCGAAAGGACTGTGAATTCAATGGAATGGAAAGGAATCAAATCAACACGAATGGATTGGAATGGAACGGAGTCAACTCAAATGGAATGGAATGGAATCGAATCAACCCGAATAGAATGGAATGGAATGGAAAGGATTGGTATGGAATGCAATGGAATCAATCCGAAATAAATGGAATGGAATAGAATGGAATGGAATTGAATCAAGCCGAATGGAATGGAACGGTGTGCAATCATCTCGAATGGAATGGAATGGAATGGAATGGGATCGAATCAACCTAAATGGAATGGAATGGAATGGAATGGAATGAAAAAAACACGAATGCAATGGATTGGAGTGGAATGCAGGGAATGCAATGGAATGGAATGGAATCAACCCGAATGGAATGGAATGGAATGGAATGGAATGGAAAAGAATGGAATCAAATCGAATGGAATGAAATCAACCGAAATGGAATGGAATGGAATGGAATCAACCCGAACGGAATGGAATGGAATGGAATGGAATCAACACGAATGGAATGGAATGGAATGGAATGGAATGGAATGGAATGGAATGGAATGGAATGGAATCAATGCGAATGGAATGGAATGGAATGGAATGCCAGGGAGAGGAATGGAATGGAATCATCGGGAATGGAATGCAATGGAAGGGAATGGAATGGAATGGAACGGAATGGAATCAACCCGAAAAGAATGGAATGGAATGGAATGGAAGGAAATATATCCGAATGGAATGGAATGGAAAGGAATGGAAACAACACGAATGCAATGGAATGGAGTGGAATGGAATGGAATGCCATGGAATGGAATGGAATAAACCCGAATGCAATGGAATGGAATGGAATGGAATGGAAAAGAATGGAATCAAACCGAATGTAATTGAATGGAATGGAATGGAATCAACCGAAATGGAAAGGAATGGAATGGAATGGAATCAACCTGAATGGAATGGAATGGAATGGAATGGAATGGAATGGAATGGAATGGAATGGAATGGAATGGAGTTAACACGAATGGAATGGAATGGAGTGGAATGGAATCATTGCGAATGGAATGGAATGGAATGGAATGGAATGGAATGGAATGCCATGAATAGGAATGGAATGGAATCAACACGAATGGAATGCAATGGAAGGGAATGGAATGGAATGGAACGGAATGGAATCAACCCGAAAGAAATGGAATGGAATGGAATGGAATGGAATATTTTCGAATGGAATTGAATGGAAAGGAAAGGAATAGAATGGAATGAAATGGAATGGAATTGAATGGAATCAAACCGCATGGAATGGAATCGAGTGGAATCAACTCGAATGGAATGGAATGGAATGGAATGGAATGGAATGGAATGGAATGGAATGGAATCACCCCGAATGGAATTGAATGCACTGTGAAGGAATGGAATGGAATCACCCCTAATGGAATGGAATGCACTGGAAGGGAATGGAATGGTCTCAACCCGAATGGAATGGAATGGAATGGAATGGAATGGAATGGAGTGGAATCAACCCGAATGGAATGCAATGGAATGGCACGGAATGGAATGCAATGGAATGTAATCAACCGGAATGGAGTGGAGTGGAAAGGAATGGAATGGAATGGAATGGAAACAACACGATTCTAATGGAATGGAATGGAATGGAATGGAATGGGCTGGAATCAACCCCATTGGAATGGAATGGAATGGAATGGAATGCAATGGAATGGAATTAACCGGTATGGAATGGAATGGAATGGAATCAACTGGAATGGAATGGAATGGAATGGAATGGAATGGAATGGAATGGAATCAACCTGAATGGAATGGAATGGGATGAAATGGAATGGAACATACCCGAATGGAAAGGAATGGAATGGAATGGAATTGAATGGAATGGAATCAACACGAGTCTAATGGAATGGAAAGGAATGGAAGGGAAAGGAATGGAATGGAATCAACCCGAATGGAATGGAATGGAATGGAATGGAATGGCATGGAATCAACCGGAATGGAATGGAATGGAATGGAATGGAATCAACCGGAATGGAATGGAATGGAATGGAATGGAATGGAATGGAATGGAATCAACCTGATTGGAATGGAATGGGATGAAATGGAATGGAACATACCCGAATGGAAAGGAATGGAATGGAATGGAATTGAATGGAATGGAATCAACACGAGTCTAATGGAATGGAAAGGAATGGAAGGGAAAGGAATGGATTGGAATCAACCCGAATGGAATGGAATGGAATGGAATCAACACGAACGGAATGGAATCAACACTAATGGAGTGTAAAGGAATGGAATGGAATGGAATCAACCCGAATGGAATGGAATCAACCCGAATGGAATGGAATGGAATGGAATGGAATCAACCGGAGTGGAATGGAATGGAATGGAATGGAATAGAATGGACTGGAAGCAACCCGAATGGAATGGAATGGAAGGGAGTGGAATGGAATGGAATGGAATGGAATCAACCGGAATGGAATGGTATGTAATTGAATGGAATTGAATGGAATGGAATGAAATGGAACGAAATGGAATCAACCCGAATGGAAAGGAATGGAATGGAACGGAAAGGAATGGAATCAACCCGAATGGAATGGAATGAAATGGCATTTAATGGAATGGAATGGAATGGAATCAACACGAATGGAATGGAATGCAATGGCAAGGAATGGAATGGAATGGAATGGAATGGAGTCAATACTAACGGAATGGAATGGAATGCAATGGAATGGAATGGAAGGGAATAGAATGGAATGGATTGGAATGGAATGGAATGGAATGGAATGGAATATAATGGAATGGAATCACTCCAAATGGAATGGAATGGAATGGAATGTTATGGAATGGAATGGAATGGAATGGAATCAACCCGATTGGAATGGAATGGAATAGCATGGAATCAATGGATAAGAATGGAATCAATCTGAATGGAATGGAATGGAATGGAATGGAGTGGAATCAACCCGAATGAAATGGAATGGAATGGAATTGAATGGAATGGAATGGAATGTAATCAACCCGAAAGGAATGGAATGGAAGGGAATGGAATGGAATAGAATGGAATGGAATGGAATCAACCCTAATGGAATGGAATTGAATGGAATGAAATGCAATGAAATGGAACGGAATGGAATCAACCCGAATGGAATGGAATGGAATGGAATGGAATGGAATGGAATGGAATCAACCCGAATGGAGTGGAGTGGAAAGGAATGGAATGGAATGGATTGGAATGGAATCAACCCGAATGGAATGGAATGGAATGGAATGGAATGGAATGGAATGGAATCAACCCGAATGGAATGGAATGGAATGGAATGGAATGGCATGGAAAAGAATGGAATCAAACCGAAAGAGATGGAATGGAATGGAATGGAAACAAACCCAATGGAATCGATTGGAATGGAATGGAACGGAATGGAATGGAATAGAATCAACCCGAATGGAATTGAATGGAATGCAATGGAATGGAATGGGATCAACCAGAATGGAATGGAATGGAATGGAATGGAATGGAATGGAATGGAATGGAATGGAATAAATGCGAATGGAATGGAATGGAATGGAATGCAATGGAATGGAATGGAATGGAATGGAATGGAATGGAATGGAGTGTAATGGAATGGAATCAACCAGAATGGAATGCAATGGAAGGGAATGGAATGGAATGGAACGGAACGGAATCAACCCGAATGGAATGGAATGGAGTGGAATGGAATCAACCCGAAAGGAATGGAATGCAATGGAATGGATTGGAATGGTATCAACCCGAATGGAATGGAATGGAATGGAATGGAATGGAATGGAATGGAATCAACCCTAATGGAATGGAATGGAATGGTATGGAATGAAATGCAATGAAATGGAACGGAATGGAATCAACCCCAATGGAATGGAAAGGAATGGCATGGAATGGAAAGAA
This sequence comes from Pan paniscus, assembly GCF_029289425.2. Classification (NCBI taxonomy): domain Eukaryota; kingdom Metazoa; phylum Chordata; class Mammalia; order Primates; family Hominidae; genus Pan; species Pan paniscus. The sequence goes on from NC_073265.2 coordinate 16,902,643, forward strand.
ATGGAATGCAATCAATCCGAATGGAGTGGAGTGGAATGCAGTGGAATGGAATGGATTGGAATGAAACGTAGTCAAATGAATCTGATGGAATGGAATGTAATGGAACGGACTGGAATCAACCCGATTGGAACTGAATGGAATGGAACGGAATGGAATCAACCAGAATGAAATGGAGTGGAATGGAGTCAACCCGAATGGAATGGAATGCAATGGAACGGAACGGAATGGAATGGAATGGAATGGAAAGTAATGGAATGGAATGGAATCAACCCGAATGGAATGGAATGGAATGGAATGGAATGGAATATAATCAACCCGATTGGAATGGAATGCAATGGAAAGGAATGGAATGGAATCACCCCGAATGGAATGGAATGGAATGGAATGGAATGGAATGGAACGGAATGGAACGGAATGGAATACAATCAACCCAAATGGAATGGAATGGAACGGAATGGAATGGAGTCAACCCGAATGGAATGGAATGGATTGGAATCAACTCGAATGGAATCGATTGGAATTGATTGGAATGGAATGGAACGGAATGCAATGGAATCAACTCGTATGGAACGGAATGGAATGGAATGGAAAGGAATGGAATGGAATGGAATGGAATGGAACGGAATGGAATGGAATGGAATGGAAAGGAATGCAATGGAATCATCCCGAATGGAATGGAAAGGAATGGAGTGGAATGGAATTGAATGGAATGGAATGGTGTGGAATGGAATGGAGAAAATTGAAGGGTATGTAATGGAGTGGAATGGAATGGAATGGAATGGAATGGAATAAAGCCGAATGGAATGGAATGGAATGGAATGGAATGGAATGGAATGGAATGGAATGGAGTGGAATGGAAAGGAATGCAATGGAATCAACCCGAATGGAATGGAAAGGAATGGAATGGAATGGAATGGAATGGAAAGGAATGGTGTGGAATGGAATGGAATGGAATGGAATCAAACCGAATGGAATTGAATGGAATGGAATGGAATGGAATGGAATGGAATGGAATGGAATGGAATCAACCCGAATGGAAGGGAATGAATTGGAATGGAATGGAATAGAATGCAAAGCAGTCAACCAGAATGGAATGGAATGGAATGGAATTGAACGGAATACAATGCCAAGCAATCAACCAGAATGGAATGGAATGGAATGGAATCAAACCGAATGGAATGGAACGGATTGGAATCAACTCGAATGGAATGGAATGGAATGGAATTGAATGGAATGGAATGAACACAAATGGAATGGAATGGAATCGAATGGAAATGAATGGAATGGAATGGAATGGAATGCAATGCAAGCAACCCGAATCGCATGGACTGGAATGCAATGGAATGGAGTGCAAAGGAATCAACCCGAATGGAACGGAATGGAGTGGAATGGAATGGAAAGGAATGGAATCTATGTGAATGGAATGGAATGGAATGGAATCAACTCGAATGGAATGGAATGCAATGGAATGGAATGGAATATAACCAACCCGATTGGAATGGAATGCAATGGAATGGAATGGAATGGAATCAACCCGAATGGAATGGAATGGAATGGATTGGAATGGAATGGAATGGAATGGAATGGAATCAACACGAATGGAATGGAATGGAATGGAATGGAATGGAATGGAATGGAATCAACACGAATGGAATGCAATAGAATGGTATGGAATGGAATGAAATGGAATGGAATCAACCCGAAAGGACTGTGAATTCAATGGAATGGAAAGGAATCAAATCAACACGAATGGATTGGAATGGAACGGAGTCAACTCAAATGGAACGGAATGGAATCGAATCAACACGAATAGAATGGAATGGAATGGAAAGGATTGGTATGGAATGCAATGGAATCAATCCGAAATAAATGGAATGGAATAGAATGGAATGGAATGGAATCAAGCCGAATGGAATGGAACGGTGTGCAATCATCTCGAATGGAATGGAATGGAATGGAATGGGATCGAATCAACCTAAATGGAATGGAATGGAATGGAATGGAATGAAAAAAACACGAATGCAATGGATTGGAGTGGAATGCACGGAATGCAATGGAATGGAATGGAATCAACCCGAATGGAATGGAATGGAATGGAATGGAATGGAATGGAATGGAATGGAATGGAAAAGAATGGAATCAAATCGAATGGAATGAAATCAACCGAAATGGAATGGAATGGAATGGAATCAACCCGAACGGAATGGAATGGAATGGAATGGAATCAACACGAATGGAATGGAATGGAATGGAATGGAATGGAATGGAATGGAATGGAATGGAATGGAATCAATGCGAATGGAAAGGAATGGAATGGAATGGAATGCCATGGAGAGGAATGGAATGGAATCATCGGGAATGGAATGCAGTGGAAGGGAATGGAATGGAATGGAACGGAATGGAATCAACCCGAAAAGAATGGAATGGAATGGAATGGAAGGAAATATATCCGAATGGAATGGAATGGAAAGGAATGGAAACAACACGAATGCAATGGAATGGAGTGGAATGGAATGGAATGCCATGGAATGGAATGGAATAAAGCCGAATGCAATGGAATGGAATGGAATGGAATGGAAAAGAATGGAATCAAACCGAATGTAATTGAATGGAATGGAATGGAATCAACCGAAATGGAAAGGAATGGAATGGAATGGAATAAACCTGAATGGAATGGAATGGAATGGAATGGAATGGAATGGAATGGAATGGAATGGAATGGAATGGAATGGAATGGAATCAACACGAATGGAATGGAATGGAATGGAATGGAATCATTGCGAATGGAGTGGAATGGAATGGAATGGAATGGAATAGAATGGAATGGAATACCATGAATAGGAATGGAATGGAATCAACACGAATGGAATGCAATGGAAGGGAATGGAATGGAATGGAACGGAATGGAATCAACCCGAAAGAAATGGAATGGAATGGAATGGAATCGAATATTTTCGAATGGAATTGAATGGAAAGGAAAGGAATAGAATGGAATGAAATGGAATGGAATTGAATGGAATCAAACCGCATGGAATGGAATCGAGTGGAATCAACTCGAATGGAATGGAATGGAATGGAATGGAATGGAATGGAATGGAATGGAATCACCCCGAATGGAATTGAATGCACTGTGAAGGAATGGAATGGAATCACCCCTAATGGAATGGAATGCACTGGAAAGGAATGGAATGGTCTCAACCCGAATGGAATGGAATGGAATGGAATGGAATGGAGTGGAATCAACCCGAATGGAATGCAATGGAATCGCACGGAATGGAATGCAATGGAATGTAATCAACCGGAATGGAGTGGAGTGGAAAGGAATGGAATGGAATGGAATGGAAACAACACGATTCTAATGGAATGGAATGGAATGGAATGGAATGGGCTGGAATCAACCCCATTGGAATGGAATGGAATGGAATGGAATGCAATGGAATGGAATTAACCGGTATGGAATGGAATGGAATGGAATCAACTGGAATGGAATGGAATGGAATGGAATGGAATGGAATGGAATGGAATCAACCTGAATGGAATGGAATGGGATGAAATGGAATGGAACATACCCGAATGGAAAGGAATGGAATGGAATGGAATTGAATGGAATGGAATCAACACGAGTCTAATGGAATGGAAAGGAATGGAAGGGAAAGGAATGGAATGGAATCAACCCGAATGGAATGGAATGGAATGGAATGGAATGGAATGGAATCAACCGGAATGGAATGGAATGGAATGGAATGGAATCAACCGGAATGGAATGGAATGGAATGGAATGGAATGGAATGGAATGGAATGCAATTAATTGGAATGGATTGGAATCAACCCGAATGGAATGGAATGGAATGGAATCAACACGAACGGAATGGAATCAACACGAATGGAGTGTAATGGAATGGAATGGAATGGAATCAACCCGAATGGAATGGAATCAACCCGAATGGAATGGAATGGAATGGAATGGAATCAACCGGAATGGAATGGAATGGAATGGAATGGAATAGAACGGACTGGAGTCAACCCGAATGGAATGGAATGGAAGGGAGTGGAATGGAATGGAATGGAATGGAATCAACCGGAATGGAATGGAATGTAATTGAATGGAATTGAATGGAATGGAATGAAATGGAACGAAATGGAATCAACCCGAATGGAAAGGAATGGAATGGAACGGAAAGGAATGGAATCAACCCGAATGGAATGGAATGAAATGGCATTTAATGGAATGGAATGGAATGGAATCAACACGAATGGAATGGAATGCAATGGCAAGGAATGGAATGGAATGGAATGGAATGGAGTCAATACTAACGGAATGGAATGGAATGCAATGGAATGGAATGGAAGGGAATAGAATGGAATGGATTGGAATGGAATGGAATGGAATGGAATGGAATGGAATGGAATATAATGGAATGGAATCACTCCAAATGGAATGGAATGGAATGGAATGTTATGGAATGGAATGGAATGGAATGGAATCAACCCGATTGGAATGGAATGGAATAGCATGGAATCAATGGATAAGAATGGAATCAATCTGAATGGAATGGAATGGTATGGAATGGAATGGAGTGGAATCAACCCGAATGAAATGGAATGGAATGGAATTGAATGGAATGGAATGGAATGTAATCAACCCGAAAGGAATGGAATGGAAGGGAATGGAATGGAAAAGAATGGAATGGAATGGAATCAACCCTAATGGAATGGAATGGAATGGAATGAAATGCAATGAAATGGAACGGAATGGAATCAACCTGAATGGAATGGAAAGGAATGGAATGGAATGGAATGGAATGGAATCAACCCGAATGGAGTGGAGTGGAAAGGAATGGAATGGAATGGATTGGAATGGAATCAACCCGAATGGAATGGAATGGAATGGAATGGAATGGAATGGAATGGAATGGAATATAATAAACCCGTTTGGAATGGAATGGAATGCAATGGAATGGAATGGAATGGAATCAACCCTAAAGGAATGGAATGGAATGGATTGGAATGGAATATAATCAACCCGATCGGAATGGAATGCAATGGAATGGAATGGAATGGAATCAACCCGAATGGAATGGAATGGAATGGAATGGAACGCAATCAACCCAAATGGAATAGAATGGAATGGAATGGAATGGAATGGAATGGAATGGAATGGAATGGAGTCAACCCGAATGGAATGGAATGGTTTGGAATCAACCCGAATGGAATGGAATGGTATTGATTGGAATGGAATGGAATGGAATGGAATGGAAAGGAATCAACCCGAATGGAAAGAATGGCAATGGAATGGGGTGGAATGGAATCAACCCGAATGGAATGGAATGGAATGGAATGGAATGGAATGGAATGGAATAGAATGCAAAGCAGTCAATCAGAATGGAATGGAATTGAGTGGAATAGAATGCAAAGCAATCAACCAGAATGGAATGTAATGGAATGGAATGGATTGGAATGGAATCAACCTGAATGGAATGGAATGGAATGGTATGGAATGGAATGGAATTGAATCAACCTGAATGGAATGGACTCAACCTGAATGGAATGGAATGGAAAAGAATGGAATGGAATGGAATCAACCGGAATGGAATGGTTTGGAATAGAATGGAAAGGAATGGAATGGAATGGAATCAACCCGAATGGAATGGAATGGAACGGAATGGAATAGAATGGAATGGAATCAACCCGAATGGAATGGAATGGAATGGAATGGCATGGAGTGGAATGAGAAGTTATGGAATCAACCCGAATGGAATGCAATGGAATGCATCAACCCGAATGGAATGGAATGGAATGAAATGGATCGGAATTAACCCAAATGCAATGGAACGGAATGGTATGGAATGGAATCAACCCGATTGGAATGGAATGGAATGGAATGGAATGGAATGGAATGGAATGGAAAGGAATGGAATCAACCCAAATGGTTTGGAATGGAATGCAATGGAATGGAACGGAATGGAATGGAATGGAATGGAATCAACACGAATTTAATGAAATGGAGTGGAATGGAATGCAATGGAATCAACCCGACTGGAATGCAATGGAAAGGAATGGAATGGAATGGATTGGAATGAAATCAACCAGAATAGAATGGAATGGAATGGAATGGAATGGAATGAAATGGAATGGATTTGAATGGAATCAAACCGAATAGAATGGAATGGAATGGAATGGAATGGAATCAACCCGAATGGAATGGAATCAACCCGAATGGAATGGAATGGATTGGAATGGAATCAACCAGAATGGAATGGAATGGAATGGAATGGAATTGAACGGACTGGAATCAACCCGTATGGAAAGGAATGGAAGGGAGTGGAATGTAATGGAATGGAATGGAATGGAATCAACCCAAATGGAATGGAATGTAATTGAATGGAATGGAATGGAATGGAATGAAATGGAACGAAATGGAATCAACTCGAATGGAATGGAAAGGAATGGAACGGAAAGGAATGGAATCAACCCGAATGGAATGGAATGGAATGGCATTTAATGGAATGGAATGGATTGGAATCAACACGAATGGAATGGAATGCAATGGCATGGAATGGAATGGAATGGAATGCAATGAAATGGAACGGAATGGAATCAACCCGAATGGAATGGAACGGAATGGAATGGAATGGAATGGAATGGAATGGAATGGAATGGAAGGGAATGCAATCAACCCGAATGGAGTGGAGTGGAAAGGAATGGAATGGAAGGATTGGAATGGAACGGAATCAAAATGAATCTAATGGAATGGAATGGAATGGAATGGACTGCAATCAACCCGATTGGAACGGAATGGAATGGAACGGAATGGAATCCACCAGAATGGAAAGGAGTGGAATGGAATCAACCCGAATGGAATGGAAAGGAATGGAATGGAATCAACCCGAATGGAATGGAATGGAATGGAATGGAATGGAATGGAATGGCATGGAATCAACCAGAATTAAATAGAATGGAATGGAATAAAATGGAATGGAAGGGAAAAGAATGGAATGGTTTCAACACGAATCTAATGGAATGGAATGGAATGGGATGGAATGGAATGGAATGGAATCAACCGGAATGGAATGGAATGGAATCAACTGGAATGGAATGGAATGGAATGGAATGGAATGGAATCAAACCGAAAGAAATGGAATGGGATGGAATGGAATGGAACCTACCCGAATGGAAAGGAATGGGATGGAATGGAATGGAAAGGAATGGAATAGAATCAACACGAAAGGAATGGAATGGAATGGAATGGAATCGATCCGAATGGAATGGAATGGGATGGAACGGAAAGGAATGGAATGGAATGGAATCGACCCTAATGGAATGGAATGGGATGGAACGGAATGGAATGGAATGGAATGGAATCAACCCGAATGGAAAGAAAAGGAATGGAATGCAATGGAATGGAATGGGATGGAACGGAATGGAATGGAATGGAATGGAATCAACCCGAATGGAAAGAAATGGAATGGAATGCAATGGAATGGAATGGAATGGAATCAACATGAATGGAGTGGAATGGAATGGAATGGAATGGACTGGAGTGGAATAGAATAAACCCGAATGGAATGGAATGGGATGTAATGGAATGGAATGGAATGGATTCACCCCGAAAGGAAAGAATGGAATGTACTGGAGTGGAATAGAATCAACCCGAATGGAATGGAATGGAATGGAATGGGATGGATTGGAATGGAATGGAATCAACCCGAATGGAATGGAATGGAATGGAATTGAATGTTATGGAATGGAATGGCATGGAATCAACGCGAATAGAATGATCTGGAATGGAATGGAATGGAGTGGAATGGAATGGAATCAATCGGAATGGAATGAAATGGAATGGAATGGAATGGAATGGAATAGAATGGAATGGAATGGTATGGAATCAACCCGAATGGAATGGAAAGGAAGAGAATGGAATGCAAAGGAACGGAATGGAATCAACGCGAATGCAATGGAAATGAATGGAATGCAATGCAATGGAATGGAGTCAACCCAAATGGAATGGAATGGAATGGAATGGTATGGAATGGAATGGAATGGAATCAACCTGAATGGAATGGACTCAACCTGAATGGAATGGATTGGAAAAGAATGGAATGGAATGGAATCAACCGCAATGGAATGGTATGGAATAGAATGGAAAGGAATGGAATGGAATGGAATCTACCCAAATGGTATGGAATGGAACGGAACGGAATGGAATGGAATCAACCCGAATGGAATGGAATGGAATGGAATGGCATGGAATGGAATGAAATGGAATGGAATCAACCCGAATGGGATGGAATGGAATGGCATCAACCCGAATGGAATGGAATGGAATGAAATGGAATGGAATTAACCCAAATGCAATGGAAAGGAATGATATTAAATGGAATCAACCCGAATGGAATGGAATGGAATGGAATGGAATGGAATGGAATGGAATGGAATTAACCCGAATGCATTGGAATGGAATGCAATGGAATGGAATGGAATCAACACGAATTTAATGGAATGGAATAGAATGGAATGGAATGGATTCAACCCGAATTGAATGGAATGAAATGGAATGGAAATGAATGGAATGGAATGGCATGGAATCAACCCGAATGGAATGGAATAGAATGGAATGGAATGGAATGGAATCAACCCGAATGGAATGCAATGGAATGGAATGCAATCAACTCGAATGGAATGGAATTCAATGGAATGGAATGGAGTCGAATCAACACGAATGGATTGGAATGAAATGGAATCAACTGAAATGGAATGGAATGGAATGGAATGGAATCGAATCAACCCGAATAAAATGGAATGGAATGGAATGGAATGGAATGGAATGCAATGGAATCAATCCGAAATAAGTGGAATGGAATAGAGTGGAATAGAATGGAATGGAATCAACCCGAATGAAATGGAATGGAATGGAATGGAATGGAATGGAATCAACCCGATTGGCATGGAATGGAATGGAAAAGAATGGAATCAAACCGAATGGAATGGAATGGAATGGAATGGAATCAACCCAAATGGAATGGAATGGAATGGAATGGAATGGAATGGAATCAGCCCGAATGGAATGGAATGGAACGGAATGGAATGGAATCAACACGAATGGAATGGAATGGAATGGAATCAGTGAGAATGGAATGGAATAAAATGGAATGGAATGGAATAAACGCGAATGGATTGGAAGGGAATTGAATGGAAAGGAATCAACCCGAATGGAATGGAATGAAATGGAATGGAAAGGAATGGAATGGAATGGAATCAACAGGAATGGAATGGAATGGAATGGAATGGAATGGAATCAACCTGAATGGAATGGAATGCAATGGAATGGAATGGAATGGAACGGAATCAACTCGAATGGAAAGGAATGGAATGGAATGGAATGGAGTGGAATGGAATCAACCCGAATGGAATGGATTGGAATGGAATGGAATGGAATGGAGTGGAATGGAATGGAATCAACACTAACGGAATGGAATGGAATGGAATGGAAAGGAAACAACAGGAATGGAATGGAATGGAGTGGAGTGGAATGGAATGGAATGGAATGGAATGGAATGGAATGGAATGGAATCAACCAGAATGGAATGGAATGGAATGGAATGGAATGGAATGGAATGGAATGGAATGAAATGGAATGGAAAGAATGGAATCAAACCGAATGGAATGGAATGGAAATGAATGGAAACAATCCGAATGGAATCGATTGGAATGGAATGGAATGGAATGGAATGGAATAGAATCAACCCTAAGGGAATTGAATGAAATGCAATGGAATGGAATGGAACCAACCGGATTAGAATGGAATGGAATGGAATGCAATGGAATGGAATGGAATGGAAAGGAATCAAAGCGAATGGAATGGAATGGAATGGAATGGAATGGAATGGAATGGAATGGCATGAAGTGGAATGGAATGGAATCAACCCGAATGGAATGCAATGGAAAGGAATGGAATGGAATGGAACGGAACGGAATCAAACCGAATGGAATGGAATGGAATGGACTGGAATCGACCTGAAAGGAATGGAATGCAATGGAATGGATTGGAATGGTATCAACCCGAATGGAACGGAATGGAATGGAATCTATCCGAATGGAATGGAATTTAATGGAAAGGAATGGAATGGAATGGAATGGAATGGAATGGAATGGAATGGAAGGGAATCAACCCGCATGGAATGGAATGGAGAGGAATCAAGTCTAATGGAATGGAATGGAATGGAATGGAATGGAATGGAATGGAATGGAATTGAATTGAATGGAATAGAATCAACCCGAATGGAATTGAATGGAATGGAATGGAATGGAATGGAATGGAATGGAATGGAATGGAATGGAATCAACACGAATGGAATAGAATGGAGGAGAATGGAATGGAATGGAATGCAATGGAATCAAGCCGAATGGAATGGAATGGAACGGAATCAACCCGATAGCAATGGATGGCAATGGAATGGAATGGAATGGAAACCACCCGTATTGAATGTAATGGAATGGAATCAACTGGAATGGAATGGATTAGAATGGAATGGAATGGAATCAACCCGAATGGAAGGGAATGGAAAGGAATGGAAGGGAATGGAATAGAATGCAAAGCAGTCAACCAGAATGGAATGGAATGCAATGGAATGGAATGGAATAGAATGCAAAGCAATCAACTAGAATGGAATGGAATGGAATGGAATGGAATAGAATGGAATCAACCCGAATGGAATGGAATGGATTGGAATCAACTCGAATGGAATGGAATGGAATGGAATGGAATGGAATGGAATGGAGTCAACCCGAATGGAATGGAATGGATTGGAATCAACTCGAATGGAATGGAATGGAATTGATTGGAATGGAAAGGAATGGAATGGAATGGAATGGAATGGAATGGAATGGAATGGAATGGAATGGAGTGGAATGGAGTGGAGAAAACCGAAGTGTATGTAATGGAATGGAATGGAATGGAAGGGAATGGAATAAACCCGAATGGAATGAAATGGAATGGAATGGCATGGAATGGAATGGAATGGAGTGGAATGGAATGGAATGCAATGGAATGGAATGGAATCAACCCGAATGGAAAGGAATGGAATGGAATGGAATGGAAAAGAATGGAATCAAACCAAATGGAATGGAACCGAATCAACCGAAATGCAATTTAATGGAATCAACCCGAATCGAATGCAATGGAATGGAAAGGAATCAACCCGAATGGAATGGAATGGAATGGAATGGAATCAACTCGAATGGAATGTAATGGAATGGAATGAAACGGAATGGAATCAACCCGTTTGGAATGGAATGGAATGGAACGGAATCAACCCGAAAGGAATGGAAGGCAATGGAATTGAATGGAATGGAATGCACCCGAATGGAATGCAATGGAATGGAATCAACCCGAATGGAATGGAATGCAATGGAATGGAATGGAATGGAATCAACCCGCATGGAAGGGAATGGAATGGAATGGAAGGGAATGGAATAGAATGCAAAGCAGTCAAACAGAATGGAATGGAATGCAAAGGAATGGAATGGAATAGAATGCAAAGCAATCAACCAGACTGGAATGGAATGGAATGGAATCAACCCGAATGGAATAGAATGGATTGGAATCAACTCGAATGGACTGGAATGGAATGGAATGGAATGGAATGGAATCAACACAAATTGAATGGAATGGAGTCGAATGGAAATGAATGGAATGGAATGGAATGGAATGCAATGGTAGCAACCCGAATGGAATGGAATGGAATCGAATGGAATCAACCCGAATGGAATGGAATGGAATAGAATGGAATGGAATGGAATGGAATCAACCCGAATGGAATGGAATGGAATGGAATGAACTCGAACGGAATGGAATGGAATGGAATGCAATGGAATATAATCAACCCGATTGGAATGGAATGCAATGGAATGGAATGGAATGGAATCAACCTGAAATGAATGGAATGGAATGGAATGCAATCAACACAAATGGAATGGAATGGAATGGAGTCAAACCGAATGGAATGGAATGGATTGGAATCAACTCGAATGGAATGGAATGGAATTGATTGGAATGGAAAGGAATGGAATGCAATTGAATCAACTCATATGGAATGGAATGGAATGGAATGTAAGGAATGGAATGGAATGGAATGGAATGGCATGGAATGGAATGGAGTGGAATGGAGTGGAGAAATCCGAAGTTTATGTAATGGAATGGAATGGAATGGAATAAACCCGAATGAAATGAAATGGAATGGAATGGAATAGAATGGAATGGAATGGAATGGAATGGAATGGAATGGAATGGAAAGGAATGCAATGGAATCAACCCGAATGGAATGGAAAGGAATGGAATGGAATGGAATGGAAGGGAATGGAATCAAACCGAATGGAATTGAATGGAATGGAATGGAATGGAAAGGAATCAACACGAATAGAATGGATTGCAATGGAATGGAATGGAAAGAAATCAAACCGAATGGACGGGAATGGAATGGAATGGAATGGAATAGAATGCAAAGCAGTCAACTAGAATGGAATGGAATTGAAAGGAATAGAATGCAAAGCAATCAACCACAATGGAATTTAATGTAATGGAATCAACCCGAATGGAATGGAATAGATTGGAGTCAACTCGAATGGAATGGAATTGAATGGAATGGAATGGAGTGGAATGGAATCAACACAAATGGAATGGAATGGAATCGAATGGAAATGAATGGAATGGAATGGAATGGAATGCAATGCAAGCAACCCGAATGGAATGGACCGGAATGCAATGGAATGGAATGCAATGTTATCAACCCGAATGGAACGGAACGGAGTGGAATGGAATAGAAAGTAATGGAATCTCTCTGAATGTAATGGAATGGAATGGAATCAGCTCGGAAGGAATGGAATGGCAATGGAATGGAATGGAATATAATCAAACCGATTGGAATGGAATGCAATGGAATGGTATGGAATGGAATCAACTCGAATGGAATGGAATGGAATGGAATGGAACGGAATGGAATCAACCCGAATGGAATAGAATGCAATGGAATGGAATCAATCCGAAAGGAATGGAAGGCAATGGAATTGAATGGAATGGAATCCACCCGAATGGAATGGAATGGAATGGAAATAACTCGAATGGAATGGATTGGAATGGAATGGAATGGAATCACCCCGAATGGAATGGAATGCAATGGAATGGAATGGAATGGAATCACCCCGAATGGAAGGGAATGGAAAGGAATGGAAGGGAATGGAATAGAATGCAAAGCAGTCAAACAGAATGGAATGAAATGCAATGGAAAGGAATGGAATAGAATGCAAAGCAATCAACCAGAATGGAATGGAATGGAGTCAACCCGAAAGGAATGGAATGGATTGGAATCAACTCGAATGGAATGGAATGGAATGGAATGGTAAAGAATGCAATGGAATGGATTGGAATGGCATGGAATGGAATGGAGTGGAATGGAGTGGAGAAATCCGAAGTGTATGTAATGGAATGCAATGGAATGGAATGGAATGGAATGGAATGGAATAAACCCGAATGGAATGAAATGGAATGGAAGGGAGTGGAATGGAACGGAATGGAATGCAATGGAATGGAATGGAATGGAAAGGAATGCAATGGAATCAACCCGAATGGAAAGGAAAGGAATGGAATAGAATGGAATGGAATGGAATGGAACGGAATCAACACGAATAGAATGGATTGCAATGGAATGGAATGAACCCGAATGGAAGGGAATGGAATGGAACAGAATGCAAACCAGTCAACCAGAATGGAATGGAATGGAACGGAATTGAACGGAATAGAATGCAAAGCAATCAACCAGAATGAAATGGAATGTAATGGAATCAACCCGAATGGAATGGAATGGATTGGAATAAACTCGAAAGGAATGGAATGGAATGGAATGGAATGGAACCAACACAAATGGAATGGAATCGAATCGAATGGAAATGAATGGAATGGAATGGAATGGAATGCAATGCAAGCAACACGAATGGAATGGACTGGAATGGAATGGAATGGAATGCAATGGAATCAACCTGAAAGGAACGGAATGGAGTGGAATGGAATGGAATCTATCAGAATGGAATGGAACAGAATGGAATCAACTCGAATGGAATCGAATGGAATGGAACGGAATATAATCAACCCGATTGGAATGGAATGCAATGGAATGGAATGGAATGGAATCAACCCGAACGGAATGGAATGGAATGGAAAGGAATGGAATGGAGTCAACCCTAATGGAATGGAATGGTTTGGAATCAACCCGAATGGAGTGGAATGGAATTGATTGGAAAGGAATGCAATGGAATGCATTGGAATCAACTCGTATGGAATGGAATGGGATGGAATGGAAAGGAATGGAATGGAATGGAATGGAAAGGAATGGAATGGAATGGAATGGAAAGGAATGGAATGGAATGGAATGGAATGGAGAGGAATGGAATGGAGAAACCCGAATGGAATGGAATGGAATGGTATGTAATGGAATGGAATGGAATGGAATAAACCTAAATGGAATGAAATGGAAAGCAATGGATTGGAATGGAATGCAGTGGAATGGAATGGAAAGGAATGCAATGGAATAAACCCGAATGGAATGTAAAGGAATGGAATGCAATGAAATGGAATGGAATGGAATGGAATGGAATCAAACCGCATGGAATGGAATCGAGTGGAATCAACACGAATGGAATGGAATGGAATGGAACGGAATGGAGTGGAATCACCCCGAATGGAATGGAATGCAATGGAAAGGAATGGAATGGATTCAACCCGAATGGAATGGAATGGAATGGAATTGAATGGAATCAAACCGAATGGAATGCAATCGAATGGCACGGAATGGAATGGAATGGAATGGAATCAACCGGAATTGAGTGGAGTGGAATGTAATGGAATGTAATGGAAGCAACACGAATCTAATAGTATAGAATGGAATGGAATGGAATGGAATGGAATAGAATGGAATCAACTCGATTGGAACAGAATGGAATGGAATGGAATGGAATGGAAAGGAATGGAATGGAATCAATCGGAATGCAATGGAATGGAATCGAATGGAATCAACCCGAATGGAATGGAATGGAACGGAATGGAATGGAATGCCATGGAATCAACCCGAATGGAATGGAATGGAATGGAATGGAATGGAATGGAATGGAATGGAATCAATCAGAATGGAATGGAATGGAATGGAATGGAATGGAATGGAATGGAATGGAAATGAATGGAAAGGAATGGAATGGAATGGAATCAACCGGAATTGAATGGAATGGAATGCAGTCAACTGGAATGGAATGGAATGGAATGGAATGGAATGGAATGGAATGGAATCAACCCGAATGGAATGGAATGGAATGGAACAGAATGGAACCAACCCAAATGGAAAGGAATGGAATGGAATGGAATGGAATGGCATTGAATGGAATGTAATCAACACGAGTCTAATGGAATGGAATGGAATGGAATCAACACGAATGGAATGAAACGGAATGGAATGGAATGGAATGGAATGGAATCAACCGGAATGGAAAGGAATGGAATGGAATGGAATCAACACGAATGGAATGGAATGGGATGGAACGGAATGGAACGGAATGGAATGGAATCAACACGAATGGAATGGAATGCAATGGAATGCAATGGAATGGAATGGAATGGAATCAACACGAATGGAATGCAATGGAATGGAATGGAATGGAATGGAATGAAATAGAATGCAAAGCAGTCAACCAGAATGGAATGGAATGCAATGGAATGGACTGGAATAGAATACAAAGCAATCAACCAGAATGGAAAGGAATGGAATGGAATGGAATGGAATCAACCCGAGTGGAATGGAATGGATTGGAATCAACTCGAATGGAATGGAATGGAATGGAATGGAATCTAATGGAATGGAATGGAATCAACACAAATAGAATGAAATGGAATCGAATGGAAATGAATGGAATGGAATGGAATGGAATGCACTGGAAGCAACCCGAATGGAATGGAATGGAATGGAATGGAATGGAATCAACCCGAATGGAATGGAATGGAATGGAAAGGAATCAACCAGAATGGAATGGAATGGAATGGAATCAACTTGAATGGAATGGAATGGAATGGAATGGAATGGAATATAATCAACCCGATTGGAATGGAATGCAATGGAAAGGAATGGAATGGAATCACCCCGAATGGAATGGAATGGAATGGAATGGAATGGAACGGAATGGAATACAATCAACCCAAATGGAATGGAATGGAACGGAATGGAATGGAGTCAACCCGAATGGAATGGAATGGATTGGAATCAACTCGAATGGAATCGATTGGAATTGATTGGAATGGAATGGAACGGAATGCAATGGAATCAACTCGTATGGAACGGAATGGAATGGAATGGAAAGGAATGGAATGGAATGGAATGGAATGGAACGGAATGGAATGGAATGGAATGGAAAGGAATGCAATGGAATCATCCCGAATGGAATGGAAAGGAATGGAGTGGAATGGAATTGAATGGAATGGAATGGTGTGGAATGGAATGGAGAAAATTGAAGGTTATGTAATGGAGTGGAATGGAATGGAATGGAATGGAATGGAATAAAACCGAATGGAATGGAATGGAATGGAATGGAATGGAATGGAATGGAATGGAATGGCATGGCATGGAGTGGAATGGAAAGGAATGCAATGGAATCAACCCGAATGGAATGGAAAGGAATGGAATGGAATGGAATGGAATGGAAAGGAATGGTGTGGAATGGAATGGAATGGAATGGAATCAAACCGAATGGAATTGAATGGAATGGAATGGAATGGAATGGAATGGAATGGAATGGAATGGAATCAACCCGAATGGAAGGGAATGGATTGGAATGGAATGGAATAGAATGCAAAGCAGTCAACCAGAATGGAATGGAATGGAATGGAATTGAACGGAATACAATGCCAAGCAATCAACCAGAATGGAATGGAATGGAATGGAATCAAACCGAATGGAATGGAACGGATTGGAATCAACTCGAATGGAATGGAATGGAATGGAATTGAATGGAATGGAATGAACACAAATGGAATGGAATGGAATCGAATGGAAATGAATGGAATGGAACGGAATGGAATGCAATGCAAGCAACCCGAATCGCATGGACTGGAATGCAATGGAATGGAGTGCAAAGGAATCAACCCGAATGGAACGGAATGGAGTGGAATGGAATGGAAAGGAATGGAATCTATCTGAATGGAATGGAATGGAATGGAATCAACTCGAATGGAATGGAATGCAATGGAATGGAATGGAATATAACCAACCCGATTGGAATGTAATGCAATGGAATGGAATGGAATGGAATCAACCCGAATGGAATGGAATGGAATGGATTGGAATGGAATGGAATGGAATGGAATGGAATCAACACGAATGGAATGGAATGGAATGGAATGGAATGGAATGGAATGGAATGGAATGGAATGGAATGGAATCAACACGAATGGAATGCAATAGAATGGTATGGAATGGAATGAAATGGAATGGAATCAACCCGAAAGGACTGTGAATTCAATGGAATGGAAAGGAATCAAATCAACACGAATGGATTGGAATGGAACGGAGTCAACTCAAATGGAATGGAATGGAATCGAATCAACCCGAATAGAATGGAATGGAATGGAAAGGATTGGTATGGAATGCAATGGAATCAATCCGAAATAAATGGAATGGAATAGAATGGAATGGAATGGAATCAAGCCGAATGGAATGGAACGGTGTGCAATCATCTCGAATGGAATGGAATGGAATGGAATGGGATCGAATCAACCTAAATGGAATGGAATGGAATGAAAAAAACACGAATGCAATGGATTGGAGTGGAATGCAGGGAATGCAATGGAATGGAATGGAATCAACCCGAATGGAATGCAATGGAATGGAATGGAATGGAATGGAAAAGAATGGAATCAAATCGAATGGAATGAAATCAACCGGAATGGAATGGAATGGAATGGAATCAACCCGAACGGAATGGAATGGAATGGAATGGAATCAACACGAATGGAATGGAATGGAATGGAATGGAATCAATGCGAATGGAATGGAATGGAATGGAATGGAATGGAATGCCATGGAGAGGAATGGAATGCATCATCGGGAATGGAATGCAATAGAAGGGAATGGAATGGAATGGAACGGAATGGAATCAACCCGAAAAGAATGGAATGGAATGGAATGGAAGGAAATATATCCGAATGGAATGGAATGGAAAGGAATGGAAACAACACGAATGCAATGGAATGGAGTGGAATGGAATGGAATGCCATGGAATGGAATGGAATAAACCCGAATGCAATGGAATGGAATGGAATGGAATGGAAAAGAATGGAATCAAACCGAATGTAATTGAATGGAATGGAATATAATCAACCGAAATGGAAAGGAATGGAATGGAATAGAATAAACCTGAATGGAATGGAATGGAATGGAATGGAATGGAATGGAATGGAATGGAATCAACACGAATGGAATGGAATGGAATGGAATGGAATCATTGCGAATGGAATGGAATGGAATGGAATGGAATGGAATGGAATGGAATGGAATGCCATGAATAGGAATGGAATGGAATCAACACGAATGGAATGCAATGGAAGGGAATGGAATGGAATGGAACGGAATGGAATCAACCCGAAAGAAATGGAATGGAATGGAATGGAATGGAATATTTTCGAATGGAATTGAATGGAAAGGAAAGGAATAGAATGGAATGAAATGGAATGGAATTGAATGGAATCAAACCGCATGGAATGTAATCGAGTGGAATCAACTCGAATGGAATGGAATGGAATGGAATGGAATGGAATGGAATGGAATGGAATCACCCCGAATGGAATTGAATGCACTGTGAAGGAATGGAATGGAATCACCCCTAATGGAATGGAATGCACTGGAAAGGAATGGAATGGTCTCAACCCGAATGGAATGGAATGGAATGGAATGGAATGGAGTGGAATCAACCCGAATGGAATGCAATGGAATGGCACGGAATGGAATGCAATGGAATGTAATCAACCGGAATGGAGTGGAGTGGAAAGGAATGGAATGGAATGGAATGGAAACAACACGATTCTAATGGAATGGAATGGAATGGAATGGAATGGGCTGGAATCAACCCCATTGGAATGGAATGGAATGGAATGGAATGCAATGGAATGGAATTAACCGGTATGGAATGGAATCAACTGGAATGGAATGGAATGGAATGGAATCAACCCGAACGGAATGGAATGGAATGGAATGGAATCAACACGAATGGAATGGAATGGAATGGAATCAATGCGAATGGAATGGAATGGAATTGAATGGAATGGAATGCCATGGAGAGGAATGGAATGCATCATCGGGAATGGAATGCAATGGAAGGGAATGGAATGGAATGGAACGGAATGGAATCAACCCGAAAAGAATGGAATGGAATGGAATGGAAGGAAATATATCCGAATGGAATGGAATGGAAAGGAATGGAAACAACACGAATGCAATGGAATGGAGTGGAATGGAATGGAATGCCATGGAATGGAATGGAATAAACCCGAATGCAATGGAATGGAATGGAATGGAATGGAAAAAATGGAATCAAACCGAATGTAATTGAATGGAATGGAATATAATCAACCGAAATGGAAAGGAATGGAATGGAATAGAATAAACCTGAATGGAATGGAATGGAATGGAATGGAATGGAATGGAATGGAATCAACACGAATGGAATGGAATGGAATGGAATGGAATCATTGCGAATGGAATGGAATGGAATGGAATGGAATGGAATGGAATGGAATGCCATGAATAGGAATGGAATGGAATCAACACGAATGGAATGCAATGGAAGGGAATGGAATGGAATGGAACGGAATGGAATCAACCCGAAAGAAATGGAATGGAATGGAATGGAATGGAATATTTTCGAATGGAATTGAATGGAAAGGAAAGGAATAGAATGGAATGAAATGGAATGGAATTGAATGGAATCAAACCGCATGGAATGGAATCGAGTGGAATCAACTCGAATGGAATGGAATGGAATGGAATGGAATGGAATGGAATGGAATGGAATGGAATGGAATGGAATCACCCCGAATGGAATTGAATGCACTGTGAAGGAATGGAATGGAATCACCCCTAATGGAATGGAATGCACTGGAAAGGAATGGAATGGTCTCAACCCGAATGGAATGGAATGGAATGGAATGGAATGGAGTGGAATCAACCCGAATGGAATGCAATGGAATGGCACGGAATGGAATGCAATGGAATGTAATCAACCGGAATGGAGTGGAGTGGAAAGGAATGGAATGGAATGGAATGGAAACAACACGATTCTAATGGAATGGAATGGAATGGAATGGAATGGGCTGGAATCAACCCAATTGGAATGGAATGGAATGGAATGGAATGCAATGGAATGGAATTAACCGGTATGGAATGGAATGGAATGGAATCAACTGGAATGGAATGGAAAGGAATGGAAGGGAAAGGAATGGAATGTAATCAACCCGAATGGAATGGAATGGAATGGAATGGAATCAACCGGAATGGAATGGAATGGAATGGAATGGAATCAACCGGAATGGAATGGAATGGAATGGAATGGAATGGAATGGAATGGAATGGAATGCAATTAATTGGAATGGATTGGAATCAACCCGAATGGAATGGAATGGAATGGAATCAACACGAACGGAATGGAATCAACACGAATGGAGTGTAATGGAATGGAATGGAATGGAATCAACCCGAATGGAATGGAATCAACCCGAATGGAATGGAATGGAATGGAATGGAATCAACCGGAATGGAATGGAATGGAATGGAATGGAATAGAACGGACTGGAATCAACCCGAATGGAATGGAATGGAAGGGAGTGGAATGGAATGGAATGGAATGGAATCAACTGGAATGGAATGGAATGTAATTGAATGGAATTGAATGGAATGGAATGAAATGGAACGAAATGGAATCAACCCGAATGGAAAGGAATGGAATGGAACGGAAAGGAATGGAATCAACCCGAATGGAATGGAATGAAATGGCATTTAATGGAATGGAATGGAATGGAATCAACACGAATGGAATGGAATGCAATGGCAAGGAATGGAATGGAATGGAATGGAATGGAGTCAATACTAACGGAATGGAATGGAATGCAATGGAATGGAATGGAAGGGAATAGAATGGAATGGATTGGAATGGAATGGAATGGAATGGAATGGAATGGAATATAATGGAATGGAATCACTCCAAATGGAATGGAATGGAATGGAATGTTATGGAATGGAATGGAATAGAATGGAATCAACCCGATTGGAATGGAATGGAATAGCATGGAATCAATGGATAAGAATGGAATCAATCTGAATGGAATGGAATGGAATGGAATGGAATGGAGTGGAATCAACCCGAATGAAATGGAATGGAATGGAATTGAATGGAATGGAATGGAATGTAATCAACCCGAAAGGAATGGAATGGAAGGGAATGGAATGGAATAGAATGCAATGGAATGGAATCAACCCTAATGGAATGGAATGGAATGGAATGAAATGCAATGAAATGGAACGGAATGGAATCAACCCGAATGGAATGGAAAGGAATGGAATGGAATGGAATGGAATGGAATCAACCCGAATGGAGTGGAGTGGAAAGGAATGGAATGGAATGGATTGGAATGGAATCAACCCGAATGGAATGGAATGGAATGGAATGGAATGGAATGGAATGGAATGGAATGGAATGGAATCAACCCGAATGGAATGGAATGGAATGGAATGGAATGGAATGGAATGGAATGGAATGGAATGGAATGGAATCAACCCGAATGGAATGGAATGGAATGGAATGGAATGGCATGGAAAAGAATGGAATCAAACCGAAAGAGATGGAATGGAATGGAATGGAAACAAACCCAATGGAATCGATTGGAATGGAATGGAACGGAATGGAATGGAATAGAATCAACCTGAATGGAATTGAATGGAATGCAATGGAATGGAATGGAATCAACCAGAATGGAATGGAATGGAATGGAATGGAATGGAATGGAATGGAATGGAATCAATTCGAATGGAATGGAATGGAATGGAATGGAATGGAATGGAATGGCATGGAGTGTAATGGAATGGAATCAACCAGAATGGAATGCAATGGAAGGGAATGGAATGGAATGGAACGGAACGGAATCAACCCGAATGGAATGGAATGGAGTGGAATGGAATCAACCCGAAAGGAATGGAATGCAATGGAATGGATTGGAATGGTATCAACCCGAATGGAATGGAATGGAATGGAATGGAATGGAATCAACCCTAATGGAATGGAATGGAATGGTATGGAATGAAATGCAATGAAATGGAACGGAATGGAATCAACCCCAATGGAATGGAAAGGAATGGCATGGAATGGAATGGAATGGAATGCAATCAACCCGAATGGAGTGGAGTGGAATGCAGTGCAATGGAATGGAATGTAATGGAACGGACTGGAATCAACCCGATTGGAACTGAATGGAATGGAACGGAATGGAATCAACCAGAATGAAATGGAGTGGAATGGACTCAACCCGAATGGAATGGAATGCAATGGAACGGAACGGAATGGAATGGAATGGAATGGAAAGTAATGGAATGGAATGGAATCAACCCGAATGGAATGGAATGGAATGGAATGGAGTGGAATCAACCCGAATGGAATGGAATGGAATGGAATGGAATGGAGTGGAATGGAAAGGAATGCAATGGAATCAACCCGAATGGAATGGAAAGGAATGGAATGGAATGGAATGGAATGGAAAGGAATGGTGTGGAATGGAATGGAATGGAATGGAATCAAACCGAATGGAATGGAATGGAATGGAATGGAATGGAATGGAATGGAATGGAATGGAATCAACCCGAATGGAAGGTAATGGATTGGAATGGAATGGAATAGAATGCAAAGCAGTCAACCAGAATGGAATGGAATGGAATGGAATTGAACGGAATACAATGCGAAGCAATCAACCAGAATGCAATGGAATGGAATGGAATCAAACCGAATGGAATGGAACGGATTGGAATCAACTCGAATGGAATGGAATGGAATGGAATTGAATGGAATGGAATGAACACAAATGGAATGGAATGGAATCGAATGGAAATGAATGGAATGGAATGGAATGGAATGCAATGCAAGCAACCCGAATCGCATGGACTGGAATGCAATGGAATGGAGTGCAAAGGAATCAACCCGAATGGAACGGAATGGAGTGGAATGGAATGGAAAGGAATGGAATCTATCTGAATGGAATGGAATGGAATGGAATCAACTCGAATGGAATGGAAAGCAATGGAATGGAATGGAATATAACCAACCCGATTGGAATGGAATGCAATGGAATGGAATGGAATGGAATCAACCCGAATGGAATGGAATGGAATGGATTGGAATGGAATGGAATGGAATGGAATGGAATGGAATCAACACGAATGGAATGGAATGGAATGGAATGGAATGGAATGGAATCAACACGAATGGAATGCAATAGAATGGTATGGAATGGAATGAAATGGAATGGAATCAACCCGAAAGCACTGTGAATTCAATGGAATGGAAAGGAATGAAATCAACACGAATGGATTGGAATGGAACGGAGTCAACTCAAATGGAATGGAATGGAATCGAATCAACCCGAATAGAATGGAATGGAATGGAAAGGATTGGTATGGAATGCAATGGAATCAATCCGAAATAAATGGAATGGAATAGAATGGAATGGAATGGAATCAAGCCGAATGGAACGGAATGGTGTGCAATCATCTCGAATGGAATGGAATGGAATGGAATGGGATCAAATCAACCTAAATGGAATGGAACGGAATGGAATGGAATGAAAAAAACACGAATGGAATGGATTGGAGTGGAATGCAGGGAATGCAATGGAATGGAATGGAATCAACCCGAATGGAATGGAATGGAATGGAATGGAATGGAATGGAAAAGAATGGAATCAAATCGAATGGAATGAAATCAACCGAAATGGAATGGAATGGAATGGAATCAACCCGAACGGAATGGAATGGAATGGAATGGAATCAACACGAATGGAATGGAATGGAATGGAATGGAATGGAATGGAATGGAATGGAATGGAATGGAATCAATGCGAATGGAATGGAATGGAATGGAATGGAATGGAATGCCATGGAGAGGAATGGAATGGAATCATCGGGAATGGAATGCAGTGGAAGGGAATGGAATGGAATGGAACGGAATGGAATCAACCCGGAAAGAATGGAATGGAATGGAATGGAAGGAAATATATCCGAATGGAATGGAATGGAAAGGAATGGAAACAACACGAATGCAATGGAATGGAGTGGAATGGAATGGAATGCCATGGAATGGAATGGAATAAACCCGAATGCAATGGAATGGAATGGAATAGAATGGAAAAGAATGGAATCAAACCGAATGTAATTGAATGGAATGGAATCGAATCAACCGAAATGGAAAGGAATGGAATGGAATGGAATCAACCTGAATGGAATGGAATGGAATGGAATGGAATGGAATGGCATGGAGTCAACCCGAATGGAATGGAATGGATTGGAATCAACTCGAATGGAATGGAATGGAATGGAATGGTAAAGAATGCAATAGAATGGATTGGAATGGCATGGAATGGAATGGAGTGGAATGGAGTGGAGAAATCCGAAGTGTATGTAATGGAATGGAATGGAATGGAATGGAATGGAATGGAATGGACTAAACCCGAATGGAATGAAATGGAATGGAAGGGAGTGGCATGGAACGGAATGGAATGCAATGGAATGGAATGGAATGGAAAGGAATGGAACGGAATCAACACGAATAGAATGGATTGCAATGGAATGGAATGGAATGGAATGAACCCGAATGGAAGGGAATGGAATGGAATAGAATGCAAACCAGTCAACCAGAATGGAATGGAATGGAATGGAATTGAACGGAATAGAATGCAAAGCAATCAACCAGAATGAAATGGAATGTAATGGAATCAACCCGAATGGAATGGAATGGATTGGAATAAACTCGAATGGAATGGAATGGAATGGAACCAACACAAATGGAATGGAATCGAATCGAATGGAAATGAATGGAATGGAATGGAATGGAATGCAATGCAAGCAACACGAATGGAATGGACTGGAATGGAATGGAATGGAATGCAATGGAATCAACCTGAAAGGAACGGAATGGAGTGGAATGGAATGGAATCTATCAGAATGGAATGGAACAGAATGGAATCAACTCGAATGGAATCGAATGGAATGGAACGGAATATAATCAACCCGATTGGAATGGAATGCAATGGAATGGAATGGAATGGAATCAACCCGAACGGAATGGAATGGAATGGAAAGGAATGGAATGGAGTCAACCCTAATGGAATGGAATGGTTTGGAATCAACCCGAATGGAGTGGAATGGAATTGATTGGAATGGAATGCAATGGAATGCATTGGAATCAACTCGTATGGAATGGAATGGGATGGAATGGAAAGGAATGGAATGGAAACGAATGGAATGGAATGGAATGGAAAGGAATGGAATGGAATGGAATGGAATGGAGAGGAATGGAATGGAGAAACCCGAATGGAATGGAATGGAATGGTATGTAATGGAATGGAATGGAATGGAATAAACCTAAATGGAATGAAATGGAAAGCAATGGATTGGAATGTAATGCAGTGGAATGGAATGGAAAGGAATGCAATGGAATAAACCCGAATGGAATGTAAAGGAATGGAATGCAATGAAATGGAATGGAATGGAATGGAATGGAATCAAACCGCATGGAATGGAATCGAGTGGAATCAACACGAATGGAATGGAATGGAATGGAACGAAGTGGAGTGGAATCACCCTGAATGGAATGGAATGCAATGGAAAGGAATGGAATGGATTAAACCCGAATGGAATGGAATGGAATGGAATTGAATGGAATCAAACCGAATGGAATGCAATCGAATGGCACGGAATGGAATGGAATGGAATGGAATCAACCGGAATGGAGTGGAGTGGAATGTAATGGAATGTAATGGAAGCAACACGAATCTAATAGTATAGAATGGAATGGAATGGAATGGAATGGAATAGAATGGAATCAACTCGATTGGAACAGAATGGAATGGAATGGAATGGAATGGAAAGGAATGGAATGGAATCAATCGGAATGCAATGGAATGGAATCGAATGGAATCAACCCGAATGGAATGGAATGGAACGGAATGGAATGGAATGCCATGGAATCAACCCGAATGGAATGGAATGGAATGGAATGGAATGGAATGGAATGGAATGGAATGGAATGGAATCAATCAGAATGGAATGGAATGGAATGGAATGGAATGGAATGGAAAGGAATGGAATGGAAATGAATGGAAAGGAATGGAATGGAATGGAATCAACCGGAATTGAATGGAATGGAAAGCAGTCAACTGGAATGGAATGGAATGGAATGGAATGGAATGGAATGGAATGGAATGGAATCAACCCAAATGGAATGGAATGGAATGGAATGGAATAGAATGGAAAGGAATCAACCAGAATGGAATGTAATGGAATGGAATCAACTTGAATGGAATGGAATGGAATGGAATGGAATGGAATATAATCAACCCGATTGGAATGGAATGCAATGGAAAGGAATGGAATGGAATCACCCCGAATGGAATGGAATGGAATGGAATGGAATGGAATGGAATGGAATGGAACGGAATGGAATACAATTAACCCAAATGGAATGGAAGGGAACGGAATGGAATGGAGTCAACCCGAATGGAATGGAATGGATTGGAATCAACTCGAATGGAATCGATTGGAATTGATTGGAATGGAATGGAACGGAATGCAATGGAATCAACTCGTATGGAACGGAATGGAATGGAATGGAAAGGAATGGAATGGAATGGAATGGAATGGAACGGAATGGAATGGAATGGAATTGAAAGGAATGCAATGGAATCATCCCGAATGGAATGGAAAGGAATGGAGTGGAATGGAATTGAATGGAATGGAATGGTGTGGAATGGAATGGAGAAAATTGAAGGGTATGTAATGGAGTGGAATGGAATGGAATGGAATGGAATGGAATAAACCCGAATGGAATGGAATGGAATGGAATGGAATGGAATGGAATGGAATGGAGTGGAATGGAAAGGAATGCAATGGAATCAACCCGAATGGAATGGAAAGGAATGGAATGGAATGGAATGGAATGGAAAGGAATGGTGTGGAATGGAATGGAATGGAATGGAATCAAACCGAATGGAATTGAATGGAATGGAATGGAATGGAATGGAATGGAATGGAATGGAATCAACCCGAATGGAAGGGAATGGATTGGAATGGAATGGAATAGAATGCAATGCAGTCAACCAGAATGGAATGGAATGGAATGGAATTGAACGGAATACAATGCCAAGCAATCAACCAGAATGGAATGGAATGGAATGGAATCAAACCGAATGGAATGGAACGGATTGGAATCTACTCGAATGGAATGGAATGGAATGGAATTGAATGGAATGGAATGAACACAAATGGAATGGAATGGAATCGAATGGAAATGAATGGAATAGAATGGAATGGAATGCAATGCAAGCAACCCGAATCGCATGGACTGGAATGCAATGGAATGGAGTGCAAAGGAATCAACCCGAATGGAACGGAATGGAGTGGAATGGAATGGAAAGGAATGGAATCTATCTGAATGGAATGGAATGGAATGGAATCAACTCGAATGGAATGGAATGCAATGGAATGGAATGGAATATAACCAACCCGATTGGAATGGAATGCAATGGAATGGAATGGAATGGAATCAACCCGAATGGAATGGAATGGAATGGATTGGAATGGAATGGAATGGAATGGAATGGAATCAACACGAATGGAATGGAATGGAATGGAATGGAATGGAATGGAATGGAATCAACACGAATGGAATGCAATAGAATGGTATGGAATGGAATGAAATGGAATGGAATCAACCCGAAAGGACTGTGAATTCAATGGAATGGAAAGGAATCAAATCAACACGAATGGATTGGAATGGAACGGAGTCAACTCAAATGGAATGGAATGGAATCGAATCAACCCGAATAGAATGGAATGGAATGGAAAGGATTGGTATGGAATGCAATGGAATCAATCCGAAATAAATGGAATGGAATAGAATGGAATGGAATTGAATCAAGCCGAATGGAATGGAACGGTGTGCAATCATCTCGAATGGAATGGAATGGAATGGAATGGGATCGAATCAACCTAAATGGAATGGAATGGAATGGAATGGAATGAAAAAAACACGAATGCAATGGATTGGAGTGGAATGCAGGGAATGCAATGGAATGGAATGGAATCAACCCGAATGGAATGGAATGGAATGGAATGGAATGGAAAAGAATGGAATCAAATCGAATGGAATGAAATCAACCGAAATGGAATGGAATGGAATGGAATCAACCCGAACGGAATGGAATGGAATGGAATGGAATCAACACGAATGGAATGGAATGGAATGGAATGGAATGGAATGGAATGGAATGGAATGGAATGGAATGGAATCAATGCGAATGGAATGGAATGGAATGGAATGGAATGGAATGCCAGGGAGAGGAATGGAATGGAATCATCGGGAATGGAATGCAATGGAAGGGAATGGAATGGAATGGAACGGAATGGAATCAACCCGAAAAGAATGGAATGGAATGGAATGGAAGGAAATATATCCGAATGGAATGGAATGGAAAGGAATGGAAACAACACGAATGCAATGGAATGGAGTGGAATGGAATGGAATGCCATGGAATGGAATGGAATAAACCCGAATGCAATGGAATGGAATGGAATGGAATGGAAAAGAATGGAATCAAACCGAATGTAATTGAATGGAATGGAATGGAATCAACCGAAATGGAAAGGAATGGAATGGAATGGAATCAACCTGAATGGAATGGAATGGAATGGAATGGAATGGAATGGAATGGAATGGAATGGAATGGAATGGAATGGAGTTAACACGAATGGAATGGAATGGAATGGAATGGAATCATTGCGAATGGAATGGAATGGAATGGAATGGAATGGAATGGAATGGAATGCCATGAATAGGAATGGAATGGAATCAACACGAATGGAATGCAATGGAAGGGAATGGAATGGAATGGAACGGAATGGAATCAACCCGAAAGAAATGGAATGGAATGGAATGGAATGGAATATTTTCGAATGGAATTGAATGGAAAGGAAAGGAATAGAATGGAATGAAATGGAATGGAATTGAATGGAATCAAACCGCATGGAATGGAATCGAGTGGAATCAACTCGAATGGAATGGAATGGAATGGAATGGAATGGAATGGAATGGAATGGAATGGAATCACCCCGAATGGAATTGAATGCACTGTGAAGGAATGGAATGGAATCACCCCTAATGGAATGGAATGCACTGGAAGGGAATGGAATGGTCTCAACCCGAATGGAATGGAATGGAATGGAATGGAATGGAATGGAGTGGAATCAACCCGAATGGAATGCAATGGAATGGCACGGAATGGAATGCAATGGAATGTAATCAACCGGAATGGAGTGGAGTGGAAAGGAATGGAATGGAATGGAATGGAAACAACACGATTCTAATGGAATGGAATGGAATGGAATGGAATGGGCTGGAATCAACCCCATTGGAATGGAATGGAATGGAATGGAATGCAATGGAATGGAATTAACCGGTATGGAATGGAATGGAATGGAATCAACTGGAATGGAATGGAATGGAATGGAATGGAATGGAATGGAATGGAATGGAATCAACCTGAATGGAATGGAATGGGATGAAATGGAATGGAACATACCCGAATGGAAAGGAATGGAATGGAATGGAATTGAATGGAATGGAATCAACACGAGTCTAATGGAATGGAAAGGAATGGAAGGGAAAGGAATGGAATGGAATCAACCCGAATGGAATGGAATGGAATGGAATGGAATGGCATGGAATCAACCGGAATGGAATGGAATGGAATGGAATGGAATCAACCGGAATGGAATGGAATGGAATGGAATGGAATGGAATGGAATGGAATCAACCTGATTGGAATGGAATGGGATGAAATGGAATGGAACATACCCGAATGGAAAGGAATGGAATGGAATGGAATTGAATGGAATGGAATCAACACGAGTCTAATGGAATGGAAAGGAATGGAAGGGAAAGGAATGGATTGGAATCAACCCGAATGGAATGGAATGGAATGGAATCAACACGAACGGAATGGAATCAACACTAATGGAGTGTAAAGGAATGGAATGGAATGGAATCAACCCGAATGGAATGGAATCAACCCGAATGGAATGGAATGGAATGGAATGGAATCAACCGGAGTGGAATGGAATGGAATGGAATGGAATAGAATGGACGGGAAGCAACCCGAATGGAATGGAATGGAAGGGAGTGGAATGGAATGGAATGGAATGGAATCAACCGGAATGGAATGGTATGTAATTGAATGGAATTGAATGGAATGGAATGAAATGGAACGAAATGGAATCAACCCGAATGGAAAGGAATGGAATGGAACGGAAAGGAATGGAATCAACCCGAATGGAATGGAATGAAATGGCATTTAATGGAATGGAATGGAATGGAATCAACCCGAATGGAATGGAATGGAATGGAATGGAATGGAATGGAGTGGAATCAACCCGAATGGAATGCAATGGAATGGCACGGAATGGAATGCAATGGAATGTAATCAACCGGAATGGAGTGGAGTGGAAAGGAATGGAATGGAATGGAATGGAAACAACACGATTCTAATGGAATGGAATGGAATGGAATGGAATGGGCTGGAATCAACCCCATTGGAATGGAATGGAATGGAATGGAATGCAATGGAATGGAATTAACCGGTATGGAATGGAATGGAATGGAATCAACTGGAATGGAATGGAATGGAATGGAATGGAATGGAATGGAATGGAATGGAATCAACCTGAATGGAATGGAATGGGATGAAATGGAATGGAACATACCCGAATGGAAAGGAATGGAATGGAATGGAATTGAATGGAATGGAATCAACACGAGTCTAATGGAATGGAAAGGAATGGAAGGGAAAGGAATGGAATGGAATCAACCCGAATGGAATGGAATGGAATGGAATGGAATGGCATGGAATCAACCGGAATGGAATGGAATGGAATGGAATGGAATCAACCGGAATGGAATGGAATGGAATGGAATGGAATGGAATGGAATGGAATCAACCTGATTGGAATGGAATGGGATGAAATGGAATGGAACATACCCGAATGGAAAGGAATGGAATGGAATGGAATTGAATGGAATGGAATCAACACGAGTCTAATGGAATGGAAAGGAATGGAAGGGAAAGGAATGGATTGGAATCAACCCGAATGGAATGGAATGGAATGGAATCAACACGAACGGAATGGAATCAACACTAATGGAGTGTAAAGGAATGGAATGGAATGGAATCAACCCGAATGGAATGGAATCAACCCGAATGGAATGGAATGGAATGGAATGGAATCAACCGGAGTGGAATGGAATGGAATGGAATGGAATAGAATGGACGGGAAGCAACCCGAATGGAATGGAATGGAAGGGAGTGGAATGGAATGGAATGGAATGGAATCAACCGGAATGGAATGGTATGTAATTGAATGGAATTGAATGGAATGGAATGAAATGGAACGAAATGGAATCAACCCGAATGGAAAGGAATGGAATGGAACGGAAAGGAATGGAATCAACCCGAATGGAATGGAATGAAATGGCATTTAATGGAATGGAATGGAATGGAATCAACACGAATGGAATGGAATGCAATGGCAAGGAATGGAATGGAATGGAATGGAATGGAGTCAATACTAACGGAATGGAATGGAATGCAATGGAATGGAATGGAAGGGAATAGAATGGAATGGATTGGAATGGAATGGAATGGAATGGAATGGAATATAATGGAATGGAATCACTCCAAATGGAATGGAATGGAATGGAATGTTATGGAATGGAATGGAATGGAATGGAATCAACCCGATTGGAATGGAATGGAATAGCATGGAATCAATGGATAAGAATGGAATCAATCTGAATGGAATGGAATGGAATGGAATGGAGTGGAATCAACCCGAATGAAATGGAATGGAATGGAATTGAATGGAATGGAATGGAATGTAATCAACCCGAAAGGAATGGAATGGAAGGGAATGGAATGGAATAGAATGGAATGGAATGGAATCAACCCTAATGGAATGGAATTGAATGGAATGAAATGCAATGAAATGGAACGGAATGGAATCAACCCGAATGGAATGGAATGGAATGGAATGGAATGGAATGGAATGGAATCAACCCGAATGGAGTGGAGTGGAAAGGAATGGAATGGAATGGATTGGAATGGAATCAACCCGAATGGAATGGAATGGAATGGAATGGAATGGAATGGAATGGAATCAACCCGAATGGAATGGAATGGAATGGAATGGAATGGCATGGAAAAGAATGGAATCAAACCGAAAGAGATGGAATGGAATGGAATGGAAACAAACCCAATGGAATCGATTGGAATGGAATGGAACGGAATGGAATGGAATAGAATCAACCCGAATGGAATTGAATGGAATGCAATGGAATGGAATGGGATCAACCAGAATGGAATGGAATGGAATGGAATGGAATGGAATGGAATGGAATGGAATGGAATAAATGCGAATGGAATGGAATGGAATGGAATGCAATGGAATGGAATGGAATGGAATGGAATGGAATGGAATGGAGTGTAATGGAATGGAATCAACCAGAATGGAATGCAATGGAAGGGAATGGAATGGAATGGAACGGAACGGAATCAACCCGAATGGAATGGAATGGAGTGGAATGGAATCAACCCGAAAGGAATGGAATGCAATGGAATGGATTGGAATGGTATCAACCCGAATGGAATGGAATGGAATGGAATGGAATGGAATGGAATGGAATCAACCCTAATGGAATGGAATGGAATGGTATGGAATGAAATGCAATGAAATGGAACGGAATGGAATCAACCCCAATGGAATGGAAAGGAATGGCATGGAATGGAAAGAAATGGAATGCAATCAATCCGAATGGAGTGGAGTGGAATGCAGTGGAATGGAATGGATTGGAATGAAACGTAGTCAAATGAATCTGATGGAATGGAATGTAATGGAACGGACTGGAATCAACCCGATTGGAACTGAATGGAATGGAACGGAATGGAATCAACCAGAATGAAATGGAGTGGAATGGAGTCAACCCGAATGGAATGGAATGCAATGGAACGGAACGGAATGGAATGGAATGGAATGGAAAGTAATGGAATGGAATGGAATCAACCCGAATGGAATGGAATGGAATGGAATGGAATGGAATATAATCAACCCGATTGGAATGGAATGCAATGGAAAGGAATGGAATGGAATCACCCCGAATGGAATGGAATGGAATGGAATGGAATGGAATGGAACGGAATGGAACGGAATGGAATACAATCAACCCAAATGGAATGGAATGGAACGGAATGGAATGGAGTCAACCCGAATGGAATGGAATGGATTGGAATCAACTCGAATGGAATCGATTGGAATTGATTGGAATGGAATGGAACGGAATGCAATGGAATCAACTCGTATGGAACGGAATGGAATGGAATGGAAAGGAATGGAATGGAATGGAATGGAATGGAATGGAATGGAATGGAATGGAACGGAATGGAATGGAATGGAATGGAAAGGAATGCAATGGAATCATCCCGAATGGAATGGAAAGGAATGGAGTGGAATGGAATTGAATGGAATGGAATGGTGTGGAATGGAATGGAGAAAATTGAAGGGTATGTAATGGAGTGGAATGGAATGGAATGGAATGGAATGGAATAAAGCCGAATGGAATGGAATGGAATGGAATGGAATGGAATGGAATGGAATGGAATGGAATGGAGTGGAATGGAAAGGAATGCAATGGAATCAAGCCGAATGGAATGGAAAGGAATGGAATGGAATGGAATGGAATGGAAAGGAATGGTGTGGAATGGAATGGAATGGAATGGAATCAAACCGAATGGAATTGAATGGAATGGAATGGAATGGAATGGAATGGAATGGAATGGAATCAACCCGAATGGAAGGGAATGAATTGGAATGGAATGGAATAGAATGCAAAGCAGTCAACCAGAATGGAATGGAATGGAATGGAATTGAACGGAATACAATGCCAAGCAATCAACCAGAATGGAATGGAATGGAATGGAATCAAACCGAATGGAATGGAACGGATTGGAATCAACTCGAATGGAATGGAATGGAATGGAATTGAATGGAATGGAATGAACACAAATGGAATGGAATGGAATGG
Source organism: Pan paniscus (assembly GCF_029289425.2). Taxonomy (NCBI): domain Eukaryota; kingdom Metazoa; phylum Chordata; class Mammalia; order Primates; family Hominidae; genus Pan; species Pan paniscus. The sequence continues at coordinate 16,937,110 of NC_073265.2, forward strand.
AATGGAAATGAATGGAATGGAATGGAATGGAATGCAATGCAAGCAACCCGAATCGCATGGACTGGAATGCAATGGAATGGAGTGCAAAGGAATCAACCCGAATGGAACGGAATGGAGTGGAATGGAATGGAAAGGAATGGAATCTATGTGAATGGAATGGAATGGAATGGAATCAACTCGAATGGAATGGAATGCAATGGAATGGAATGGAATATAACCAACCCGATTGGAATGGAATGCAATGGAATGGAATGGAATGGAATCAACCCGAATGGAATGGAATGGAATGGATTGGAATGGAATGGAATGGAATGGAATGGAATCAACACGAATGGAATGGAATGGAATGGAATGGAATGGAATGGAATGGAATCAACACGAATGGAATGCAATAGAATGGTATGGAATGGAATGAAATGGAATGGAATCAACCCGAAAGGACTGTGAATTCAATGGAATGGAAAGGAATCAAATCAACACGAATGGATTGGAATGGAACGGAGTCAACTCAAATGGAATGGAATGGAATCGAATCAACCCGAATAGAATGGAATGGAATGGAAAGGATTGGTATGGAATGCAATGGAATCAATCCGAAATAAATGGAATGGAATAGAATGGAATGGAATGGAATCAAGCCGAATGGAATGGAACGGTGTGCAATCATCTCGAATGGAATGGAATGGAATGGAATGGGATCGAATCAACCTAAATGGAATGGAATGGAATGGAATGGAATGAAAAAAACACGAATGCAATGGATTGGAGTGGAATGCACGGAATGCAATGGAATGGAATGGAATCAACCCGAATGGAATGGAATGGAATGGAATGGAATGGAATGGAATGGAATGGAAAAGAATGGAATCAAATCGAATGGAATGAAATCAACCGAAATGGAATGGAATGGAATGGAATCAACCCGAACGGAATGGAATGGAATGGAATGGAATCAACACGAATGGAATGGAATGGAATGGAATGGAATGGAATGGAATGGAATGGAATGGAATGGAATGGAATCAATGCGAATGGAAAGGAATGGAATGGAATGGAATGCCATGGAGAGGAATGGAATGGAATCATCGGGAATGGAATGCAGTGGAAGGGAATGGAATGGAATGGAACGGAATGGAATCAACCCGAAAAGAATGGAATGGAATGGAATGGAAGGAAATATATCCGAATGGAATGGAATGGAAAGGAATGGAAACAACACGAATGCAATGGAATGGAGTGGAATGGAATGGAATGCCATGGAATGGAATGGAATAAAGCCGAATGCAATGGAATGGAATGGAATGGAATGGAAAAGAATGGAATCAAACCGAATGTAATTGAATGGAATGGAATGGAATCAACCGAAATGGAAAGGAATGGAATGGAATGGAATAAACCTGAATGGAATGGAATGGAATGGAATGGAATGGAATGGAATGGAATGGAATGGAATGGAATGGAATGGAATCAACACGAATGGAATGGAATGGAATGGAATGGAATCATTGCGAATGGAGTGGAATGGAATGGAATGGAATGGAATAGAATGGAATGGAATACCATGAATAGGAATGGAATGGAATCAACACGAATGGAATGCAATGGAAGGGAATGGAATGGAATGGAACGGAATGGAATCAACCCGAAAGAAATGGAATGGAATGGAATGGAATGGAATATTTTCGAATGGAATTGAATGGAAAGGAAAGGAATAGAATGGAATGAAATGGAATGGAATTGAATGGAATCAAACCGCATGGAATGGAATCGAGTGGAATCAACTCGAATGGAATGGAATGGAATGGAATGGAATGGAATGGAATGGAATGGAATCACCCCGAATGGAATTGAATGCACTGTGAAGGAATGGAATGGAATCACCCCTAATGGAATGGAATGCACTGGAAAGGAATGGAATGGTCTCAACCCGAATGGAATGGAATGGAATGGAATGGAATGGAGTGGAATCAACCCGAATGGAATGCAATGGAATCGCACGGAATGGAATGCAATGGAATGTAATCAACCGGAATGGAGTGGAGTGGAAAGGAATGGAATGGAATGGAATGGAAACAACACGATTCTAATGGAATGGAATGGAATGGAATGGAATGGGCTGGAATCAACCCCATTGGAATGGAATGGAATGGAATGGAATGCAATGGAATGGAATTAACCGGTATGGAATGGAATGGAATGGAATCAACTGGAATGGAATGGAATGGAATGGAATGGAATGGAATGGAATGGAATCAACCTGAATGGAATGGAATGGGATGAAATGGAATGGAACATACCCGAATGGAAAGGAATGGAATGGAATGGAATTGAATGGAATGGAATCAACACGAGTCTAATGGAATGGAAAGGAATGGAAGGGAAAGGAATGGAATGCAATCAACCCGAATGGAATGGAATGGAATGGAATGGAATGGAATGGAATCAACCGGAATGGAATGGAATGGAATGGAATGGAATCAACCGGAATGGAATGGAATGGAATGGAATGGAATGGAATGGAATGGAATGGAATGCAATTAATTGGAATGGATTGGAATCAACCCGAATGGAATGGAATGGAATGGAATCAACACGAACGGAATGGAATCAACACGAATGGAGTGTAATGGAATGGAATGGAATGGAATCAACCCGAATGGAATGGAATCAACCCGAATGGAATGGAATGGAATGGAATGGAATCAACCGGAATGGAATGGAATGGAATGGAATGGAATAGAACGGACTGGAGTCAACCCGAATGGAATGGAATGGAAGGGAGTGGAATGGAATGGAATGGAATGGAATCAACCGGAATGGAATGGAATGTAATTGAATGGAATTGAATGGAATGGAATGAAATGGAACGAAATGGAATCAACCCGAATGGAAAGGAATGGAATGGAACGGAAAGGAATGGAATCAACCCGAATGGAATGGAATGAAATGGCATTTAATGGAATGGAATGGAATGGAATCAACACGAATGGAATGGAATGCAATGGCAAGGAATGGAATGGAATGGAATGGAATGGAGTCAATACTAACGGAATGGAATGGAATGCAATGGAATGGAATGGAAGGGAATAGAATGGAATGGATTGGAATGGAATGGAATGGAATGGAATGGAATGGAATGGAATATAATGGAATGGAATCACTCCAAATGGAATGGAATGGAATGGAATGTTATGGAATGGAATGGAATGGAATGGAATCAACCCGATTGGAATGGAATGGAATAGCATGGAATCAATGGATAAGAATGGAATCAATCTGAATGGAATGGAATGGAATGGAATGGAATGGAATGGAGTGGAATCAACCCGAATGAAATGGAATGGAATGGAATTGAATGGAATGGAATGGAATGTAATCAACCCGAAAGGAATGGAATGGAAGGGAATGGAATGGAATAGAATGGAATGGAATGGAATCAACCCTAATGGAATGGAATGGAATGGAATGAAATGCAATGAAATGGAACGGAATGGAATCAACCCGAATGGAATGAAAAGGAATGGAATGGAATGGAATGGAATGGAATCAACCCGAATGGAGTGGAGTGGAAAGGAATGGAATGGAATGGATTGGAATGGAATCAACCCGAATGGAATGGAATGGAATGGAATGGAATGGAATGGAATGGAATGGAATGGAATCAACCCGAATGGAATGGAATGGAATGGAATGGAATGGCATGGAAAAGAATGGAATCAAACCGAAAGAGATGGAATGGAATGGAATGGAAACAAACCCAATGGAATCGATTGGAATGGAATGGAACGGAATGGAATGGAATAGAATCAACCCGAATGGAATTGAATGGAATGCAATGGAATGGAATGGAATCAACCAGAATGGAATGGAATGGAATGGAATGGAATGGAATGGAATGGAATGGAATCAATGCGAATGGAATGGAATGGAATGGAATGGAATGGAATGGAATGGCATGGAGTGTAATGGAATGGAATCAACCAGAATGGAATGCAATTGAAGGGAATGGAATGGAATGGAACGGAACGGAATCAACCCGAATGGAATGGAATGGAGTGGAATGGAATCAACCCGAAAGGAATGGAATGCAATGGAATGGATTGGAATGGTATCAACCCGAATGGAATGGAATGGAATGGAATGGAATGGAATAGAATCAACCCGAATGGAATTGAATGGAATGCAATGGAATGGAATGGGATCAACCAGAATGGAATGGAATGGAATGGAATGGAATGGAATGGAATGGAATGGAATGGAATCAATGCGAATGGAATGGAATGGAATGGAATGCAATGGAATGGAATGGAATGGAATGGAATGGAATGAAGTGTAATGGAATGGAATCAACCAGAATGGAATGCAATGGAAGGGAATGGAATGGAATGGAACGGAACGGAATCAACCCGAATGGAATGGAATGGAGTGGAATGGAATCAACCCGAAAGGAATGGAATGCAATGGAATGTATTGGAATGGTATCAACCCGAATGGAATGGAATGGAATGGAATGGAATGGAATGGAATGGAATCAACCCTAATGGAATGGAATGGAATGGTATGGAATGAAATGCAATGAAATGGAACGGAATGGAATCAACCCCAATGGAATGGAAAGGAATGGCATGGAATGGAATGGAATGGAATGCAATCAACCCGAATGGAGTGGAGTGGAATGCAGTGCAATGGAATGGATTGGAATGGAACGTAGTCAAATGAATCTAATGGAATGGAATGTAATGGAACGGACTGGAATCAACCCGATTGGAACTGAATGGAATGGAACGGAATGGAATCAACCAGAATGAAATGGAGTGGAATGGAGTCAACCCGAATGGAATGGAATGCAATGGAACGGAACGGAATGGAATGGAATGGAATGGAAAGTAATGGAATGGAATGGAATCAACCTGAATGGAATGGAATGGAATGGAATGGAATGGAGTGGAATGGAAAGGAATGCAATGGAATCAACCCGAATGGAATGGAAAGGAATGGAATGGAATGGAATGGAATGGAAAGGAATGGTATGGAATGGAATGGAATGGAATGGAATCAAACCGAATGGAATGGAATGGAATGGAATGGAATGGAATGGAATGGAATGGAATCAACCCGAATGGAAGGGAATGGATTGGAATGGAATGGAATAGAATGCAAAGCAGTCAACCAGAATGGAATGGAATGGAATGGAATTGAACGGAATACAATGCCAAGCAATCAACCAGAATGCAATGGAATGGAATGGAATCAAACCGAATGGAATGGAACGGATTGGAATCAACTCGAATGGAATGGAATGGAATGGAATTGAATGGAATGGAATGAACACAAATGGAATGGAATGGAATCGAATGGAAATGAATGGAATGGAATGGAATGGAATGCAATGCAAGCAACCCAAATCGCATGGACTGGAATGCAATGGAATGGAGTGCAAAGGAATCAACCCGAATGGAACGGAATGGAGTGGAATGGAATGGAAAGGAATGGAATCTATCTGAATGGAATGGAATGGAATGGAATCAACTCGAATGGAATGGAATGCAATGGAATGGAATGGAATATAACCAACCCGATTGGAATGGAATGCAATGGAATGGAATGGAATGGAATCAACCCGAATGGAATGGAATGGAATGACTTGGAATGGAATGGAATGGAATGGAATCAACACGAATGGAATGGAATGGAATGGAATGGAATGGAATGGAATGGAATCAACACGAATGGAATGCAATAGAATGGTATGGAATGGAATGAAATGGAATGGAATCAACCCGAAAGGACTGTGAATTCAATGGAATGGAAAGGAATCAAATCAACACGAATGGATTGGAATGGAACGGAGTCAACTCAAATGGAATGGAATGGAATCGAATCAACCCGAATAGAATGGAATGGAATGGAAAGGATTGGTATGGAATGCAATGGAATCAATCCGAAATAAATGGAATGGAATAGAATGGAATGGAATGGAATCAAGCCGAATGGAACGGAATGGTGTGCAATCATCTCGAATGGAATGGAATGGAATGGAATGGGATCGAATCAACCTGAATGGAATGGAATGGAATGGAATGGAATGAAAAAAACACGAATGGAATGGATTGGAGTGGAATGCAGGGAATGCAATGGAATGGAATGGAATCAACCCGAATGGAATGGAATGGAATGGAATGGAATGGAATGGAATCAACCCGAACGGAATGGAATGGAATGGAATGGAATCAACACGAATGGAATGGAATGGAATGGAATGGAATGGAATGGAATGGAATGGAATCAATGCGAATGGAATGGAAAGGAATGGAATGGAATGGAATGGAATGGAATGGAATCAACCCGAATGGAGTGGAGTGGAAAGGAATGGAATGGAATGGATTGGAATGGAATCAACCCGAATGGAATGGAATGGAATGGAGTGGAATGGAATGGAATGGAATCAACCCGAATGGAATGGAATGGAATGGAATGGAATGGCATGGAAAAGAATGGAATCAAACCGAAAGAGATGGAATGGAATGGAATGGAAACAAACCCAATGGAATCGATTGGAATGGAATGGAACGGAATGGAATGGAATAGAATCAACCCGAATGGAATTGAATGGAATGCAATGGAATGGAATGGAATCAACCAGAATGGAATGGAATGGAATGGAATGGAATGGAATGGAATCAATGCGAATGGAATGGAATGGAATGGAATGGAATGGAATGGAATGGCATGGAGTGTAATGGAATGGAATCAACCAGAATGGAATGCAATGGAAGGGAATGGAATGGAATGGAACGGAACGGAATCAACCCGAATGGAATGGAATGGAGTGGAATGGAATCAACCCGAAAGGAATGGAATGCAATGGAATGGATTGGAATGGTATCAACCCGAATGGAATGGAATGGAATGGAATGGAATGGAATGGAATGGAATGGAATCAACCCTAATGGAATGGAATGGAATGGTATGGAATGAAATGCAATGAAATGGAACGGAATGGAATCAACCCCAATGGAATGGAAAGGAATGGCATGGAATGGAATGGAATGGAATGCAATCAACCCGAATGGAGTGGAGTGGAATGCAGTGGAATGGAATGGATTGGAATGGAACGTAGTCAAATGAATCTAATGGAATGGAATGTAATGGAACGGACTGGAATCAACCCGATTGGAACTGAATGGAATGGAACGGAATGGAATCAACCAGAATGAAATGGAGTGGAATGGAGTCAACCCGAATGGAATGGAATGCAATGGAACGGAACGGAATGGAATGGAATGGAATGGAAAGTAATGGAATGGAATGGAATCAACCCGAATGGAATGGAATGGAATGGAATGGAATGGAGTGGAATCAACCCGAATGGAATGGAATGGAATGGAATGGAATGGAGTGGAATGGAAAGGAATGCAATGGAATCAACCCGAATGGAATGGAAAGGAATGGAATGGAATGGAATGGAATGGAAAGGAATGGTATGGAATGGAATGGAATGGAATGGAATCAAACCGAATGGAATGGAATGGAATGGAATGGAATGGAATGGAATGGAATGGAATCAACCCGAATGGAAGGGAATGGATTGGAATGGAATGGAATAGAATGCAAAGCAGTCAACCAGAATGGAATGGAATGGAATGGAATTGAACGGAATACAATGCCAAGCAATCAACCAGAATGCAATGGAATGGAATGGAATCAAACCGAATGGAATGGAACGGATTGGAATCAACTCGAATGGAATGGAATGGAATGGAATTGAATGGAATGGAATGAACACAAATGGAATGGAATGGAATCGAATGGAAATGAATGGAATGGAATGGAATGGAATGCAATGCAAGCAACCCGAATCGCATGGACTGGAATGCAATGGAATGGAGTGCAAAGGAATCAACCCGAATGGAACGGAATGGAGTGGAATGGAATGGAAAGGAATGGAATCTATCTGAATGGAATGGAATGGAATGGAATCAACTCGAATGGAATGGAATGCAATGGAATGGAATGGAATATAACCAACCCGATTGGAATGGAATGCAATGGAATGGAATGGAATGGAATCAACCCGAATGGAATGGAATGGAATGGATTGGAATGGAATGGAATGGAATGGAATGGAATCAACACGAATGGAATGGAATGGAATGGAATGGAATGGAATGGAATGGAATCAACACGAATGGAATGCAATAGAATGGTATGGAATGGAATGAAATGGAATGGAATCAACCCGAAAGGATTGTGAATTCAATGGAATGGAAAGGAATCAAATCAACACGAATGGATTGGAATGGAACGGAGTCAACTCAAATGGAATGGAATGGAATCGAATCAACCCGAATAGAATGGAATGGAATGGAAAGGATTGGTATGGAATGCAATGGAATCAATCCGAAATAAATGGAATGGAATAGAATGGAAAGGAATGGAATCAAGCCGAATGGAACGGAATGGTGTGCAATCATCTCGAATGGAATGGAATGGAATGGAATGGGATCGAATCAACCTAAATGGAATGGAATGGAATGGAATGGAATGAAAAAAACACGAATGGAATGGATTGGAGTGGAATGCAGGGAATGCAATGGAATGGAATGGAATCAACCCGAATGGAATGGAATGGAATGGAATGGAATGGAATGGAAAAGAATGGAATCAAATCGAATGGAATGAAATCAACCGAAATGGAATGGAATGGAATGGAATCAACCCGAACGGAATGGAATGGAATGGAATGGAATCAACACGAATGGAATGGAATGGAATGGAAAGGAATGGAATGGAATCAATGCGAATGGAATGGAATGGAATGGAATGGAATGGAATGCCATGGAGAGGAATGGAATGGAATCATCGGGAATGGAATGCAATGGAAGGGAATGGAATGGAATGGAACGGAATGGAATCAACCCGGAAAGAATGGAATGGAATGGAATGGAAGGAAATATATCCGAATGGAATGGAATGGAAAGGAATGGAAACAACACGAATGCAATGGAATGGAGTGGAATGGAATGGAATGCCATGGAATGGAATGGAATAAAGCCGAATGCAATGGAATGGAATGGAATGGAATGGAAAAGAATGGAATCAAACCGAATGTAATTGAATGGAATGGAATGGAATCAACCGAAATGGAAAGGAATGGAATGGAATGGAATCAACCTGAATGGAATGGAATGGAATGGAATGGAATGGAATGGAATGGAATCAACACGAATGGAATGGAATGGAATGGAATGGAATGGAATGGAATGGAATGGAATGGAATCAGCCCGAATGGAATGGAATGGAACGGAATGGAATGGAATCAACACGAATGGAATGGAATGGAATGGAATCAGTGAGAATGGAATGGAATAAAATGGAATGGAATGGAATAAACGCGAATGGATTGGAAGGGAATTGAATGGAAAGGAATCAACCCGAATGGAATGGAATGAAATGGAATTGAAAGGAATGGAACGGAATGGAATCAACCGGAATGGAATGGAATGGAATGGAATGGAATGGAATCAACCTGAATGGAATGGAATGCAATGGAATGGAATGGAATGGAACGGAATCAACTCGAATGGAAAGGAATGGAATGGAATGGAATGGAGTGGAATGGAATCAACACGAATGGAATGGATTGGAATGGAATGGAATGGAATGGAGTGGAATGGAATGGAATCAACACGAACGGAATGGAATGGAATGGAATGGAAAGGAAACAACAGGAATGGAATGGAATGGAGTGGAATGGAATGGAATGGAATGGAATGGAATGGAATGGAATGAAATGGAATGGAAAAGAATGGAATCAAACCGAATGGAATGGAATGGAAATGAATGGAAACAATCCGAATGGAATCCATTGGAATGGAATGGAATGGAATGGAATGGAATAGAATCAACCCTAAGGGAATTGAATGAAATGCAATGGAATGGAATGGAACCAACCGGATTGGAATGGAATGGAATGGAATGCAATGGAATGGAATGGAATGGAAAGGAATCAAAGCGAATGGAATGGAATGGAATGGAATGGAATGGAATGGAATGGAATGGAATGGAATGGCATGAAGTGGAATGGAATGGAATCAACCCGAATGGAATGCAATGGAAAGGAATGGAATGGAATGGAACGGAACGGAATCAAACCGAATGGAATGGAATGGAATGGACTGGAACCGACCCGAAAGGAATGGAATGCAATGGAATGGATTGGAATGGTATCAACCCAAATGGAATGGAATGGAATGGAATCTATCCGAATGGGATGGAATTTAATGGAAAGGAATGGAATGGAATGGAATGGAATGGAATGGAATGGAAGGGAATTAACCCGCATGGATTGGAATGGAGAGGAATCAAGTCGAATGGAATGGAATGGAATGGAATGGAATGGAATGGAATGGAATGGAATTGAATGGAATAGAATCAACCCGAATGGAATTGAATGGAATGGAATGGAATGGAATGGAATGGAATGGAATGGAATCAACACGAATGGAATAGAATGGAGGAGAATGGAATGGAATGGAATGCAATGGAATCAAGCCGAATGGAATGGAATGGAACGGAATCAACCCGATAGCAATGGATGGCAATGGAATGGAATGGAATGGAAACCACCCGTATTGAATGTAATGGAATGGAATCAACTGGAATGGAATGGATTAGAATGGAATTGAATGGAATCAAGCCGAATGGAATGGAATGCAATGGAATGGAATGGAATGGAATCAACCCGAATGGAAGGGAATGGAAAGGAATGGAAGGGAATGGAATAGAATGCAAAGCAGTCAACCAGAATGGAATGGAATGCAATGGAATGGAATGGAATAGAATGCAAAGCAATCAACTAGAATGGAATGGAATGGAATGGAATGGAATGGAATGGAATGGAATGGAATCAACCCGAATGGAATGGAATGGATTGGAATCAACTCGAATGGAATGGAATGGAATGGAATGGAATGGAATGGAATGGAATGGAATGGAATGGAATGGAATGGAATGGAGTCAACCCGAATGGAATGGAATGGATTGGAATCAACTCGAATGGAATGGAATGGAATTGATTGGAATGGAAAGGAATGGAATGGAATGGAATGGAATGGAATGGAATGGAATGGAATGGAGTGGAATGGAGTGGAGAAAACCGAAGTGTATGTAATGGAATGGAATGGAATGGAAGGGAATGGAATAAACCCGAATGGAATGAAATGGAATGGAATGGCATGGAATGGAATGGAATGGAGTGGAATGGAATGGAATGCAATGGAATTGAATGGAATCAACGCGAATGGAAAGGAATGGAATGGAATGGAATGGAAAAGAATGGAATCAAACCAAATGGAATGGAACCGAATCAACCGAAATGCAATTTAATGGAATCAACCCGAATCGAATGCAATGGAATGGAAAGGAATCAACCCGAATGGAATGGAATGGAATGGAATGGAATCAACTCAAATGGAATGTAATGGAATGGAATGAAACGGAATGGAATCAACCCGTTTGGAATGGAATGGAATGGAACGGAATCAACCCGAAAGGAATGGAAGGCAATGGAATTGAATGGAATGGAATGCACCCGAATGGAATGCAATGGAATGGAATCAACCCGAATGGAATGGAATGCAATGGAATGGAATGGAATGGAATCAACCCGCATGGAAGGGAATGGAATGGAATGGAAGGGAATGGAATAGAATGCAAAGCAGTCAAACAGAATGGAATGGAATGCAAAGGAAAGGAATGGAATAGAATGCAAAGCAATCAACCAGACTGGAATGGAATGGAATGGAATCAACCCGAATGGAATGGAATGGATTGGAATCAACTCGAATGGACTGGAATGGAATGGAATGGAATGGAATGGAATCAACACAAATTGAATGGAATGGAGTCGAATGGAAATGAATGGAATGGAATGGAATGGAATGCAATGGTAGCAACCCGAATGGAATGGAATGGAATGGAATGGAATCAACCCGAATGGAATGGAATGGAATAGAATGGAATGGAATGGAATGGAATCAACCCGAATGGAATGGAATGGAATGGAATGGAATGAACTCGAACGGAATGGAATGGAATGGAATGCAATGGAATATAATCAACCCGATTGGAATGGAATGCAATGGAATGGAATGGAATGGAATCAACCTGAAATGAATGGAATGGAATGGAATGCAATCAACACAAATGGAATGGAATGGAATGGAGTCAAACCGAATGGAATGGAATGGATTGGAATCAACTCGAATGGAATGGAATGGAATTGATTGGAATGGAAAGGAATGGAATGCAATTGAATCAACTCATATGGAATGGAATGGAATGGAATGGAATGGCATGGAATGGAATGGAGTGGAATTTAGTGGAGAAATCCGAAGTTTATGTAATGGAATGGAATGGAATGGAATAAACCCGAATGAAATGAAATGGAATGGAATGGAATAGAATGGAATGGAATGGAATGGAATGGAATGGAATAGAATGGAATGGAATGGAATGGAATGGAATGGAATGGAATGGAATGGAATGGAAAGGAATGCATTGGAATCAACCCGAATGGAATGGAAAGGAATGGAATGGAATGGAATGGAAGGGAATGGAATCAAACCGAATGGAATTGAATGGAATGGAATGGAATGGAAAGGAATCAACACGAATAGAATGGATTGCAATGGAATGGAATGGAAAGAAATCAAACCGAATGGACGGGAATGGAATGGAATGGAATGGAATAGAATGCAAAGCAGTCAACCAGAATGGAATGGAATTGAAAGGAATAGAATGCAAAGCAATCAACCAGAATGGAATTTAATGTAATGGAATCAACCCGAATGGAATGGAATAGATTGGAGTCAACTCGAATGGAATGGAATGGAATGGAATGGAATGGAGTGGAATGGAATCAACACAAATGGAATGGAATGGAATCGAATGGAAATGAATGGAATGGAATGGAATGGAATGCAATGCAAGCAACCCGAATGGAATGGACCGGAATGCAATGGAATGGAATGCAATGTTATCAACCCGAATGGAACGGAACGGAGTGGAATGGAATAGAAAGGAATGGAATCTCTCTGAATGTAATGGAATGGAATGGAATCAGCTCGGAAGGAATGGAATGGCAATGGAATGGAATGGAATATAATCAAACCGATTGGAATGGAATGCAATGGAATGGTATGGAATGGAATCAACTCGAATGGAATGGAATGGAATGGAATGGAACGGAATGGAATCAACCCGAATGGAATAGAATGCAATGGAATGGAATCAACCCGAAAGGAATAGAAGGCAATGGAATTGAATAGAATGGAATCCACCCGAATGGAATGGAATGGAATGGAAATAACTCGAATGGAATGGATTGGAATGGAATGGAATGGAATCACCCCGAATGGAATGGAATGCAATGGAATGGAATGGAATGGAATCACCCCGAATGGAAGGGAATGGAAAGGAATGGAAGGGAATGGAATAGAATGCAAAGCAGTCAAACAGAATGGAATGAAATGCAATGGAAAGTAATGGAATAGAATGCAAAGCAATCAACCAGAATGGAATGGAATGGAATGGAATGGAGTCAACCCGAATGGAATGGAATGGATTGGAATCAACTCGACTGGAATGGAATGGAATTGATTGGAATGGAATGGAACGGAATGCAATGGAATGAACTCGTAAGGAACGGAATGGAATGGAATGGAAAGGAATGGAATGGAATGGAATGGAATGGAATGGAACGGAATGGAATGGAATGGAATGGAAAGGAATCCAATGGAATCATCCCGAATGGAATGGAAAGGAATGGAGTGGAATGGAATTGAATGGAATGGAATGGTGTGGAATGGAATGGAGAAAATTGAAGGGTATGTAATGGAGTGGAATGGAATGGAATGGAATGGAATGGAATAAACCCGAATGGAATGGAATGGAATGGAATGGAATGGAATGGAATGGAATGGAATGGAATGGAGTGGAATCAACCCGAATGAAATGGAATGGAATGGAATTGAATGGAATGGAATGGAATGGAATCAACCCGAAAGGAACGGAATGGAAGGGAATGGAATGGAATAGAATGGAATGGAATGGAATCAACCCTAATGGAATGGAATGGAAGGGAATGAAATGCAATGAAATGGAACGGAATGGAATCAACCCAAATGGAATGGAAAGGAATGGAATGGAATGGAATGGAATGGAATCAACCCGAATGGAGTGGAGTGGAAAGGAATGGAATGGAATGGATTGGAATGGAATCAACCCGAATGGAATGGAAAGGAATGGAATGGAATGGAATGGAATGGAATGGAATGGAATCAACCCGAATGGAATGGAATGGAATGGAATGGAATGGCATGGAATGGAATGGAATGGAATGGAATGGAATGGAATGGAATGGAATGGAATCAAACCGAATGGAATGGAATGGAATGGAATGGTAAAGAATGCAATGGAATGGATTGGAATGGCATGGAATGGAATGGAGTGGAATGGAGTGGAGAAATCCGAAGTGTATGTAATGGAATGGAATGGAATGGAATGGAATAAACCCGAATGGAATGAAATGGAATGGAAGGGAGTGGAATGGAACGGAATGGAATGCAATGGAATTGAATGGAATGGAAAGGAATGCAATGGAATCAACCCGAATGGAAAGGAAAGGAATGGAATGGAATGGAATGGAATGGAATGGAATGGAATGGAACGGAATCAACACGAATAGAATGGATTGCAATGGAATGGAATGGAATGGAATGAACCCGAATGGAAGGGAATGGAATGGAATAGAATGCAAACCAGTCAACCAGAATGGAATGGAATGGAATGGAATTGAACGCAATAGAATGCAAAGCAATCAACCAGAATGAAATGGAATGTAATGGAATCAACCCGAATGGAATGGAATGGATTGGAATAAACTCGAATGGAATGGAATGGAATGGAATGGAATGGAACCAACACAAATGGAATGGAATCGAATCGAATGGAAATGAATGGAATGGAATGCAATGCAAGCAACACGAATGGAATGGACTGGAATGGAATGCAATGGAATCAACCTGAAAGGAACGGAATGGAGTGGAATGGAATGGAATCTATCAGAATGGAATGGAACAGAATGGAATCAACTCGAATGGAATCGAATGGAATGGAACGGAATATAATCAACCCGATTGGAATGGAATGCAATGGAATGGAATGGAATGGAATCAACCCGAACGGAATGCAATGGAATGGAAAGGAATGGAATGGAGTCAACCCTAATGGAATGGAATGGTTTGGAATCAACCCGAACGGAGTGGAATGGAATTGATTGGAATGGAATGCAATGGAATGCATTGGAATCAACTCGTATGGAATGGAATGGAATGGAATGGAAAGGAATGGAATGGAATGGAATGGAAAGGAATGGAATGGAATGGAATGGAAAGGAATGGAATGGAATGGAATGGAATGGAGAGGAATGGAATGGAGAAACCCGAATGGAATGGAATGGAATGGTATGTAATGGAATGGAATGGAATGGAATAAACCTAAATGGAATGAAATGGAAAGCAATGGATTGGAATGGAATGCAGTGGAATGGAATGGAAAGGAATGCAATGGAATAAACCCGAATGGAATGTAAAGGAATGGAATGCAATGAAATGGAATGGAATGGAATGGAATGGAATCAAACCGCATGGAATGGAATCGAGTGGAATCAACACGAATGGAATGGAATGGAATGGAACGGAATGGAGTGGAATCACCCCGAATGGAATGGAATGCAATGGAAAGGAATGGAATGGATTCAACCCGAATGGAAAGGAATGGAATGGAATTGAATGGAATCAAACCGAATGGAATGCAATCGAATGGCACGGAATGGAATGGAATGGAATGGAATCAACCGGAATGGAGTGGAGTGGAATGTAATGGAATGTAATGGAAGCAACACGAATCTAATAGTATAGAATGGAATGGAATGGAATGGAATGGAATAGAATGGAATCAACTCGATTGGAACAGAATGGAATGGAATGGAATGGAATGGAAAGGAATGGAATGGAATCAATCGGAATGCAATGGAATGGAATCGAATGGAATCAACCCGAATGGAATGGAATGGAACGGAATGGAATGGAATGCCATGGAATCAACCCGAATGGAATGGAATGGAATGGAATGGAAAGGAATCAACACGAATAGAATGGATTGCAATGGAATGGAATGGAAAGAAATCAAACCGAATGGACGGGAATGGAATGGAATGGAATGGAATAGAATGCAAAGCAGTCAACCAGAATGGAATGGAATTGAAAGGAATAGAATGCAAAGCAATCAACCAGAATGGAATTTAATGTAATGGAATCAACCCGAATGGAATGGAATAGATTGGAGTCAACTCGAATTGAATGGAATGGAATGGAATGGAATGGAATGGAGTGGAATGGAATCAACACAAATGGAATGGAATGGAATCGAATGGAAATGAATGGAATGGAATGGAATGGAATGCAATGCAAGCAACCCGAATGGAATGGACCGGAATGCAATGGAATGGAATGCAATGTTATCAACCCGAATGGAACGGAACGGAGTGGAATGGAATAGAAAGGAATGGAATCTCTCTGAATGTAATGGAATGGAATGGAATCAGCTCGGAAGGAATGGAATGGCAATGGAATGGAATGGAATATAATCAAACCGATTGGAATGGAATGCAATGGAATGGTATGGAATGGAATCAACTCGAATGGAATGGAATGGAATGGAATGGAACGGAATGGAATCAACCCGAATGGAATAGAATGCAATGGAATGGAATCAATCCGAAAGGAATGGAAGGCAATGGAATTGAATGGAATGGAATCCACCCGAATGGAATGGAATGGAATGGAAATAACTCGAATGGAATGGATTGGAATGGAATGGAATGGAATCACCCCGAATGGAATGGAATGCAATGGAATGGAATGGAATGGAATCACCCCGAATGGAAGGGAATGGAAAGGAATGAAGGGAATGGAATAGAATGCAAAGCAGTCAAACAGAATGGAATGAAATGCAATGGAAAGGAATGGAATAGAATGCAAAGCAATCAACCAGAATGGAATGGAATTGAATGGAATGGAGTCAACCCGAATGGAATGGAATGGATTGGAATCAACTCGAATGGAATGGAATGGAATGGAATGGTAAAGAATGCAATGGAATGGATTGGAATGGCATGGAATGGAATCGAGTGGAATGGAGTGGAGAAATCCGAAGTGTATGTAATGGAATGGAATGGAATGGAATGGAATGGAATGGAATAAACACGAATGGAATGAAATGGAATGGAAGGGAGTGGAATGGAACGGAATGGAATGCAATGGAATGGAATGGAAAGGAATGCAATGGAATCAACCCGAATGGAAAGGAAAGGAATGGAATGGAATGGAATGGAATGGAATGGAATGGAATGGAACGGAATCAACACGAATAGAATGGATTGCAATGGAATGGAATGGAATGGAATGAACCCGAATGGAAGGGAATGGAATGGAATAGAATGCAAACCAGTCAACCAGAATGGAATGGAATGGAATGGAATTGAACGCAATAGAATGCAAAGCAATCAACCAGAATGAAATGGAATGTAATGGAATCAACCCGAATGGAATGGAATGGATTGGAATAAACTCGAATGGAATGGAATGGAATGGAATGGAATGGAACCAACACAAATGGAATGGAATCGAATCGAATGGAAATGAGTGGAATGGAATGCAATGCAAGCAACACGAACGGAATGGACTGGAATGGAATGGAATGGAATGGAATGGAATGCAATGGAATCAACCTGAAAGGAACGGAATGGAGTGGAATGGAATGGAATCTATCAGAATGGAATGGAACAGAATGGAATCAACTCGAATGGAATCGAATGGAATGGAACGGAATATAATCAACCCGATTGGAATGGAATGCAATGGAATGGAATGGAATGGAATCAACCCGAATGGAATGGAATGGAATGGAAAGGAATGGAATGGAGTCAACCCTAATGGAATGGAATGGTTTGGAATCAACCCGAATGGAGTGGAATGGAATTGATTGGAATGGAATGCAATGGAATGCATTGGAATCAACTCGTATGGAATGGAATGGAATGGAATGGAAAGGAATGGAATGGAATGGAATGGAAAGGAATGGAATGGAATGGAATGGAAAGGAATGGAATGGAATGGAATGGAGAGGAATGGAATGGAGAAACCCGAATGGAATGGAATGGAATGGTATGTAATGGAATGGAATGGAATGGAATAAACCTAAATGGAATGAAATGGAAAGCAATGGATTGGAATGGAATGCAGTGGAATGGAATGGAAAGGAATGCAATGGAATAAACCCGAATGGAATGTAAAGGAATGGAATGCAATGAAATGGAATGGAATGGAATGGAATGGAATCAAACCGCATGGAATGGAATCGAGTGGAATCAACACGAATGGAATGGAATGGAATGGAACGGAATGGAGTGGAATCACCCCGAATGGAATGGAATGCAATGGAAAGGAATGGAATGGATTCAACCCGAATGGAATGGAATGGAATGGAATTGAATGGAATCAAACCGAATGGAATGCAATCGAATGGCACGGAATGGAATGGAATGGAATGGAATCAACCGGAATGGAGTGGAGTGGAATGTAATGGAATGTAATGGAAGCAACACGAATCTAATAGCATAGAATGGAATGGAATGGAATGGAAAGGAATAGAATGGAATCAACTCGATTGGAACAGAATGGAATGGAATGGAATGGAATGGAAAGGAATGGAATGGAATCAATCGGAATGCAATGGAATGGAATCGAATGGAATCAACCCGAATGGAATGGAATGGAACGGAATGGAATGGAATGCCATGGAATCAACCCGAATGGAATGGAATGGAATGGAATGGAATGGAATGGAATGGAATGGAATGGAATCAATCAGAATGGAATGGAATGGAATGGAATGGAATGGAATGGAATGGAAATGAATGGAAAGGAATGGAATGGAATGGAATCAACCGGAATTGAATGGAATGGAATGCAGTCAACTGGAATGGAATGGAATGGAATGGAATGGAATGGAATGGAATCAACCCGAATGGAATGGAATGGAATGGAACAGAATGGAACCAACCCGAATGGAAAGGAATGGAATGGAATGGAATGGAATGGCATTGAATGGAATGTAATCAACACGAGTCTAATGGAATGGAATGGAATGGAATCAACACGAATGGAATGAAACGGAATGGAATGGAATGGAATGGAATGGAATCAACCGGAATGGAATGGAATGGAATGGAATGGAATCAACACGAATGGAATGGAATGGGATGGAACGGAATGGAATGGAATCAACACGAATGGAATGGAATGGAATGGAATGCAATGGAATGGAATGGAATGGAATCATCACGAATGGAATGCAATGGAATGGAATGGAATGGAATGGAATGAAATAGAATGCAAAGCAGTCAACCAGAATGGAATGGAATGCAATGGAATGGACTGGAATAGAATACAAAGCAATCAACCAGAATGGAAAGGAATGGAATGGAATGGAATGGAATCAACCCGAGTGGAATGGAATGGATTGGAATCAACTCGAATGGAATGGAATGGAATGGAATGGAATCTAATGGAATGGAATGGAATCAACACAAATAGAATGAAATTGAATCGAATGGAAATGAATGGAATGGAATGGAATGGAATGCACGGGAAGCAACCCGAATGGAATGGAATGGAATGGAATGGAATGGAATGGAATGGAATCAACCCGAATGGAATGGAATGGAATGGAATGGAATGGAATGGAAAGGAATCAACCAGAATGGAATGGAATGGAATGGAATCAACTTGAATGGAATGGAATGAAATGGAATGGAATTGAATGGAATATAATCAACCCGATTGGAATGGAATGCAATGGAAAGGAATGGAATGGAATCACCCCGAATGGAATGGGATGGAATGGAATGGAATGGAATGGAACGGAATGGAATACAATCAACCCAAATGGAATTGAATGGAACGGAATGGAATGGAGTCAACCCGAATGGAATGGAATGGATTGGAATCAACTCGAATGGAATCGAATGGAATTGATTGGAATGGAATGGAACGGAATGCAATGGAATCAACTCGTATGGAACGGAATGGAATGGAATGGAAGGGAATGGAATGGAATGGAATGGAATGGAATGGAATGGAATGGAATGGAATGGAACGGAATGTAATGGAATTGAATGGAAAGGAATGCAATGGAATCATCCCGAATGGAATGGAAAGGAATGGAGTGGAATGGAATTGAATGGAATGGAATGGTGTGGAATGGAATGGAGAAAATTGAAGGGTATGTAATGGAGTGGAATGGAATGGAATGGAATGGAATGGAATAAACCCGAATGGAATGGAATGGAATGGAATGGAATGGAATGGAATGGAATGGAATGGAATGGAATGGAATGGAATGGAATGGAGTGGAATGGAAAGGAATGCAATGGAATCAACCCGAATGGAATGGAAAGGAATGGAATGGAATGGAATGGAATGGAATGGAAAGGAATGGTGTGGAATGGAATGGAATGGAATGGAATCAAACCGAATGGAATTGAATGGAATGGAATGGAATGGAATGGAATGGAATGGAATGGAATCAACCCGAATGGAAGGGAATGGATTGGAATGGAATGGAATAGAATGCAAAGCAGTCAACCAGAATGGAATGGAATGGAATGGAATTGAACGGAATACAATGCCAAGCAATCAACCAGAATGGAATGGAATGGAATGGAATCAAACCGAATGGAATGGAACGGATTGGAATCAACTCGAATGGAATGGAATGGAATGGAATTGAATAGAAGGGAATCAACACAAATGGAATGGAATGGAATAGAATGGAAATGAATGGAATGGAATGGAATGGAATGCAATGCAAGCAACCCGAATCGCATGGACTGGAATGCAATGGAATGGAGTGCAAAGGAATCAACACGAATGGAACGGAATGGAGTGGAATGGAATGGAAAGGAATGGAATCTATCTGAATGGAATGGAATGGAATGGAATCAACTCGAATGAAATGGAATGCAATGGAATGGAATGGAATATAACCAACCCGATTGGAATGGAATGCAATGGAATGGAATGGAATGGAATCAACCCGAATGGAATGGAATGGAATGGATTGGAATGGAATGGAATGGAATGGAATGGAATCAACACGAATGGAATGGAATGGAATGGAATGGAATGGAATGGAATGGAATCAACACGAATGGAATGCAATAGAATGGTATGGAATGGAATGAAATGGAATGGAATCAACCCGAAAGGACTGTGAATTCAATGGAATGGAAAGGAATCAAATCAACACGAATGGATTGGAATGGAACGGAGTCAACTCAAATGGAATGGAATGGAATCGAATCAAACCGAATAGAATGGAATGGAATTGAAAGAATTGGTATGGAATGCAATGGAATGAATCCGAAATAAATGGAATGGAATAGAATGGAATGGAATGGAATCAAGCCGAATGGAATGGAACGGTGTGCAATCATCTCGAATGGAATGGAATGGAATGGAATGGAATGGAACGGAATGGAATCAACCCGAAAAGAATGGAATGGAATGGAATGGAAGGAAATATATCCGAATGGAATGGAATGGAAAGGAATGGAAACAACACGAATGCAATGGAATGGAGTGGAATGGAATGGAATGCCATGGAATGGAATGCCATGGAATGGAATGGAATAAACCCGAATGCAATGGAATGGAATGGAATGGAATGGAAAAGAATGGAATCAAACCGAATGTAATTGAATGGAATGGAATGGAATCAACTGAAATGGAAAGGAATGGAATGGAATGGAATCAACCTGAATGGAATGGAATGGAATGGAATGGAATGGAATGGAATGGAATAGAATGGAATGGAATGGAATGGAATCAACACGAATGGAATGGAATGGAATGGAATGGAATCATTGCGAATGGAATGGAATGGAATGGAATGCCATGAATATGAATGGAATGGAATCAACACGAATGGAATGCAATGGAAGGGAATGGAATGGAATGGAACGGAATGGAATCAACCCGAAAGAAATGGAATGGAATGGAATGGAATGGAATGGAATATTTTTGAATGGAATTGAATGGAAAGGAAAGGAATAGAATGGAATGAAATGGAATGGAATTTAATGGAATCAAACCGCATGGAATGGAATCGAGTGGAATCAACTCGAATGGAATGGAATGGAATGGAATGGAATGGAATGGAATGGAATGGAATCACCCCGAATGGAATTGAATGCACTGGAAAGGAATGGAATGGAATCACCCCTAATGGAATGGAAATCACTGGAAAGGAATGGAATGGTCTCAACCCGAATGGAATGGAATGGAATGGAATGGAATGGAATGGAATGGAATGGAGTGGAATCAACCCGAATGGAATGCAATGGAATGGCACGGAATGGAATGCAATGGAATGTAATCAACCGGAATGGAGTGGAGTGGAAAGGAATGGAATGGAATGGAATGGAATCAACACGATTCTAATGGAATGGAATGGAATGGAATGGAATGGGCTGGAATCAACCCCATTGGAATGGAATGGAATGGAATGGAATGCAATGGAATGGAATTAACCGGTATGGAATGGAATGGAATGGAATCAACTGGAATGGAATGGAATGGAATGGAATGGAATGGAATGGAATGGAATGGAATGGAATCAACCTGAATGGAATGGAATGGGATGAAATGGAATGGAACATACCCGTATGGAAAGGAATGGAATGGAATGGAATTGAATGGAATGGAATCAACACGAGTCTAATGGAATGGAAAGGAATGGAAGGGAAAGGAATGGAATGGAATCAACCCGAATGGAATGGAATGGAATGGAATGGAATGGAATCAACCGGAATGGAATGGAATGGAATGGAATGGAATGGAATGGAATCAACCGGAATGGAATGGAATGGAATGGAATGGAATGGAATGGAATGCAATTAATTGGAATGGATTGGAATCAACCCGAATGGAATGGAATGGAATCAACACGAACGGAATGGAATCAACACGAATGGAGTGTAATGGAATGGAATGGAATGGAATCAACCCGAATGGAGTGGAATCAACCCGAATGGAATGGAATGGAATGGAATGGAATCAACCGGAATGGAATGGAATGGAATGGGATGGAATGGAATAGAACGGACTGGAATCAACCCGAATGGAATGGAATGGAAGGGAGTGGAATGGAATGGAATGGAATGGAATGGAATGGAATGGAATCAACCGGAATGGAATGGAATGTAATTGAATGGAATTGAATGGAATGGAATGAAATGGAAAGAAATGGAATCAACCCGAATGGAAAGGAATGGAATGGAACGGACAGGAATGGAATCAACCCGAATGGAATGGAATGAAATGGCATTTAATGGAATGGAATGGAATGGAATCAACACGAATGGAATGGAATGCAATGGCAAGGAATGGAATGGAATGGAATGGAATGGAGTCAATACTAACGGAATGGAATGGAATGCAATGGAATGGAATGGAAGGGAATAGAATGGAATGGATTGGAATGGAATGGAATGGAATGGAATGGAATGGAATGGAATATAATGGAATGGAATCACTCCAAATGGAATGGAATGGAATGGAATGTTATGGAATGGAATGGAATGGAATGGAAACAACCCGATTGGAATGGAATGGAATAGCATGGAATCAATGGATAAGAATGGAATCAATCTGAATGTAATGGAATGGAATGGAATGGAATGGAGTGGAATCAACCCGAATGAAATGGAATGGAATGGAATTGAATGGAATGGAATGGAATGTAATCAACCCGAAAGGAATGGAATGGAAGGGAATGGAATGCAATAGAATGGAAGGGAATGGAATCAACGCTAATGGAATGGAATGGAATGGAATGAAATGCAATGAAATGGAACGGAATGGAATCAACCCGAATGGAATGGAAAGGAATGGAATGGAATGGAATGGAATGGAATGGAATGGAATCAACCCGAACGGAGTGGAGTGGAAAGGAATGGAATGGAATGGATTGGAATGGAATCAACCCGAATGGAATGGAATGGAATGGAATGGAATGGAATCAACCCGAATGGAATCGAATGGAATGGAATGGAATGGAATGGCATGGAAAAGAATGGAATCAAACCGAAAGAGATGGAATGGAATGGAATGGAAACAAACCCAATGGAATGCAATGGAATGGAATGGAACGGAATGGAATGGAATAGAATCAACCCGAATGGAATTGAATGGAATGCAATGGAATGGAATGGAATCAACCAGAATGGAATGGAATGGAATGGAATGGAATGGAATGGAATGGAATCAATGCGAATGGAATGGAATGGAATGGAATGGAATGGAATGGCATGGAGTGTAATGGAATGGAATCAACCAGAATGGAATGCAATGGAAGGGAATGGAATGGAATGGAACGGAACGGAATCAACCCGAATGGAATGGAATGGAGTGGAATGGAATCAACCCGAAAGGAATGGAATGCAATGGAATGGATTGGAATGGTATCAACCCGAATGGAATGGAATGGAATGGAATGGAATGGAATGGAATCAACCCTAATGGAATGGAATGGAATGGTATGGAATGAAATGCAATGAAATGGAACGGAATGGAATCAACCCCAATGGAATGGAAAGGAATGGCATGGAATGGAATGGAATGGAATGCAATCAACCCGAATGGAGTGGAGTGGAATGCAGTGGAATGGAATGGATTGGAATGGAACGTAGTCAAATGAATCTAATGGAATGGAATGTAATGGAACGGACTGGAATCAACACGATTGGAACTGAAAGGAATGGAACGGAATGGAATCAACCAGAATGAAATGGAGTGGAATGGAGTCAAACCGAATGGAATGGAATGCAATGGAACGGAACGGAATGGAATGGAATGGAATGGAAAGTAATGGAATGGAATGGAATCAACCCGAATGGAAAGGAATGGAATGGAATGGAATGGAGTGGAATCAACCCGAATGGAATGGAATGTAATGGAGTGGAATGAAATGGAATCAACCCCAACGGAATGGAATGGAACGGACTGGAATCAACCCGAATCGAACGGAATGGAAATGAACAGAATGGAAGGGAATGGAATGGAATCAACCCGAATTTAATGGAATGTTATCGAATGGAATGGAATGGAATGAAATGGAACAAAATCGAATCAACCCAAATGGAATGGAATGGTATAGAATGGAATGGAATGGAATAGAATGGAATGGAACGAAATGGAATCAAACCGAACGGAATGGAATTGAATGGAATGGAATGGAATCAACCCGAATGGAATGGAATCAACCCGAATGGAATGGAATGGAATGGAACGGAATGGAATGGAATCAACCGGAATGGAATGGAATGGAATGCAATGGAATGGAATGGAATGGAATCAACCCGAATGGAATGGAATGGAAGGGAATGGTATAGAATGGAATGGAATGGAATGGAATCAACCCGAGTGGAATGGAATGTAATTGAATGGAATGGAATGGAATGGAATGGAATGAAATGGAACGAAATGGAATCAACCCGAATGGAATGGAATGGAATGGAATGGAATGGAAGGGAATCAATGCGA
This sequence comes from Pan paniscus, assembly GCF_029289425.2. Classification (NCBI taxonomy): domain Eukaryota; kingdom Metazoa; phylum Chordata; class Mammalia; order Primates; family Hominidae; genus Pan; species Pan paniscus. The sequence continues at coordinate 16,962,840 of NC_073265.2, forward strand.
ATGGAATGGAATGGAATGGAATGGAATGGAATGGAATGGAATGGAAAGGAATGGAATGGCATGGAGTGTAATGGAATGGAATCAACCCGAATGGAATGGAATCCAATGTAATGGAATGCAATGGAATGGAATCAACCCGAATGGAAAGGAATGGAATGGAATGGAAAGGAATAAACCCGAAAAGAATGGAATGTAATGGAATGGAATGAAATGGAATGGATTGGAATCAACCCGAATGAAATGGAATGGAATGGAAATGAATGGAATGGAATGGAATGGAATCAACCCGAAAGGAATGGAATGGAAGGGAATGGAATGGAGTAGAATGTAATGGAATTGAATCAACCCTAATGGAATGGAATGGAATGGTATGGAATGAAATGCAGTGAAATGGAACGGAATGGAATCAACCCCAATGGAATGGAAAGGAATGGCATGGAATGGAATGGAATGGAATGCAATCAACCCGAATGGAGTGGAGTGGAATACAATGGAATGGAATGGATTGGAATGGAACGGAGTCAAAATGAATCTAATGGAATGGAATGTAATGGAATGGACTGGAATCAACCCGATTGGAACTGAATGGAATGGAATGGAATGGAATCAACCAGAATGAAATGGATTGGAATGGAATCAACCCGAATGGAATGGAATGCAATGGAACGGAACGGAATGGAATGGAATGGAATGGAAAGGAATGGAATGGAATGGAATCAACCCGAATGGAATGGAATGGAATGGAATGGAATGGAGTGTAATCAACCCGAAGGGAATGGAATGTAATGGAGTGGAATGAAATGGAATCAACCCGAATGGAATGGAATGGAATGGTCTGTAATCAACCCGAATCGAATGGAATGGAAATGAATAGAATGGAAGGGAATGGAAAAGAATCAACCCAAATTCAATGGAATGTAATTCAATGGAATGGAATGGAATGAAATGGAACAAAATCGAATCAATCCAAATGGAATGGAATGGAATAGAATGGAATGGAATGGAATAGAATGGAATGGAACGAAATGGAATCAACCCGAACGGAATGGAATTGAATGGAATGGAATGGAATCAACCCGAATGGAATGGAATCAACCCGAATGGAATGGAATGGAACGGAATGGAATGGAATCAACCGGAATGGAATGGAATGGAATGCAATGGAATGAAATGGAATGGAATCAACCCGAATGGAATGGAATGGAAGGGAATGGTATAGAATGGAATGGAATGGAATGGAATCAACCCGAGTGGAATGGAATGTAATTGAATGGAATGGAATGGAATGGAATCAGCCCGAATGGAATAGAATGGAAAGGAATGGAATGGAATGGAATGGAATGGAATGGAATGGAATGGAATGGAATGGAATCAACCCAAATGGAATGGAATGGAATGGAATGGAATGGAATGGAATGGAATGGAATGGAATCAGCCCGAATGGAATAGAATGGAAAGGAATGGAATGGAATGGAATGGAATGGAATGGAATGGAATCAACCTGAATGAAATGGAATGGAATGGAATGGAATGGAATGGAATGGAATGGAATCAACCCGAAAGGAATGGAATGGCAGGGAATGGAATAGAATAGAATGGAATGGAATGGAATCAACCTGAATGAAATGGAATGGAATGGAATGGAATGGAATGGAATGGAATGGAATGGAATCAACCCGAAAGGAATGGAATGGCAGGGAATGGAATGGAATAGAATGGAATGGAATGGAATCAACCCGAATGGAATGGAATGAAATGGAATGGAAATGAATGGAATGGAATGGCATGCAATCAACCCGAATGGAATGAAACAGAATGGAATGGAATGGAATGGAATCAACCCGAATGGAATGCAATCGAATGGAATGGAATCAACTCGAATGGAATGGAATTCAATGGAATGGAATGGAGTCGAATCAACACGAATGGATTGGAATGAAATGGAATCAACTGAAATGGAATGGAATGGAATGGAATGGAATCGAATCAACCGGAATAGAATGGAATGGAATGGAATGGTATGGAATGCAATGGAATCAATCCGAAATAAGTGGAATAGAATAGAGTGGAATAGAATGGAATGGAATCAACCCGAATGAAATGGAATGGAATGGAATGGAATGGAATGGAATCAACCCGATTGGCATGGAATGGAATGGAAAAGAATGGAATCAAACCGAATGGAATGGAATGGAATGGAATGGAATGGAATGGAATCAGCCCGAATGGAATAGAATGGAAAGGAATGGAATGGAATCAACAAGAATGGAATGGAATGGAATTGAATCAGTGAGAATGGAATGGAATAAAATGGAATGGAATGGAATAAAAGAGAATGGAATGGAAAGGAATTGAATGGAAAGGAATCAACCCGAATGGAATGGCATGAAATGTAATGGAAAGGAATGGAATGGAATGGAATCAACCGGAATGGAATGGAATGGAATGGAATGGAATCAACACGAATGGAATGGAATGCAATGGAATGGAATGGAATGGAACGGAATCAACTCGAATGGAAAGGAATGGAATGGAATAGAATGGAGTGGAATGGAATCAACCCGAATGGAATGGATTGGAATGGAATGGAATGGAATGGAGTGGAATTGAATGGAATCAACACGAAAGGAATGGAATGGAATGCAATGGAATGGAAACAACACGAATGGAATGGAATGGAGTGGAATGGAATGGAATGGAACGGAATGGAATCAACCAGAATGGAATGGAATGGAATGGAATGGAATGGAATGAAATGGAATGGAAAAGAATGGAATCAAACCGAATGGAATGGAATGGAAAGGAATGGAAAAAACCCGAATGGAATCGATTGGAATGGAATGGAATGGAATGGAATGGAATAGAATCAACCCGAAGGGAATTCAATGGAATGCAATGGAATGGAATGGAATCAACCGGATTGGAATGGAATGGAATGGAATGGAATGGAATGGAATGGAATGGCATGAAGTGGAATGGAATGGAATCAACCCGAATGGAATGCAATGGATGGAAATGGAATGGAATGGAACGGAACGGAATCAAACCGAATGAATGCAATGGAATGGAATGGAATCAACCCGAAAGGAATGGAATGCAATGGAATGGATTGGAATGGTATCAACCCGAATGGAATGGAAAGGAATGGAATGGTATGGAATGGAATCTATCCGAATGGAATGGAATGGAATGGAAAGGAATGGAATGGAATCGAATGCAATGGAATGGATCCGAATGGAAGGGAATGGAATGGAATGGAATCAACACGAATGGAATAGAATGGAGGGGAATGGAATGGAATGGAATGCAATGCAATGGAATCAACCCGAAAGGAATGGAATGGAATGGAATCAACCCGAATGGAATGGAATGGAATGGAATCAACTCGAATGGAATGGAATGGAATGGAATGGAACGGAATGGAATCAACCCGAATGGAATGGAATGGAATGGAAGGGAATTAACCCGAAAGCAATGGATGGCAATGGGATGGAATGGAATGGAATCCACCCGTATGGAATGTAATGGAATGGAGTCAACTCGAATGGAATGTATTGCAATGGAACGGAATGGAATCAACGCGAATGGAATGGAATGCAATGGAATGGAATGGAATGGAATCAACCCGAATGGAAGGGAATGGAAAGGAATGGAAGGGAATGGAATAGAATGCAAAGCAGTCAACCAGATTGGAATGGAATGCAATGGAATGGAATGGAATAGAACGCAAAGCAATCTACCAGAATGGAATGCAATGGAATGGAATGTAATGGAATGGAATGGAATCAACCCGAATGGAATGGAATGGATTGGAATCAACTCGAATGGAATGGAATGGAATGGAATGGAATGGAATGGAACAAACCTGAAAGGAATGGAAGGGAACTGAATGGAAACGAATCAACCCGAATGGAATGGAATGAAAAGGAATGGAAAGGAATGGAATGGAAAGGAATCAACCGGAAAGGAATGGAATGCAATGGAATCAACCCGAATGGAATGGAATCCAATGGAATGGAATGGAATCGAATCAACACGAATGGAATGGAATGAAATAGAATCAACTCGAATGGAAAGGAATGGAATGGAATTGAATGGAATGGAATCAGCCCGAATGGAATGGAATGGAATGGAATGGCATGGAAAAGAATGGAATCAAACCGAATGGAATGGAATGGAATGGAATGGAATGGAATGGAATAGAATCAAACCGAATGGAATTGAATGGAATGCAATGGAATGGAATGGAATCAACCGGAATGGAATGGAATGGAATGGAATGGAATGGAATGGAATGGAATGGAATGGAATCAATGCGAATGGAATGGAATGGAATGGAATGGAATGGAATGGAATGGAATGGAATGGCATGGAGTGTAATGGAATGGAATCAACCCGAATGGAATGCAACTGAAGGGAATGGAATGGATTGGAACGGAACGGAATCAACCCGAATGGAATGGAATGGAGTGGCATGGAATCAACCTGAAAGGAATGGAATGCAATGGAATGGATTGGAATGGTATCAACCCGAATGGAATGGAATGGAATGGAATGGAATGTAATGGAAAGGAATGAAATGGAATGGAATCAACCCGAATGGAATGGAATGGAATGGAATGGAGTGGAGTGGAATCAACCCGAAGGGAACGGATTGTAATGGAGTGGAATAAAATGGAATCAACCCGAATGGAATGGAATGGAATGGACTGTAATCAACCCGAATCGAATGGAATGGAAATGAATAGAATGGAAGGGAATGGAATGGAATCATCCCGAATTCAATGGAATGTAATTGAATGGAATGGAATGGAATGAAATGGAACAAAATCGAATCAACCCAAATGGAATGGAATGGAATAGAATGGAATGGAATGGAATAGAATGGAATGGAACGAAATGGAATCAACCCGAACGGAATGGAATTGAAAGAATTGAATGGAATCAACCCGAATGGAATGGAATCAACCCGAATGGAATGGAATGGAACGGAATGGAATGGAATCAACCGGAATGGAATGGAATAGAATGCAATAGAATGAAATGGAATGGAATCAACCCGAATGGAATGGAATCAACCCGAATGGAATGGAATGGAACGGAATGGAATGGAATCAACCGGAATGGAATGGAATAGAATGCAATAGAATGAAATGGAATGGAATCAACCCGAATGGAATGGAATGGAAGGGAATGGTATAGAATGGAATGGAATGGAATGGAATAAACCCGAGTGGAATGGAATGTAATTGAATGGAATGGAATGGAATGGAATGAAATGGAACGAAATGGAATCAACCCGAATGGAATGGAATGGAATGGAATGGAATGGAATGGAATGGAATGGATTGGAATGAAATGGAATGGAATCAACCCGAATGGAATGGAATGGAATGGAATGGGATGGAATGGAATCAACACGAATGGAATGGAATGGAATGGCATGGAATGGAATGGAATGGAATGGAGTCAATCCGAAAGGAATGGAATTGAATGGATTGGAATGTAATATAATCAACCCGATCGGAATGGAATGCAATGGAATGGAATGGAATGGAATCAACCCGAATGGAATGGAATGGAATGGAATGGAACGCAATCAACCCAAATGGAATAGAATGGAATGGAATGGAATGGAATGGAATGGAATGGAATGGAATGGAATGGAGTCAACCCAAATGGAATGGAATGGATTGGAATCAACCCGAATGGAATGGAATGGTATTGATTGGAATGGAATGGAATGGAATGCAATGGAAAGGAATCAACCCGAATGGAAAGAACGGCAATGGAATGGGGTGGAATGGAATCAACCCGAATGGAATGGAATGGAATGGAATGGAATGGAATGGAATGGAATGGAATAGAATGCAAAGCAGTCAACCAGAATGGAATGGAATTGAGTGGAATAGAATGCAAAGCAATCAACCAGAATGGAATGTAATGGAATGGAATGGATTGGAATGGAATCAACCTGAATGGAATGGAATGGAATGGTATGGAATGGAATGGAATTGAATCAACCTGAATGGAATGGACTCAACCTGAATGGAATGGAATGGAAAAGAATGGAATGGAATGGAATCAACCGGAATGGAATGGTATGGAATAGAATGGAAAGGAATGGAATGGAATGGAATCAACCCGAATGGAATGGAATGGAACGGAATGGAATAGAATGGAATGGAATCAACTCGAATGGAATGGAATGGAATGGAATGGCATGGAGTGGAATGAGATGGAATGGAATCAACCCGAATGGAATGCAATGGAATGCATCAACCCGAGTGGAATGGAATGGAATGAAATGGAACGGAATTAACCCAAATGCAATGGAACGGAATGGTATGGAATGGAATCAACCCGATTGGAATGGAATGGAATGGAATGGAATGGAATGGAAAGGAATGGAATCAACCCAAATGGTTTGGAATGGAATGCAATGGAATGGAACGGAATGGAATGGAATGGAATGGAATCAACACGAATTTAATGAAATGGAGTGGAATGGAATGCAATGGAATCAACCCGACTGGAATGCAATGGAAAGGAATGGAATGGAATGGATTGGAATGAAATCAACCAGAATAGAATGGAATGGAATGGAATGGAATGGAATGGAATGAAATGGAATGGATTTGAATGGAATCAAACAGAATAGAATGGAATGGAATGGAATGGAATGGAATCAACCCGAATGGAATGGAATCAACCCGAATGGAATGGAATGGATTGGAATGGAATCAACCAGAATGGAATGGAATGGAATGGAATGGAATTGAACGGACTGGAATCAACCCGTATGGAAAGGAATGGAAGGGAGTGGAATGTAATGTAATGGAATGGAATGGAATCAACCCAAATGGAATGGAATGTAATTGAATGGAATGGAATGGAATGGAATGAAATGGAACGAAATGGAATCAACTCGAATGGAATGGAAAGGAATGGAACGGAAAGGAATGGAATCAACCCGAATGGAATGGAATGGAATGGCATTTAATGGAATGGAATGGAATGGAATCAACACGAATGGAATGCAATGCAATGGCATGGAATGGAATGGAATGGAATGCAATGAAATGGAACGGAATGGAATCAACCCGAATGGAATGGAACGGAATGGAATAGAATGGAATGGAATGGAATGGAATGGAAGGGAATGGAATCAACCCGAATGGAGTGGAGTGGAAAGGAATGGAATGGAAGGATTGGAATGGAACCGAATCAAAATGAATCTAATGGAATGGAATGGAATGGAATGGACTGCAATCAACTCGATTGGAACGGAATGGAATGGAACGGAAAGGAATCCACCAGAGTGGAAAGGAGTGGAATGGAATCAACCCGAATGGAATGGAAAGGAATGGAATGGAATCAACCCGAATGGAATGGAATGGAATGGAATGGAATGGAATGGAATGGCATGGAATCAACCAGAATGAAATAGAATGGAATGGAATAAAATGGAATGGAAGGGAAAAGAATGGAATGGTTTCAACACGAATCTAATGGAATGGAATGGAATGGGATGGAATGGAATGGAATGGAATCAACCGGAATGGAATGGAATGGAATCAACTGGAATGGAATGGAATGGAATGGAATGGAATGGAATGGAATCAAACCGAAAGAAATGGAATGGGATGGAATGGAATGGAACCTACCCGAATGGAAAGGAATGGAATGGAATGGAATGGAAAGGAATGGAATAGAATTAACACGAAAGGAATGGAATGGAATCGAATGGAATCGATCCGAATGGAATGGAATGGGATGGAACGGAAAGGAATGGAATGGAATGGAATCGAGCCTAATGGAATGGAATGGGTTGGAACGAAATGGAATGGAATGGAATGGAATCAACCCGAATGGAAAGAAAAGGAATGGAATGCAATGGAATGGAATGGGATGGAACGGAATGGAATGGAATGGAATGGAATCAACCCGAATGGAAATAAATGGAATGGAATGCAATGGAATGGAATGGAATGGAATCAACATGAATGGAGTGGAATGGAATGGAATGGAATGGACTGGAGTGGAATAGAATAAACCCGTATGGAATAGAATGGGATGTAATGGAATGGAATGGAATGGAATCACCCCGAAAGGAAAGGAATGGAATGTACTGGAGTGGAATAGAATCAACCCGAATGGAATGGAATGGAATGGAATGGAATGGGATGGATTGGAATGGAATGGAATCAACCCGAATGGAATGGAATGGAATGGAGTGGAAAGTTATGGAATGGAATGGCATGGAATCAACGCGAATAGAATGATCTGGAATGGAATGGAATGGAGTGGAATGGAATGGAATCAATCGGAATGGAATGAAATGGAATGGAATGGAATGGAATGGAATGGAATGGAATGGTATGGAATCAACCCGAATGGAATGGAAAGGAAGAGAATGGAATGCAAAGGAACGGAATGGAATCAACGCGAATGCAATGGAAATGAATGGAATGCAATGCAATGGAATGGAATCAACCCAAATGGAATGGAATGGAATGGAATGGTATGGAATGGAATGGAATGGAATCAACCTGAATGGAATGGACTCAACCTGAATGGAATGGATTGGAAAAGAATGGAATGGAATGGAATCAACCGCAATGGAATGGTATGGAATAGAATGGAAAGGAATGGAATGGAATGGAATCAACCCAAATGGTATGGAATGGAATGGAACGGAATGGAATGGAATCAACCCGAATGGAATGGAATGGAATGGAATGGAATGGCATGGAATGGAATGAAATGGAATGGAATCAACCCGAATGGGATGGAATGGAATGGCATCAACCCGAATGGAATGGAATGGAATGAAATGGAATGGAATTAACCCAAATGCAATGGAAAGGAATGGTATGAAATGGAATCAACCCGAATGGAATGGAATGGAATGGAATGGAATGGAATGGAATGGAATGGAATGGAATGGAATTAACCCCAATGCATTGGAATGGAATGCAATGGAATGGAATGGAATGGAATCAACACGAATTTAATGGAATGGAATAGAATGGAATGGAATGGAATCAACCCGAATGGAATGGAATGAAATGGAATGGAAATGAATGGAATGGAATGGCATGGAATCAACCCGGATGGAAAGGAATAGAATGGAATGGAATGGAATGGAATCAACCCGAATGGAATGCAATGGAATGGAATGCAATCAACTCGAATGGAATGGAATTCAATGGAATGGAATGGAGTCGAATCAACACGAATGGATTGGAATGAAATGGAATCAACTGAAATGGAATGGAATGGAATGGAATGGAATCGAATCAACCCGAATAAAATGGAATGGAATGGAATGGAATGGAATGGAATGGAATGGAATGGAATGGAATGGAATGGAATGGAATGCAATGGAATCAATCCGAAATAAGTGGAATGGAATAGAGTGGAATAGAATGGAATGGAATCAACCCGAATGAAATGGAATGGAATGGAATGGAATGGAATGGAATCAACCCGATTGGCATGGAATGGAATGGAAAAGAATGGAATCAAACCGAATGGAATGGAATGGAATGGAATGGAATCAACCCAAATGGAATGGAATGGAATGGAATGGAATGGAATGGAATCAGCCCGAATGGAATGGAATGGAACGGAATGGAATGGAATCAACACGAATGGAATGGAATGGAATGGAATCAGTGAGAATGGAATGGAATAAAATGGAATGGAATGGAATAAACGCGAATGGATTGGAAGGGAATTGAATGGAAAGGAATCAACCCGAATGGAATGGAATGAAATGGAATTGAAAGGAATGGAACGGAATGGAATCAACCGGAATGGAATGGAATGGAATGGAATGGAATGGAATCAACCTGAATGGAATGGAATGCAATGGAATGGAATGGAATGGAACGGAATCAACTCGAATGGAAAGGAATGGAATGGAATGGAATGGAGTGGAATGGAATCAACACGAATGGAATGGATTGGAATGGAATGGAATGGAATGGAGTGGAATGGAATGGAATCAACACGAACGGAATGGAATGGAATGGAATGGAAAGGAAACAACAGGAATGGAATGGAATGGAGTGGAATGGAATGGAATGGAATGGAATGGAATGGAATGAAATGGAATGGAAAAGAATGGAATCAAACCGAATGGAATGGAATGGAAATGAATGGAAACAATCCGAATGGAATCGATTGGAATGGAATGGAATGGAATGGAATGGAATAGAATCAACCCTAAGGGAATTGAATGAAATGCAATGGAATGGAATGGAACCAACCGGATTGGAATGGAATGGAATGGAATGCAATGGAATGGAATGGAATGGAAAGGAATCAAAGCGAATGGAATGGAATGGAATGGAATGGAATGGAATGGAATGGAATGGAATGGAATGGCATGAAGTGGAATGGAATGGAATCAACCCGAATGGAATGCAATGGAAAGGAATGGAATGGAATGGAACGGAACGGAATCAAACCGAATGGAATGGAATGGAATGGACTGGAATCGACCCGAAAGGAATGGAATGCAATGGAATGGATTGGAATGGTATCAACCCAAATGGAATGGAATGGAATGGAATCTATCCGAATGGGATGGAATTTAATGGAAAGGAATGGAATGGAATGGAATGGAATGGAATGGAATGGAAGGGAATTAACCCGCATGGATTGGAATGGAGAGGAATCAAGTCGAATGGAATGGAATGGAATGGAATGGAATGGAATGGAATGGAATGGAATGGAATTGAATGGAATAGAATCAACCCGAATGGAATTGAATGGAATGGAATGGAATGGAATGGAATGGAATGGTATGGAATGGAATCAACACGAATGGAATAGAATGGAGGAGAATGGAATGGAATGGAATGCAATGGAATCAAGCCGAATGGAATGGAATGGAACGGAATCAACCCGATAGCAATGGATGGCAATGGAATGGAATGGAATGGAAACCACCCGTATTGAATGTAATGGAATGGAATCAACTGGAATGGAATGGATTAGAATGGAATTGAATGGAATCAAGCCGAATGGAATGGAATGCAATGGAATGGAATGGAATGGAATCAACCCGAATGGAAGGGAATGGAAAGGAATGGAAGGGAATGGAATAGAATGCAAAGCAGTCAACCAGAATGGAATGGAATGCAATGGAATGGAATGGAATAAAATGCAAAGCAATCAACTAGAATGGAATGGAATGGAATGGAATGGAATGGAATGGAATGGAATCAACCCGAATGGAATGGAATGGATTGGAATCAACTCGAATGGAATGGAATGGAATGGAATGGAATGGAGTCAACCCGAATGGAATGGAATGGATTGGAATCAACTCGAATGGAATGGAATGGAATTGATTGGAATGGAAAGGAATGGAATGGAATGGAATGGAATGGAATGGAATGGAATGGAATGGAGTGGAATGGAGTGGAGAAAACCGAAGTGTATGTAATGGAATGGAATGGAATGGAAGGGAATGGAATAAACCCGAATGGAATGAAATGGAATGGAATGGCATGGAATGGAATGGAATGGGGTGGAATGGAATGGAATGCAATGGAATGGAATGGAATCAACCCGAATGGAAAGGAATGGAATGGAATGGAATGGAAAAGAATGGAATCAAACCAAATGGAATGGAACCGAATCAACCGAAATGCAATTTAATGGAATCAACCCGAATCGAATGCAATGGAATGGAAAGGAATCAACCCGAATGGAATGGAATGGAATGGAATGGAATCAACTCAAATGGAATGTAATGGAATGGAATGAAACGGAATGGAATCAACCCGTTTGGAATGGAATGGAATGGAACGGAATCAACCCGAAAGGAATGGAAGGCAATGGAATTGAATGGAATGGAATGCACCCGAATGGAATGCAATGGAATGGAATCAACCCGAATGGAATGGAATGCAATGGAATGGAATGGAATGGAATCAACCCGCATGGAAGGGAATGGAATGGAATGGAAGGGAATGGAATAGAATGCAAAGCAGTCAAACAGAATGGAATGGAATGCAAAGGAAAGGAATGGAATAGAATGCAAAGCAATCAACCAGACTGGAATGGAATGGAATGGAATCAACCCGAATGGAATGGAATGGATTGGAATCAACTCGAATGGACTGGAATGGAATGGAATGGAATGGAATGGAATCAACACAAATTGAATGGAATGGAGTCGAATGGAAATGAATGGAATGGAATGGAATGGAATGCAATGGTAGCAACCCGAATGGAATGGAATGGAATGGAATGGAATCAACCCGAATGGAATGGAATGGAATAGAATGGAATGGAATGGAATGGAATCAACCCGAATGGAATGGAATGGAATGGAATGGAATGAACTCGAACGGAATGGAATGGAATGGAATGCAATGGAATATAATCAACCCGATTGGAATGGAATGCAATGGAATGGAATGGAATGGAATCAACCTGAAATGAATGGAATGGAATGGAATGCAATCAACACAAATGGAATGGAATGGAATGGAGTCAAACCGAATGGAATGGAATGGATTGGAATCAACTCGAATGGAATGGAATGGAATTGATTGGAATGGAAAGGAATGGAATGCAATTGAATCAACTCATATGGAATGGAATGGAATGGAATGGAATGGCATGGAATGGAATGGAGTGGAATTTAGTGGAGAAATCCGAAGTTTATGTAATGGAATGGAATGGAATGGAATAAACCCGAATGAAATGAAATGGAATGGAATGGAATAGAATGGAATGGAATGGAATGGAATGGAATGGAATGGAATGGAATGGAATGGAAAGGAATGCATTGGAATCAACCCGAATGGAATGGAAAGGAATGGAATGGAATGGAATGGAAGGGAATGGAATCAAACCGAATGGAATTGAATGGAATGGAATGGAATGGAAAGGAATCAACACGATTAGAATGGATTGCAATGGAATGGAATGGAAAGAAATCAAACCGAATGGACGGGAATGGAATGGAATGGAATGGAATAGAATGCAAAGCAGTCAACCAGAATGGAATGGAATTGAAAGGAATAGAATGCAAAGCAATCAACCAGAATGGAATTTAATGTAATGGAATCAACCCGAATGGAATGGAATAGATTGGAGTCAACTCGAATGGAATGGAATGGAATGGAATGGAATGGAGTGGAATGGAATCAACACAAATGGAATGGAATGGAATCGAATGGAAATGAATGGAATGGAATGGAATGGAATGCAATGCAAGCAACCCGAATGGAATGGACCGGAATGCAATGGAATGGAATGCAATGTTATCAACCCGAATGGAACGGAACGGAGTGGAATGGAATAGAAAGGAATGGAATCTCTCTGAATGTAATGGAATGGAATGGAATCAGCTCGGAAGGAATGGAATGGCAATGGAATGGAATGGAATATAATCAAACCGATTGGAATGGAATGCAATGGAATGGTATGGAATGGAATCAACTCGAATGGAATGGAATGGAATGGAATGGAACGGAATGGAATCAACCCGAATGGAATAGAATGCAATGGAATGGAATCAATCCGAAAGGAATGGAAGGCAATGGAATTGAATGGAATGGAATCCACCCGAATGGAATGGAATGAAATGGAAATAACTCGAATGGAATGGATTGGAATGGAATGGAATGGAATCACCCCGAATGGAATGGAATGCAATGGAATGGAATGGAATGGAATCACCCCGAATGGAAGGGAATGGAAAGGAATGGAAGGGAATGGAATAGAATGCAAAGCAGTCAAACAGAATGGAATGAAATGCAATGGAAAGGAATGGAATAGAATGCAAAGCAATCAACCAGAATGGAATGGAATGGAATGGAATGGAGTCAACCCGAATGGAATGGAATGGATTGGAATCAACTCGAATGGAATGGAATGGAATGGAATGGTAAAGAATGCAATGGAATGGATTGGAATGGCATGGAATGGAATGGAGTGGAATGGAGTGGAGAAATCCGAAGTGTATGTAATGGAATGGAATGGAATGGAATGGAATAAACCCGAATGGAATGAAATGGAATGGAAGGGAGTGGAATGGAATGCAATGGAATTGAATGGAATGGAAAGGAATGCAATGGAATCAACCCGAATGGAAAGGAAAGGAATGGAATGGAATGGAATGGAATGGAATGGAATGGAACGGAATCAACACGAATAGAATGGATTGCAATGGAATGGAATGGAATGGAATGAACCCGAATGGAAGGGAATGGAATGGAATAGAATGCAAACCAGTCAACCAGAATGGAATGGAATGGAATGGAATTGAACGCAATAGAATGCAAAGCAATCAACCAGAATGAAATGGAATGTGATGGAATCAACCCGAATGGAATGGAATGGATTGGAATAAACTCGAATGGAATGGAATGGAATGGAATGGAATGGAACCAACACAAATGGAATGGAATCGAATCGAATGGAAATGAATGGAATGGAATGCAATGCAAGCAACACGAATGGAATGGACTGGAATGGAATGCAATGGAATCAACCTGAAAGGAACGGAATGGAGTGGAATGGAATGGAATCTATCAGAATGGAATGGAACAGAATGGAATCAACTCGAATGGAATCGAATGGAATGGAACGGAATATAATCAACCCGATTGGAATGGAATGCAATGGAATGGAATGGAATGGAATCAACCCGAACGGAATGCAATGGAATGGAAAGGAATGGAATGGAGTCAACCCTAATGGAATGGAATGGTTTGGAATCAACCCGAACGGAGTGGAATGGAATTGATTGGAATGGAATGCAATGGAATGCATTGGAATCAACTCGTATGGAATGGAATGGAATGGAATGGAAAGGAATGGAATGGAATGGAATGGAAAGGAATGGAATGGAATGGAATGGAAAGGAATGGAATGGAATGGAATGGAATGGAGAGGAATGGAATGGAGAAACCCGAATGGAATGGAATGGAATGGTATGTAATGGAATGGAATGGAATGGAATAAACCTAAATGGAATGAAATGGAAAGCAATGGATTGGAATGGAATGCAGTGGAATGGAATGGAAAGGAATGCAATGGAATAAACCCGAATGGAATGTAAAGGAATGGAATGCAATGAAATGGAATGGAATGGAATGGAATGGAATCAAACCGCATGGAATGGAATCGAGTGGAATCAACACGAATGGAATGGAATGGAATGGAACGGAATGGAGTGGAATCACCCCGAATGGAATGGAATGCAATGGCAAGGAATGGAATGGATTCAACCCGAATGGAAAGGAATGGAATGGAATTGAATGGAATCAAACCGAATGGAATGCAATCGAATGGCACGGAATGGAATGAAATGGAATGGAATCAACCGGAATGGAGTGGAGTGGAATGTAATGGAATGTAATGGAAGCAACACGAATCTAATAGTATAGAATGGAATGGAATGGAATGGAATGGAATAGAATGGAATCAACTCGATTGGAACAGAATGGAATGGAATGGAATGGAATGGAAAGGAATGGAATGGAATCAATCGGAATGCAATGGAATGGAATCGAATGGAATCAACCCGAATGGAATGGAATGGAACGGAATGGAATGGAATGCCATGGAATCAACCCGAATGGAATGGAATGGAATGGAATGGAAAGGAATCAACACGAATAGAATGGATTGCAATGGAATGGAATGGAAAGAAATCAAACCGAATGGACGGGAATGGAATGGAATGGAATGGAATAGAATGCAAAGCAGTCAACCAGAATGGAATGGAATTGAAAGGAATAGAATGCAAAGCAATCAACCAGAATGGAATTTAATGTAATGGAATCAACCCGAATGGAATGGAATAGATTGGAGTCAACTCGAATTGAATGGAATGGAATGGAATGGAATGGAATGGAGTGGAATGGAATCAACACAAATGGAATGGAATGGAATCGAATGGAAATGAATGGAATGGAATGGAATGGAATGCAATGCAAGCAACCCGAATGGAATGGACCGGAATGCAATGGAATGGAATGCAATGTTATCAACCCGAATGGAACGGAACGGAGTGGAATGGAATAGAAAGGAATGGAATCTCTCTGAATGTAATGGAATGGAATGGAATCAGCTCGGAAGGAATGGAATGGCAATGGAATGGAATGGAATATAATCAAACCGATTGGAATGGAATGCAATGGAATGGTATGGAATGGAATCAACTCGAATGGAATGGAATGGAATGGAATGGAACGGAATGGAATCAACCCGAATGGAATAGAATGCAATGGAATGGAATCAATCCGAAAGGAATGGAAGGCAATGGAATTGAATGGAATGGAATCCACCCGAATGGAATGGAATGGAATGGAAATAACTCGAATGGAATGGATTGGAATGGAATGGAATGGAATCACCCCGAATGGAATGGAATGCAATGGAATGGAATGGAATGGAATCACCCCGAATGGAAGGGAATGGAAAGGAATGGAAGGGAATGGAATAGAATGCAAAGCAGTCAAACAGAATGGAATGAAATGCAATGGAAAGGAATGGAATAGAATGCAAAGCAATCAACCAGAATGGAATGGAATGGAATGGAATGGAGTCAACC
Organism: Pan paniscus; assembly: GCF_029289425.2. NCBI lineage: Eukaryota > Metazoa > Chordata > Mammalia > Primates > Hominidae > Pan > Pan paniscus. The sequence continues at coordinate 16,979,431 of NC_073265.2, forward strand.
CGAATGGAATGGAATGGATTGGAATCAACTCGAATGGAATGGAATGGAATGGAATGGTAAAGAATGCAATGGAATGGATTGGAATGGCATGGAATGGAATGGAGTGGAATGGAGTGGAGAAATCCGAAGTGTATGTAATGGAATGGAATGGAATGGAATGGAATGGAATGGAATAAACACGAATGGAATGAAATGGAATGGAAGGGAGTGGAATGGAACGGAATGGAATGCAATGGAATGGAATGGAATGGAAAGGAATGCAATGGAATCAACCCGAATGGAAAGGAAAGGAATGGAATGGAATGGAATGGAATGGAATGGAATGGAATGGAACGGAATCAACACGAATAGAATGGATTGCAATGGAATGGAATGGAATGGAATGAACCCGAATGGAAGGGAATGGAATGGAATAGAATGCAAACCAGTCAACCAGAATGGAATGGAATGGAATGGAATTGAACGCAATAGAATGCAAAGCAATCAACCAGAATGAAATGGAATGTAATGGAATCAACCCGAATGGAATGGAATGGATTGGAATAAACTCGAATGGAATGGAATGGAATGGAATGGAATGGAACCAACACAAATGGAATGGAATCGAATCGAATGGAAATGAGTGGAATGGAATGCAATGCAAGCAACACGAATGGAATGGACTGGAATGGAATGGAATGGAATGGAATGGAATGCAATGGAATCAACCTGAAAGGAACGGAATGGAGTGGAATGGAATGGAATCTATCAGAATGGAATGGAACAGAATGGAATCAACTCGAATGGAATCGAATGGAATGGAACGGAATATAATCAACCCGATTGGAATGGAATGCAATGGAATGGAATGGAATGGAATCAACCCGAACGGAATGGAATGGAATGGAAAGGAATGGAATGGAGTCAACCCTAATGGAATGGAATGGTTTGGAATCAACCCGAATGGAGTGGAATGGAATTGATTGGAATGGAATGCAATGGAATGCATTGGAATCAACTCGTATGGAATGGAATGGAATGGAATGGAAAGGAATGGAATGGAATGGAATGGAAAGGAATGGAATGGAATGGAATGGAAAGGAATGGAATGGAATGGAATGGAGAGGAATGGAATGGAGAAACCCGAATGGAATGGAATGGAATGGTATGTAATGGAATGGAATGGAATGGAATAAACCTAAATGGAATGAAATGGAAAGCAATGGATTGGAATGGAATGCAGTGGAATGGAATGGAAAGGAATGCAATGGAATAAACCCGAATGGAATGTAAAGGAATGGAATGCAATGAAATGGAATGGAATGGAATGGAATGGAATCAAACCGCATGGAATGGAATCGAGTGGAATCAACACGAATGGAATGGAATGGAATGGAACGGAATGGAGTGGAATCACCCCGAATGGAATGGAATGCAATGGAAAGGAATGGAATGGATTCAACCCGAATGGAATGGAATGGAATGGAATTGAATGGAATCAAACCGAATGGAATGCAATCGAATGGCACGGAATGGAATGGAATGGAATGGAATCAACCGGAATGGAGTGGAGTGGAATGTAATGGAATGTAATGGAAGCAACACGAATCTAATAGTATAGAATGGAATGGAATGGAATGGAATGGAATAGAATGGAATCAACTCGATTGGAACAGAATGGAATGGAATGGAATGGAATGGAAAGGAATGGAATGGAATCAATCGGAATGCAATGGAATGGAATCGAATGGAATCAACCCGAATGGAATGGAATGGAACGGAATGGAATGGAATGCCATGGAATCAACCCGAATGGAATGGAATGGAATGGAATGGAATGGAATGGAATGGAATGGAATGGAATCAATCAGAATGGAATGGAATGGAATGGAATGGAATGGAATGGAATGGAAATGAATGGAAAGGAATGGAATGGAATGGAATCAACCGGAATTGAATGGAATGGAATGCAGTCAACTGGAATGGAATGGAATGGAATGGAATGGAATGGAATGGAATCAACCCGAATGGAATGGAATGGAATGGAACAGAATGGAACCAACCCGAATGGAAAGGAATGGAATGGAATGGAATGGAATGGCATTGAATGGAATGTAATCAACACGAGTCTAATGGAATGGAATGGAATGGAATCAACACGAATGGAATGAAACGGAATGGAATGGAATGGAATGGAATGGAATGGAATGGAATCAACCGGAATGGAATGGAATGGAATGGAATGGAATCAACACGAATGGAATGGAATGGGATGGAACGGAATGGAATGGAATCAACACGAATGGAATGGAATGGAATGGAATGCAATGGAATGGAATGGAATGGAATCATCACGAATGGAATGCAATGGAATGGAATGGAATGGAATGGAATGAAATAGAATGCAAAGCAGTCAACCAGAATGGAATGGAATGCAATGGAATGGACTGGAATAGAATACAAAGCAATCAACCAGAATGGAAAGGAATGGAATGGAATGGAATGGAATCAACCCGAGTGGAATGGAATGGATTGGAATCAACTCGAATGGAATGGAATGGAATGGAATGGAATCTAATGGAATGGAATGGAATCAACACAAATAGAATGAAATTGAAACGAATGGAAATGAATGGAATGGAATGGAATGGAATGCACGGGAAGCAACCCGAATGGAATGGAATGGAATGGAATGGAATGGAATGGAATCAACCCGAATGGAATGGAATGGAATGGAATGGAATGGAATGGAATGGAAAGGAATCAACCAGAATGGAATGGAATGGAATGGAATCAACTTGAATGGAATGGAAAGAAATGGAATGGAATTGAATGGAATATAATCAACCCGATTGGAATGGAATGCAATGGAAAGGAATGGAATGGAATCACCCCGAATGGAATGGGATGGAATGGAATGGAATGGAATGGAACGGAATGGAATACAATCAACCCAAATGGAATTGAATGGAACGGAATGGAATGGAGTCAACCCGAATGGAATGGAATGGATTGGAATCAACTCGAATGGAATCGAATGGAATTGATTGGAATGGAATGGAACGGAATGCAATGGAATCAACTCGTATGGAACGGAATGGAATGGAATGGAAAGGAATGGAATGGAATGGAATGGAATGGAATGGAATGGAACGGAATGTAATGGAATTGAATGGAAAGGAATGCAATGGAATCATCCCGAATGGAATGGAAAGGAATGGAGTGGAATGGAATTGAATGGAATGGAATGGTGTGGAATGGAATGGAGAAAATTGAAGGGTATGTAATGGAGTGGAATGGAATGGAATGGAATGGAATGGAATAAACCCGAATGGAATGGAATGGAATGGAATGGAATGGAATGGAATGGAATGGAATGGAGTGGAATGGAAAGGAATGCAATGGAATCAACCCGAATGGAATGGAAAGGAATGGAATGGAATGGAATGGAATGGAATGGAAAGGAATGGTGTGGAATGGAATGGAATGGAATGGAATCAAACCGAATGGAATTGAATGGAATGGAATGGAATGGAATGGAATGGAATGGAATGGAATCAACCCGAATGGAAGGGAATGGATTGGAATGGAATGGAATAGAATGCAAAGCAGTCAACCAGAATGGAATGGAATGGAATGGAATTGAACGGAATACAATGCCAAGCAATCAACCAGAATGGAATGGAATGGAATGGAATCAAACCGAATGGAATGGAACGGATTGGAATCAACTCGAATGGAATGGAATGGAATGGAATTGAATAGAAGGGAATCAACACAAATGGAATGGAATGGAATCGAATGGAAATGAATGGAATGGAATGGAATGGAATGCAATGCAAGCAACCCGAATCGCATGGACTGGAATGCAATGGAATGGAGTGCAAAGGAATCAACACGAATGGAACGGAATGGAGTGGAATGGAATGGAATTGAACGGAATACAATGCCAAGCAATCAACCAGAATGGAATGGAATGGAATGGAATCAAACCGAATGGAATGGAACGGATTGGAATCAACTCGAATGGAATGGAATGGAATGGAATTGAATAGAAGGGAATCAACACAAATGGAATGGAATGGAATCGAATGGAAATGAATGGAATGGAATGGAATGGAATGCAATGCAAGCAACCCGAATCGCATGGACTGGAATGCAATGGAATGGAGTGCAAAGGAATCAACACGAATGGAACGGAATGGAGTGGAATGGAATGGAAAGGAATGGAATCTATCTGAATGGAATGGAATGGAAAGGATTCAACTCGAATGGAATGGAATGCAATGGAATGGAATGGAATATAACCAACCCGATTGGAATGGAATGCAATGGAATGGAATGGAATGGAATCAACCCGAATGGAATGGAATGGAATGGATTGGAATGGAATGGAATGGAATGGAATGGAATCAACACGAATGGAATGGAATGGAATGGAATGGAATGGAATGGAATGGAATGGAATCAACACGAATGGAATGCAATAGAATGGTATGGAATGGAATGAAATGGAATGGAATCAACCCGAAAGGACTGTGAATTCAATGGAATGGAAAGGAATCAAATCAACACGAATGGATTGGAATGGAACGGAGTCAACTCAAATGGAATGGAATGGAATCGAATCAAACCGAATAGAATGGAATGGAATTGAAAGAATTGGTATGGAATGCAATGGAATCAATCCGAAATAAATGGAATGGAATAGAATGGAATGGAATGGAATCAAGCCGAATGGAATGGAACGGTGTGCAATCATCTCGAATGGAATGGAATGGAATGGAATGGAATGGAACGGAATGGAATCAACCCGAAAAGAATGGAATGGAATGGAATGGAAGGAAATATATCCGAATGGAATGGAATGGAAAGGAATGGAAACAACACGAATGCAATGGAATGGAGTGGAATGGAATGGAATGCCATGGAATGGAATGGAATAAACCCGAATGCAATGGAATGGAATGGAATGGAATGGAAAAGAATGGAATCAAACCGAATGTAATTGAATGGAATGGAATGGAATCAACCGAAATGGAAAGGAATGGAATGGAATGGAATCAACCTGAATGGAATGGAATGGAATGGAATGGAATGGAATGGAATGGAATGGAATCAACACGAATGGAATGGAATGGAATGGAATGGAATCAACACGAATGGAATGGAATGGAATGGAATGGAATCATTGCGAATGGAATGGAATGGAATGGAATGCCATGAATATGAATGGAATGGAATCAACACGAATGGAATGCAATGGAAGGGAATGGAATGGAATGGAACGGAATGGAATCAACCCGAAAGAAATGGAATGGAATGGAATGGAATGGAATGGAATATTTTTGAATGGAATTGAATGGAAAGGAAAGGAATAGAATGGAATGAAATGGAATGGAATTTAATGGAATCAAACCGCATGGAATGGAATCGAGTGGAATCAACTCGAATGGAATGGAATGGAATGGAATGGAATGGAATGGAATCACCCCGAATGGAATTGAATGCACTGGAAAGGAATGGAATGGAATCACCCCTAATGGAATGGAAATCACTGGAAAGGAATGGAATGGTCTCAACCCGAATGGAATTGAATGGAATGGAATGGAATGGAATGGAATGGAGTGGAATCAACCCGAATGGAATGCAATGGAATGGCACGGAATGGAATGCAATGGAATGTAATCAACCGGAATGGAGTGGAGTGGAAAGGAATGGAATGGAATGGAATGGAATCAACACGATTCTAATGGAATGGAATGGAATGGAATGGAATGGGCTGGAATCAACCCCATTGGAATGGAATGGAATGGAATGGAATGCAATGGAATGGAATTAACCGGTATGGAATGGAATGGAATGGAATCAACTGGAATGGAATGGAATGGAAGGGAATGGAATGGAATGCAATGGAATGGAATCAACCTGAATGGAATGGAATGGGATGAAATGGAATGGAACATACCCGAATGGAAAGGAATGGAATGGAATGGAATTGAATGGAATGGAATCAACACGAGTCTAATGGAATGGAAAGGAATGGAAGGGAAAGGAATGGAATGGAATCAACCCGAATGAAATGGAATGGAATGGAATGGAATGGAATGGAATCAACCGGAATGGAATGGAATGGAATGGAATGGAATGGAATCAACCGGAATGGAATGGAATGGAATGGAATGGAATGGAATGGAATGGAATGCAATTAATTGGAATGGATTGGAATCAACCCGAATGGAATGGAATGGAATCAACACGAACGGAATGGAATCAACACGAATGGAGTGTAATGGAATGGAATGGAATGGAATCAACCCGAATGGAGTGGAATCAACCCGAATGGAATGGAATGGAATGGAATGGAATCAACCGGAATGGAATGGAATGGAATGGGATGGAATGGAATAGAACGGACTGGAATCAACCCGAATGGAATGGAATGGAAGGGAGTGGAATGGAATGGAATGGAATGGAATGGAATGGAATGGAATCAACCGGAATGGAATGGAATGTAATTGAATGGAATTGAATGGAATGGAATGAAATGGAACGAAATGGAATCAACCCGAATGGAAAGGAATGGAATGGAACGGACAGGAATGGAATCAACCCGAATGGAATGGAATGAAATGGCATTTAATGGAATGGAATGGAATGGAATCAACACGAATGGAATGGAATGCAATGGCAAGGAATGGAATGGAATGGAATGGAATGGAGTCAATACTAACGGAATGGAATGGAATGCAATGGAATGGAATGGAAGGGAATAGAATGGAATGGATTGGAATGGAATGGAATGGAATGGAATGGAATATAATGGAATGGAATCACTCCAAATGGAATGGAATGGAATGGAATGTTATGGAATGGAATGGAATGGAATGGAAACAACCCGATTGGAATGGAATGGAATAGCATGGAATCAATGGATAAGAATGGAATCAATCTGAATGTAATGGAATGGAATGGAATGGAATGGAGTGGAATCAACCCGAATGAAATGGAATGGAATGGAATTGAATGTAATGGAATGGAATGTAATCAACCCGAAAGGAATGGAATGGAAGGGAATGGAATGGAATAGAATGGAAGGGAATGGAATCAACGCTAATGGAATGGAATGGAATGGAATGAAATGCAATGAAATGGAACGGAATGGAATCAACCCCAATGGAATGGAAAGGAATGGAATGGAATGGAATGGAATGGAATCAACCCGAACGGAGTGGAGTGGAAAGGAATGGAATGGAATGGATTGGAATGGAATCAACCCGAATGGAATGGAATGGAATGGAATGGAATGGAATCAACCCGAATGGAATGGAATGGAATGGAATGGAATGGAATGGCATGGAAAAGAATGGAATCAAACCGAAAGAGATGGAATGGAATGGAATGGAAACAAACCCAATGGAATCGATTGGAATGGAATGGAACGGAATGGAATGGAATAGAATCAACCCGAATGGAATTGAATGGAATGCAATGGAATGGAATGGAATCAACCAGAATGGAATGGAATGGAATGGAATGGAATGGAATGGAATCAATGCGAATGGAATGGAATGGAATGGAATGGCATGGAGTGTAATGGAATGGAATCAACCAGAATGGAATGCAATGGAAGGGAATGGAATGGAATGGAACGGAACGGAATCAACCGGAATGGAATGGAATGGAGTGGAATGGAATCAACCCGAAAGGAATGGAATGCAATGGAATGGATTGGAATGGTATCAACCCGAATGGAATGGAATGGAATGGAATGGAATGGAATGGAATGGAATGGAATCAACCCTAATGGAATGGAATGGAATGGTATGGAATGAAATGCAATGAAATGGAACGGAATGGAATCAACCCCAATGGAATGGAAAGGAATGGCATGGAATGGAATGGAATGGAATGCAATCAACCCGAATGGAGTGGAGTGGAATGCAGTGGAATGGAATGGATTGGAATGGAACGTAGTCAAATGAATCTAATGGAATGGAATGTAATGGAATGGACTGGAATCAACCCGATTGGAACTGAAAGGAATGGAACGGAATGGAATCAACCAGAATGAAATGGAGTGGAATGGAGTCAAACCGAATGGAATGGAATGCAATGGAACGGAACGGAATGGAATGGAATGGAATGGAAAGTAATGGAATGGAATGGAATCAACCCGAATGGAAAGGAATGGAATGGAATGGAATGGAGTGGAATCAACCCGAATGGAATGGAATGTAATGGAATGGAATGGAATCAACCGGAATGGAATGGAATGGAATGCAATGGAATGGAGTGGAATGGAATCAACCCGAATGGAATGGAATGGAATGGAATGGAATGCAATCAACCCAAATGGAATAGAATGGAATGGAATGGAATGGAATGGAATGGAATGGAATGGAATGGAGTCAACCCGAATGGAATGGAATGGATTGGAATAAACCAGAATGGAATGGAATGGTATTGATTGGAATGAAATGGAATGGAATGGAATGGAAAGGAATCAACCCGAATGGAATGGAAGGCAATGGAATGGAATGGAATGGAATCAACCCGAATGGAACGGAATGGAATGGAATGGAATGGAATGGAATAGAATGCAAAGCAGTCAACCAGAATGGAATGGAATTGAATGGAATAGAATGCAAAGCAATCAACCAGTATGGAATGTAATGGAATGGAATGGATTGGAATGGAATCAACCTGAATGGAATGGAATGGAATGGTATGGAATGGAATGGAATGGAATCAACCCGACTGGAATGCAATGGAATGGAATGGAATGGAATGGATTGGAATGAAATCAACCAGAATAGAATGGAATGGAATGGAATGGAATGGGATGGAATGGAATGGAATGGATTGGAATGAAATCAACCAGAATAGAATGGAATGGAATGGAATGGAATGGAATGGAATGGAAAGGAATGGATTTGAATGGAATCAAAACGAATAGAATGGAATGGAATGGAATGGAATGGAAAGGAATGGAATCAACCCGAATGGAATGGAATCAACCCGAATGCAATGGAATGGAATGGAATGGAATCAACCGGAATGGAATGGAATGGAATGGAATGGAAGTGAACGGACTGGAATCAACCCGAATGGAATGGAATGGAAGGGAGTGGAATGGAATGGAATGGAATGGAATGCAATCAACCCAAATGGAATGGAATGTAATTGAATGGAATGGAATGGAATGGAATGAAATGGAACGAAATGGAATCAACTCGAAAGGAATGGAAAGGAATGGAACGGAAAGGAATGGAATCAACCCGAATGGAATGGAATGGAATGGCATTTAATGGAATGGAATGGAATGGAATCAACACGAATGGAATGGAATGCAATGGCATGGAAGGGAATGGAATGGAATGCAATGAAATGGAACGGAATGGAATCAACCCGAATGGAATGGAACGGAATGGAATGGAATGGAATGGAATGGAATGGAAGGGAATGGAAGCAACCCGAATGGAGTGGAGTGGAAAGGAATGGAATGGAATGGATTGGAATGGAAAGGAATCAAAATGAATCTAAAGGAATGGAATGGAATGGAATGGACTGGAGTGGAATAGAATCAACCCGAATGGAATGGAATGGGATGGAATGGAATGGAATGGAATGGAATCACCCCGAAAGGAATGGAATGGAATGTACTGGAGTGGAATAGAATCAACACGAATGGAATGGAATGGAATGGAATGGGATTGAATGGAATGGAATGGAATCACCCCGAATGGAATGGAATGGAATGGAATGTTTTGGAATGGAATTGAATGGAATCAACGCGAATAGAATGATCTGGAATGGAATGGAATGGAATGGAATGGAATGGAATGGAATCAATCCGAATGGAATGAAATGGAATGGAATGGAATGGAATGGTATGGAATCAACCCGAATGGAATGGAAAGGATAAGAATGGAATGCAAAGGAACGGAATGGAATCAACGCGAATGGAATGGAATTGAATGGAATGCAATGCAATGGAATGGAATCAACCCGAATGCATTGGAATGGAATGGAATGGAATGGAATGGAATGGAATGGAATCGACCCAAATAGAATGGAATGGAATGGAATGGAATCAAATGGAATGGAATCAACCCAAATGGAATGGAATGGAATGGAATGGAATGGTATGGAATGGAATGGAATGGAATCAACCTGAATGGAATGGACTCAACCTGAATGGAATGGATTGGAAAAGAATGGAATGGAATGGAATCAACCGAAATGGAATGGTATGGAATAGAATGGAAAGGAATGGAATGGAATGGAATCAACCCAAATGGAATGGAATGGAATGGAACGGAATGGAATGGAATGGAATGGAATGGAATCAACCCGAATGGAATGGAATGGAATGGAATGGCATGGAATGGAATGAAATGGAATGGAATCAACCCGAATGGAATGGAATGGAATGGCATCAAACCGAATGGAATGGAATGGAATGAAATGGAATGGAATTAACCCAAATGCAGTGGAAAGGAATGGTATGGAAAGGAATCAACCAGAATGGAATGGAATGCAATGGTATGGAATGGAATGGAATGGAATGCAATGGAGTCAATACTAACGGAAAGGAATGGAATGCAATGGAATGGAATGGAAGGGAATAGAATGGAATGGATTGGAATGGAATGGAATGGAATGGAATGGAATGGAATGGAATGGAATATAATGGAATCGAATCACCCCGAATGGAATGGAATGGAATGGAATGCTATGGAATGGAATGTAATGGAATGGAATCAACCCGATTGGAATGGAATGGAATGGAATGGAATGCAATGGAATAGAATGGAATCAACCTGAAGGTAATGTAATGGAATGGAATGGAATGGAATGGAATGGAATGGAATGGAATGGAGAGGAATCAACCCGAATGAAATGGAATGGAATGGAATTGAATGGGATGGAATGGAATGGAATCAACGAGAAAGGAAGGGAATGGAAGGGAATGGATTGAAATAGAATGGAATGGAATGGAATCAACCCTAATGGAAGGCAACGGAATGGAATGGAATGAAATGCAATGAAATGGAAAGGAATGGAATCAACCCGAATGGAATGGAAAGGAATGGAATGGAATGGAATGGAATGGAAGGGAATGGAATCAACCCGAATGGAGTGGAGTGGAAAGAATGGAATGGAATGGATTGGAATGGAACGGAATCAAAATGAATCTAATGGAATGGAATGGAATGGAATGGACTGGAATCAACCCGATTGGAATGGAATGGAATGGAACGGAATGGAATCAACCAGAATGGAATGGAGTGGAATGGAATCAACAAGAATGGAATGGAATTGAATGGAATGGAATCAACCAGAATGGAATGGAATGGAATGGAATGGAATTGCATGGAATCAACCAGAATGAAATAGAATAGAATGGAATAAAATGGAATGGAATGGAAAAGAATGGAATGGTTTCAACACGAATCTAATGGAATGGAATGGAATGGGATGGAATGGAATCGAATGGAATCAACCGGAATGGAATGGAATGGAATCACCCCGAATGGAATGGAATGGAATGGAATGCTATGGAATGGAATGGAATGGAATGGAATCAACCCGATTGGAATGGAATGGAATGGAATGGAATGGAATGGAATGGAATGGAATGGAATGGAATCAACCTGAATGTAATGTAATGGAATGGAATTTAATGGAATGGAGAGGAATCAACCCGAATGAAATGGAATGGAATGGAACTGAATGGAATGGAAAGGAATGGAATCAACACGAAAGGAATGGAATGGAAGGGAATGGAATGGAATTGAATGGAATGGAATGGAATCAACCCTAATGGAAGGCGATGGAATGGAATGGAATGAAATGCAATGAAATGGAACGGAATGGAATCAACCCGAATGGAATGGAAAGGAATGGAATGGAATGGAATGGAATGGAATGGAAGGGAATGGAGTCAACCCGAATGGAGTGGAGTGGAAAGGAATGGAATGGAATGGATTGGAATGGAACGGAATCAAAATGAATCTAATGGAATGGAACGGAATGGAATGGACTGAAATCAACCTGAGTGGAACGGAATGGAATGGAGTGGAATGGAATCAACCCGAATGGAATGGAATGGAATGGAATCAACCCGAATGGAATGGAATGGAACGGAATAGAATGGAATAAACCGGAATGGAATTGAATGGAATGGAATGGAATGGAATAAACCCGAAAGGAATGGAATGCAATGGAATGGAATGGAATGGAATGGAATGGAATGGAATGGAATGGAATGGAGTCAAGCCGAATGAAATGGAATGGATTGGAATCAACTCGAATGGAATGGAATGCAATGGAATTGATTGGAATGGAAAGTCACGGAATGGAATGGAATGGAATGGAATGGAATGGAATGGAGTGGAATGGAGTGGAGAAAACCGAAGTGTATGGAATGGAATGGAATGGAATGGAATGGAATGGAATAAACCCGAATGGAATGAAATGGAATGGAATGGCATGGAATGGAATGGAATGGAATGGAATGGAATGGAATGGAATGCAATGGAATCAAGCCGAATGGAATGGAATGGAATGGAATGGAATGGAAAGGAATCAACCCGAATAGAATGGATTGCAATGGAATGGAATGGAATGGAATCAACCCAAATGGAAGGGAACGGAATGGAATGGAATGGAATAGAATTCAAAGCAGTCAACCAGAATGGAATGGAATGGAATTGAATTGAACGGAATAGAATGCAAAGCAATCAACCAGAATGGAATGGAATGGAATGGAATCAACCCGAATGGAATGGAATAGATTGGAATCAACTCGAATGGAATGGAATGGAATGGAATGGAATGGAATCAACACAAATGGAATGGAATGGAATCGAATGGAAATGAATGGAATGGAATGGAATGGGATGCAATGCAAGCAACCCGAATGGAATGGACTGGAATGCAATGGAATGGAATGCAATGGAATCAACCCCAATGGAACGGAATGCAGTGGAACTGAATGGAAAGGAATGGAATCTATCCGAATGGAATGGAATGGAATGGAATCAACTCGAATGGAATGGAATGGAATGGAATGGAATGGAATATAATAAACCCGTTTGGAATGGAATGGAATGCAATGGAATGGAATGGAATGGAATCAACCCGAAAGGAATGGAATGGAATGGATTGGAATGGAATATAATCAACCCGATTTTAATGGAATGCAATGGAATGGAATGGAATGGATTCAAACCGAATGGAATGGAATGGAATGGAATGGAATGCAATCAAACCAAATGGAATATAATGGAATGGAATGGAATGGAATGGAATGGAATGGAATGGAATGGAATGGAATGGAATGGAATGGAGTCAACCCGAATGGAATGGAATGGATTGGAATCAACCCGAATGGAATGGAATGGTATTGATTGGAATGGAATGGAATGGAATGGAATGGAAAGGAATCAACCAGAATGGAATGGATGGCAATGGAATGGAATGGAATGGAATCAACCCGAATGGAATGGAATGGAATGGAATGGAAAGGAATGGAATGGAATGCAAAGCAGTCAACCAGAATGGAATGGAATTGAATGGAATAGATTGCAAAGCAATCAACCAGAATGGAAAGTAATGGAATGGAAAGGATTGGAATGGAATCAACCTGAATGGAATGGAATGGAATGGTATGGAATGGAATGGAATGGAATCAACCTGAATGGAATGGATTCAACCTGAATGGAATGGAATGGAAAAGAATGGATTGGAATGGAATCAACCGGAATGGAATGGTATGGAATAGAATGGAAAGGAATGGAATGGAATGGAATCAACCCAAATGGAATGGAATGTAATTGAATGGAATGGAATGGAATGGAATGAAATGGAACGAAATGGAATAAACTCGAATGAAATGGAAAGGAATGGAACGGAAAGGAATGGAATCAACCCGAATGGAATGGAATGGAATGGCATTTAATGGGATGGAATGGAATGGAATCAACACGAATGGAATGGAATGCAATGGCATGGAATGGAATGGAATGGAATGAAATGAAATGGAACGGAATGGAATCAACCCGAATGGAATGGAACGGAATGGAATGGAATGGAATGGAATGGAATGGAATGGAAGGGAATGGAATCAACCCGAATGGAGTGGAGTGGAAAGGAATGGAATGGAACGGATTGGAATGGAACGGAATCAAAATGAATCTAATGGAATGGAATGGAATGGAATGGACTGGAATCAACCCGATTGGAACGGAATGGAATGGAACGGAATGGAATCAACCAGAATGGAATGGAGTGGAATGGAATCAACCCGAATGGAATGGAATGGAATGGAATGGAATGGAATGGCATGGAATCAACCAGAATGAAATAGAATGGAATGTAATAAAATGGAATGGAATGGAAAGGAATGGAATGGTTTCAACACGAATCTAATGGAATGGAATGGAATGGGATTGAATGGAATCGAATGGAATCCACCGGAATGGAATGGAATGGAATCACCCCGAATGGAATGGAATGGAATGGAATGCTATGGAATGGACGGAATGGAATGAAATCAACCCGATTGGATTGGAATGGAATGGAATGGAATGGAATGGAATAGAATGGAAACAACCTGAATGTAATGTAATGTAATGCAATGTAATGGATTGGAATGGAAGGGAGAGGAATCAACCCGAATGAAATGGAATGGAATGGAATTGAATGGAATGGAATGGAATGGAATCAACCAGAAAGGAATGGAATGCAAGGGAATGGAATGGAACAGAATGGAATGGAATGGAATCAACCCTAATGGAAGGCAATGGAATGGAATGGAATGAAATGCAATGAAATGGAACGGAATGGAATCAACCCGAATGGAATGGAAAGGAATGGAATGGAATGGAATGGAATGGAATGGAATGGAATGGAATCAACCCGAATGAAGTGGAGTGGAAAGGAATGGAATGGAATGGATTGGAATGGAACGGAATCAAAATGAATCTAATGGAATGGAATGGAATGGAATGGACTGGAATCAACCCGATTGGAACGGAATGGAATGGAACGGACTGGAATCAACCAGAATGGAATGGAGTGGAATGGAATCAACCCGAATGGAATGGAATGGAATGGAATGGAATCAACCCGAATGGAATGGAATGGAATGGAAAGGAACGGAGTGGAATGGAATGGCATGGAATCAACCAGAATGAAATAGAATGGAATGGAATAAAATGGAATGGAATGGAAAGGAATGGAATGGTTTCAACACGAATCTAATGGAATGGAATGGAATGGGATTGAATGGAATCGAATGGAATCCATCGGAATGGAATGGAATGGAATCACCCCGAATGGAATGGAATGGAATGCTATGAAATGGACGGAATGGAATGAAATCAACCCGATTGGAATGGAATGGAATGGAATGGAATGGAATAGAATGGAATCAACCTGAATGTAATGTAATGTAATGCAATGTAATGGAATGGAATGGAAGGGAGAGGAATCAACCCGAATGAAATGGAATGGAATGGAATTGAATGGAATGGAATGGAATGGAATCAACCCTAATGGAAGGCAATGGAATGGAATGGAATGAAATGCAATGTAATGGAATGGAATGGAATCAACCCGAATGGAATGGAAAGGAATGGAATGGAATGGAATGGAATGGAATGGAATGGAACAGAATGCAAAGCAGTCAACCAGAATGGAATGGAATTGAGTGGAATAGAATGCAAAGCAATCAACCAGAATGGAATGTAATGGAATGGAGTGGATTGGAATGGAATCAACCTGAATGGAATGGAATGGAATGGTATGGAATGGAATGGAATTGAATCAACCTGAATGGAATGGACTCAACCTGAATGGAATGGAATGGAAAAGAATGGAATGGAATGGAATCAACCGGAATGGAATGGTATGGAATAGAATGGAAAGGAATGGAATGGAATGGGATCAACCCGAATGGAATGGAATGGAATGGAATGGAATAGAATGGAATGGAATCAACCTGAACGGAATGGAATGGAATGGAATGGCATGGAGTGGAATGAGATGGAATGGAATCAACCCGAATGGAATGCAGTGGAATGGCATCAACCCGAATGGAATGGAATAGAAAGAAATGGAACGGAATTAACCCAAATGCAATGGAACGGAATGGTATGGAATGGAATCAACCCGACTGGATTGGAATGGAATGGAATGGAATCAACCCAAATGGTTTGGAATGGAATGCAATGGAATGGAACGGAATGGAATGGAATGGAATGGAATCAACACGAATTTAACGAAATGGAGTGGAATGGAATGGAATGGAATCAAGCCGAATGGAGTGGAGTGGAAAGGAATGGAATGGAATGGATTGGAATGGAACGGAACCAAAATGAATCTAATGGAATGGAATGGAATGGACTGGAATCAACCTGATTGGAACGGAATGGAATGCAACGGAATGGAATCAACCAGAATGGAATGGAGTGGAATGGAATCAACCCGAATGGAATGGAATGGAATCAACCCGAATAGAATGGAATGGAATGGAAAAGAATGGAATCAAACCGAATGGAATGGAATGGAATGGAATGGAATCAACCCAAATGGAATGGAATGGAATGGAATGGAATGTTATCAGCACGAATGGAATGGAATGGAATTGAATCAATGAGAATGGAATGGAATAAATTGGAATGGAATGGAATAAACGCGAATGGAATGGAAGGGAATAGAATGGAAAGGAATCAACCCGAATGGAATGGCATGAAATGGAATGGAAAGGAATGGAATGGAATGGAATCAACCGGAATGGAATGGAATGGAATGGAATGGAATCAACACGAATGGAATGGAATGCAATGGAATGGAATGGAATGGAACGGAATCAACTCGAATGGAAAGAATGGAATGGAATAGAATGGAGTGGAATGGAATCAACCCGAATGGAATGGATTGTTATGGAATGGAATGGAATGGAGTGGAATGGAATGGAATCAACACGAAAGGAATGGAATGGAATGCAATGGAATGGAAACAACACGAATGGAAAGGAATGGAGTGGAATGGAATGGAATGGAATGGAATGGAATGGAATGGAATCAACCACAATGGAATGGAATGGAATGGAATGGAATGGAATGAAATGGAATGGAAAAGAATGGAATCAAACCGAATGGAATGGAATGGAAAGGAATGGAAAAATCCCGAATGGAATCGATTGTAATGGAATGGAATGGAACGGAAAGAATAGAATCAACCCGAAGGGAATTCAATGGAATGCAATGGAATGGAATGGAATCAACCGGATTGGAATGGAATGGAATGGAATGGAAAGGAATCAATGCGAATGGAATGGAATGGAATGGAATGGAATGGAATGGAATGGAACAGAATGGAATGGAATGGCATGAAGTGGAATGGAATGGAATCAACCCGAATGGAATGCAATGGAAGGGAATGGAATGGAATGGAACGGAACGGAATCAAACCGAATGGAATGGAATTGAAAGGAATGGAATGGAATCAACACGAATGGAATGGAATGAAATGGAACGGAAAGGAATGGAATGGAATGGAATCAACCGGAATGGAATGGAATGGAATGGAATGGAATCAACACGAATGGAATGGAATGCAATGGAATGGAATGGAATGGAACGGAATCAACTCGAATGGAAAGGAATGGAATGGAATAGAATGGAGTGGAATGGAATCAACCCGAATGGAATGGATTGGAATGGAATGGAACGGAATGGAGTGGAATGGAATGGAATCAACACGAACGGAATGGAATGGAATGGAATGGAATGCAAACAACACGAATGGAATGGAATGGAGTGGAATGGAATGGAATGGAATGGAATGGAATCAACCAGAATGGAATGGAATGGAATGGAATGAAATGGAATGGAATAGAATCAACCCGAAGGGAATTGAATGGAATGCAATGGAATGGAATGGAATCAACCGGCTTGGAATGGAATGGAATGTAATGGAATGGAATGGAATGGAATCAACCTGAATGTAATGGAATGGAATGGAATGGAATGGAATGGAATGGAATGGAATGGAGAGTAAGCAACCCGAATGAAATGGAATGGAATGGAATTGAATGGAATGGAATGGAATGGAATCAACCCGAAAGGAATGGAATGGAAGGGAATGGAATGGAATTGAATGGAATGGAATGGAATCAACCCTAATGGAAGGCAATGGAATGGAATGGAATGAAATGCAATGAAATGGAACGGAATGGAATCAACCCGAATGGAATGGAAAGGAATGGAATGGAATGGAATGGAATGGAATGGAATGGAAGGGAATCAACCTGAATGGAGTGGAGTGGAAAGGAATAGAATGGAATGGATTGGAATGGAACGGAATCAAAATGAATCTAATGGACTGGAATGGAATGGAATGGACTGGAATCAACCCGATTGGAACGGAATGGAATGGAACGGAATGGAATCAACCAGAATGGAATGGAGTGGAAGGGAATCAACCCGAATGGAATGGAATGGAATGGAATCAACACGAATGGAATGGAATGGAGCGGAATAGAGTGGAATAAACCGGAATGGAATGGAATGGCATGGACTGGAATGGAATAAACCCGAATGGAATGGAATGGAATGGAATGGAATGGAATGGAATGGAATCAACCCGAATGGAATGGAATGGCATGGAATGGAATGGAATGGAATGGAATGGAATGGAATGGAATGGAGTCAATCCGAATGGAATGGAATGGAATGGAATGGAAAGGAATTGAATGGAATAGAATGTAATGGATTGGAATGGAATGGAATGGATTGAAATGGAATATAATGGAATGGAATCAACCCGAATGGAATGGAATGGTATGGAATGCAATGGAATGGAATGGAATGGAATCAACCCGTTTGGAATGGAATGGAATGGAATGGAATGGAATCAACCCGAATGGAAGGGAATGTAATGGAATGGAATGGAATGGAATCAACCCGAATGAAATGAAATGGAATGGAATGGAATAGAATGGAATCAACCTGAATGAAATGGAATGGAATGGAATGGAATGGAATGGAATGGAATGGAATGGAATCAACCCGAAAGGAATGGAATGGCAGGGAATGGAATGGAATAGAATGGAATGGAATGGAATCAACCAAAATGGAATGGAATGAAATGGAATGCAAAGGAAAGGAATAGAATGGCATGGAATCAACCCGAATCGAATGGAATAGATAGGAATGGAATGGAATGGAATCAACCCGAATGGAATGCAATGGAATGGAATGGAATGGAATGGAATCAACCCGAATGTAATGGAATTCAAAGGAATGGAATGGATTCGAATCAACACGAAAGGATTGGAATGGAATGGAATCAACTCAAATGGAATGGAGTGGAATGGAATGGAATCCAATCAACCCGAATAGAATGGAATGGAATGGAATGGAATGGAATGGTATGGAATGCAATGGAATCAATCCGAAATAAATGGAATGGAATAGAGTGGAATGGAATGGAATCAACCCGAATGGAATGGAATGGAATGGAATGGAATGAACCCGAATGGCATGGAATGGAATGGAAAAGAATGGAATCAAAACGAATGCAATGGAATGGAATGGAATGGAATCAACCCAAAAGGAATGGAATGGAATGGAATGGAATGGAATCAGCCCGAATGGAATGGAATTGAACGGAATGGAAAGGAATCAACACGAATGGAATGGAATGGAATGGAATGGAATGGAATGGAACAAACCTGAAAGGAATGGAAGGGAATTGAATGGAAACGAATCAACCCGAATGGAATGGAATGAAAAGGAATGGAAAGGAATGGAATGGAAAGGAATCAACCGGAAAGGAATGGAATGGAATGGAATCAACCCGAATGGAATGGAATCCAATGGAATGGAATGGAATCGAATCAACACGAATGGAATGGAATGAAATAGAATCAACTCGAATGGAAAGGAATGGAATGGAATGGAATGGAATCAGCCCGAATGGAATGGAATGGAATGGAATGGCATGGAAAAGAATGGAATCAAACCGAATGGATTGGAATGGAATGGAATGGAAACAACCCCAATGGAATCGATTGGAATGGAATGGAATGGAATGGAATGGAATGGAATAGAATCAAACCGAATGGAATTGAATGGAATGCAATGGAATGGAATGGAATCAACCGGAATGGAATGGAATGGAACGGAATGGAATGGAATGGAATGGAATGGAATGGAATCAATGCGAATGGAATGGAATGGAATGGAATGGAATGGAATGGAATGGCATGGAGTGTAATGGAATGGAATCAACCCGAATGGAATGCAACGGAAGGGAATGGAATGGATTGGAACGGAACGGAATCAACCCGAATGGAATGGAATGGAGTGGAATGGAATCAACCTGAAAGGAATGGAATGCAATGGAATGGATTGGAATGGTATCAACCCGAATGGAATGGAATGGAATGGAATGGAATGGAATGGAATGGAATGGAATGGAATCTATCCGAATGGAATGGAATTGCATGGAAAGGAATGGAATGGAATGGAATGGAATCAACCCGCATGGATTGGAATGGAGAGGAATGGAAGGGAATGCAATGCTATGGAATCAATCCGAATGGAATGGAATGCAATGGAATGGAATGGAATCAACACGAATGGAGTGGAATGGAGGGGAATGGAAGGGAATGCAATGCTATGGAATCAATCCGAATGGAATGGAATGCAATTGAATGGAATGCAATGGAATGGAATCAACCCGAATGGAAAGGAATGGAATGGAATGGAAAGGAATAAACCCGAAAAGAATGGAATGTAATGGAATGAAATGAAATGAAATGGAATGGAGTGGAATCAACCCGAATGAAATGGAATGGAATGGAAATGAATGGAAAGGAATGGAATGTAATCAACCCGAAAGGAATGGAATGGAAGGGAATGGAATGGAGTAGAATGGAATGGAATTGAATCAACCCTAATGGAATGGAATGGAATGGTATGGAATGAAATGCAATGAAATGGAACGGAATGGAATCAACCCCAATGGAATGGAAAGGAATGGCATGGAATGGAATGGAATGGAATGCAATCAACCCGAATGGAGTGGAGTGGAATGCAATGGAATGGAGTGGAGTGGAATTCAATGGAATGGAATGGATTGGAATGGAACGGAGTGAAAATGAATCTAATGGAATGGAATGTAATGGAATGGACTGGAATCAACCCGATTGGAACTGAATGGAATGGAATGGAATGGAATGGAATCAACCAGAATGAAATGGAGTGGAATGGAATCAACCCGAATGGAATGGAATGCAATGGAATGGAACGGAATGGAATGGAATGGAATGGAAAGGAATGGAGTGGAATGGAATCAACCCGAATGGAATGGAATGGAATGGAATGGAATGGAATGGAATGGAATGGAATGGAGTGGAATCAACCCGAAGGGAATAGAATGCAATGGAGTGGAATGAAATGGAATCAACCCGAATGGAATGGAATGGAACGGACTGGAATCAACCCGAATCGAATGGAATGGAAATGAATAGAATGGAAGGGAATGGAATGGAATCAACGCGAATTCAATGGAATGTAATTGAATGTAATGGAATGGAATGAAATGGAACAAAATCGAATCAACCCAAATGGAATGGAATGGAATAGAATGGAATGGAATGGAATAGAATGGAATGGAACGAAATGGAATCAACCCGAACGGAATGGAATTGAATGGAATGGAATGGAATCAACCCGAATGGAATGGAATCAACCCGAATGGAATGGAATGGAACGGAATGGAATGGAACCAACAGGAATGGAATGCAACGGAAGGGAATGGAATGGATTGGAACGGAACGGAATCAACCCGAATGAAATGGAATGGAGTGGAATGGAATCAACCTGAAAGGAATGGAATGCAATGGAATGGATTGGAATGGTATCAACCCGAATGGAATGGAATGGAATGGAATGGAATGGAATGGAATCTATCCGAATGGAATGGAATTGCATGGAAAGGAATGGAATGGAATGGAATGGAATCAACCCGCATGGATTGGAATGGAGAGGAATCAAGTCGAATGGAATGGAAAGGAATGGAATGGAATGGAATGGAAAGGAATGGAATGGAATGGAATGGAATGGAATGGAATCAATGCGAATGGAATGGAATGGAATGGAATGGAATGGAATGGAATGGAATGGCATGGAGTGTAATGGAATGGAATCAACCCGAATGGAATGCAACGGAAGGGAATGGAATGGATTGGAACGGAACGGAATCAACCCGAATGGAATGGAATGGAGTGGAATGGAATCAACCTGAAAGGAATGGAATGCAATGGAATGGATTGGAATGGTATCAACCCGAATGGAATGGAATGGAATGGAATGGAATGGAATGGAATCTATCCGAATGGAATGGAATTGCATGGAAAGGAATGGAATGGAATGGAATGGAATCAACCCGCATGGATTGGAATGGAGAGGAATCAAGTCGAATGGAATGGAAAGGAATGGAATGGAATGGAATGGAATGGAATGGAATGGAATGGAATCAACACGAATGGAGTGGAATGGAGGGGAATGGAAGGGAATGCAATGCTATGGAATCAACCCGAATGGAATGGAATGCAATGGAATGGAATGCAATGGAATGGAATCAACCCGAATGGAAAGGAATGGAATGGAATGGAAAGGAATAAACCCGAAAAGAATGGAATGTAATGTAATGAAATGAAATGGAATGGAGTGGAATCAACCCGAATGAAATGGAATGGAATGGAAATGAATGGAATGGAATGGAATGTAATCAACCCGAAAAGAATGGAATGGAAGGGAATGGAATGGAGTAGAATGCAATGGAATTGAATCAACCCTAATGGAATGGAATGGAATGGTATGGAATGAAATGAAATGAAATGGAACGGAATGGAATCAACCCCAATGGAATGGAAAAAATGGCATGGAATGGAATGGAATGGAATGCAATCAACCCGAATGGAGTGGAGTGGAATGCAATGGAATGGAGTGGAGTGGAATTCAATGGAATGGAATGGATTGGAATGGAACGGAGTGAAAATGAATCTAATGGAATGGAATGTAATGGAATGGACTGGAATCAACCCGATTGGAACTGAATGGAATGGAATGGAATGGAATCAACCAGAATGAAATGGAGTGGAATGGAATCAACCCGAATGGAATGGAATGCAATGGAACGGAACGGAATGGAATGGAATGGAATGGAATGGAAAGGAATGGAATGGAATGGAATCAACCCGAATGGAATGGAATGGAATGGAATGGAATGGAATGGAATGGAGTGGAATCAACCCGAAGGGAATGGAATGCAATGGAGTGGAATGAAATGGAATCAACCCGAATGGAATGGAATGGAACGGACTGGAATCAACCCGAATCGAATGGAATGGAAATGAATAGAATGGAAGGGAATGGAATGGAATCAACGCGAATTCAAAGGAATGTAATTGAATGTAATGGAATGGAATGAAATGGGACAAAATCGAATCAACCCAAATGGAATGGAATGGAATAGAATGGAATGGAATGGAATAGAATGGAATGGAACGAAATGGAATCAACCCGAACGGAATGGAATTGAATGGAATGGAATGGAATCAACCCGAATGGAATGGAATCAACCCGAATGGAATGGAATGGAATGGAATGGAATGGAATCAACCGGAATGGAATGGAATGGAATGCAATGGAATGGAGTGGAATGGAATCAACCCGAATGGAATGGAATGGAATGGAATGGACTGGAATCAACCCGATTGGAATGGAATGGAATGGAACGGAATGGAATCAACCAGAATGGAATGGAGTGGAATGGAATCAACAAGAATGGAATGGAATTGAATGGAATGGAATCAACCAGAATGGAATGGAATGGAATGGAATGGAATTGCATGGAATCAACCAGAATGAAATAGAATAGAATGGAATAAAATGGAATGGAATGGAAAAGAATGGAATGGTTTCAACACGAATCTAATGGAATGGAATGGAATGGGATGGAATGGAATCGAATGGAATCAACCGGAATGGAATGGAATGGAATCACCCCGAATGGAATGGAATGGAATGGAATGCTATGGAATGGAATGGAATGGAATGGAATCAACCCGATTGGAATGGAATGGAATGGAATGGAATGGAATGGAATGGAATGGAATGGAATGGAATCAACCTGAATGTAATGTAATGGAATGGAATTTAATGGAATGGAGAGGAATCAACCCGAATGAAATGGAATGGAATGGAACTGAATGGAATGGAAAGGAATGGAATCAACACGAAAGGAATGGAATGGAAGGGAATGGAATGGAATTGAATGGAATGGAATGGAATCAACCCTAATGGAAGGCGATGGAATGGAATGGAATGAAATGCAATGAAATGGAACGGAATGGAATCAACCCGAATGGAATGGAAAGGAATGGAATGGAATGGAATGGAATGGAATGGAAGGGAATGGAGTCAACCCGAATGGAGTGGAGTGGAAAGGAATGGAATGGAATGGATTGGAATGGAACGGAATCAAAATGAATCTAATGGAATGGAACGGAATGGAATGGACTGAAATCAACCTGAGTGGAACGGAATGGAATGGAGTGGAATGGAATCAACCCGAATGGAATGGAATGGAATGGAATCAACCCGAATGGAATGGAATGGAACGGAATAGAATGGAATAAACCGGAATGGAATTGAATGGAATGGAATGGAATGGAATAAACCCGAAAGGAATGGAATGCAATGGAATGGAATGGAATGGAATGGAATGGAATGGAATGGAATGGAATGGAGTCAAGCCGAATGAAATGGAATGGATTGGAATCAACTCGAATGGAATGGAATGCAATGGAATTGATTGGAATGGAAAGTCACGGAATGGAATGGAATGGAATGGAATGGAATGGAATGGAGTGGAATGGAGTGGAGAAAACCGAAGTGTATGGAATGGAATGGAATGGAATGGAATGGAATGGAATAAACCCGAATGGAATGAAATGGAATGGAATGGCATGGAATGGAATGGAATGGAATGGAATGGAATGGAATGGAATGCAATGGAATCAAGCCGAATGGAATGGAATGGAATGGAATGGAATGGAAAGGAATCAACCCGAATAGAATGGATTGCAATGGAATGGAATGGAATGGAATCAACCCAAATGGAAGGGAACGGAATGGAATGGAATGGAATAGAATTCAAAGCAGTCAACCAGAATGGAATGGAATGGAATTGAATTGAACGGAATAGAATGCAAAGCAATCAACCAGAATGGAATGGAATGGAATGGAATCAACCCGAATGGAATGGAATAGATTGGAATCAACTCGAATGGAATGGAATGGAATGGAATGGAATGGAATCAACACAAATGGAATGGAATGGAATCGAATGGAAATGAATGGAATGGAATGGAATGGGATGCAATGCAAGCAACCCGAATGGAATGGACTGGAATGCAATGGAATGGAATGCAATGGAATCAACCCCAATGGAACGGAATGCAGTGGAACTGAATGGAAAGGAATGGAATCTATCCGAATGGAATGGAATGGAATGGAATCAACTCGAATGGAATGGAATGGAATGGAATGGAATGGAATATAATAAACCCGTTTGGAATGGAATGGAATGCAATGGAATGGAATGGAATGGAATCAACCCGAAAGGAATGGAATGGAATGGATTGGAATGGAATATAATCAACCCGATTTTAATGGAATGCAATGGAATGGAATGGAATGGATTCAAACCGAATGGAATGGAATGGAATGGAATGGAATGCAATCAAACCAAATGGAATATAATGGAATGGAATGGAATGGAATGGAATGGAATGGAATGGAATGGAATGGAATGGAATGGAATGGAGTCAACCCGAATGGAATGGAATGGATTGGAATCAACCCGAATGGAATGGAATGGTATTGATTGGAATGGAATGGAATGGAATGGAATGGAAAGGAATCAACCAGAATGGAATGGATGGCAATGGAATGGAATGGAATGGAATCAACCCGAATGGAATGGAATGGAATGGAATGGAAAGGAATGGAATGGAATGCAAAGCAGTCAACCAGAATGGAATGGAATTGAATGGAATAGATTGCAAAGCAATCAACCAGAATGGAAAGTAATGGAATGGAAAGGATTGGAATGGAATCAACCTGAATGGAATGGAATGGAATGGTATGGAATGGAATGGAATGGAATCAACCTGAATGGAATGGATTCAACCTGAATGGAATGGAATGGAAAAGAATGGATTGGAATGGAATCAACCGGAATGGAATGGTATGGAATAGAATGGAAAGGAATGGAATGGAATGGAATCAACCCAAATGGAATGGAATGTAATTGAATGGAATGGAATGGAATGGAATGAAATGGAACGAAATGGAATAAACTCGAATGAAATGGAAAGGAATGGAACGGAAAGGAATGGAATCAACCCGAATGGAATGGAATGGAATGGCATTTAATGGGATGGAATGGAATGGAATCAACACGAATGGAATGGAATGCAATGGCATGGAATGGAATGGAATGGAATGAAATGAAATGGAACGGAATGGAATCAACCCGAATGGAATGGAACGGAATGGAATGGAATGGAATGGAATGGAATGGAATGGAAGGGAATGGAATCAACCCGAATGGAGTGGAGTGGAAAGGAATGGAATGGAACGGATTGGAATGGAACGGAATCAAAATGAATCTAATGGAATGGAATGGAATGGAATGGACTGGAATCAACCCGATTGGAACGGAATGGAATGGAACGGAATGGAATCAACCAGAATGGAATGGAGTGGAATGGAATCAACCCGAATGGAATGGAATGGAATGGAATGGAATGGAATGGCATGGAATCAACCAGAATGAAATAGAATGGAATGTAATAAAATGGAATGGAATGGAAAGGAATGGAATGGTTTCAACACGAATCTAATGGAATGGAATGGAATGGGATTGAATGGAATCGAATGGAATCCACCGGAATGGAATGGAATGGAATCACCCCGAATGGAATGGAATGGAATGGAATGCTATGGAATGGACGGAATGGAATGAAATCAACCCGATTGGATTGGAATGGAATGGAATGGAATGGAATGGAATAGAATGGAAACAACCTGAATGTAATGTAATGTAATGCAATGTAATGGATTGGAATGGAAGGGAGAGGAATCAACCCGAATGAAATGGAATGGAATGGAATTGAATGGAATGGAATGGAATGGAATCAACCAGAAAGGAATGGAATGCAAGGGAATGGAATGGAACAGAATGGAATGGAATGGAATCAACCCTAATGGAAGGCAATGGAATGGAATGGAATGAAATGCAATGAAATGGAACGGAATGGAATCAACCCGAATGGAATGGAAAGGAATGGAATGGAATGGAATGGAATGGAATGGAATGGAATGGAATCAACCCGAATGAAGTGGAGTGGAAAGGAATGGAATGGAATGGATTGGAATGGAACGGAATCAAAATGAATCTAATGGAATGGAATGGAATGGAATGGACTGGAATCAACCCGATTGGAACGGAATGGAATGGAACGGACTGGAATCAACCAGAATGGAATGGAGTGGAATGGAATCAACCCGAATGGAATGGAATGGAATGGAATGGAATCAACCCGAATGGAATGGAATGGAATGGAAAGGAACGGAGTGGAATGGAATGGCATGGAATCAACCAGAATGAAATAGAATGGAATGGAATAAAATGGAATGGAATGGAAAGGAATGGAATGGTTTCAACACGAATCTAATGGAATGGAATGGAATGGGATTGAATGGAATCGAATGGAATCCATCGGAATGGAATGGAATGGAATCACCCCGAATGGAATGGAATGGAATGCTATGAAATGGACGGAATGGAATGAAATCAACCCGATTGGAATGGAATGGAATGGAATGGAATGGAATAGAATGGAATCAACCTGAATGTAATGTAATGTAATGCAATGTAATGGAATGGAATGGAAGGGAGAGGAATCAACCCGAATGAAATGGAATGGAATGGAATTGAATGGAATGGAATGGAATGGAATCAACCCTAATGGAAGGCAATGGAATGGAATGGAATGAAATGCAATGTAATGGAATGGAATGGAATCAACCCGAATGGAATGGAAAGGAATGGAATGGAATGGAATGGAATGGAATGGAATGGAACAGAATGCAAAGCAGTCAACCAGAATGGAATGGAATTGAGTGGAATAGAATGCAAAGCAATCAACCAGAATGGAATGTAATGGAATGGAGTGGATTGGAATGGAATCAACCTGAATGGAATGGAATGGAATGGTATGGAATGGAATGGAATTGAATCAACCTGAATGGAATGGACTCAACCTGAATGGAATGGAATGGAAAAGAATGGAATGGAATGGAATCAACCGGAATGGAATGGTATGGAATAGAATGGAAAGGAATGGAATGGAATGGGATCAACCCGAATGGAATGGAATGGAATGGAATGGAATAGAATGGAATGGAATCAACCTGAACGGAATGGAATGGAATGGAATGGCATGGAGTGGAATGAGATGGAATGGAATCAACCCGAATGGAATGCAGTGGAATGGCATCAACCCGAATGGAATGGAATAGAAAGAAATGGAACGGAATTAACCCAAATGCAATGGAACGGAATGGTATGGAATGGAATCAACCCGACTGGATTGGAATGGAATGGAATGGAATCAACCCAAATGGTTTGGAATGGAATGCAATGGAATGGAACGGAATGGAATGGAATGGAATGGAATCAACACGAATTTAACGAAATGGAGTGGAATGGAATGGAATGGAATCAAGCCGAATGGAGTGGAGTGGAAAGGAATGGAATGGAATGGATTGGAATGGAACGGAACCAAAATGAATCTAATGGAATGGAATGGAATGGACTGGAATCAACCTGATTGGAACGGAATGGAATGCAACGGAATGGAATCAACCAGAATGGAATGGAGTGGAATGGAATCAACCCGAATGGAATGGAATGGAATCAACCCGAATAGAATGGAATGGAATGGAAAAGAATGGAATCAAACCGAATGGAATGGAATGGAATGGAATGGAATCAACCCAAATGGAATGGAATGGAATGGAATGGAATGTTATCAGCACGAATGGAATGGAATGGAATTGAATCAATGAGAATGGAATGGAATAAATTGGAATGGAATGGAATAAACGCGAATGGAATGGAAGGGAATAGAATGGAAAGGAATCAACCCGAATGGAATGGCATGAAATGGAATGGAAAGGAATGGAATGGAATGGAATCAACCGGAATGGAATGGAATGGAATGGAATGGAATCAACACGAATGGAATGGAATGCAATGGAATGGAATGGAATGGAACGGAATCAACTCGAATGGAAAGAATGGAATGGAATAGAATGGAGTGGAATGGAATCAACCCGAATGGAATGGATTGTTATGGAATGGAATGGAATGGAGTGGAATGGAATGGAATCAACACGAAAGGAATGGAATGGAATGCAATGGAATGGAAACAACACGAATGGAAAGGAATGGAGTGGAATGGAATGGAATGGAATGGAATGGAATGGAATGGAATCAACCACAATGGAATGGAATGGAATGGAATGGAATGGAATGAAATGGAATGGAAAAGAATGGAATCAAACCGAATGGAATGGAATGGAAAGGAATGGAAAAATCCCGAATGGAATCGATTGTAATGGAATGGAATGGAACGGAAAGAATAGAATCAACCCGAAGGGAATTCAATGGAATGCAATGGAATGGAATGCAATCAACCGGATTGGAATGGAATGGAATGGAATGGAAAGGAATCAATGCGAATGGAATGGAATGGAATGGAATGGAATGGAATGGAATGGAACAGAATGGAATGGAATGGCATGAAGTGGAATGGAATGGAATCAACCCGAATGGAATGCAATGGAAGGGAATGGAATGGAATGGAACGGAACGGAATCAAACCGAATGGAATGGAATTGAAAGGAATGGAATGGAATCAACACGAATGGAATGGAATGAAATGGAACGGAAAGGAATGGAATGGAATGGAATCAACCGGAATGGAATGGAATGGAATGGAATGGAATCAACACGAATGGAATGGAATGCAATGGAATGGAATGGAATGGAACGGAATCAACTCGAATGGAAAGGAATGGAATGGAATAGAATGGAGTGGAATGGAATCAACCCGAATGGAATGGATTGGAATGGAATGGAACGGAATGGAGTGGAATGGAATGGAATCAACACGAACGGAATGGAATGGAATGGAATGGAATGCAAACAACACGAATGGAATGGAATGGAGTGGAATGGAATGGAATGGAATGGAATGGAATCAACCAGAATGGAATGGAATGGAATGGAATGAAATGGAATGGAATAGAATCAACCCGAAGGGAATTGAATGGAATGCAATGGAATGGAATGGAATCAACCGGCTTGGAATGGAATGGAATGTAATGGAATGGAATGGAATGGAATCAACCTGAATGTAATGGAATGGAATGGAATGGAATGGAATGGAATGGAATGGAATGGAGAGTAAGCAACCCGAATGAAATGGAATGGAATGGAATTGAATGGAATGGAATGGAATGGAATCAACCCGAAAGGAATGGAATGGAAGGGAATGGAATGGAATTGAATGGAATGGAATGGAATCAACCCTAATGGAAGGCAATGGAATGGAATGGAATGAAATGCAATGAAATGGAACGGAATGGAATCAACCCGAATGGAATGGAAAGGAATGGAATGGAATGGAATGGAATGGAATGGAATGGAAGGGAATCAACCTGAATGGAGTGGAGTGGAAAGGAATAGAATGGAATGGATTGGAATGGAACGGAATCAAAATGAATCTAATGGACTGGAATGGAATGGAATGGACTGGAATCAACCCGATTGGAACGGAATGGAATGGAACGGAATGGAATCAACCAGAATGGAATGGAGTGGAAGGGAATCAACCCGAATGGAATGGAATGGAATGGAATCAACACGAATGGAATGGAATGGAGCGGAATAGAGTGGAATAAACCGGAATGGAATGGAATGGCATGGACTGGAATGGAATAAACCCGAATGGAATGGAATGGAATGGAATGGAATGGAATGGAATGGAATCAACCCGAATGGAATGGAATGGCATGGAATGGAATGGAATGGAATGGAATGGAATGGAATGGAATGGAGTCAATCCGAATGGAATGGAATGGAATGGAATGGAAAGGAATTGAATGGAATAGAATGTAATGGATTGGAATGGAATGGAATGGATTGAAATGGAATATAATGGAATGGAATCAACCCGAATGGAATGGAATGGTATGGAATGCAATGGAATGGAATGGAATGGAATCAACCCGTTTGGAATGGAATGGAATGGAATGGAATGGAATCAACCCGAATGGAAGGGAATGTAATGGAATGGAATGGAATGGAATCAACCCGAATGAAATGAAATGGAATGGAATGGAATAGAATGGAATCAACCTGAATGAAATGGAATGGAATGGAATGGAATGGAATGGAATGGAATGGAATGGAATCAACCCGAAAGGAATGGAATGGCAGGGAATGGAATGGAATAGAATGGAATGGAATGGAATCAACCAAAATGGAATGGAATGAAATGGAATGCAAAGGAAAGGAATAGAATGGCATGGAATCAACCCGAATCGAATGGAATAGATAGGAATGGAATGGAATGGAATCAACCCGAATGGAATGCAATGGAATGGAATGGAATGGAATGGAATCAACCCGAATGTAATGGAATTCAAAGGAATGGAATGGATTCGAATCAACACGAAAGGATTGGAATGGAATGGAATCAACTCAAATGGAATGGAGTGGAATGGAATGGAATCCAATCAACCCGAATAGAATGGAATGGAATGGAATGGAATGGAATGGTATGGAATGCAATGGAATCAATCCGAAATAAATGGAATGGAATAGAGTGGAATGGAATGGAATCAACCCGAATGGAATGGAATGGAATGGAATGGAATGAACCCGAATGGCATGGAATGGAATGGAAAAGAATGGAATCAAAACGAATGCAATGGAATGGAATGGAATGGAATCAACCCAAAAGGAATGGAATGGAATGGAATGGAATGGAATCAGCCCGAATGGAATGGAATTGAACGGAATGGAAAGGAATCAACACGAATGGAATGGAATGGAATGGAATGGAATGGAATGGAACAAACCTGAAAGGAATGGAAGGGAATTGAATGGAAACGAATCAACCCGAATGGAATGGAATGAAAAGGAATGGAAAGGAATGGAATGGAAAGGAATCAACCGGAAAGGAATGGAATGGAATGGAATCAACCCGAATGGAATGGAATCCAATGGAATGGAATGGAATCGAATCAACACGAATGGAATGGAATGAAATAGAATCAACTCGAATGGAAAGGAATGGAATGGAATGGAATGGAATCAGCCCGAATGGAATGGAATGGAATGGAATGGCATGGAAAAGAATGGAATCAAACCGAATGGATTGGAATGGAATGGAATGGAAACAACCCCAATGGAATCGATTGGAATGGAATGGAATGGAATGGAATGGAATGGAATAGAATCAAACCGAATGGAATTGAATGGAATGCAATGGAATGGAATGGAATCAACCGGAATGGAATGGAATGGAACGGAATGGAATGGAATGGAATGGAATGGAATGGAATCAATGCGAATGGAATGGAATGGAATGGAATGGAATGGAATGGAATGGCATGGAGTGTAATGGAATGGAATCAACCCGAATGGAATGCAACGGAAGGGAATGGAATGGATTGGAACGGAACGGAATCAACCCGAATGGAATGGAATGGAGTGGAATGGAATCAACCTGAAAGGAATGGAATGCAATGGAATGGATTGGAATGGTATCAACCCGAATGGAATGGAATGGAATGGAATGGAATGGAATGGAATGGAATGGAATGGAATCTATCCGAATGGAATGGAATTGCATGGAAAGGAATGGAATGGAATGGAATGGAATCAACCCGCATGGATTGGAATGGAGAGGAATGGAAGGGAATGCAATGCTATGGAATCAATCCGAATGGAATGGAATGCAATGGAATGGAATGGAATCAACACGAATGGAGTGGAATGGAGGGGAATGGAAGGGAATGCAATGCTATGGAATCAATCCGAATGGAATGGAATGCAATTGAATGGAATGCAATGGAATGGAATCAACCCGAATGGAAAGGAATGGAATGGAATGGAAAGGAATAAACCCGAAAAGAATGGAATGTAATGGAATGAAATGAAATGAAATGGAATGGAGTGGAATCAACCCGAATGAAATGGAATGGAATGGAAATGAATGGAAAGGAATGGAATGTAATCAACCCGAAAGGAATGGAATGGAAGGGAATGGAATGGAGTAGAATGGAATGGAATTGAATCAACCCTAATGGAATGGAATGGAATGGTATGGAATGAAATGCAATGAAATGGAACGGAATGGAATCAACCCCAATGGAATGGAAAGGAATGGCATGGAATGGAATGGAATGGAATGCAATCAACCCGAATGGAGTGGAGTGGAATGCAATGGAATGGAGTGGAGTGGAATTCAATGGAATGGAATGGATTGGAATGGAACGGAGTGAAAATGAATCTAATGGAATGGAATGTAATGGAATGGACTGGAATCAACCCGATTGGAACTGAATGGAATGGAATGGAATGGAATGGAATCAACCAGAATGAAATGGAGTGGAATGGAATCAACCCGAATGGAATGGAATGCAATGGAATGGAACGGAATGGAATGGAATGGAATGGAAAGGAATGGAGTGGAATGGAATCAACCCGAATGGAATGGAATGGAATGGAATGGAATGGAATGGAATGGAATGGAATGGAGTGGAATCAACCCGAAGGGAATAGAATGCAATGGAGTGGAATGAAATGGAATCAACCCGAATGGAATGGAATGGAACGGACTGGAATCAACCCGAATCGAATGGAATGGAAATGAATAGAATGGAAGGGAATGGAATGGAATCAACGCGAATTCAATGGAATGTAATTGAATGTAATGGAATGGAATGAAATGGAACAAAATCGAATCAACCCAAATGGAATGGAATGGAATAGAATGGAATGGAATGGAATAGAATGGAATGGAACGAAATGGAATCAACCCGAACGGAATGGAATTGAATGGAATGGAATGGAATCAACCCGAATGGAATGGAATCAACCCGAATGGAATGGAATGGAACGGAATGGAATGGAACCAACAGGAATGGAATGCAACGGAAGGGAATGGAATGGATTGGAACGGAACGGAATCAACCCGAATGAAATGGAATGGAGTGGAATGGAATCAACCTGAAAGGAATGGAATGCAATGGAATGGATTGGAATGGTATCAACCCGAATGGAATGGAATGGAATGGAATGGAATGGAATGGAATCTATCCGAATGGAATGGAATTGCATGGAAAGGAATGGAATGGAATGGAATGGAATCAACCCGCATGGATTGGAATGGAGAGGAATCAAGTCGAATGGAATGGAAAGGAATGGAATGGAATGGAATGGAAAGGAATGGAATGGAATGGAATGGAATGGAATGGAATCAATGCGAATGGAATGGAATGGAATGGAATGGAATGGAATGGAATGGAATGGCATGGAGTGTAATGGAATGGAATCAACCCGAATGGAATGCAACGGAAGGGAATGGAATGGATTGGAACGGAACGGAATCAACCCGAATGGAATGGAATGGAGTGGAATGGAATCAACCTGAAAGGAATGGAATGCAATGGAATGGATTGGAATGGTATCAACCCGAATGGAATGGAATGGAATGGAATGGAATGGAATGGAATCTATCCGAATGGAATGGAATTGCATGGAAAGGAATGGAATGGAATGGAATGGAATCAACCCGCATGGATTGGAATGGAGAGGAATCAAGTCGAATGGAATGGAAAGGAATGGAATGGAATGGAATGGAATGGAATGGAATGGAATCAACACGAATGGAGTGGAATGGAGGGGAATGGAAGGGAATGCAATGCTATGGAATCAACCCGAATGGAATGGAATGCAATGGAATGGAATGCAATGGAATGGAATCAACCCGAATGGAAAGGAATGGAATGGAATGGAAAGGAATAAACCCGAAAAGAATGGAATGTAATGTAATGAAATGAAATGGAATGGAGTGGAATCAACCCGAATGAAATGGAATGGAATGGAAATGAATGGAATGGAATGGAATGTAATCAACCCGAAAAGAATGGAATGGAAGGGAATGGAATGGAGTAGAATGCAATGGAATTGAATCAACCCTAATGGAATGGAATGGAATGGTATGGAATGAAATGAAATGAAATGGAACGGAATGGAATCAACCCCAATGGAATGGAAAAAATGGCATGGAATGGAATGGAATGGAATGCAATCAACCCGAATGGAGTGGAGTGGAATGCAATGGAATGGAGTGGAGTGGAATTCAATGGAATGGAATGGATTGGAATGGAACGGAGTGAAAATGAATCTAATGGAATGGAATGTAATGGAATGGACTGGAATCAACCCGATTGGAACTGAATGGAATGGAATGGAATGGAATCAACCAGAATGAAATGGAGTGGAATGGAATCAACCCGAATGGAATGGAATGCAATGGAACGGAACGGAATGGAATGGAATGGAATGGAATGGAAAGGAATGGAATGGAATGGAATCAACCCGAATGGAATGGAATGGAATGGAATGGAATGGAATGGAATGGAGTGGAATCAACCCGAAGGGAATGGAATGCAATGGAGTGGAATGAAATGGAATCAACCCGAATGGAATGGAATGGAACGGACTGGAATCAACCCGAATCGAATGGAATGGAAATGAATAGAATGGAAGGGAATGGAATGGAATCAACGCGAATTCAAAGGAATGTAATTGAATGTAATGGAATGGAATGAAATGGGACAAAATCGAATCAACCCAAATGGAATGGAATGGAATAGAATGGAATGGAATGGAATAGAATGGAATGGAACGAAATGGAATCAACCCGAACGGAATGGAATTGAATGGAATGGAATGGAATCAACCCGAATGGAATGGAATCAACCCGAATGGAATGG
Source organism: Pan paniscus (assembly GCF_029289425.2). Classification (NCBI taxonomy): domain Eukaryota; kingdom Metazoa; phylum Chordata; class Mammalia; order Primates; family Hominidae; genus Pan; species Pan paniscus. Next base: position 17,015,646 of record NC_073265.2, read on the forward strand.
AATGGAATGGAATGGAATGGAATCAACCGGAATGGAATGGAATGGAATGCAATGGAATGGAGTGGAATGGAATCAACCCGAATGGAATGGAATGGAATGGAATGGAATGCAATCAACCCAAATGGAATAGAATGGAATGGAATGGAATGGAATGGAATGGAATGGAATGGAATGGAATGGAATGGAGTCAACCCGAATGGAATGGAATGGATTGGAATCAACCAGAATGGAATGGAATGGTATTGATTGGAATGAAATGGAATGGAATGGAATGGAAAGGAATCAACCCGAATGGAATGGAAGGCAATGGAATGGAATGGAATGGAATCAACCCGAATGGAACGGAATGGAATGGAATGGAATGGAATGGATTAGAATGCAAAGCAGTCAACCAGAATGGAATGGAATTGAATGGAATAGAATGCAAAGCAATCAACCAGTATGGAATGTAACGGAATGGAATGGATTGGGATGGAATCAACCTGAATGGAATGGAATGGAATGGTATGGAATGGAATGGAATGGAATCAACCCGACTGGAATGCAATGGAATGGAATGGAATGGAATGGAATGGATTGGAATGAAATCAACCAGAATAGAATGGAATGGAATGGAATGGAATGGGATGGAATGGAATGGAATGGATTGGAATGAAATCAACCAGAATAGAATGGAATGGAATGGAATGGAATGGAAAGGAATGGATTTGAATGGAATCAAAACGAATAGAATGGAATGGAATGGAATGGAATGGAATGGAATGGAAAGGAATGGAATCAACCCGAATGGAATGGAATCAACCCGAATGCAATGGAATGGAATGGAATGGAATCAACCGGAATGGAATGGAATGGAATGGAATGGAAGTGAACGGACTGGAATCAACCCGAATGGAATGGAATGGAAGGGAGTGGAATGGAATGGAATGGAATGGAACGCAATCAACCCAAATGGAATGGAATGTAATTGAATGGAATGGAATGGAATGGAATGAAATGGAACGAAATGGAATCAACTCGAAAGGAATGGAAAGGAATGGAACGGAAAGGAATGGAATCAACCCGAATGGAATGGAATGGAATGGCATTTAATGGAATGGAATGGAATGGAATCAACACGAATGGAATGGAATGCAATGGCATGGAAGGGAATGGAATGGAATGCAATGAAATGGAACGGAATGGAATCAACCCGAATGGAATGGAACGGAATGGAATGGAATGGAATGGAATGGAATGGAAGGGAATGGAAGCAACCCGAATGGAGTGGAGTGGAAAGGAATGGAATGGAATGGATTGGAATGGAAAGGAATCAAAATGAATCTAAAGGAATGGAATGGAATGGAATGGACTGGAGTGGAATAGAATCAACCCGAATGGAATGGAATGGGATGGAATGGAATGGAATGGAATGGAATGGAATCACCCCGAAAGGAATGGAATGGAATGTACTGGAGTGGAATAGAATCAACACGAATGGAATGGAATGGAATGGAATGGGATTGAATGGAATGGAATGGAATCACCCCGAATGGAATGGAATGGAATGGAATGTTTTGGAATGGAATTGAATGGAATCAACGCGAATAGAATGATCTGGAATGGAATGGAATGGAATGGAATGGAATGGAATGGAATCAATCCGAATGGAATGAAATGGAATGGAATGGAATGGAATGGTATGGAATCAACCCGAATGGAATGGAAAGGATAAGAATGGAATGCAAAGGAACGGAATGGAATCAACGCGAATGGAATGGAATTGAATGGAATGCAATGCAATGGAATGGAATCAACCCGAATGCATTGGAATGGAATGGAATGGAATGGAATGGAATGGAATGGAATCGACCCAAATAGAATGGAATGGAATGGAATGGAATCAAATGGAATGGAATCAACCCAAATGGAATGGAATGGAATGGAATGGTATGGAATGGAATGGAATGGAATCAACCTGAATGGAATGGACTCAACCTGAATGGAATGGATTGGAAAAGAATGGAATGGAATGGAATCAACCGAAATGGAATGGTATGGAATAGAATGGAAAGGAATGGAATGGAATGGAATCAACCCAAATGGAATGGAATGGAATGGAACGGAATGGAATGGAATGGAATGGAATCAACCCGAATGGAATGGAATGGAATGGAATGGCATGGAATGGAATGAAATGGAATGGAATCAACCCGAATGGAATGGAATGGAATGGCATCAAACCGAATGGAATGGAATGGAATGAAATGGAATGGAATTAACCCAAATGCAGTGGAAAGGAATGGTATGGAAAGGAATCAACCAGAATGGAATGGAATGCAATGGTATGGAATGGAATGGAATGGAATGCAATGGAGTCAATACTAACGGAAAGGAATGGAATGCAATGGAATGGAATGGAAGGGAATAGAATGGAATGGATTGGAATGGAATGGAATGGAATGGAATGGAATGGAATGGAATATAATGGAATCGAATCACCCCGAATGGAATGGAATGGAATGGAATGCTATGGAATGGAATGTAATGGAATGGAATCAACCCGATTGGAATGGAATGGAATGGAATGGAATGCAATGGAATAGAATGGAATCAACCTGAAGGTAATGTAATGGAATGGAATGGAATGGAATGGAATGGAATGGAATGGAATGGAATGGTGAGGAATCAACCCGAATGAAATGGAATGGAATGGAATTGAATGGGATGGAATGGAATGGAATCAACGAGAAAGGAAGGGAATGGAAGGGAATGGATTGAAATAGAATGGAATGGAATGGAATCAACCCTAATGGAAGGCAATGGAATGGAATGGAATGAAATGCAATGAAATGGAAAGGAATGGAATCAACCCGAATGGAATGGAAAGGAATGGAATGGAATGGAATGGAATGGAATGGAATGGAAGGGAATGGAATCAACCCGAATGGAGTGGAGTGGAAAGGAATGGAATGGAATGGATTGGAATGGAACGGAATCAAAATGAATCTAATGGAATGGAATGGAATGGAATGGAATGGACTGGAATCAACCCGATTGGAATGGAATGGAATGGAACGGAATGGAATCAACCAGAATGGAATGGAGTGGAATGGAATCAACAAGAATGGAATGGAATGGAATGGAATGGAATCAACCAGAATGGAATGGAATGGAATGGAATGGAATTGCATGGAATCAACCAGAATGAAATAGAATGGAATGGAATAAAATGGAATGGAATGGAAAAGAATGGAATGGTTTCAACACGAATCTAATGGAATGGAATGGAATGGGATGGAATGGAATCGAATGGAATCAACCGGAATGGAATGGAATGGAATCACCCCGAATGGAATGGAATGGAATGGAATGCTATGGAATGGAATGGAATGGAATGGAATCAACCCGATTGGAATGGAATGGAATGGAATGGAATGGAATGGAATGGAATGGAATCAACCTGAATGTAATGTAATGGAATGGAATTTAATGGAATGGAGAGGAATCACCCCGAATGAAATGGAATGGAATGGAATTGAATGGAATGGAAAGGAATGGAATCAACCCGAAAGGAATGGAATGGAAGGGAATGGAATGGAATTGAATGGAATGGAATGGAATCAACCCTAATGGAAGGCAATGGAATGGAATGGAATGAAATGCAAAGAAATGGAACGGAATGGAATCAACCCGAATGGAATGGAAAGGAATGGAATGGAATGGAATGGAATGGAATGGAAGGGAATGGAATCAACCCGAATGGAATGGAGTGGAAAGGAATGGAATGGAATGGATTGGAATGGAACGGAATCAAAATGAATCTAATGGAATGGAACGGAATGGAATGGACTGGAATCAACCTGAGTGGAACGGAATGGAATGGAACGGAATGGAATCAACCAGAATGGAATGGAGTGGAATGGAATCAACCCGAATGGAATGGAATGGAATGGAATCAACCCGAATGGAATGGAATGGAACGGAATAGAATGGAATAAACCGGAATGGAATGGAATGGAATGGAATGGAATGGAATGGAATGGAATAAACCCGAAAGGAATGGAATGCAATGGAATGGAATGGAATGGAATGGAATGGAATGGAATGGAGTCAAGCCGAATGAAATGGAATGGATTGGAATCAACTCGAATGGAATGGAATGCAATGGAATTGATTGGAATGGAAAGTCATGGAATGGAATGGAATGGAATGGAATGGAATGGAGTGGAATGGAGTGGAGAAAACCGAAGTGTATGGAATGGAATGGAATGGAATGGAATGGAATGGAATGGAATAAACCCGAATGGAATGAAATGGAATGGAATGGCATGGAATGGAATGGAATGGAATGGAATGGAATGGAATGGAATGCAATGGAATCAAGCCGAATGGAATGGAATGGAATGGAATCAAACCGAATGGAATGGAATGGAATGGAATGGAATGGAAAGGAATCAACCCGAATAGAATGGATTGCAATGGAATGGAATGGAATGGAATCAACCCAAATGGAAGGGAATGGAATGGAATGGAATGGAATAGAATTCAAAGCAGTCAACCAGAATGGAATGGAATGGAATTGAATTGAACGGAATAGAATGCAAAGCAATCAACCAGAATGGAATGGAATGGAATGGAATGGGATTGAATGGAATGGAATGGAATCACCCCGAATGGAATGGAATGGAATGGAATGTTTTGGAATGGAATTGAATGGAATCAACGCGAATAGAATGATCTGGAATGGAATGGAATGGAATGGAATGGAATGGAATGGAATCAATCCGAATGGAATGAAATGGAATGGAATGGAATGGAATGGTATGGAATCAACCCGAATGGAATGGAAAGGATAAGAATGGAATGCAAAGGAACGGAATGGAATCAACGCGAATGGAATGGAATTGAATGGAATGCAATGCAATGGAATGGAATCAACCCGAATGCATTGGAATGGAATGGAATGGAATGGAATGGAATGGAATGGAATCGACCCAAATAGAATGGAATGAAATGGAATGGAATCAAATGGAATGGAATCAACCCAAATGGAATGGAATGGAATGGAATGGTATGGAATGGAATGGAATGGAATCAACCTGAATGGAATGGACTCAACCTGAATGGAATGGATTGGAAAAGAATGGAATGGAATGGAATCAACCGAAATGGAATGGTATGGAATAGAATGGAAAGGAATGGAATGGAATGGAATCAACCCAAATGGAATGGAATGGAATGGAACGGAATGGAATGGAATGGAATGGAATCAACCCGAATGGAATGGAATGGAATGGAATGGCATGGAATGGAATGAAATGGAATGGAATCAACCCGAATGGAATGGAATGGAATGGCATCAAACCGAATGGAATGGAATGGAATGAAATGGAATGGAATTAACCCAAATGCAGTGGAAAGGAATGGTATGGAAAGGAATCAACCAGAATGGAATGGAATGCAATGGTATGGAATGGAATGGAATGGAATGCAATGGAGTCAATACTAACGGAAAGGAATGGAATGCAATGGAATGGAATGGAAGGGAATAGAATGGAATGGATTGGAATGGAATGGAATGGAATGGAATGGAATGGAATGGAATATAATGGAATCGAATCACCCCGAATGGAATGGAATGGAATGGAATGCTATGGAATGGAATGTAATGGAATGGAATCAACCCGATTGGAATGGAATGGAATGGAATGGAATGCAATGGAATAGAATGGAATCAACCTGAAGGTAATGTAATGGAATGGAATGGAATGGAATGGAATGGAATGGAATGGAATGGAATGGTGAGGAATCAACCTGAATGAAATGGAATGGAATGGAATTGAATGGGATGGAATGGAATGGAATCAACGAGAAAGGAAGGGAATGGAAGGGAATGGATTGAAATAGAATGGAATGGAATGGAATCAACCCTAATGGAAGGCAATGGAATGGAATGGAATGAAATGCAATGAAATGGAAAGGAATGGAATCAACCCGAATGGAATGGAAAGGAATGGAATGGAATGGAATGGAATGGAATGGAATGGAATGGAAGGGAATGGAATCAACCCGAATGGAGTGGAGTGGAAAGGAATGGAATGGAATGGATTGGAATGGAACGGAATCAAAATGAATCTAATGGAATGGAATGGAACGGAATGGAATGGACTGGAATCAACCCGATTGGAATGGAATGGAATGGAACGGAATGGAATCAACCAGAATGGAATGGAGTGGAATGGAATCAACAAGAATGGAATGGAATGGAATGGAATGGAATCAACCAGAATGGAATGGAATGGAATGGAATGGAATTGCATGGAATCAACCAGAATGAAATAGAATGGAATGGAATAAAATGGAATGGAATGGAAAAGAATGGAATGGTTTCAACACGAATCTAATGGAATGGAATGGAATGGGATGGAATGGAATCGAATGGAATCAACCGGAATGGAATGGAATGGAATCACCCCGAATGGAATGGAATGGAATGGAATGCTATGGAATGGAATGGAATGGAATGGAATCAACCCGATTGGAATGGAATGGAATGGAATGGAATGGAATGGAATGGAATGGAATCAACCTGAATGTAATGTAATGGAATGGAATTTAATGGAATGGAGAGGAATCACCCCGAATGAAATGGAATGGAATGGAATTGAATGGAATGGAAAGGAATGGAATCAACCCGAAAGGAATGGAATGGAAGGGAATGGAATGGAATTGAATGGAATGGAATGGAATCAACCCTAATGGAAGGCAATGGAATGGAATGGAATGAAATGCAATGAAATGGAACGGAATGGAATCAACCCGAATGGAATGGAAAGGAATGGAATGGAATGGAATGGAATGGAATGGAAGGGAATGGAATCAACCCGAATGGAATGGAGTGGAAAGGAATGGAATGGAATGGATTGGAATGGAACGGAATCAAAATGAATCTAATGGAATGGAACGGAATGGAATGGACTGGAATCAACCTGAGTGGAACGGAATGGAATGGAACGGAATGGAATCAACCAGAATGGAATGGAGTGGAATGGAATCAACCCGAATGGAATGGAATGGAATGGAATCAACCCGAATGGAATGGAATGGAACGGAATAGAATGGAATAAACCGGAATGGAATGGAATGGAATGGAATGGAATGGAATGGAATAAACCCGAAAGGAATGGAATGCAATGGAATGGAATGGAATGGAATGGAATGGAATGGAATGGAGTCAAGCCGAATGAAATGGAATGGATTGGAATCAACTCGAATGGAATGGAATGCAATGGAATTGATTGGAATGGAAAGTCATGGAATGGAATGGAATGGAATGGAATGGAATGGAATGGAGTGGAATGGAGTGGAGAAAACCGAAGTGTATGGAATGGAATGGAATGGAATGGAATGGAATGGAATGGAATAAACCCGAATGGAATGAAATGGAATGGAATGGCATGGAATGGAATGGAATGGAATGGAATGGAATGGAATGCAATGGAATCAAGCCGAATGGAATGGAATGGAATGGAATCAAACCGAATGGAATGGAATGGAATGGAATGGAATGGAAAGGAATCAACCCGAATAGAATGGATTGCAATGGAATGGAATGGAATGGAATCAACCCAAATGGAAGGGAATGGAATGGAATGGAATGGAATAGAATTCAAAGCAGTCAACCAGAATGGAATGGAATGGAATTGAATTGAACGGAATAGAATGCAAAGCAATCAACCAGAATGGAATGGAATGGAATGGAATCAACCCGAATGGAATGGAATAGATTGGAATCAACTCGAATGGAATGGAATGGAATGGAATGGAATCAACACAAATGGAATGGAATGGAATCGAATGGAAATGAATGGAATGGAATGGAATGGGATGCAATGCAAGCAACCCGAATGGAATGGACTGGAATGCAATGGAATGGAATGCAATGGAATCAACCCCAATGGAACGGAATGCAGTGGAACTGAATGGAAAGGAATGGAATCTATCCGAATGGAATGGAATGGAATGGAATCAACTCGAATGGAATGGAATGGAATGGAATGGAATGGAATCAACCAGAATGGAATGGAATGGAATGGAATGGAATTGCATGGAATCAACCAGAATGAAATAGAATGGAATGGAATAAAATGGAATGGAATGGAAAAGAATGGAATGGTTTCAACACGAATCTAATGGAATGGAATGGAATGGGATGGAATGGAATCGAATGGAATCAACCGGAATGGAATGGAATGGAATCACCCCGAATGGAATGGAATGGAATGGAATGCTATGGAATGGAATGGAATGGAATGGAATCAACCCGATTGGAATGGAATGGAATGGAATGGAATGGAATGGAATGGAATGGAATCAACCTGAATGTAATGTAATGGAATGGAATTTAATGGAATGGAGAGGAATCACCCCGAATGAAATGGAATGGAATGGAATTGAATGGAATGGAAAGGAATGGAATCAACCCGAAAGGAATGGAATGGAAGGGAATGGAATGGAATTGAATGGAATGGAATGGAATCAACCCTAATGGAAGGCAATGGAATGGAATGGAATGAAATGCAATGAAATGGAACGGAATGGAATCAACCCGAATGGAATGGAAAGGAATGGAATGGAATGGAATGGAATGGAATGGAAGGGAATGGAATCAACCCGAATGGAATGGAGTGGAAAGGAATGGAATGGAATGGATTGGAATGGAACGGAATCAAAATGAATCTAATGGAATGGAACGGAATGGAATGGACTGGAATCAACCTGAGTGGAACGGAATGGAATGGAACGGAATGGAATCAACCAGAATGGAATGGAGTGGAATGGAATCAACCCGAATGGAATGGAATGGAATGGAATCAACCCGAATGGAATGGAATGGAACGGAATAGAATGGAATAAACCGGAATGGAATGGAATGGAATGGAATGGAATGGAATGGAATGGAATAAACCCGAAAGGAATGGAATGCAATGGAATGGAATGGAATGGAATGGAATGGAATGGAATGGAGTCAAGCCGAATGAAATGGAATGGATTGGAATCAACTCGAATGGAATGGAATGCAATGGAATTGATTGGAATGGAAAGTCATGGAATGGAATGGAATGGAATGGAATGGAATGGAGTGGAATGGAGTGGAGAAAACCGAAGTGTATGGAATGGAATGGAATGGAATGGAATGGAATGGAATGGAATAAACCCGAATGGAATGAAATGGAATGGAATGGCATGGAATGGAATGGAATGGAATGGAATGGAATGGAATGCAATGGAATCAAGCCGAATGGAATGGAATGGAATGGAATCAAACCGAATGGAATGGAATGGAATGGAATGGAATGGAAAGGAATCAACCCGAATAGAATGGATTGCAATGGAATGGAATGGAATGGAATCAACCCAAATGGAAGGGAATGGAATGGAATGGAATGGAATAGAATTCAAAGCAGTCAACCAGAATGGAATGGAATGGAATTGAATTGAACGGAATAGAATGCAAAGCAATCAACCAGAATGGAATGGAATGGAATGGAATCAACCCGAATGGAATGGAATAGATTGGAATCAACTCGAATGGAATGGAATGGAATGGAATGGAATCAACACAAATGGAATGGAATGGAATCGAATGGAAATGAGTGGAATGGAATGGAATGGGATGCAATGCAAGCAACCCGAATGGAATGGACTGGAATGCAATGGAATGGAATGCAATGGAATCAACCCCAATGGAACGGAATGCAGTGGAACTGAATGGAAAGGAATGGAATCTATCCGAATGGAATGGAATGGAATGGAATCAACTCGAATGGAATGGAATGGAATGGAATGGAATGGAATCAACCAGAATGGAATGGAATGGAATGGAATGGAATTGCATGGAATCAACCAGAATGAAATAGAATGGAATGGAATAAAATGGAATGGAATGGAAAAGAATGGAATGGTTTCAACACGAATCTAATGGAATGGAATGGAATGGGATGGAATGGAATCGAATGGAATCAACCGGAATGGAATGGAATGGAATCACCCCGAATGGAATGGAATGGAATGGAATGCTATGGAATGGAATGGAATGGAATGGAATCAACCCGATTGGAATGGAATGGAATGGAATGGAATGGAATGGAATGGAATGGAATCAACCTGAATGTAATGTAATGGAATGGAATTTAATGGAATGGAGAGGAATCACCCCGAATGAAATGGAATGGAATGGAATTGAATGGAATGGAAAGGAATGGAATCAACCCGAAAGGAATGGAATGGAAGGGAATGGAATGGAATTGAATGGAATGGAATGGAATCAACCCTAATGGAAGGCAATGGAATGGAATGGAATGAAATGCAATGAAATGGAACGGAATGGAATCAACCCGAATGGAATGGAAAGGAATGGAATGGAATGGAATGGAATGGAATGGAAGGGAATGGAATCAACCCGAATGGAGTGGAGTGGAAAGGAATGGAATGGAATGGATTGGAATGGAACGGAATCAAAATGAATCTAATGGAATGGAACGGAATGGAATGGACTGGAATCAACCTGAGTGGAACGGAATGGAATGGAACGGAATGGAATCAACCAGAATGGAATGGAGTGGAATGGAATCAACCCGAATGGAATGGAATGGAATGGAATCAACCCGAATGGAATGGAATGGAACGGAATAGAATGGAATAAACCGGAATGGAATGGAATGGAATGGAATGGAATGGAATAAACCCGAAAGGAATGGAATGCAATGGAATGGAATGGAATGGAATGGAATGGAATGGAATGGAATGGAATGGAGTCAAGCCGAATGAAATGGAATGGATTGGAATCAACTCGAATGGAATGGAATGCAATGGAATTGATTGGAATGGAAAGTCATGGAATGGAATGGAATGGAATGGAATGGAATGGAGTGGAATGGAGTGGAGAAAACCGAAGTGTATGGAATGGAATGGAATGGAATGGAATGGAATAAACCCGAATGGAATGAAATGGAATGGAATGGCATGGAATGGAATGGAATGGAATGGAATGGAATGGAATGCAATGGAATCAAGCCGAATGGAATGGAATGGAATGGAATGGAATGGAATGGAATCAAACCGAATGGAATGGAATGGAATGGAATGGAATGGAAAGGAATCAACCCGAATAGAATGGATTGCAATGGAATGGAATGGAATGGAATCAACCCAAATGGAAGGGAATGGAATGGAATGGAATGGAATAGAATTCAAAGCAGTCAACCAGAATGGAATGGAATGGAATTGAATTGAACGGAATAGAATGCAAAGCAATCAACCAGAATGGAATGGAATGGAATGGAATCAACCCGAATGGAATGGAATAGATTGGAATCAACTCGAATGGAATGGAATGGAATGGAATGGAATCAACACAAATGGAATGGAATGGAATCGAATGGAAATGAATGGAATGGAATGGAATGGGATGCAATGCAAGCAACCCGAATGGAATGGACTGGAATGCAATGGAATGGAATGCAATGGAATCAACCCCAACGGAACGGAATGCAGTGGAACTGAATGGAAAGGAATGGAATCTATCCGAATGGAATGGAATGGAATGGAATCAACTCGAATGGAATGGAATGGAATGGAATGGAATGGAATATAATAAACCCGTTTGGAATGGAATGGAATGCAATGGAATGGAATGGAATGGAATCAACCCGAAAGGAATGGAATGGAATGGATTGGAATGGAATATAATCAACCCGATTTTAATGGAATGCAATGGAATGGAATGGAATGGATTCAAACCGAATGGAATGGAATGGAATGGAATGGAATGCAATCAACCCAAATGGAATATAATGGAATGGAATGGAATGGAATGGAATGGAATGGAATGGAATGGAATGGAATGGAATGGAATGGAGTCAACCCGAATGGAATGGAATGGATTGGAATCAACCCGAATGGAATGGAATGGAATGGAACGGAATGGAATCAACCAGAATGGAATGGAGTGGAATGGAATCAGCAAGAATGGAATGGAATGGAATGGAATCAACCAGAATGGAATGGAATGGAATGGAATGGAATTGCATGGAATCAACCAGAATGAAATAGAATGGAATGGAATAAAATGGAATGGAATGGAAAAGAATGGAATGGTTTCAACACGAATCTAATGGAATGGAATGGAATGGGATGGAATGGAATCGAATGGAATCAACCGGAATGGAATGGAATGGAATCACCCCGAATGGAATGGAATGGAATGGAATGCTATGGAATGGAATGGAATGGAATGGAATCAACCCGATTGGAATGGAATGGAATGGAATGGAATGGAATGGAATGGAATGGAATCAACCTGAATGTAATGTAATGGAATGGAATTTAATGGAATGGAGAGGAATCACCCCGAATGAAATGGAATGGAATGGAATTGAATGGAATGGAAAGGAATGGAATCAACCCGAAAGGAATGGAATGGAAGGGAATGGAATGGAATTGAATGGAATGGAATGGAATCAACCCTAATGGAAGGCAATGGAATGGAATGGAATGAAATGCAATGAAATGGAACGGAATGGAATCAACCCGAATGGAATGGAAAGGAATGGAATGGAATGGAATGGAATGGAATGGAAGGGAATGGAATCAACCCGAATGGAATGGAGTGGAAAGGAATGGAATGGAATGGATTGGAATGGAACGGAATCAAAATGAATCTAATGGAATGGAACGGAATGGAATGGACTGGAATCAACCTGAGTGGAACGGAATGGAATGGAACGGAATGGAATCAACCAGAATGGAATGGAGTGGAATGGAATCAACCCGAATGGAATGGAATGGAATGGAATCAACCCGAATGGAATGGAATGGAACGGAATAGAATGGAATAAACCGGAATGGAATGGAATGGAATGGAATGGAATGGAATGGAATGGAATAAACCCGAAAGGAATGGAATGCAATGGAATGGAATGGAATGGAATGGAATGGAATGGAATGGAATGGAGTCAAGCCGAATGAAATGGAATGGATTGGAATCAACTCGAATGGAATGGAATGCAATGGAATTGATTGGAATGGAAAGTCATGGAATGGAATGGAATGGAATGGAATGGAATGGAGTGGAATGGAGTGGAGAAAACCGAAGTGTATGGAATGGAATGGAATGGAATGGAATGGAATGGAATGGAATGGAATAAACCCGAATGGAATGAAATGGAATGGAATGGCATGGAATGGAATGGAATGGAATGGAATGGAATGGAATGCAATGGAATCAAGCCGAATGGAATGGAATGGAATGGAATGGAATGGAATGGAATCAAACCGAATGGAATGGAATGGAATGGAATGGAATGGAAAGGAATCAACCCGAATAGAATGGATTGCAATGGAATGGAATGGAATGGAATCAACCCAAATGGAAGGGAATGGAATGGAATGGAATGGAATAGAATTCAAAGCAGTCAACCAGAATGGAATGGAATGGAATTGAATTGAACGGAATAGAATGCAAAGCAATCAACCAGAATGGAATGGAATCAACCCGAATGGAATGGAATAGATTGGAATCAACTCGAATGGAATGGAATGGAATGGAATGGAATCAACACAAATGGAATGGAATGGAATCGAATGGAAATGAATGGAATGGAATGGAATGGGATGCAATGCAAGCAACCCGAATGGAATGGACTGGAATGCAATGGAATGGAATGCAATGGAATCAACCCCAATGGAACGGAATGCAGTGGAACTGAATGGAAAGGAATGGAATCTATCCGAATGGAATGGAATGGAATGGAATCAACTCGAATGGAATGGAATGGAATGGAATGGAATGGAATATAATAAACCCGTTTGGAATGGAATGGAATGCAATGGAATGGAATGGAATGGAATCAACCCGAAAGGAATGGAATGGAATGGATTGGAATGGAATATAATCAACCCGATTTTAATGGAATGCAATGGAATGGAATGGAATGGATTCAAACCGAATGGAATGGAATGGAATGGAATGGAATGCAATCAACCCAAATGGAATATAATGGAATGGAATGGAATGGAATGGAATGGAATGGAATGGAATGGAATGGAATGGAGTCAACCCGAATGGAATGGAATGGATTGGAATCAACCCGAATGGAATGGAATGGTATTGATTGGAATGGAATGGAATGGAATGGAATGGAAAGGAATCAATCAGAATGGAATGGATGGCAATGGAATGGAATGGAATGGAATCAACCCGAATGGAATGGAATGGAATGGAATGGAATGGAATGGAATGGAATGGAATGGAATGCAAAGCAGTCAACCAGAATGGAATGGAATTGAATGGAATAGATTGCAAAGCAATCAACCAGAATGGAAAGTAATGGAATGGAAAGGATTGGAATGGAATCAACCTGAATGGAATGGAATGGAATGGTATGGAATGGAATGGAATGGAATCAACCTGAATGGAATGGATTCAACCTGAATGGAATGGAATGGAAAAGAATGGATTGGAATGGAATCAACCGGAATGGAATGGTATGGAATAGAATGGAAAGGAATGGAATGGAATGGAATCAACCGGAATGGAATGGAATGGAACAGAATGGAAAGGAATGGAATGGAATGGAATCAACCCGAATGGAATGGAATGGAACAGAATGGAATAGAATGGAATGGAATCAACCCGAATGGAATGGAATGGAATGGAATGGCATAGAGTGGAATGAGATGGAATGGAATGAACGCGACTGGAATGGAATGGAATGGCATCAACCCGAATGGAATGGAATGGAATGAAATGGAACGGAATTAACCCAAATGGAATGGAAAGGAATGGTATGGAATGGAATCAACCCGAATGGAATGGAATGGAATTGAATGGAAAGGAATGGAATGGAATGGAATCAACCCGAATGGTTAGGAATGGAATGCAATGGAATGGAACAGAATGGAATGGAATGGAATGGAATCAACACGAATTTAATGAAATGGAGTGGAATGGAACGGAATGGAATCAACCCGACAGGAATGCAATGGAATGGAATGGAATGGAATGGATTGGAATGAAATCAACCAGAATAGAATGGAATGGAATGGAATGGAATGGAATGGAATGGAATGGATTTGAATGGAATCAAACCGAATAGAATGGAATGGAATGGAATGGAATGGAATGGAATGGAATGGAATCAACCCGAATGGAATGGAATCAACCCGAATGGAATGGAATGGAATGGAATGGAATCAACCGGAATGGAATGGAATGGAATGGAATGGAATTGAACGGACTGGAATCAACCCGAATGGAATGGAATGGAAGGGAGTGGAATGGAATGGAATGGAATGGAATGGAATCAACCCAAATGGAATGGAATGTAATTGAATGGAATGGAATGGAATGGAATGAAATGGAACGAAATGGAATAAACTCGAATGAAATGGAAAGGAATGGAACGGAAAGGAATGGAATCAACCCGAATGGAATGGAATGGAATGGCATTTAATGGAATGGAATGGAATGGAATCAACACGAATGGAATGGAATGCAATGGCATGGAATGGAATGGAATGGAATGAAATGAAATGGAACGGAATGGAATCAACCCGAATGGAATGGAACGGAATGGAATGGAATGGAATGGAATGGAATGGAAGGGAATGGAATCAACCCGAATGGAGTGGAGTGGAAAGGAATGGAATGGAACGGATTGGAATGGAACGGAATCAAAATGAATCTAATGGAATGGAATGGAATGGAATGGACTGGAATCAACCCGATTGGAACGGAATGGAATGGAACGGAATGGAATCAACCAGAATGGAATGGAGTGGAATGGAATCAACCCGAATGGAATGGAATGGAATGGAATGGAATGGAATGGAATGGCATGGAATCAACCAGAATGAAATAGAATGGAATGTAATAAAATGGAATGGAATGGAAAGGAATGGAATGGTTTCAACACGAATCTAATGGAATGGAATGGAATGGGATTGAATGGAATCGAATGGAATCCACCGGAATGGAATGGAATGGAATCACCCCGAATGGAATGGAATGGAATGGAATGCTATGGAATGGACGGAATGGAATGAAATCAACCCGATTGGATTGGAATGGAATGGAATGGAATGGAATGGAATAGAATGGAAACAACCTGAATGTAATGTAATGTAATGCAATGTAATGGATTGGAATGGAAGGGAGAGGAATCAACCCGAATGAAATGGAATGGAATGGAATTGAATGGAATGGAATGGAATGGAATCAACCAGAAAGGAATGGAATGCAAGGGAATGGAATGGAACAGAATGGAATGGAATGGAATCAACCCTAATGGAAGGCAATGGAATGGAATGGAATGAAATGCAATGAAATGGAACGGAATGGAATCAACCCGAATGGAATGGAAAGGAATGGAATGGAATGGAATGGAATGGAATGGAATGGAATGGAATGGAATCAACCCGAATGAAGTGGAGTGGAAAGGAATGGAATGGAATGGATTGGAATGGAACGGAATCAAAATGAATCTAATGGAATGGAATGGAATGGAATGGACTGGAATCAACCCGATTGGAACGGAATGGAATGGAACGGACTGGAATCAACCAGAATGGAATGGAGTGGAATGGAATCAACCCGAATGGAATGGAATGGAATGGAATGGAATCAACCCGAATGGAATGGAATGGAATGGAAAGGAACGGAGTGGAATGGAATGGCATGGAATCAACCAGAATGAAATAGAATGGAATGGAATAAAATGGAATGGAATGGAAAGGAATGGAATGGTTTCAACACGAATCTAATGGAATGGAATGGAATGGGATTGAATGGAATCGAATGGAATCCATCGGAATGGAATGGAATGGAATCACCCCGAATGGAATGGAATGGAATGCTATGAAATGGACGGAATGGAATGAAATCAACCCGATTGGAATGGAATGGAATGGAATGGAATGGAATAGAATGGAATCAACCTGAATGTAATGTAATGTAATGCAATGTAATGGAATGGAATGGAAGGGAGAGGAATCAACCCGAATGAAATGGAATGGAATGGAATTGAATGGAATGGAATGGAATGGAATCAACCCTAATGGAAGGCAATGGAATGGAATGGAATGAAATGCAATGTAATGGAATGGAATGGAATCAACCCGAATGGAATGGAAAGGAATGGAATGGAATGGAATGGAATGGAATGGAATGGAACAGAATGCAAAGCAGTCAACCAGAATGGAATGGAATTGAGTGGAATAGAATGCAAAGCAATCAACCAGAATGGAATGTAATGGAATGGAGTGGATTGGAATGGAATCAACCTGAATGGAATGGAATGGAATGGTATGGAATGGAATGGAATTGAATCAACCTGAATGGAATGGACTCAACCTGAATGGAATGGAATGGAAAAGAATGGAATGGAATGGAATCAACCGGAATGGAATGGTATGGAATAGAATGGAAAGGAATGGAATGGAATGGGATCAACCCGAATGGAATGGAATGGAATGGAATGGAATAGAATGGAATGGAATCAACCTGAACGGAATGGAATGGAATGGAATGGCATGGAGTGGAATGAGATGGAATGGAATCAACCCGAATGGAATGCAGTGGAATGGCATCAACCCGAATGGAATGGAATAGAATGAAATGGAACGGAATTAACCCAAATGCAATGGAACGGAATGGTATGGAATGGAATCAACCCGAATGGATTGGAATGGAATGGAATGGAATCAACCCAAATGGTTTGGAATGGAATGCAATGGAATGGAACGGAATGGAATGGAATGGAATGGAATCAACACGAATTTAACGAAATGGAGTGGAATGGAATGGAATGGAATCAAGCCGAATGGAGTGGAGTGGAAAGGAATGGAATGGAATGGATTGGAATGGAACGGAACCAAAATGAATCTAATGGAATGGAATGGAATGGACTGGAATCAACCTGATTGGAACGGAATGGAATGCAACGGAATGGAATCAACCAGAATGGAATGGAGTGGAATGGAATCAACCCGAATGGAATGGAATGGAATCAACCCGAATGGAATGGAATGGAATGGAAAAGAATGGAATCAAACCGAATGGAATGGAATGGATTGGAATGGAATCAACCCAAATGGAATGGAATGGAATGGAATGGAATGTTATCAGCACGAATGGAATGGAATGGAATTGAATCAATGAGAATGGAATGGAATAAATTGGAATGGAATGGAATAAACGCGAATGGAATGGAAGGGAATAGAATGGAAAGGAATCAACCCGAATGGAATGGCATGAAATGGAATGGAAAGGAATGGAATGGAATGGAATCAACCGGAATGGAATGGAATGGAATGGAATGGAATCAACACGAATGGAATGGAATGCAATGGAATGGAATGGAATGGAACGGAATCAACTCGAATGGAAAGAATGGAATGGAATAGAATGGAGTGGAATGGAATCAACCCGAATGGAATGGATTGTTATGGAATGGAATGGAATGGAGTGGAATGGAATGGAATCAACACGAAAGGAATGGAATGGAATGCAATGGAATGGAAACAACACGAATGGAAAGGAATGGAGTGGAATGGAATGGAATGGAATGGAATGGAATGGAATGGAATCAACCACAATGGAATGGAATGGAATGGAATGGAATGGAATGAAATGGAATGGAAAAGAATGGAATCAAACCGAATGGAATGGAATGGAAAGTAATGGAAAAATCCCGAATGGAATCGATTGTAATGGAATGGAATGGAACGGAAAGAATAGAATCAACCCGAAGGGAATTCAATGGAATGCAATGGAATGGAATGGAATCAACCGGATTGGAATGGAATGGAATGGAATGGAAAGGAATCAATGCGAATGGAATGGAATGGAATGGAATGGAATGGAATGGAATGGAACAGAATGGAATGGAATGGCATGAAGTGGAATGGAATGGAATTAACCCGAATGGAATGCAATGGAAGGGAATGGAATGGAATGGAACGGAACGGAATCAAACCGAATGGAATGGAATTGAAAGGAATGGAATGGAATCAACACGAATGGAATGGAATGAAATGGAACGGAAAGGAATGGAATGGAATGGAATCAACCGGAATGGAATGGAATGGAATGGAATGGAATCAACACGAATGGAATGGAATGCAATGGAATGGAATGGAATGGAACGGAATCAACTCGAATGGAAAGGAATGGAATGGAATAGAATGGAGTGGAATGGAATCAACCCGAATGGAATGGATTGGAATGGAATGGAACGGAATGGAGTAGAATGGAATGGAATCAACACGAACGGAATGGAATGGAATGGAATGGAATGCAAACAACACGAATGGAATGGAATGGAGTGGAATGGAATGGAATGGAATGGAATGGAATCAACCAGAATGGAATGGAATGGAATGGAATGAAATGGAATGGAATAGAATCAACCCGAAGGGAATTGAATGGAATGCAATGGAATGGAATGGAATCAACCGACTTGGAATGGAATGGAATGTAATGGAATGGAATGGAATGGAATCAACCTGAATGTAATGGAATGGAATGGAATGGAATGGAATGGAGAGTAAGCAACCCGAATGAAATGGAATGGAATGGAATTGAATGGAATGGAATGGAATGGAATCAACCCGAAAGGAATGGAATGGAAGGGAATGGAATGGAATTGAATGGAATGGAATGGAATCAACCCTGATGGAAGGCAATGGAATGGAATGGAATGAAATGCAATGAAATGGAACGGAATGGAATCAACCCGAATGGAATGGAAAGGAATGGAATGGAATGGAATGGAATGGAATGGAAGGGAATCAACCTGAATGGAGTGGAGTGGAAAGGAATAGAATGGAATGGATTGGAATGGAACGGAATCAAAATGAATCTAATGGACTGGAATGGAATGGAATGGACTGGAATCAACCTGATTGGAACGGAATGGAATGGAACGGAATGGAATCAACCAGAATGGAATGGAGTGGAAGGGAATCAACCCGAATGGAATGGAATGGAATGGAATCAACACGAATGGAATGGAATGGAGCGGAATAGAGTGGAATAAACCGGAATGGAATGGAATGGCATGGACTGGAATGGAATAAACCCGAATGGAATGGAATGGAATGGAATGGAATGGAATGGAATCAACCCGAATGGAATGGAATGGCATGGAATGGAATGGAATGGAATGGAATGGAATGGAATGGAATGGAGTCAATCCGAATGGAATGGAATGGAATGGAATGGAAAGGAATTGAATGGAATAGAATGTAATGGATTGGAATGGAATGGAATGGATTGAAATGGAATATAATGGAATGGAATCAACCCGAATGGAATGGAATGGTATGGAATGCAATGGAATGGAATGGAATGGAATCAACCCGTTTGGAATGGAATGGAATGGAATGGAATGGAATCAACCCGAATGGAAGGGAATGTAATGGAATGGAATGGAATGGAATCAACCCGAATGAAATGAAATGGAATGGAATGGAATAGAATGGAATCAACCTGAATGAAATGGAATGGAATGGAATGGAATGGAATGGAATGGAATGGAATGGAATGGAATGGAATCAACCCGAAAGGAATGGAATGGCAGGGAATGGAATGGAATAGAATGGAATGGAATGGAATCAACCAAAATGGAATGGAATGAAATGGAATGCAAAGGAAAGGAATAGAATGGCATGGAATCAACCCGAATCGAATGGAATAGATAGGAATGGAATGGAATGGAATCAACCCGAATGGAATGCAATGGAATGGAATGGAATGGAATGGAATCAACCCGAATGTAATGGAATTCAAAGGAATGGAATGGATTCGAATCAACACGAAAGGATTGGAATGGAATGGAATCAACTCAAATGGAATGGAGTGGAATGGAATGGAATCCAATCAACCCGAATAGAATGGAATGGAATGGAATGGAATGGAATGGAATGGAATGGAATGGAATGGTATGGAATGCAATGGAATCAATCCGAAATAAATGGAATGGAATAGAGTGGAATGGAATGGAATCAACCCGAATGGAATGGAATGGAATGGAATGGAATGAACCCGAATGGCATGGAATGGAATGGAAAAGAATGGAATCAAAACGAATGCAATGGAATGGAATGGAATGGAATCAACCCAAAAGGAATGGAATGGAATGGAATGGAATGGAATCAGCCCGAATGGAATGGAATTGAACGGAATGGAAAGGAATCAACACGAATGGAATGGAATGGAATGGAATGGAATGGAATGGAACAAACCTGAAAGGAATGGAAGGGAATTGAATGGAAACGAATCAACCCGAATGGAATGGAATGAAAAGGAATGGAAAGGAATGGAATGGAAAGGAATCAACCGGAAAGGAATGGAATGGAATGGAATCAACCCGAATGGAATGGAATCCAATGGAATGGAATGGAATCGAATCAACACGAATGGAATGGAATGAAATAGAATCAACTCGAATGGAAAGGAATGGAATGGAATGGAATGGAATCAGCCCGAATGGAATGGAATGGAATGGAATGGCATGGAAAAGAATGGAATCAAACCGAATGGATTGGAATGGAATGGAATGGAAACAACCCCAATGGAATCGATTGGAATGGAATGGAATGGAATGGAATGGAATGGAATAGAATCAAACCGAATGGAATTGAATGGAATGCAATGGAATGGAATGGAATCAACCGGAATGGAATGGAATGGAATGGAATGGAATGGAATGGAATGGAATGGAATGGAATCAATGCGAATGGAATGGAATGGAATGGAATGGAATGGAATGGAATGGAATGGCATGGAGTGTAATGGAATGGAACCAACCCGAATGGAATGCAACGGAAGGGAATGGAATGGATTGGAACGGAACGGAATCAACCCGAATGGAATGGAATGGAGTGGAATGGAATCAACCTGAAAGGAATGGAATGCAATGGAATGGATTGGAATGGTATCAACCCGAATGGAATGGAATGGAATGGAATGGAATGGAATGGAATGGAATGGAATCTATCCGAATGGAATGGAATTGCATGGAAAGGAATGGAATGGAATGGAATGGAATCAACCCGCATGGATTGGAATGGAGAGGAATGGAAGGGAATGCAATGCTATGGAATCAATCCGAATGGAATGGAATGCAATGGAATGGAATGGAATCAACACGAATGGAGTGGAATGGAGGGGAATGGAAGGGAATGCAATGCTATGGAATCAATCCGAATGGAATGGAATGCAATTGAATGGAATGCAATGGAATGGAATCAACCCGAATGGAAAGGAATGGAATGGAATGGAAAGGAATAAACCCGAAAAGAATGGAATGTAATGGAATGAAATGAAATGAAATGGAATGGAGTGGAATCAACCCGAATGAAATGGAATGGAATGGAAATGAATGGAAAGGAATGGAATGTAATCAACCCGAAAGGAATGGAATGGAAGGGAATGGAATGGAGTAGAATGGAATGGAATTGAATCAACCCTAATGGAATGGAATGGAATGGTATGGAATGAAATGCAATGAAATGGAACGGAATGGAATCAACCCCAATGGAATGGAAAGGAATGGCATGGAATGGAATGGAATGGAATGCAATCAACCCGAATGGAGTGGAGTGGAATGCAATGGAATGGAGTGGAGTGGAATTCAATGGAATGGAATGGATTGGAATGGAACGGAGTGAAAATGAATCTAATGGAATGGAATGTAATGGAATGGACTGGAATCAACCCGATTGGAACTGAATGGAATGGAATGGAATGGAATGGAATCAACCAGAATGAAATGGAGTGGAATGGAATCAACCCGAATGGAATGGAATGCAATGGAACGGAACGGAATGGAATGGAATGGAATGGAAAGGAATGGAGTGGAATGGAATCAACCCGAATGGAATGGAATGGAATGGAATGGAATGGAATGGAATGGAATGGAGTGGAATCAACCCGAAGGGAATAGAATGCAATGGAGTGGAATGAAATGGAATCAACCCGAATGGAATGGAATGGAATGGAATGGAATGGAATGGAATCTATCCGAATGGAATGGAATTGCATGGAAAGGAATGGAATGGAATGGAATGGAATCAACCCGCATGGATTGGAATGGAGAGGAATCAAGTCGAATGGAATGGAAAGGAATGGAATGGAATGGAATGGAAAGGAATGGAATGGAATGGAATGGAATGGAATGGAATCAATGCGAATGGAATGGAATGGAATGGAATGGAATGGAATGGAATGGAATGGAATGGCATGGAGTGTAATGGAATGGAATCAACCCGAATGGAATGGAATGGAATGGAATGGAATGGAATGGAATCTATCCGAATGGAATGGAATTGCATGGAAAGGAATGGAATGGAATGGAATGGAATCAACCCGCATGGATTGGAATGGAGAGGAATCAAGTCGAATGGAATGGAAAGGAATGGAATGGAATGGAATGGAATGGAATGGAATGGAATCAACACGAATGGAGTGGAATGGAGGGGAATGGAAGGGAATGCAATGCTATGGAATCAACCCGAATGGAATGGAATGCAATGGAATGGAATGCAATGGAATGGAATCAACCCGAATGGAAAGGAATGGAATGGAATGGAAAGGAATAAACCCGAAAAGAATGGAATGTAATGTAATGAAATGAAATGGAATGGAGTGGAATCAACCCGAATGAAATGGAATGGAATGGAAATGAATGGAATGGAATGGAATGTAATCAACCCGAAAGGAATGGAATGGAAGGGAATGGAATGGAGTAGAATGCAATGGAATTGAATCAACCCTAATGGAATGGAATGGAATGGTATGGAATGAAATGAAATGAAATGGAACGGAATGGAATCAACCCCAATGGAATGGAAAAAATGGCATGGAATGGAATGGAATGGAATGCAATCAAACCGAATGGAGTGGAGTGGAATGCAATGGAATGGAGTGGAGTGGAATTCAATGGAATGGAATGGATTGGAATGGAACGGAGTGAAAATGAATCTAATGGAATGGAATGTAATGGAATGGACTGGAATCAACCCGATTGGAACTGAATGGAATGGAATGGAATGGAATCAACCAGAATGAAATGGAGTGGAATGGAATCAACCCGAATGGAATGGAATGCAATGGAACGGAACGGAATGGAATGGAATGGAATGGAATGGAAAGGAATGGAATGGAATGGAATCAACCCGAATGGAATGGAATGGAATGGAATGGAATGGAATGGAATGGAGTGGAATCAACCCGAAGGGAATGGAATGCAATGGAGTGGAATGAAATGGAATCAACCCGAATGGAATGGAATGGAACGGACTGGAATCAACCCGAATCGAATGGAATGGAAATGAATAGAATGGAAGGGAATGGAATGGAATCAACGCGAATTCAATGGAATGTAATTGAATGTAATGGAATGGAATGAAATGGGACAAAATCGAATCAACCCAAATGGAATGGAATGGAATAGAATGGAATGGAATGGAATAGAATGGAATGGAACGAAATGGAATCAACCCGAACGGAATGGAATTGAATGGAATGGAATGGAATCAACCCGAATGGAATGGAATCAACCCGAATGGAATGGAATGGAATGGAATGGAATGGAATCAACCGGAATGGAATGGAATGGAATGCAATGGAATGGAGTGGAATGGAATCAACCCGAATGGAATGGAATGGAATGGAATGGAATGCAATCAACCCAAATGGAATAGAATGGAATGGAATGGAATGGAATGGAATGGAATGGAATGGAATGGAATGGAATGGAATGGAGTCAACCCGAATGGAATGGAATGGATTGGAATCAACCAGAATGGAATGGAATGGTATTGATTGGAATGAAATGGAATGGAATGGAATGGAAAGGAATCAACCCGAATGGAATGGAAGGCAATGGAATGGAATGGAATGGAATCAACCCGAATGGAACGGAATGGAATGGAATGGATTAGAATGCAAAGCAGTCAACCAGAATGGAATGGAATTGAATGGAATAGAATGCAAAGCAATCAACCAGTATGGAATGTAACGGAATGGAATGGATTGGGATGGAATCAACCTGAATGGAATGGAATGGAATGGTATGGAATGGAATGGAATGGAATCAACCCGACTGGAATGCAATGGAATGGAATGGAATGGAATGGAATGGATTGGAATGAAATCAACCAGAATAGAATGGAATGGAATGGAATGGAATGGGATGGAATGGAATGGAATGGATTGGAATGAAATCAACCAGAATAGAATGGAATGGAATGGAATGGAATGGAAAGGAATGGATTTGAATGGAATCAAAACGAATAGAATGGAATGGAATGGAATGGAATGGAATGGAATGGAAAGGAATGGAATCAACCCGAATGGAATGGAATCAACCCGAATGCAATGGAATGGAATGGAATGGAATCAACCGGAATGGAATGGAATGGAATGGAATGGAAGTGAACGGACTGGAATCAACCCGAATGGAATGGAATGGAAGGGAGTGGAATGGAATGGAATGGAATGGAATGCAATCAACCCAAATGGAATGGAATGTAATTGAATGGAATGGAATGGAATGGAATGAAATGGAACGAAATGGAATCAACTCGAAAGGAATGGAAAGGAATGGAACGGAAAGGAATGGAATCAACCTGAATGGAATGGAATGGAATGGCATTTAATGGAATGGAATGGAATGGAATCAACACGAATGGAATGGAATGCAATGGCATGGAAGGGAATGGAATGGAATGCAATGAAATGGAACGGAATGGAATCAACCCGAATGGAATGGAACGGAATGGAATGGAATGGAATGGAATGGAATGGAAGGGAATGGAAGCAACCCGAATGGAGTGGAGTGGAAAGGAATGGAATGGAATGGATTGGAATGGAAAGGAATCAAAATGAATCTAAAGGAATGGAATGGAATGGAATGGACTGGAGTGGAATAGAATCAACCCGAATGGAATGGAATGGGATGGAATGGAATGGAATGGAATGGAATGGAATCACCCCGAAAGGAATGGAATGGAATGTACTGGAGTGGAATAGAATCAACACGAATGGAATGGAATGGAATGGAATGGGATTGAATGGAATGGAATGGAATCACCCCGAATGGAATGGAATGGAATGGAATGTTTTGGAATGGAATTGAATGGAATCAACGCGAATAGAATGATCTGGAATGGAATGGAATGGAATGGAATGGAATGGAATGGAATGGAATCAATCCGAATGGAATGAAATGGAATGGAATGGAATGGAATGGTATGGAATCAACCCGAATGGAATGGAAAGGATAAGAATGGAATGCAAAGGAACGGAATGGAATCAACGCGAATGGAATGGAATTGAATGGAATGCAATGCAATGGAATGGAATCAACCCGAATGCATTGGAATGGAATGGAATGGAATGGAATGGAATGGAATGGAATCGACCCAAATAGAATGGAATGGAATGGAATGGAATCAAATGGAATGGAATCAACCCAAATGGAATGGAATGGAATGGAATGGTATGGAATGGAATGGAATGGAATCAACCTGAATGGAATGGACTCAACCTGAATGGAATGGATTGGAAAAGAATGGAATGGAATGGAATCAACCGAAATGGAATGGTATGGAATAGAATGGAAAGGAATGGAATGGAATGGAATCAACCCAAATGGAATGGAATGGAATGGAACGGAATGGAATGGAATGGAATGGAATCAACCCGAATGGAATGGAATGGAATGGAATGGCATGGAATGGAATGAAATGGAATGGAATCAACCCGAATGGAATGGAATGGAATGGCATCAAACCGAATGGAATGGAATGGAATGAAATGGAATGGAATTAACCCAAATGCAGTGGAAAGGAATGGTATGGAAAGGAATCAACCAGAATGGAATGGAATGCAATGGTATGGAATGGAATGGAATGGAATGCAATGGAGTCAATACTAACGGAAAGGAATGGAATGCAATGGAATGGAATGGAAGGGAATAGAATGGAATGGATTGGAATGGAATGGAATGGAATGGAATGGAATGGAATGGAATATAATGGAATCGAATCACCCCGAATGGAATGGAATGGAATGGAATGCTATGGAATGGAATGTAATGGAATGGAATCAACCCGATTGGAATGGAATGGAATGGAATGGAATGCAATGGAATAGAATGGAATCAACCTGAAGGTAATGTAATGGAATGGAATGGAATGGAATGGAATGGAATGGAATGGAATGGAATGGTGAGGAATCAACCCGAATGAAATGGAATGGAATGGAATTGAATGGGATGGAATGGAATGGAATCAACGAGAAAGGAAGGGAATGGAAGGGAATGGATTGAAATAGAATGGAATGGAATGGAATCAACCCTAATGGAAGGCAATGGAATGGAATGGAATGAAATGCAATGAAATGGAAAGGAATGGAATCAACCCGAATGGAATGGAAAGGAATGGAATGGAATGGAATGGAATCAAATGGAATGGAATCAACCCAAATGGAATGGAATGGAATGGAATGGTATGGAATGGAATGGAATGGAATCAACCTGAATGGAATGGACTCAACCTGAATGGAATGGATTGGAAAAGAATGGAATGGAATGGAATCAACCGAAATGGAATGGTATGGAATAGAATGGAAAGGAATGGAATGGAATGGAATCAACCCAAATGGAATGGAATGGAATGGAACGGAATGGAATGGAATGGAATGGAATCAACCCGAATGGAATGGAATGGAATGGAATGGCATGGAATGGAATGAAATGGAATGGAATCAACCCGAATGGAATGGAATGGAATGGCATCAAACCGAATGGAATGGAATGGAATGAAATGGAATGGAATTAACCCAAATGCAGTGGAAAGGAATGGTATGGAAAGGAATCAACCAGAATGGAATGGAATGCAATGGTATGGAATGGAATGGAATGGAATGCAATGGAGTCAATACTAACGGAAAGGAATGGAATGCAATGGAATGGAATGGAAGGGAATAGAATGGAATGGATTGGAATGGAATGGAATGGAATGGAATGGAATGGAATGGAATATAATGGAATCGAATCACCCCGAATGGAATGGAATGGAATGGAATGCTATGGAATGGAATGTAATGGAATGGAATCAACCCGATTGGAATGGAATGGAATGGAATGGAATGCAATGGAATAGAATGGAATCAACCTGAAGGTAATGTAATGGAATGGAATGGAATGGAATGGAATGGAATGGAATGGAATGGAATGGTGAGGAATCAACCCGAATGAAATGGAATGGAATGGAATTGAATGGGATGGAATGGAATGGAATCAACGAGAAAGGAAGGGAATGGAAGGGAATGGATTGAAATAGAATGGAATGGAATGGAATCAACCCTAATGGAAGGCAATGGAATGGAATGGAATGAAATGCAATGAAATGGAAAGGAATGGAATCAACCCGAATGGAATGGAAAGGAATGGAATGGAATGGAATGGAATGGAATGGAATGGAAGGGAATGGAATCAACCCGAATGGAGTGGAGTGGAAAGGAATGGAATGGAATGGATTGGAATGGAACGGAATCAAAATGAATCTAATGGAATGGAATGGAATGGAATGGAATGGACTGGAATCAACCCGATTGGAATGGAATGGAATGGAACGGAATGGAATCAACCAGAATGGAATGGAGTGGAATGGAATCAACAAGAATGGAATGGAATGGAATGGAATGGAATCAACCAGAATGGAATGGAATGGAATGGAATGGAATTGCATGGAATCAACCAGAATGAAATAGAATGGAATGGAATAAAATGGAATGGAATGGAAAAGAATGGAATGGTTTCAACACGAATCTAATGGAATGGAATGGAATGGGATGGAATGGAATCGAATGGAATCAACCGGAATGGAATGGAATGGAATCACCCCGAATGGAATGGAATGGAATGGAATGCTATGGAATGGAATGGAATGGAATGGAATCAACCCGATTGGAATGGAATGGAATGGAATGGAATGGAATGGAATGGAATGGAATGGAATGGAATCAACCTGAATGTAATGTAATGGAATGGAATTTAATGGAATGGAGAGGAATCACCCCGAATGAAATGGAATGGAATGGAATTGAATGGAATGGAAAGGAATGGAATCAACCCGAAAGGAATGGAATGGAAGGGAATGGAATGGAATTGAATGGAATGGAATGGAATCAACCCTAATGGAAGGCAATGGAATGGAATGGAATGAAATGCAATGAAATGGAACGGAATGGAATCAACCCGAATGGAATGGAAAGGAATGGAATGGAATGGAATGGAATGGAATGGAAGGGAATGGAATCAACCCGAATGGAATGGAGTGGAAAGGAATGGAATGGAATGGATTGGAATGGAACGGAATCAAAATGAATCTAATGGAATGGAACGGAATGGAATGGACTGGAATCAACCTGAGTGGAACGGAATGGAATGGAACGGAATGGAATCAACCAGAATGGAATGGAGTGGAATGGAATCAACCCGAATGGAATGGAATGGAATGGAATCAACCCGAATGGAATGGAATGGAACGGAATAGAATGGAATAAACCGGAATGGAATGGAATGGAATGGAATGGAATGGAATGGAATAAACCCGAAAGGAATGGAATGCAATGGAATGGAATGGAATGGAATGGAATGGAATGGAGTCAAGCCGAATGAAATGGAATGGATTGGAATCAACTCGAATGGAATGGAATGCAATGGAATTGATTGGAATGGAAAGTCATGGAATGGAATGGAATGGAATGGAATGGAATGGAGTGGAATGGAGTGGAGAAAACCGAAGTGTATGGAATGGAATGGAATGGAATGGAATGGAATGGAATGGAATAAACCCGAATGGAATGAAATGGAATGGAATGGCATGGAATGGAATGGAATGGAATGGAATGGAATGGAATGCAATGGAATCAAGCCGAATGGAATGGAATGGAATGGAATGGAATGGAATGGAATGGAATCAAACCGAATGGAATGGAATGGAATGGAATGGAATGGAAAGGAATCAACCCGAATAGAATGGATTGCAATGGAATGGAATGGAATGGAATCAACCCAAATGCAAGGGAATGGAATGGAATGGAATGGAATAGAATTCAAAGCAGTCAACCAGAATGGAATGGAATGGAATTGAATTGAACGGAATAGAATGCAAAGCAATCAACCAGAATGGAATGGAATGGAATGGAATCAACCCGAATGGAATGGAATAGATTGGAATCAACTCGAATGGAATGGAATGGAATGGAATGGAATCAACACAAATGGAATGGAATGGAATCGAATGGAAATGAATGGAATGGAATGGAATGGGATGCAATGCAAGCAACCCGAATGGAATGGACTGGAATGCAATGGAATGGAATGCAATGGAATCAACCCCAATGGAACGGAATGCAGTGGAACTGAATGGAAAGGAATGGAATCTATCCGAATGGAATGGAATGGAATGGAATCAACTCGAATGGAATGGAATGGAATGGAATATAATAAACCCGTTTGGAATGGAATGGAATGCAATGGAATGGAATGGAATGGAATCAACCCGAAAGGAATGGAATGGAATGGATTGGAATGGAATATAATCAACCCGATTTTAATGGAATGCAATGGAATGGAATGGAATGGATTCAAACCGAATGGAATGGAATGGAATGGAATGGAATGCAATCAACCCAAATGGAATATAATGGAATGGAATGGAATGGAATGGAATGGAATGGAATGGAATGGAATGGAATGGAATGGAGTCAACCCGAATGGAATGGAATGGATTGGAATCAACCCGAATGGAATGGAATGGAATGGAACGGAATGGAATCAACCAGAATGGAATGGAGTGGAATGGAATCAACAAGAATGGAATGGAATGGAATGGAATGGAATCAACCAGAATGGAATGGAATGGAATGGAATGGAATTGCATGGAATCAACCAGAATGAAATAGAATGGAATGGAATAAAATGGAATGGAATGGAAAAGAATGGAATGGTTTCAACACGAATCTAATGGAATGGAATGGAATGGGATGGAATGGAATCGAATGGAATCAACCGGAATGGAATGGAATGGAATCACCCCGAATGGAATGGAATGGAATGGAATGCTATGGAATGGAATGGAATGGAATGGAATCAACCCGATTGGAATGGAATGGAATGGAATGGAATGGAATGGAATGGAATGGAATCAACCTGAATGTAATGTAATGGAATGGAATTTAATGGAATGGAGAGGAATCACCCCGAATGAAATGGAATGGAATGGAATTGAATGGAATGGAAAGGAATGGAATCAACCCGAAAGGAATGGAATGGAAGGGAATGGAATGGAATTGAATGGAATGGAATGGAATCAACCCTAATGGAAGGCAATGGAATGGAATGGAATGAAATGCAATGAAATGGAACGGAATGGAATCAACCCGAATGGAATGGAAAGGAATGGAATGGAATGGAATGGAATGGAATGGAAGGGAATGGAATCAACCCGAATGGAATGGAGTGGAAAGGAATGGAATGGAATGGATTGGAATGGAACGGAATCAAAATGAATCTAATGGAATGGAACGGAATGGAATGGACTGGAATCAACCTGAGTGGAACGGAATGGAATGGAACGGAATGGAATCAACCAGAATGGAATGGAATGGAATGGAATCAACCCGAATGGAATGGAATGGAATGGAATCAACCCGAATGGAATGGAATGGAACGGAATAGAATGGAATAAACCGGAATGGAATGGAATGGAATGGAATGGAATGGAATGGAATGGAATAAACCCGAAAGGAATGGAATGCAATGGAATGGAATGGAATGGAATGGAATGGAATGGAATGGAATGGAGTCAAGCCGAATGAAATGGAATGGATTGGAATCAACTCGAATGGAATGGAATGCAATGGAATTGATTGGAATGGAAAGTCATGGAATGGAATGGAATGGAATGGAATGGAATGGAGTGGAATGGAGTGGAGAAAACCGAAGTGTATGGAATGGAATGGAATGGAATGGAATGGAATGGAATGGAATAAACCCGAATGGAATGAAATGGAATGGAATGGCATGGAATGGAATGGAATGGAATGGAATGGAATGGAATGCAATGGAATCAAGCCGAATGGAATGGAATGGAATGGAATGGAATGGAATGGAATCAAACCGAATGGAATGGAATGGAATGGAAAGGAATCAACCCGAATAGAATGGATTGCAATGGAATGGAATGGAATGGAATCAACCCAAATGGAAGGGAATGGAATGGAATGGAATGGAATAGAATTCAAAGCAGTCAACCAGAATGGAATGGAATGGAATTGAATTGAACGGAATAGAATGCAAAGCAATCAACCAGAATGGAATGGAATGGAATGGAATCAACCCGAATGGAATGGAATAGATTGGAATCAACTCGAATGGAATGGAATGGAATGGAATGGAATCAACACAAATGGAATGGAATGGAATCGAATGGAAATGAATGGAATGGAATGGAATGGGATGCAATGCAAGCAACCCGAATGGAATGGACTGGAATGCAATGGAATGGAATGCAATGGAATCAACCCCAATGGAACGGAATGCAGTGGAACTGAATGGAAAGGAATGGAATCTATCCGAATGGAATGGAATGGAATGGAATCAACTCGAATGGAATGGAATGGAATGGAATGGAATGGAATATAATAAACCCGTTTGGAATGGAATGGAATGCAATGGAATGGAATGGAATGGAATCAACCCGAAAGGAATGGAATGGAATGGATTGGAATGGAATATAATCAACCCGATTTTAATGGAATGCAATGGAATGGAATGGAATGGATTCAAACCGAATGGAATGGAATGGAATGGAATGGAATGCAATCAACCCAAATGGAATATAATGGAATGGAATGGAATGGAATGGAATGGAATGGAATGGAATGGAATGGAGTCAACCCGAATGGAATGGAATGGATTGGAATCAACCCGAATGGAATGGAATGGTATTGATTGGAATGGAATGGAATGGAATGGAATGGAAAGGAATCAACCAGAATGGAATGGATGGCAATGGAATGGAATGGAATGGAATCAACCCGAATGGAATGGAATGGAATGGAATGGAATGGAATGGAATGGAATGGAATGGAATGCAAAGCAGTCAACCAGAATGGAATGGAATTGAATGGAATAGATTGCAAAGCAATCAACCAGAATGGAAAGTAATGGAATGGAAAGGATTGGAATGGAATCAACCTGAATGGAATGGAATGGAATGGTATGGAATGGAATGGAATGGAATCAACCTGAATGGAATGGATTCAACCTTAATGGAATGGAATGGAAAAGAATGGAATGGAATGGAATCAACCGGAATGGAATGGTATGGAATAGAATGGAAAGGAATGGAATGGAATGGAATCAACCGGAATGGAATGGAATGGAACAGAATGGAAAGGAATGGAATGGAATGGAATCAACCCGAATGGAATGGAATGGAACAGAATGGAATAGAATGGAATGGAATCAACCCGAATGGAATGGAATGGAATGGAATGGCATGGAGTGGAATGAGATGGAATGGAATCAACGCGACTGGAATGGAATGGAATGGCATCAACCCGAATGGAATGGAATGGAATGAAATGGAACGGAATTAACCCAAATGGAATGGAAAGGAATGGTATGGAATGGAATCAACCCGAATGGAATGGAATGGAATGGAATGGAAAGGAATGGAATGGAATGGAATCAACCCGAATGGTTAGGAATGGAATGCAATGGAATGGAACAGAATGGAATGGAATGGAATGGAATCAACACGAATTTAATGAAATGGACTGGAATGGAACGGAATGGAATCAACCCGACAGGAATGCAATGGAATGGAATGGAATGGAAAGGATTGGAATGAAATCAACCAGAATAGAATGGAATGGAATGGAATGGAATGGAATGGAATGGAATGGAATGGAATGGATTTGAATGGAATCAAACCGAATAGAATGGAATGGAATGGAATGGAATGGAATGGAATGGAATGGAATCAACCCGAATGGAATGGAATCAACCCGAATGGAATGGAATGGAATGGAATGGAATCAACCGGAATGGAATGGAATGGAATGGAATGGAATTGAACGGACTGGAATCAACCCGAATGGAATGGAATGGAAGGGAGTGGAATGGAATGGAATGGAATGGAATGGAATCAACCCAAATGGAATGGAATGTAATTGAATGGAATGGAATGGAATTGAATGAAATGGAACGAAATGGAATAAACTCGAATGAAATGGAAAGGAATGGAACGGAAAGGAATGGAATCAACCCGAATGGAATGGAATGGAATGGAATTTAATGGAATGGAATGGAATGGAATCAACACGAATGGAATGGAATGCAATGGCATGGAATGGAATGGAATGGAATGAAATGAAATGGAACGGAATGGAATCAACCCGAATGGAATGGAACGTAATGGAATGGAATGGAATGGAATGGAATGGAAGGGAATGGAATCAACCCGAATGGAGTGGAGTGGAAAGGAATGGAATGGAACGGATTGGAATGGAACGGAATCAAAATGAATCTAATGGAATGGAATGGAATGGAATGGACTGGAATCAACCCGATTGGAACGGAATGGAATGGAACGGAATGGAATCAACCAGAATGGAATGGAGTGGAATGGAATCAACCCGAATGGAATGGAATGGAATGGAATGGAATGGAATGGCATGGAATCAACCAGAATGAAATAGAATGGAATGTAATAAAATGGAATGGAATGGAAAGGAATGGAATGGTTTCAACACGAATCTAATGGAATGGAATGGAATGGGATTGAATGGAATCGAATGGAATCCACCGGAATGGAATGGAATGGAATCACCCCGAATGGAATGGAATGGAATGGAATGCTATGGAATGGACGGAATGGAATGAAATCAACCCGATTGGATTGGAATGGAATGGAATGGAATGGAATGGAATAGAATGGAAACAACCTGAATGTAATGTAATGTAATGCAATGTAATGGATTGGAATGGATGGGAGAGGAATCAACCCGAATGAAATGGAATGGAATGGAATTGAATGGAATGGAATGGAATGGAATCAACCAGAAAGGAATGGAATGCAAGGGAATGGAATGGAACAGAATGGAATGGAATGGAATCAACCCTAATGGAAGGCAATGGAATGGAATGGAATGAAATGCAATGAAATGGACCGGAATGGAATCAACCCGAATGGAATGGAAAGGAATGGAATGGAATGGAATGGAATGGAATGGAATCAACCCGAATGAAGTGGAGTGGAAAGGAATGGAATGGAATGGATTGGAATGGAACGGAATCAAAATGAATCTAATGGAATGGAATGGAATGGAATGGACTAGAATCAACCCGATTGGAACGGAATGGAATGGAACGGACTGGAATCAACCAGAATGGAATGGAGTGGAATGGAATCAACCCGAATGGAATGGAATGGAATGGAATGGAATCAACCCGAATGGAATGGAATGGAAAGGAACGGAATGGAATGGAATGGCATGGAATCAACTAGAATGAAATAGAATGGAATGGAATAAAATGGAATGGAATGGAAAGGAATGGAATGGTTTCAACACGAATCTAATGGAATGGAATGGAATGGGATTGAATGGAATCGAATGGAATCCATCGGAATGGAATGGAATGGAATCACCCCGAATGGAATGGAATGGAATGCTATGAAATGGACGGAATGGAATGAAATCAACCCGATTGGAATGGAATGGAATGGAATGGAATGGAATAGAATGGAATCAACCTGAATGTAATGTAATGTAATGCAATGTAATGGAATGGAATGGAAGGGAGAGGAATCAACCCGAATGAAATGGAATGGAATGGAATTGAATGGAATGGAATGGAATGGAATCAACCCTAATGGAAGGCAATGGAATGGAATGGAATGAAATGCAATGTAATGGAATGGAATGGAATCAACCCGAATGGAATGGAAAGGAATGGAATGGAATGGAATGGAATGGAATGGAATGGAACAGAATGCAAAGCAGTCAACCAGAATGGAATGGAATTGAGTGGAATAGAATGCAAAGCAATCAACCAGAATGGAATGTAATGGAATGGAGTGGATTGGAATGGAATCAACCTGAATGGAATGGAATGGAATGGTATGGAATGGAATGGAATTGAATCAACCTGAATGGAATGGACTCAACCTGAATGGAATGGAATGGAAAAGAATGGAATGGAATGGAATCAACCGGAATGGAATGGTATGGAATAGAATGGAAAGGAATGGAATGGAATGGGATCAACCCGAATGGAATGGAATGGAACGGAATGGAATAGAATGGAATGGAATCAACCTGAATGGAATGGAATGGAATGGAATGGCATGGAGTGGAATGAGATGGAATGGAATCAACCCGAATGGAATGCAGTGGAATGGCATCAACCCGAATGGAATGGAATAGAATGAAATGGAACGGAATTAACCCAAATGCAATGGAACGGAATGGTATGGAATGGAATCAACCCGAATGGAATGGAATGGAATGGAATGGAATCAACCCAAATGGTTTGGAATGGAATGCAATGGAATGGAACGGAATGGAATGGAATGGAATGGAATCAACACGAATTTAACGAAATGGAGTGGAATGGAATGGAATGGAATCAAGCCGAATGGAGTGGAGTGGAAAGGAATGGAATGGAATGGATTGGAATGGAACGGAACCAAAATGAATCTAATGGAATTGAATGGAATGGACTGGAATCAACCTGATTGGAACGGAATGGAATGCAACGGAATGGAATCAACCAGAATGGAATGGAGTGGAATGGAATCAACCCGAATGGAATGGAATGGAATCAACCCGAATGGAATGGAATGGAATGGAAAAGAATGGAATCAAACCGAATGGAATGGAATGGAATGGAATGGAATCAACCCAAATGGAATGGAATGGAATGGAATGGAATGTTATCAGCACGAATGGAATGGAATGAAATTGAATCAATGAGAATGGAATGGAATAAATTGGAATGGAATGGAATAAACGCGAATGGAATGGAAGGGAATAGAATGGAAAGGAATCAACCCGAATGGAATGGCATGAAATGGAATGGAAAGGAATGGAATGGAATGGAATCAACCGGAATGGAATGGAATGGAATGGAATGGAATCAACACGAATGGAATGGAATGCAATGGAATGGAATGGAATGGAACGGAATCAACTCGAATGGAAAGAATGGAATGGAATAGAATGGAGTGGAATGGAATCAACCCGAATGGAATGGATTGTTATGGAATGGAATGGAATGGAGTGGAATGGAATGGAATCAACACGAAAGGAATGGAATGGAATGCAATGGAATGGAAACAACACGAATGGAAAGGAATGGAGTGGAATGGAATGGAATGGAATGGAATGGAATGGAATGGAATGGAATCAACCACAATGGAATGGAATGGAATGGAATGGAATTAAATGGAATGGAAAAGAATGGAATCAAACTGAATGGAATGGAATGGAAAGGAATGGAAAAATCCCGAATGGAATCGATTGTAATGGAATGGAATGGAACGGAAAGAATAGAATCAACCCGAAGGGAATTCAATGGAATGCAATGGAATGGAATGGAATCAACCGGATTGGAATGGAATGGAATGGAATGGAAAGGAATCAATGCGAATGGAATGGAATGGAATGGAATGGAATGGAATGGAACGGAATGGAATGGAATGGCATGAAGTGGAATGGAATGGAATCAACCCGAATGGAATGCAATGGAAGGGAACGGAATGGAATGGAACGGAACGGAATCAAACCGAATGGAATGGAATTGAAAGGAATGGAATGGAATCAACACGAATGGAATGGAATGAAATGGAATGGAAAGGAATGGAATGGAATGGAATCAACCGGAATGGAATGGAATGGAATGGAATGGAATCAACACGAATGGAATGGAATGCAATGGAATGGAATGGAATGGAACGGAATCAACTCGAATGGAAAGGAATGGAATGGAATAGAATGGAGTGGAATGGAATCAACCCGAGTGGAATGGAAAGGAATGGAATGGAATGGAATGGAATGGAATGGAATGGAATGGAATCAACCCGAATGGAGTGGAGTGGAAAGGAATGGAATGGAATGGATTGGAATGGAACGGAATCAAAATGAATCTAATGGAATGGAACGGAATGGAATGGACTGGAATCAACCTGAGTGGAACGGAATGGAATGGAACGGAATGGAATCAACCAGAATGGAATGGAGTGGAATGGAATCAACCCGAATGGAATGGAATGGAATGGAATCAACCCGAATGGAATGGAATGGAACGGAATAGAATGGAATAAACCGGAATGGAATGGAATGGAATGGAATGGAATGGAATGGAATGGAATAAACCCGAAAGGAATGGAATGCAATGGAATGGAATGGAATGGAATGGAATGGAATGGAATGGAATGGAATGGAGTCAAGCCGAATGAAATGGAATGGATTGGAATCAACTCGAATGGAATGGAATGCAATGGAATTGATTGGAATGGAAAGTCATGGAATGGAATGGAATGGAATGGAATGGAATGGAGTGGAATGGAGTGGAGAAAACCGAAGTGTATGGAATGGAATGGAATGGAATGGAATGGAATAAACCCGAATGGAATGAAATGGAATGGAATGGCATGGAATGGAATGGAATGGAATGGAATGGAATGGAATGCAATGGAATCAAGCCGAATGGAATGGAATGGAATGGAATGGAATGGAATGGAATCAAACCGAATGGAATGGAATGGAATGGAATGGAATGGAAAGGAATCAACCCGAATAGAATGGATTGCAATGGAATGGAATGGAATGGAATCAACCCAAATGGAATGGAATGGAATGGAATGGAATGGAATAGAATTCAAAGCAGTCAACCAGAATGGAATGGAATGGAATTGAATTGAACGGAATAGAATGCAAAGCAATCAACCAGAATGGAATGGAATGGAATGGAATCAACCCGAATGGAATGGAATAGATTGGAATCAACTCGAATGGAATGGAATGGAATGGAATGGAATCAACACAAATGGAATGGAATGGAATCGAATGGAAATGAATGGAATGGAATGGAATGGGATGCAATGCAAGCAACCCGAATGGAATGGACTGGAATGCAATGGAATGGAATGCAATGGAATCAACCCCAATGGAACGGAATGCAGTGGAACTGAATGGAAAGGAATGGAATCTATCCGAATGGAATGGAATGGAATGGAATCAACTCGAATGGAATGGAATGGAATGGAATGGAATGGAATATAATAAACCCGTTTGGAATGGAATGGAATGCAATGGAATGGAATGGAATGGAATCAACCCGAAAGGAATGGAATGGAATGGATTGGAATGGAATATAATCAACCCGATTTTAATGGAATGCAATGGAATGGAATGGAATGGATTCAAACCGAATGGAATGGAATGGAATGGAATGGAATGCAATCAACCCAAATGGAATATAATGGAATGGAATGGAATGGAATGGAATGGAATGGAATGGAATGGAATGGAATGGAATGGAGTCAACCCGAATGGAATGGAATGGATTGGAATCAACCCGAATGGAATGGAATGGAATGGAACGGAATGGAATCAACCAGAATGGAATGGAGTGGAATGGAATCAACAAGAATGGAATGGAATGGAATGGAATGGAATCAACCAGAATGGAATGGAATGGAATGGAATGGAATTGCATGGAATCAACCAGAATGAAATAGAATGGAATGGAATAAAATGGAATGGAATGGAAAAGAATGGAATGGTTTCAACACGAATCTAATGGAATGGAATGGAATGGGATGGAATGGAATCGAATGGAATCAACCGGAATGGAATGGAATGGAATCACCCCGAATGGAATGGAATGGAATGGAATGCTATGGAATGGAATGGAATGGAATGGAATCAACCCGATTGGAATGGAATGGAATGGAATGGAATGGAATGGAATGGAATGGAATCAACCTGAATGTAATGTAATGGAATGGAATTTAATGGAATGGAGAGGAATCACCCCGAATGAAATGGAATGGAATGGAATTGAATGGAATGGAAAGGAATGGAATCAACCCGAAAGGAATGGAATGGAAGGGAATGGAATGGAATTGAATGGAATGGAATGGAATCAACCCTAATGGAAGGCAATGGAATGGAATGGAATGAAATGCAATGAAATGGAACGGAATGGAATCAACCCGAATGGAATGGAAAGGAATGGAATGGAATGGAATGGAATGGAATGGAAGGGAATGGAATCAACCCGAATGGAATGGAGTGGAAAGGAATGGAATGGAATGGATTGGAATGGAACGGAATCAAAATGAATCTAATGGAATGGAACGGAATGGAATGGACTGGAATCAACCTGAGTGGAACGGAATGGAATGGAACGGAATGGAATCAACCAGAATGGAATGGAGTGGAATGGAATCAACCCGAATGGAATGGAATGGAATGGAATCAACCCGAATGGAATGGAATGGAACGGAATAGAATGGAATAAACCGGAATGGAATGGAATGGAA
Organism: Pan paniscus; assembly: GCF_029289425.2. Classification (NCBI taxonomy): domain Eukaryota; kingdom Metazoa; phylum Chordata; class Mammalia; order Primates; family Hominidae; genus Pan; species Pan paniscus. Next base: position 17,056,326 of record NC_073265.2, read on the forward strand.
TGGAATGGAATGGAATGGAATGGAATAAACCCGAAAGGAATGGAATGCAATGGAATGGAATGGAATGGAATGGAATGGAATGGAATGGAATGGAGTCAAGCCGAATGAAATGGAATGGATTGGAATCAACTCGAATGGAATGGAATGCAATGGAATTGATTGGAATGGAAAGTCATGGAATGGAATGGAATGGAATGGAATGGAATGGAATGGAGTGGAATGGAGTGGAGAAAACCGAAGTGTATGGAATGGAATGGAATGGAATGGAATGGAATGGAATGGAATAAACCCGAATGGAATGAAATGGAATGGAATGGCATGGAATGGAATGGAATGGAATGGAATGGAATGGAATGCAATGGAATCAAGCCGAATGGAATGGAATGGAATGGAATGGAATGGAATGGAATCAAACCGAATGGAATGGAATGGAATGGAATGGAATGGAAAGGAATCAACCCGAATAGAATGGATTGCAATGGAATGGAATGGAATGGAATCAACCCAAATGGAAGGGAATGGAATGGAATGGAATGGAATAGAATTCAAAGCAGTCAACCAGAATGGAATGGAATGGAATTGAATTGAACGGAATAGAATGCAAAGCAATCAACCAGAATGGAATGGAATGGAATGGAATCAACCCGAATGGAATGGAATAGATTGGAATCAACTCGAATGGAATGGAATGGAATGGAATGGAATCAACACAAATGGAATGGAATGGAATCGAATGGAAATGAATGGAATGGAATGGAATGGGATGCAATGCAAGCAACCCGAATGGAATGGACTGGAATGCAATGGAATGGAATGCAATGGAATCAACCCCAATGGAACGGAATGCAGTGGAACTGAATGGAAAGGAATGGAATCTATCCGAATGGAATGGAATGGAATGGAATCAACTCGAATGGAATGGAATGGAATGGAATGGAATGGAATATAATAAACCCGTTTGGAATGGAATGGAATGCAATGGAATGGAATGGAATGGAATCAACCCGAAAGGAATGGAATGGAATGGATTGGAATGGAATATAATCAACCCGATTTTAATGGAATGCAATGGAATGGAATGGAATGGATTCAAACCGAATGGAATGGAATGGAATGGAATGGAATGCAATCAACCCAAATGGAATATAATGGAATGGAATGGAATGGAATGGAATGGAATGGAATGGAATGGAATGGAGTCAACCCGAATGGAATGGAATGGATTGGAATCAACCCGAATGGAATGGAATGGTATTGATTGGAATGGAATGGAATGGAATGGAATGGAATGGAAAGGAATCAACCAGAATGGAATGGATGGCAATGGAATGGAATGGAATGGAATCAACCCGAATGGAATGGAATGGAATGGAATGGAATGGAATGGAATGGAATGGAATGGAATGCAAAGCAGTCAACCAGAATGGAATGGAATTGAATGGAATAGATTGCAAAGCAATCAACCAGAATGGAAAGTAATGGAATGGAAAGGATTGGAATGGAATCAACCTGAATGGAATGGAATGGAATGGTATGGAATGGAATGGAATGGAATCAACCTGAATGGAATGGATTCAACCTTAATGGAATGGAATGGAAAAGAATGGAATGGAATGGAATCAACCGGAATGGAATGGTATGGAATAGAATGGAAAGGAATGGAATGGAATGGAATCAACCGGAATGGAATGGAATGGAACAGAATGGAAAGGAATGGAATGGAATGGAATCAACCCGAATGGAATGGAATGGAACAGAATGGAATAGAATGGAATGGAATCAACCCGAATGGAATGGAATGGAATGGAATGGCATGGAGTGGAATGAGATGGAATGGAATCAACGCGACTGGAATGGAATGGCATCAACCCGAATGGAATGGAATGGAATGAAATGGAACGGAATTAACCCAAATGGAATGGAAAGGAATGGTATGGAATGGAATCAACCCGAATGGAATGGAATGGAATGGAATGGAAAGGAATGGAATGGAATGGAATCAACCCGAATGGTTAGGAATGGAATGCAATGGAATGGAACAGAATGGAATGGAATGGAATGGAATCAACACGAATTTAATGAAATGGACTGGAATGGAACGGAATGGAATCAACCCGACAGGAATGCAATGGAATGGAATGGAATGGAAAGGATTGGAATGAAATCAACCAGAATAGAATGGAATGGAATGGAATGGAATGGAATGGAATGGAATGGAATGGAATGGATTTGAATGGAATCAAACCGAATAGAATGGAATGGAATGGAATGGAATGGAATGGAATGGAATGGAATCAACCCGAATGGAATGGAATCAACCCGAATGGAATGGAATGGAATGGAATGGAATCAACCGGAATGGAATGGAATGGAATGGAATGGAATTGAACGGACTGGAATCAACCCGAATGGAATGGAATGGAAGGGAGTGGAATGGAATGGAATGGAATGGAATGGAATCAACCCAAATGGAATGGAATGTAATTGAATGGAATGGAATGGAATTGAATGAAATGGAACGAAATGGAATAAACTCGAATGAAATGGAAAGGAATGGAACGGAAAGGAATGGAATCAACCCGAATGGAATGGAATGGAATGGAATTTAATGGAATGGAATGGAATGGAATCAACACGAATGGAATGGAATGCAATGGCATGGAATGGAATGGAATGGAATGAAATGAAATGGAACGGAATGGAATCAACCCGAATGGAATGGAACGTAATGGAATGGAATGGAATGGAATGGAATGGAAGGGAATGGAATCAACCCGAATGGAGTGGAGTGGAAAGGAATGGAATGGAACGGATTGGAATGGAACGGAATCAAAATGAATCTAATGGAATGGAATGGAATGGAATGGACTGGAATCAACCCGATTGGAACGGAATGGAATGGAACGGAATGGAATCAACCAGAATGGAATGGAGTGGAATGGAATCAACCCGAATGGAATGGAATGGAATGGAATGGAATGGAATGGCATGGAATCAACCAGAATGAAATAGAATGGAATGTAATAAAATGGAATGGAATGGAAAGGAATGGAATGGTTTCAACACGAATCTAATGGAATGGAATGGAATGGGATTGAATGGAATCGAATGGAATCCACCGGAATGGAATGGAATGGAATCACCCCGAATGGAATGGAATGGAATGGAATGCTATGGAATGGACGGAATGGAATGAAATCAACCCGATTGGATTGGAATGGAATGGAATGGAATAGAATGGAAACAACCTGAATGTAATGTAATGTAATGCAATGTAATGGATTGGAATGGATGGGAGAGGAATCAACCCGAATGAAATGGAATGGAATGGAATTGAATGGAATGGAATGGAATGGAATCAACCAGAAAGGAATGGAATGCAAGGGAATGGAATGGAACAGAATGGAATGGAATGGAATCAACCCTAATGGAAGGCAATGGAATGGAATGGAATGAAATGCAATGAAATGGACCGGAATGGAATCAACCCGAATGGAATGGAAAGGAATGGAATGGAATGGAATGGAATGGAATGGAATCAACCCGAATGAAGTGGAGTGGAAAGGAATGGAATGGAATGGATTGGAATGGAACGGAATCAAAATGAATCTAATGGAATGGAATGGAATGGAATGGACTAGAATCAACCCGATTGGAACGGAATGGAATGGAACGGACTGGAATCAACCAGAATGGAATGGAGTGGAATGGAATCAACCCGAATGGAATGGAATGGAATGGAATGGAATCAACCCGAATGGAATGGAATGGAAAGGAACGGAATGGAATGGAATGGCATGGAATCAACCAGAATGAAATAGAATGGAATGGAATAAAATGGAATGGAATGGAAAGGAATGGAATGGTTTCAACACGAATCTAATGGAATGGAATGGAATGGGATTGAATGGAATCGAATGGAATCCATCGGAATGGAATGGAATGGAATCACCCCGAATGGAATGGAATGGAATGCTATGAAATGGACGGAATGGAATGAAATCAACCCGATTGGAATGGAATGGAATGGAATGGAATGGAATAGAATGGAATCAACCTGAATGTAATGTAATGTAATGCAATGTAATGGAATGGAATGGAAGGGAGAGGAATCAACCCGAATGAAATGGAATGGAATGGAATTGAATGGAATGGAATGGAATGGAATCAACCCTAATGGAAGGCAATGGAATGGAATGGAATGAAATGCAATGTAATGGAATGGAATGGAATCAACCCGAATGGAATGGAAAGGAATGGAATGGAATGGAATGGAATGGAATGGAATGGAACAGAATGCAAAGCAGTCAACCAGAATGGAATGGAATTGAGTGGAATAGAATGCAAAGCAATCAACCAGAATGGAATGTAATGGAATGGAGTGGATTGGAATGGAATCAACCTGAATGGAATGGAATGGAATGGTATGGAATGGAATGGAATTGAATCAACCTGAATGGAATGGACTCAACCTGAATAGAATGGAATGGAAAAGAATGGAATGGAATGGAATCAACCGGAATGGAATGGTATGGAATAGAATGGAAAGGAATGGAATGGAATGGGATCAACCCGAATGGAATGGAATGGAACGGAATGGAATAGAATGGAATGGAATCAACCTGAATGGAATGGAATGGAATGGAATGGCATGGAGTGGAATGAGATGGAATGGAATCAACCCGAATGGAATGCAGTGGAATGGCATCAACCCGAATGGAATGGAATAGAATGAAATGGAACGGAATTAACCCAAATGCAATGGAACGGAATGGTATGGAATGGAATCAACCCGAATGGAATGGAATGGAATGGAATGGAATCAACCCAAATGGTTTGGAATGGAATGCAATGGAATGGAACGGAATGGAATGGAATGGAATGGAATCAACACGAATTTAACGAAATGGAGTGGAATGGAATGGAATGGAATCAAGCCGAATGGAGTGGAGTGGAAAGGAATGGAATGGAATGGATTGGAATGGAACGGAACCAAAATGAATCTAATGGAATGGAATGGAATGGACTGGAATCAACCTGATTGGAACGGAATGGAATGCAACGGAATGGAATCAACCAGAATGGAATGGAGTGGAATGGAATCAACCCGAATGGAATGGAATGGAATCAACCCGAATGGAATGGAATGGAATGGAAAAGAATGGAATCAAACCGAATGGAATGGAATGGAATGGAATGGAATCAACCCAAATGGAATGGAATGGAATGGAATGGAATGTTATCAGCACGAATGGAATGGAATGAAATTGAATCAATGAGAATGGAATGGAATAAATTGGAATGGAATGGAATAAACGCGAATGGAATGGAAGGGAATAGAATGGAAAGGAATCAACCCGAATGGAATGGCATGAAATGGAATGGAAAGGAATGGAATGGAATGGAATCAACCGGAATGGAATGGAATGGAATGGAATGGAATCAACACGAATGGAATGGAATGCAATGGAATGGAATGGAATGGAACGGAATCAACTCGAATGGAAAGAATGGAATGGAATAGAATGGAGTGGAATGGAATCAACCCGAATGGAATGGATTGTTATGGAATGGAATGGAATGGAGTGGAATGGAATGGAATCAACACGAAAGGAATGGAATGGAATGCAATGGAATGGAAACAACACGAATGGAAAGGAATGGAGTGGAATGGAATGGAATGGAATGGAATGGAATGGAATGGAATGGAATCAACCACAATGGAATGGAATGGAATGGAATGGAATTAAATGGAATGGAAAAGAATGGAATCAAACTGAATGGAATGGAATGGAAAGGAATGGAAAAATCCCGAATGGAATCGATTGTAATGGAATGGAATGGAACGGAAAGAATAGAATCAACCCGAAGGGAATTCAATGGAATGCAATGGAATGGAATGGAATCAACCGGATTGGAATGGAATGGAATGGAATGGAAAGGAATCAATGCGAATGGAATGGAATGGAATGGAATGGAATGGAATGGAATGGAACGGAATGGAATGGAATGGCATGAAGTGGAATGGAATGGAATCAACCCGAATGGAATGCAATGGAAGGGAACGGAATGGAATGGAACGGAACGGAATCAAACCGAATGGAATGGAATTGAAAGGAATGGAATGGAATCAACACGAATGGAATGGAATGAAATGGAATGGAAAGGAATGGAATGGAATGGAATCAACCGGAATGGAATGGAATGGAATGGAATGGAATCAACACGAATGGAATGGAATGCAATGGAATGGAATGGAATGGAACGGAATCAACTCGAATGGAAAGGAATGGAATGGAATAGAATGGAGTGGAATGGAATCAACCCGAGTGGAATGGAAAGGAATGGAATGGAATGGAATGGAATGGAATGGAATGGAATGGAATGGAATCAACCCGAATGGAGTGGAGTGGAAAGGAATGGAATGGAATGGATTGGAATGGAACGGAATCAAAATGAATCTAATGGAATGGAATGGAATGGAATGGAATGGAAACAACCCGATTGGAACGGAATGGAATGGAACGGAAGGGAATCAACCAGAATGGAATGGAGTGGAATGGAATCAACCCGAATGGAATGGAATGGAAGGGAATGGAATCAACCCGAATGCAATGGAATGGAATGGAATGGAATGGAATGGAATGGCATGGAATCAACCAGAATGAAATAGAATGGAATGGAATGGAAAAGAATGGAATGGTTTCAACACGAATCTAATGGAATGGAATGGAATGGGATGGAATGGAATCGAATGGAATCAACCGGAATGGAATGGAATGGAATCGACCCGAATGGAATGGAATGGGAGGGAACGGAATGGAATGGAATGGAATGTAATGAACCCGAATGGAAAGAAAAGGAATGGAATGCAATGGAATGGAATGGGATGGAACGGAATGGAATGGAATGTAATGGAATCAACCCGAATGGAAAGAAATGGAATGGAATGCAATGGAATGGAATGGAATGGAATGGAATGGAATCAACATGAATGGAGTGGAATGGAATGGAATGTAATGGATTGGAGTGGAATAGACTCAACCCGAATGTAATGGAATGGAATGGAATGGGATGGAATGGAATGGAATGGAATCACCCAGAAAGGAATGGAATGGAATGGACTGGAGTGGAATAGAATCAACCCGAATGGAATGGAATGGAATGGAATGGGATGGAATGGAATGGAATGGAATCACACCGAATGGAATGGAATGGAATGGAAAGTTATGGAATGGAATTGAATGGAATCAACGCGAATGGAATGATCTGGAATGGAATGGAATGCAATGGAATGGAATCAATACGAATGGAATGGAATGGAATGGAATGGAATGGAATGGAATGGTATGGAATCAACCCGAATGGAATGGAAAGGAAGAGAATGGAATGCAAAGGAACGGAATGGAATCAACACGAATGGAATGGAATTGAATGGAATGCAATGCAATGGAATGGAATCAACCTGAATGCATTGTAATGTAATGGAATGGAATGAAATGGAATGGAATGGAATCGACCCAAATAGAATGGAATGGAATGGAATGGAATCGAATGGATTGGAATCAACCCAAATGGAATGGAATGGAATGGAATGGTATGGAATGGAATGGAATGGAATCAACCTGAATGGAATGGACTCAACCTGAATGGAATGGATTGGAAAAGAATGGAATGGAATGGAATCAACCGGAATGGAATGGTATGGAATAGAATGGAAAGGAATGGAATGGAATGGAATCAACCCAAATGGAATGGAATGGAATGGAACGGAATGGAAGGGAATGGAATGGAATCAACCCGAATGGAATGGAACGTAATTGAATGGAATGGAATGCAATGAAATGGAACAAAATCGAATCAACACGAATGGAATGGAATGGAATAGAATGGAATGGAATGGAACAGAATGGAATGGAATGGAATCAACTCGAATGGAATGGAATGTAATTGAGTTGAATGGAATAGAATGGAATGAAATGGAACGAAATGGAATCAACCCGAACGGAATGGAATTGAATGGAATGGAATGGAATCAACCCGAATGGAATGGAATGGAACGGAAAGGAGTGGAATCAACCGGAATGGAACGGAATGGAATGGAATGGAATGGAATGGAATGGAATGGAATGGAATCAACCCGAATGGAATGGAATGGAAGGGAATGTAATGTAATGGAATGGAATTGAATGGAATCAACCTAAGTGGAATGGAATGTAAATGAATGGAATGGAATGGAATGGAAAGAAATGGAACGAAATGGAATCAACCCGAATGGAATGGAATGGAATGGAATGGAGTGGAATGGAATCAACCCGAATGGAATGGAATGGAATGGAATGGAATGGAATGGAATGGAATGGAATCAACACGAATGGAATGAAATGGAATGGCATGGAATGGAATGAAATGGAATGGAGTCAATCCGAAAGGAATGGAATGGAATGGAATGGAATGGAATAGAATGTAATGGATTGGAATGGAATGGAAAGGAATGAAATGGAATATAATGGAATGGAATCAACCCGAATGGAATGGAATGGTATGGAATGCAATGGAATGGAATGGAATGGAATGGAATCAACCCGATTGGAATGGAATGGAATGGAATAGAATGGAATCAACCCGAATGGAATGGAATGGAATGGATTGGAATTGAATGCAATGGAATGGAATCAACCCGAATGAAATGGAATGGAATGGAATGGAATGGAATGGAATCAACCTGAATGGAATGCAATGGAATGGAATGGAATCAACTCGAATGGAATGGAATTCAATGGAATGGAATGGAGTCGAATCAACATGAATGGATTGGAATGAAATGGAATCAACTGAAATGGAATGGAATGGAATGGAATGGAATCGAATCAACCGGAATAGAATGGAATGGAATGGAATGGAATGGTATGGAATGCAATGGAATCAATCCGAAATAAGTGGAATGGAATAGAGTGGAATAGAATGGAATGGAATCAACCCGAATGGAATGGAATGGAACGGAATGGAATGGAATCAACCGGAATGGAACGGAATGGAATGGAATGGAATGGAATGGAATGGAATGGAATGGAATGGAATGGAATCAACCCGAATGGAATGGAATGGAAGGGAATGTAATGTAGTGGAATGGAATGGAATGGAATCAACCTAAGTGGAATGGAATGTAAATGAATGGAATGGAATGGAATGGAATGAAATGGAACGCAATGGAATCAACTCGAATGGAATGGAATGGAATGGAATGGAGTGGAATGGAATCAACCCGAATGGAATGGAATGGAATGGAATGGAATGGAATGGAAAGGAATGGAATCAACACGAATGGAATGAAATGGAATGGCATGGAATGGAATGAAATGGAATGGAGTCAATCCGAAAGGAATGGAATGGAATGGAATGGAATGGAATAGAATGTAATGGATTGGAATGGAATGGAAAGGAATGAAATGGAATATAATGGAATGGAATCAACCCGAATGGAATGGAATGGTATGGAATGCAATGGAATGGAATGGAATGGAATGGAATCAACCCGATTGGAATGGAATGGAATGGAATAGAATGGAATCAACCCGAATGGAATGGAATGGAATGGAATGGAATTGAATGCAATGGAATGGAATCAACCCGAATGAAATGGAATGGAATGGAATGGAATGGAATGGAATCAACCTGAATGGAATGCAATGGAATGGAATGGAATCAACTCGAATGGAATGGAATTCAATGGAATGGAATGGAGTCGAATCAACATGAATGGATTGGAATGAAATGGAATCAACTGAAATGGAATGGAATGGAATGGAATGGAATCAAATCAACCGGAATAGAATGGAATGGAATGGAATGGAATGGTATGGAATGCAATGGAATCAATCCGAAATAAGTGGAATGGAATAGAGTGGAATAGAATGGAATGGAATCAACCCGAATGAAATGGAATGGAATGGAATGGAATGGAATGGAATGGAATCAACCCGATTGGCATGGAATGGAATGGAAAAGAATGGAATCAAACCGAATGGAATGGAATTGAATGGAATGGAATCAACCCAAAAGGAATGGAATGGAATGGAATGGAATGGAATGGAATGGAATGGAATCAGCCCGAATGGAATGGAATGGAAAGGAATGGAATGGAATCAACACGAATGGAATGGAATGAAATGGAATGGAAAGGAATGGAATGGAATGGAATCAACCGGAATGGAATGGAATGGAATGGAATGGAATCAACACGAATGGAATGGAATGCAATGGAATGGAATGGAATGGAACGGAATCAACTCGAATGGAAAGGAATGGAATGGAATAGAATGGAGTGGAATGGAATCAACCCGAATGGAATGGATTGGAATGGAATGGAACGGAATGGAGTGGAATGGAATGGAATCAACACGAACGGAATGGAATGGAATGGAATAGAATGCAAACAACACGAATGGAATGGAATGGAGTGGAATGGAATGGAATGGAATGGAATGGAATCAACCAGAATGGAATGGAATGGAATGGAATGAAATGGAATGGAATAGAATCAACCCGAAGGGAATTGAATGGAATGCAATGGAATGGAATGGAATCAACCGGATTGGAATGGAATGGAATGTAATGGAATGGAATGGAATGGAATCAACCTGAATGTAATGTAATGGAATGGAATGGAATGGAATGGAATGGAGAGTAAGCAACCCGAATGAAATGGAATGGAATGGAATTGAATGGAATGGAATGGAATGGAATCAACCCGAAAGGAATGGAATGGAAGGGAATGGAATGGAATTGAATGGAATGGAATGGAATCAACCCTAATGGAAGGCAATGGAATGGAATGGAATGAAATGCAATGAAATGGAACGGAATGGAATCAACCCGAATGGAATGGAATGGAAGGGAATGTAATGTAGTGGAATGGAATGGAATGGAATCAACCTAAGTGGAATGGAATGTAAATGAATGGAATGGAATGGAATGGAATGAAATGGAACGCAATGGAATCAACTCGAATGGAATGGAATGGAATGGAATGGAGTGGAATGGAATCAACCCGAATGGAATGGAATGGAATGGAATGGAATGGAATGGAAAGGAATGGAATCAACACGAATGGAATGAAATGGAATGGCATGGAATGGAATGAAATGGAATGGAGTCAATCCGAAAGGAATGGAATGGAATGGAATGGAATGGAATAGAATGTAATGGATTGGAATGGAATGGAAAGGAATGAAATGGAATATAATGGAATGGAATCAACCCGAATGGAATGGAATGGTATGGAATGCAATGGAATGGAATGGAATGGAATGGAATCAACCCGATTGGAATGGAATGGAATGGAATAGAATGGAATCAACCCGAATGGAATGGAATGGAATGGAATGGAATTGAATGCAATGGAATGGAATCAACCCGAATGAAATGGAATGGAATGGAATGGAATGGAATGGAATCAACCTGAATGGAATGCAATGGAATGGAATGGAATCAACTCGAATGGAATGGAATTCAATGGAATGGAATGGAGTCGAATCAACATGAATGGATTGGAATGAAATGGAATCAACTGAAATGGAATGGAATGGAATGGAATGGAATCAAATCAACCGGAATAGAATGGAATGGAATGGAATGGAATGGTATGGAATGCAATGGAATCAATCCGAAATAAGTGGAATGGAATAGAGTGGAATAGAATGGAATGGAATCAACCCGAATGAAATGGAATGGAATGGAATGGAATGGAATGGAATGGAATCAACCCGATTGGCATGGAATGGAATGGAAAAGAATGGAATCAAACCGAATGGAATGGAATTGAATGGAATGGAATCAACCCAAAAGGAATGGAATGGAATGGAATGGAATGGAATGGAATGGAATGGAATCAGCCCGAATGGAATGGAATGGAAAGGAATGGAATGGAATCAACACGAATGGAATGGAATGAAATGGAATGGAAAGGAATGGAATGGAATGGAATCAACCGGAATGGAATGGAATGGAATGGAATGGAATCAACACGAATGGAATGGAATGCAATGGAATGGAATGGAATGGAACGGAATCAACTCGAATGGAAAGGAATGGAATGGAATAGAATGGAGTGGAATGGAATCAACCCGAATGGAATGGATTGGAATGGAATGGAACGGAATGGAGTGGAATGGAATGGAATCAACACGAACGGAATGGAATGGAATGGAATAGAATGCAAACAACACGAATGGAATGGAATGGAGTGGAATGGAATGGAATGGAATGGAATGGAATCAACCAGAATGGAATGGAATGGAATGGAATGAAATGGAATGGAATAGAATCAACCCGAAGGGAATTGAATGGAATGCAATGGAATGGAATGGAATCAACCGGATTGGAATGGAATGGAATGTAATGGAATGGAATGGAATGGAATCAACCTGAATGTAATGTAATGGAATGGAATGGAATGGAATGGAATGGAGAGTAAGCAACCCGAATGAAATGGAATGGAATGGAATTGAATGGAATGGAATGGAATGGAATCAACCCGAAAGGAATGGAATGGAAGGGAATGGAATGGAATTGAATGGAATGGAATGGAATCAACCCTAATGGAAGGCAATGGAATGGAATGGAATGAAATGCAATGAAATGGAACGGAATGGAATCAACCCGAATGGAATGGAAAGGAATGGAATGGAATGGAATGGAATGGAATGGAATGGAAGGGAATCAACCTGAATGGAGTGGAGTGGAAAGGAATAGAATGGAATGGATTGGAATGGAACGGAATCAAAATGAATCTAATGGAATGGAATGGAATGGAATGGACTGGAATCAACCCGATTGGAACGGAATGGAATGGAACGGAATGGAATCAACCAGAATGGAATGGAGTGGAAGGGATTCAACCCGAATGGAATGGAATGGAATGGAATCAACACGAATGGAATGGAATGGAGCGGAATAGAGTGGAATAAACCGGAATGGAATGGAATGGAATGGACTGGAATGGAATAAACCCGAATGGAATGGAATGGAATGGAATGGAATGGAATGGAATGGAATGGAATGGAATCAACCCGAATGGAATGGAATGGCATGGAATGGAATGGAATGGAATGGAATGGAATGGAATGGAATGGAGTCAATCCGAATGGAATGGAATGGAATGGAATGGAATGGAAAGGAATTGAATGGAATAGAATGTAATGGATTGGAATGGAATGGAATGGATTGAAATGGAATATAATGGAATGGAATCAACCCGAATGGAATGGAATGGTATGGAATGCAATGGAATGGAATGGAATGGAATCAACCCGTTTGGAATGGAATGGAATGGAATGGAATCATCCCGAATGGAAGGGAATGGAATGGAATGGAATGGAATGGAATGGAATCAACCCGAATGAAATGAAATGGAATGGAATGGAATAGAATGGAATCAACCTGAATGAAATGGAATGGAATGGAATGGAATGGAATGGAATGGAATGGAATGGAATGGAATCAACCCGAAAGGAATGGAATGGCAGGGAATGGAATGGAATAGAATGGAATGGAATGGAATCAACCAAAATGGAATGGAATGAAATGGAGTGCAAAGGAAAGGAATAGAATGGCATGGAATCAACCCGAATCGAATGGAATAGATAGGAATGGAATGGAATGGAATCAACCCGAATGGAATGCAATGGAATGGAATGGAATGGAATGGAATCAACCCGAATGTAATGGAATTCAAAGGAATGGAATGGATTCGAATCAACACGAAAGGATTGGAATGGAATGGAATCAACTCAAATGCAATGGAATGGAATGGAATGGAATCCAATCAACCCGAATAGAATGGAATGGAAGGGAATGGAATGGAATGGAATGGAATGGTATGGAATGCAATGGAATCAATCCGAAATAAATGGAATGGAATAGAGTGGAATGGAATGGAATCAACCCGAATGGAATGGAATGGAATGGAATGGAATGAACCCGAATGGCATGGAATGGAATGGAAAAGAATGGAATCAAAACGAATGCAATGGAATGGAATGGAATGGAATCAACCCAAAAGGAATGGAATGGAATGGAATGGAATGGAATCAGCCCGAATGGAATGGAATTGAACGGAATGGAAAGGAATCAACACGAATGGAATGGAATGGAATGGAATGGAATGGAATGGAATGGAATGGAACAAACCTGAAAGGAATGGAAGGGAATTGAATGGAAACGAATCAACCCGAATGGAATGGAATGAAAAGGAATGGAAAGGAATGGAATGGAAAGGAATCAACCGGAAAGGAATGGAATGGAATGGAATCAACCCGAATGGAATGGAATCCAATGGAATGGAATGGAATCGAATCAACACGAATGGAATGGAATGAAATAGAATCAACTGGAATGGAAAGGAATGGAATGGAATGGAATGGAATCAGCCCGAATGGAATGGAATGGAATGGAATGGCATGGAAAAGAATGGAATCAAACCGAATGGAATGGAATGGAATGGAATGGAAACAACCCCAATGGAATCGATTGGAATGGAATGGAATGGAATGGAATGGAATGGAATAGAATCAAACCGAATGGAATTGAATGGAATGCAATGGAATGGAATGGAATCAACCGGAATGGAATGGAATGGAATGGAATGGAATGGAATGGAATGGAATCAATGCGAATGGAATGGAATGGAATGGAATGGAATGGAATGGAATGGCATGGAGTGTAATGGAATGGAATCAACCCGAATGGAATGTAACGGAAGGGAATTGAATGGATTGGAACGGAACGGAATCAACCCGAATGGAATGGAATGGAGTGGAATGGAATCAACCTGAAAGGAATGGAATGCAATGGAATGGATTGGAATGGTATCAACCCGAATGGAATGGAATGGAATGGAATGGAATGGAATGGAATGGAATGCAATGGAATGGAATGGAATCTATCCGAATGGAATGGAATTGCATGGAAAGGAATGGAATGGAATGGAATGGAATCAACCCGCATGGATTGGAATGGAGAGGAATGGAAGGGAATGCAATGCTATGGAATCAATCCGAATGGAATGGAATGCAATGGAATGGAATGGAATCAACACGAATGGAGTGGAATGGAGGGGAATGGAAGGGAATGCAATGCTATGGAATCAATCCGAATGGAATGGAATGCAATTGAATGGAATGCAATGGAATGGAATCAACCCGAATGGAAAGGAATGGAATGGAATGGAAAGGAATAAACCCGAAAAGAATGGAATGTAATGGAATGAAATGAAATGAAATGGAATGGAGTGGAATCAACCCGAATGAAATGGAATGGAATGGAAATGAATGGAAAGGAATGGAATGTAATCAACCCGAAAGGAATGGAATGGAAGGGAATGGAATGGAGTAGAATGGAATGGAATTGAATCAACCCTAATGGAATGGAATGGAATGGTATGGAATGAAATGCAATGAAATGGAACGGAATGGAATCAACCCCAATGGAATGGAAAGGAATGGCATGGAATGGAATGGAATGGAATGCAATCAACCCGAATGGAGTGGAGTGGAATGCAATGGAATGGAGTGGAGTGGAATTCAATGGAATGGAATGGATTGGAATGGAACGGAGTGAAAATGAATCTAATGGAATGGAATGTAATGGAATGGACTGGAATCAACCCGATTGGAACTGAATGGAATGGAATGGAATGGAATGGAATCAACCAGAATGAAATGGAGTGGAATGGAATCAACCCGAATGGAATGGAATGCAATGGAACGGAACGGAATGGAATGGAATGGAATGGAAAGGAATGGAGTGGAATGGAATCAACCCGAATGGAATGGAATGGAATGGAATGGAATGGAATGGAATGGAATGGAGTGGAATCAACCCGAAGGGAATAGAATGCAATGGAGTGGAATGAAATGGAATCAACCCGAATGGAATGGAATGGAACGGACTGGAATCAACCCGAATCGAATGGAATGGAAATGAATAGAACGGAAGGGAATGGAATGGAATCAACGCGAATTCAATGGAATGTAATTGAATGTAATGGAATGGAATGAAATGGAACAAAATCGAATCAACCCAAATGGAATGGAATGGAATAGAATGGAATGGAATGGAATAGAATGGAATGGAACGAAATGGAATCAACCCGAACGGAATGGAATTGAATGGAATGGAATGGAATCAACGCGAATGGAATGGAATCAACCCGAATGGAATGGAATGGAACGGAATGGAATGGAACCAACCGGAATGGAATGGAATGGAATGCAATGGAATGGAGTGGAATGGAATCAACCCGAATGGAATGGAATGGAATGGAATGGAATGCAATCAACCCAAATGGAATAGAATGGAATGGAATGGAATGGAATGGAATGGAATGGAATGGAATGGAATGGAATGGAATGGAATGGAGTCAACCCGAATGGAATGGAATGGATTGGAATCAACCCGAATGGAATGGAATGGTATTGATTGGAATGAAATGGAATGGAATGGAATGGAAAGGAATCAACCCGAATGGAATGGAAGGCAATGGAATGGAATGGAATGGAATCAACCCGAATGGAATGGAATGGAACGGAATGGAATGGAATGGAATGGAATGGAATAGAATGCAAAGCAGTCAAACAGAATGGAATGGAATTGAATGGAATAGAATGCAAAGCAATCAACCAGTATGGAATGTAATGGAATGGAATGGATTGGAATGGAATCAACCTGAATGGAATGGAATGGAATGGTATGGAATGGAATGCAATGGAATCAACCCGACTGGAATGCAATGGAATGGAATGGAATGGAATGGAATGGAATGGATTGGAATGAAATCAACCAGAATAGAATGGAATGGAATGGAATGGAATGGAATGGAATGGATTGGAATGAAATCAACCAGAATAGAATGGAATGGAATGGAATGGAATGGAAAGGAATGGATTTGAATGGAATCAAAACGAATAGAATGGAATGGAATGGAATGGAATGGAATGGAATGGAAAGGAATGGAATCAACCCGAATGGAATGGAATCAACCCGAATGCAATGGAATGGAATGGAATGGAATCAACCGGAATGGAAAGGAATGGAATGGAATGGAATTGAACGGACTGGAATCAACCCGAATGGAATGGAATGGAAGGGAGTGGAATGGAATGGAATGGAATGGAATGCAATCAACCCAAATGGAATGGAATGTAATTGAATGGAATGGAATGAAATGGAACGAAATGGAATCAACTCGAAAGGAATGGAAAAGAATGGAACGGAAAGGAATGGAATCAACCCGAATGGAATGGAATGGAATGGCATTTAATGGAATGGAATGGAATGGAATCAACACGAATGGAATGGAATGCAATGGCATGGAATGGAATGGAATGGAATGCAATGAAATGGAACGGAATGGAATCAACCCGAATGCAATGGAACGGAATGGAATGGAATGGAATGGAATGGAATGGAATGGAAGGGAATGGAAGCAACCCGAATGGAGTGGAGTGGAAAGGAATGGAATGGAATGGATTGGAATTGAAAGGAATCAAAATGAATCTAATGGAATGGAATGGAATGGAATGGACTGGAGTGGAATAGAATCAACCCGAATGGAATGGAATGGAATGGAATCAACCCGAATGGAATGGAATGGAACGGAATAGAATGGAATAAACCGGAATGGAATGGAATGGAATGGAATGGAATGGAATAAACCCGAAAGGAATGGAATGCAATGGAATGGAATGGAATGGAATGGAATGGAATGGAATGGAATGGAGTCAAGCCGAATGAAATGGAATGGATTGGAATCAACTCGAATGGAATGGAATGCAATGGAATTGATTGGAATGGAAAGTCATGGAATGGAATGGAATGGAATGGAATGGAATGGAGTGGAATGGAGTGGAGAAAACCGAAGTGTATGGGATGGAATGGAATGGAATGGAATGGAATGGAATGGAATAAACCCGAATGGAATGAAATGGAATGGAATGGCATGGAATGGCATGGAATGGAATGGAATGGAATGGAATGGAATGGAATGGAATGCAATGGAATCAAGCTGAATGGAATGGAATGGAATGGAATGGAATGGAATGGAATCAAACCGAATGGAATGGAATGGAATTGAATGGAATGGAAAGGAATCAACCCGAATAGAATGGATTGCAATGGAATGGAATGGAATGGAGTCAACCCAAATGGAAGGGAATGGAATGGAATGGAATGGAATAGAATTCAAAGCAGTCAACCAGAATGGAATGGAATGGAATTGAATTGAACGGAATAGAATGCAAAGCAATCAACCAGAATGGAATGGAATGGAATGGAATCAACCCGAATGGAATGGAATAGATTGGAATCAACTCGAATGGAATGGAATGGAATGGAATGGAATCAACACAAATGGAATGGAATGGAATCGAATGGAAATGAATGGAATGGAATGGAATGGGATGCAATGCAAGCAACCCGAATGGAATGGACTGGAATGCAATGGAATGGAATGCAATGGAATCAACCCCAATGGAACGCAATGCAGTGGAACTGAATGGAAAGGAATGGAATCTATCCGAATGGAATGGAATGGAATGGAATCAACTCGAATGGAATGGAATGGAATGGAATGGAATGGAATAAAATAAACCGGTTTGGAATGGAATGGAATGCAATGGAATGGAATGGAATGGAATCAACCCGAAAGGAATGGAATGGAATGGATTGGAATGGAATATAATCAACCCGATTTTAATGGAATGCAATGGAATGGAATGGAATGGATTCAAACCGAATGGAATGGAATGGAATGGAATGGAATGCAATCAACCCAAATGGAATATAATGGAATGGAATGGAATGGAATGGAATGGAATGGAGTCAACCCGAATGGAATGGAATGGATTGGAATCAACCCGAATGGAATGGAATGGTATTGACTGGAATGGAATGGAATGGAATGGAATGGAAAGGAATCAACCAGAATGGAATGGATGGCAATGGAATGGAATGGAATGGAATCAACCCGAATGGAATGGAATGGAATGGAATGGAATGGAATGGAATGGAATGGAATGCAAAGCAGTCAACCAGAATGGAATGGAATTGAATGGAATAGATTGCAAAGCAATCAACCAGAATGGAAAGTAATGGAATGGAAAGGATTGGAATGGAATCAACCTGAATGGAATGGAATGGAATGGTATGGAATGGAATGGAATGGAATCAACCTGAATGGAATGGATTCAACCTGAATGGAATGGAATGGAAAAGAATGGAATGGAATGGAATCAACCGGAATGGAATGGTATGGAATAGAATGGAAAGGAATGGAATGGAATGGAATCAACCGGAATGGAATGGAATGGAACAGAATGGAAAGGAATGGAATGGAATGGAATCAACCCGAATGGAATGGAATGGAACAGAATGGAATAGAATGGAATGGAATCAACCCGAATGGAATGGAATGGAATGGAATGGCATGGAGTGGAATGAGATGGAATGGAATCAACGCGACTGGAATGGAATGGAATGGCATCAACCCGAATGGAATGGAATGGAATGAAATGGAACGGAATTAACCCAAATGGAATGGAAAGGAATGGTATGGAATGGAATCAACCCGAATGGAATGGAATGGAATGGAATGGAAAGGAATGGAATGGAATGGAATCAACCCGAATGGTTAGGAATGGAATGCAATGGAATGGAACAGAATGGAATGGAATGGAATGGAATCAACACGAATTTAATGAAATGGAGTGGAATGGAACGGAATGGAATCAACCCGACAGGAATGCAATGGAATGGAATGGAATGGAATGGATTGGAATGAAATCAACCAGAATAGAATGGAATGGAATGGAATGGAATGGAATGGAATGGAATGGAATGGAATGGATTTGAATGGAATCAAACCGAATAGAATGGAATGGAATGGAATGGAATGGAATGGAATGGAATGGAATCAACCCGAATGGAATGGAATCAACCCGAATGGAATGGAATGGAATGGAATGGAATCAACCGGAATGGAATGGAATGGAATGGAATGGAATTGAACGGACTGGAATCAACCCGAATGGAATGGAATGGAAGGGAGTGGAATGGAATGGAATGGAATGGAATGGAATCAACCCAAATGGAATGGAATGTAATTGAATGGAATGGAATGGAATTGAATGAAATGGAACGAAATGGAATAAACTCGAATGAAATGGAAAGGAATGGAACGGAAAGGAATGGAATCAACCCGAATGGAATGGAATGGAATGGAATTTAATGGAATGGAATGGAATGGAATCAACACGAATGGAATGGAATGCAATGGCATGGAATGGAATGGAATGGAATGAAATGAAATGGAACGGAATGGAATCAACCCGAATGGAATGGAACGGAATGGAATGGAATGGAATGGAATGGAATGGAAGGGAATGGAATCAACCCGAATGGAGTGGAGTGGAAAGGAATGGAATGGAACGGATTGGAATGGAACGGAATCAAAATGAATCTAATGGAATGGAATGGAATGGAATGGACTGGAATCAACCCGATTGGAACGGAATGGAATGGAACGGAATGGAATCAACCAGAATGGAATGGAGTGGAATGGAATCAACCCGAATGGAATGGAATGGAATGGAATGGAATGGAATGGCATGGAATCAACCAGAATGAAATAGAATGGAATGTAATAAAATGGATTGGAATGGAAAGGAATGGAATGGTTTCAACACGAATCTAATGGAATGGAATGGAATGGGATTGAATGGAATCGAATGGAATCCACCGGAATGGAATGGAATGGAATCACCCCGAATGGAATGGAATGGAATGGAATGGAATGCTATGGAATGGACGGAATGGAATGAAATCAACCCGATTGGATTGGAATGGAATGGAATGGAATGGAATGGAATAGAATGGAAACAACCTGAATGTAATGTAATGTAATGCAATGTAATGGATTGGAATGGAAGGGAGAGGAATCAACCCGAATGAAATGGAATGGAATGGAATTGAATGGAATGGAATGGAATGGAATCAACCAGAAAGGAATGGAATGCAAGGGAATGGAATGGAACAGAATGGAATGGAATGGAATCAACCCTAATGGAAGGCAATGGAATGGAATGGAATGAAATGCAATGAAATGGAACGGAATGGAATCAACCCGAATGGAATGGAAAGGAATGGAATGGAATGGAATGGAATGGAATGGAATCAACCTGAATGTAATGTAATGGAATGGAATTTAATGGAATGGAGAGGAATCACCCCGAATGAAATGGAATGGAATGGAATTGAATGGAATGGAAAGGAATGGAATCAACCCGAAAGGAATGGAATGGAAGGGAATGGAATGGAATTGAATGGAATGGAATGGAATCAACCCTAATGGAAGGCAATGGAATGGAATGGAATGAAATGCAATGAAATGGAACGGAATGGAATCAACCCGAATGGAATGGAAAGGAATGGAATGGAATGGAATGGAATGGAATGGAAGGGAATGGAATCAACCCGAATGGAATGGAGTGGAAAGGAATGGAATGGAATGGATTGGAATGGAACGGAATCAAAATGAATCTAATGGAATGGAACGGAATGGAATGGACTGGAATCAACCTGAGTGGAACGGAATGGAATGGAACGGAATGGAATCAACCAGAATGGAATGGAGTGGAATGGAATCAACCCGAATGGAATGGAATGGAATGGAATCAACCCGAATGGAATGGAATGGAACGGAATAGAATGGAATAAACCGGAATGGAATGGAATGGAATGGAATGGAATGGAATGGAATGGAATAAACCCGAAAGGAATGGAATGCAATGGAATGGAATGGAATGGAATGGAATGGAATGGAATGGAATGGAGTCAAGCCGAATGAAATGGAATGGATTGGAATCAACTCGAATGGAATGGAATGCAATGGAATTGATTGGAATGGAAAGTCATGGAATGGAATGGAATGGAATGGAATGGAATGGAATGGAGTGGAATGGAGTGGAGAAAACCGAAGTGTATGGAATGGAATGGAATGGAATGGAATGGAATGGAATGGAATAAACCCGAATGGAATGAAATGGAATGGAATGGCATGGAATGGAATGGAATGGAATGGAATGGAATGGAATGCAATGGAATCAAGCCGAATGGAATGGAATGGAATGGAATGGAATGGAATGGAATGGAATCAAACCGAATGGAATGGAATGGAATGGAATGGAATGGAAAGGAATCAACCCGAATAGAATGGATTGCAATGGAATGGAATGGAATGGAATCAACCCAAATGGAAGGGAATGGAATGGAATGGAATGGAATAGAATTCAAAGCAGTCAACCAGAATGGAATGGAATGGAATTGAATTGAACGGAATAGAATGCAAAGCAATCAACCAGAATGGAATGGAATGGAATGGAATCAACCCGAATGGAATGGAATAGATTGGAATCAACTCGAATGGAATGGAATGGAATGGAATGGAATCAACACAAATGGAATGGAATGGAATCGAATGGAAATGAATGGAATGGAATGGAATGGGATGCAATGCAAGCAACCCGAATGGAATGGACTGGAATGCAATGGAATGGAATGCAATGGAATCAACCCCAATGGAACGGAATGCAGTGGAACTGAATGGAAAGGAATGGAATCTATCCGAATGGAATGGAATGGAATGGAATCAACTCGAATGGAATGGAATGGAATGGAATGGAATGGAATATAATAAACCCGTTTGGAATGGAATGGAATGCAATGGAATGGAATGGAATGGAATCAACCCGAAAGGAATGGAATGGAATGGATTGGAATGGAATATAATCAACCCGATTTTAATGGAATGCAATGGAATGGAATGGAATGGATTCAAACCGAATGGAATGGAATGGAATGGAATGGAATGCAATCAACCCAAATGGAATATAATGGAATGGAATGGAATGGAATGGAATGGAATGGAATGGAATGGAATGGAGTCAACCCGAATGGAATGGAATGGATTGGAATCAACCCGAATGGAATGGAATGGTATTGATTGGAATGGAATGGAATGGAATGGAATGGAAAGGAATCAACCAGAATGGAATGGATGGCAATGGAATGGAATGGAATGGAATCAACCCGAATGTAATGGAATGGAATGGAATGGAATGGAATGGAATGGAATGGAATGGAATGCAAAGCAGTCAACCAGAATGGAATGGAATTGAATGGAATAGATTGCAAAGCAATCAACCAGAATGGAAAGTAATGGAATGGAAAGGATTGGAATGGAATCAACCTGAATGGAATGGAATGGAATGGTATGGAATGGAATGGAATGGAATCAACCTGAATGGAATGGATTCAACCTGAATGGAATGGAATGGAAAAGAATGGAATGGAATGGAATCAACCGGAATGGAATGGTATGGAATAGAATGGAAAGGAATGGAATGGAATGGAATCAACCGGAATGGAATGGAATGGAACAGAATGGAAAGGAATGGAATGGAATGGAATCAACCCGAATGGAATGGAATGGAACAGAATGGAATAGAATGGAATGGAATCAACCCGAATGGAATGGAATGGAATGGAATGGCATGGAGTGGAATGAGATGGAATGGAATCAACGCGACTGGAATGGAATGGAATGGCATCAACCCGAATGGAATGGAATGGAATGAAATGGAACGGAATTAACCCAAATGGAATGGAAAGGAATGGTATGGAATGGAATCAACCCGAATGGAATGGAATGGAATGGAATGGAAAGGAATGGAATGGAATGGAATCAACCCGAATGGTTAGGAATGGAATGCAATGGAATGGAACAGAATGGAATGGAATGGAATGGAATCAACACGAATTTAATGAAATGGAGTGGAATGGAACGGAATGGAATCAACCCGACAGGAATGCAATGGAATGGAATGGAATGGAATGGATTGGAATGAAATCAACCAGAATAGAATGGAATGGAATGGAATGGAATGGAATGGAATGGAATGGAATGGATTTGAATGGAATCAAACCGAATAGAATGGAATGGAATGGAATGGAATGGAATGGAATGGAATGGAATCAACCCGAATGGAATGGAATCAACCCGAATGGAATGGAATGGAATGGAATGGAATCAACCGGAATGGAATGGAATGGAATGGAATGGAATTGAACGGACTGGAATCAACCCGAATGGAATGGAATGGAAGGGAGTGGAATGGAATGGAATGGAATGGAATGGAATCAACCCAAATGGAATGGAATGTAATTGAATGGAATGGAATGGAATTGAATGAAATGGAACGAAATGGAATAAACTCGAATGAAATGGAAAGGAATGGAACGGAAAGGAATGGAATAAACCCGAATGGAATGGAATGGAATGGAATTTAATGGAATGGAATGGAATGGAATCAACACGAATGGAATGGAATGCAATGGCATGGAATGGAATGGAATGGAATGAAATGAAATGGAACGGAATGGAATCAACCCGAATGGAATGGAACGGAATGGAATGGAATGGAATGGAATGGAATGGAAGGGAATGGAATCAACCCGAATGGAGTGGAGTGGAAAGGAATGGAATGGAACGGATTGGAATGGAACGGAATCAAAATGAATCTAATGGAATGGAATGGAATGGAATGGACTGGAATCAACCCGATTGGAACGGAATGGAATGGAACGGAATGGAATCAACCAGAATGGAATGGAGTGGAATGGAATCAACCCGAATGGAATGGAATGGAATGGAATGGAATGGAATGGCATGGAATCAACCAGAATGAAATAGAATGGAATGTAATAAAATGGATTGGAATGGAAAGGAATGGAATGGTTTCAACACGAATCTAATGGAATGGAATGGAATGGGATTGAATGGAATCGAATGGAATCCACCGGAATGGAATGGAATGGAATCACCCCGAATGGAATGGAATGGAATGGAATGGAATGCTATGGAATGGACGGAATGGAATGAAATCAACCCGATTGGATTGGAATGGAATGGAATGGAATGGAATGGAATAGAATGGAAACAACCTGAATGTAATGTAATGTAATGCAATGTAATGGATTGGAATGGAAGGGAGAGGAATCAACCCGAATGAAATGGAATGGAATGGAATTGAATGGAATGGAATGGAATGGAATCAACCAGAAAGGAATGGAATGCAAGGGAATGGAATGGAACAGAATGGAATGGAATGGAATCAACCCTAATGGAAGGCAATGGAATGGAATGGAATGAAATGCAATGAAATGGAACGGAATGGAATCAACCCGAATGGAATGGAAAGGAATGGAATGGAATGGAATGGAATGGAATGGAATGGAATCAACCCGAATGAAGTGGAGTGGAAAGGAATGGAATGGAATGGATTGGAATGGAACGGAATCAAAATGAATCTAATGGAATGGAATGTAATGGAATGGACTGGAATCAACCCGATTGGAACGGAATGGAATGGAACGGACTGGAATCAACCAGAATGGAATGGAGTGGAATGGAATCAACCCGAATGGAATGGAATGGAATGGAATGGAATCAACCCGAATGGAATGGAATGGAATGGAAAGGAACGGAATGGAATGGAATGGCATGGAATCAACCAGAATGAAATAGAATGGAATGGAATAAAATGGAATGGAATGGAAAGGAATGGAATGGTTTCAACACGAATCTAATGGAATGGAATGGAATGGGATTGAATGGAATCCAATGGAATCCATCGGAATGGAATGGAATGGAATCACCCCGAATGGAATGGAATGGAATGCTATGAAATGGACGGAATGGAATGAAATCAACCCGATTGGAATGGAATGGAATGGAATGGAATGGAATAGAATGGAATCAACCTGAATGTAATGTAATGTAATGCAATGTAATGGAATGGAATGGAAGGGAGAGGAATCAACCCGAATGAAATGGAATGGAATGGAATTGAATGGAATGGAATGGAATGGAATCAACCCTAATGGAAGGCAATGGAATGGAATGGAATGAAATGCAATGTAATGGAATGGAATGGAATCAACCCGAATGGAATGGAAAGGAATGGAATGGAATGGAATGGAATGGAATGGAATGGAACAGAATGCAAAGCAGTCAACCAGAATGGAATGGAATTGAGTGGAATAGAATGCAAAGCAATCAACCAGAATGGAATGTAATGGAATGGAGTGGATTGGAATGGAATCAACCTGAATGGAATGGAATGGAATGGTATGGAATGGAATGGAATTGAATCAACCTGAATGGAATGGACTCAACCTGAATGGAATGGAATGGAAAAGAATGGAATGGAATGGAATCAACCGGAATGGAATGGTATGGAATAGAATGGAAAGGAATGGAATGGGATCAACCCGAATGGAATGGAATGGAACGGAATGGAATAGAATGGAATGGAATCAACCTGAATGGAATGGAATGGAATGGAATGGCATGGAGTGGAATGAGATGGAATGGAATCAACCCGAATGGAATTCAGTGGAATGGCATCAACCCGAATGGAATGGAATAGAATGAAATGGAACGGAATTAACCCAAATGCAATGGAACGGAATGGTATGGAATGGAATCAACCTGAATGGAATGGAATGGAATGGAATGGAATCAACCCAAATGGTTTGGAATGGAATGCAATGTAATGGAACGGAATGGAATGGAATGGAATGGAATCAACACGAATTTAACGAAATGGAGTGGAATGGAATGGAATGGAATCAAGCCGAATGGAGTGGAGTGGAAAGGAATGGAATGGAATGGATTGGAATGGAACGGAACCAAAATGAATCTAATGGAATGGAATGGAATGGACTGGAATCAACCTGATTGGAACGGAATGGAATGCAACGGAATGGAATCAACCAGAATGGAATGGAGTGGAATGGAATCAACCCGAATGGAATGGAATGGAATCAACCCGAATGGAATGGAATGGAATGGAAAAGAATGGAATCAAACCGAATGGAATGGAATGGAATGGAATGGAATCAACCCAAATGGAATGGAATGGAATGGAATGGAATGTTATCAGCACGAATGGAATGGAATGGAATTGAATCAATGAGAATGGAATGGAATAAATTGGAATGGAATGGAATAAACGCGAATGGAATGGAAGGGAATAGAATGGAAAGGAATCAACCCGAATGGAATGGCATGAAATGGAATGGAAAGGAATGGAATGGAATGGAATCAACCGGAATGGAATGGAATGGAATCAATCGGAATTGAATGGAATGGAATGGAATGGAATCAACAGGAATGGAATGGAATGCAATGGAATGGAATGGAATGGAACGGAATCAACTCGAATGGAAAGAATGGAATGGAATAGAATGGAGTGGAATGGAATCAACCCGAATGGAATGGATTGTTATGGAATGGAATGGAATGGAGTGGAATGGAATGGAATCAACACGAAAGGAATGGAATGGAATGCAATGGAATGGAAACAACACGAATGGAAAGGAATGGAGTGGAATGGAATGGAATGGAATGGAATGGAATGGAATGGAATCAACCACAATGGAATGGAATGGAATGGAATGGAATGAAATGGAATGGAAAAGAATGGAATCAAACCGAATGGAATGGAATGGAAAGGAATGGAAAAATCCCGAATGGAATCGATTGTAATGGAATGGAATGGAACGGAAAGAATAGAATCAACCCGAAGGGAATTCAATGGAATGCAATGGAATGGAATGGAATCAACCGGATTGGAATGGAATGGAAAGGAATCAATGCGAATGGAATGGAATGGAATGGAATGGAATGGAATGGAATGGAACGGAATGGAATGGAATGGCATGAAGTGGAATGGAATGGAATCAACCCGAATGGAATGCAATGGAAGGGAATGGAATGGAATGGAACGGAACGGAATCAAACCGAATGGAATGGAATTGAAAGGAATGGAATGGAATCAACACGAATGGAATGGAATGAAATGGAATGGAAAGGAATGGAATGGAATGGAATCAACCGGAATGGAATGGAATGGAATGGAATGGAAACAACACGAATGGAATGGAATGCAATGGAATGGAATGGAATGGAACGGAATCAACTCGAATGGAAAGGAATGGAATGGAATAGAATGGAGTGGAATGGAATCAACCCGAGTGGAATGGAAAGGAATGGAATGGAATGGAATGGAATGGAATGGAATGGAATGGAATCAACCCGAATGGAGTGGAGTGGAAAGGAATGGAATGGAATGGATTTGAATGGAACGGAATCAAAATGAATCTAATGGAATGGAATGGAATGGAATGGAATGGAAACAACCCGATTGGAACGGAATGGAATGGAACGGAATGGAATCAACCAGAATGGAATGGAGTGGAATGGAATCAACCCGAATGGAATGGAATGGAAGGGAATGGAATCAACCCGAATGCAATGGAATGGAATGGAATGGAATGGAATGGAATGGCATGGAATCAACCAGAATGAAATAGAATGGAATGGAATGGAAAAGAATGGAATGGTTTCAACACGAATCTAGTGGAATGGAATGGAATGGGATGGAATGGAATCGAATGGAATCAACCGGAATGGAATGGAATGGAATGGAATGGAATGGAATGGAATCGACCCGAATGGAATGGAATGGGAGGGAACGGAATGGAATGGAATGGAATGGAATGAACCCGAATGGAAAGAAAAGGAATGGAATGCAATGGAATGGAATGGGATGGAACGGAATGGAATGGAATGTAATGGAATCAACCCGAATGGAAAGAAATGGAATGGAATGCAATGGAATGGAATGGAATGGAATGGAATGGAATCAACATGAATGGAGTGGAATGGAATGGAATG
This sequence comes from Pan paniscus, assembly GCF_029289425.2. Lineage (NCBI taxonomy): Eukaryota > Metazoa > Chordata > Mammalia > Primates > Hominidae > Pan > Pan paniscus. Next base: position 17,085,181 of record NC_073265.2, read on the forward strand.
TAATGGATTGGAGTGGAATAGAATCAACCCGAATGGAATGGAATGGAATGGAATGGGATGGAATGGAATGGAATGGAATCACCCAGAAAGGAATGGAATGGAATGGACTGGAGTGGAATAGAATCAACCCGAATGGAATGGAATGGAATGGAATGGGATGGAATGGAATGGAATGGAATCACACCGAATGGAATGGAATGGAACGGAAAGTTATGGAATGGAATTGAATGGAATCAACGCGAATGGAATGATCTGGAATGGAATGGAATGCAATGGAATGGAATCAATCCGAATGGAATGAAATGGAATGGAATGGAATGGAATGGAATGGAATGGAATGGAATGGAATGGTATGGAATCAACCCGAATGGAATGGAAAGGAAGAGAATGGAATGCAAAGGAACGGAATGGAATCAACACGAATGGAATGGAATTGAATGGAATGCAATGCAATGGAATGGAATCAACCTGAATGCATTGGAATGTAATGGAATGGAATGAAATGGAATTGAATGGAATCGACCCAAATAGAATGGAATGGAATGGAATGGAATCGAATGGATTGGAATCAACCCAAATGGAATGGAATGGAATGGAATGGTATGGAATGGAATGGAATGGAATCAACCTGAATGGAATGGACTCAACCTGAATGGAATGGATTGGAAAAGAATGGAATGGAATGGAATCAACCGGAATGGAATGGTATGGAATAGAATGGAAAGGAATGGAATGGAATGGAATCAACCCAAATGGAATGGAATGGAATGGAACGGAATGGAAGGGAATGGAATGGAATCAACCCGAATGGAATGGAACGTAATTGAATGGAATGGAATGCAATGAAATGGAACAAAATCGAATCAACACGAATGGAATGGAATGGAATAGAATGGAATGGAATGGAACAGAATGGAATGGAATGGAATCAACTCGAATGGAATGGAATGTAATTGAGTTGAATGGAATAGAATGGAATGAAATGGAACGAAATGGAATCATCCCGAACGGAATGGAATTGAATGGAATGGAATGGAATCAACCCGAATGGAATGGAATGGAACGGAATGGAATGGAATCAACCGGAATGGAACGGAATGGAACGGAATGGAATGGAATGGAATGGAATGGAATGGAATGGAATGGAATGGAATCAACCCGAATGGAATGGAATGGAATGGAAGGGAATGTAATGTAATGGAATGGAATGGAATGGAATCAACCTAAGGGGAATGGAATGTAAATGAATGGAATGGAATGGAATGGAATGAAATGGAACGAAATGGAATCAACACGAATGGAATGGAATGGAATGGAATGGAGTGGAATGGAATCAACCCGAATGGAATGGAATGGAATGGAATGGAATGGAATGGAATGGAATGGAATCAACAAGAATGGAATGAAATGGAATAGCATGGAATGGAATGAAATGGAATGGAGTCAATCCGAAAGGAATGGAATGGAATGGAATGGAATGGAATAGAATGTAATGGATTGGAATGGAATGGAAAGGAATGAAATGGAATATAATGGAATGGAATCAACCCGAATGGAATGGAATGGTATGGAATGCAATGGAATGGAATGGAATGCAATGGAATCAACCCGATTGGAATGGAATGGAATGGAATAGAATGGAATCAACCCGAATGGAATGGAATGGAATTGAATGCAATGGAATGGAATCAACCCGAATGAAATGGAATGGAATGGAATGGAATGGAATGGAATGGAATCAACCTGAATGGAATGCAATGGAATGGAATGGAATCAACTCGAATGGAATGGAATTCAATGGAATGGAATGGAGTCGAATCAACATGAATGGATTGGAATGAAATGGAATCAACTGAAATGGAATGGAATGGAATGGAATCGAATCAACCGGAATAGAATGGAATGGAATGGAATGGAATGGTATGGAATGCAATGGAATCAATCCGAAATAAGTGGAATGGAATAGAGTGGAATAGAATGGAATGGAATCAACCCGAATGAAATGGAATGGAATGGAATGGAATGGAATGGAATGGAATGGAATGGAATGGAATCAACCCGATTGGCATGGAATGGAATGGAAAAGAATGGAATCAAACCGAATGGAATGGAATTGAATGGAATGGAATCAACCCAAAAGGAATGGAATGGAATGGAATGGAATGGAATGGAATGGAATGGAATGGAATGGAATCAGCCCGAATGGAATGGAATGGAAAGGAATGGAATGGAATCAACACGAATGGAATGGAATGAAATGGAACGGAAAGAATGGAATGGAATGGAATCAACCGGAATGGAATGGAATGGAATGGAATGGAATCAACACGAATGGAATGGAATGCAACGGAATGGAATGGAATGGAACGGAATCAACTCGAATGGAAAGGAATGGAATGGAATAGAATGGAGTGGAATGGAATCAACCCGAATGGAATGGATTGGAATGGAATGGAACCGAATGGAGTGGAATGGAATGGAATGGAATGGAAGGGAATCAACCTGAATGGAGTGGAGTGGAAAGGAATAGAATGGAATGGATTGGAATGGAACGGAATCAAAATGAATCTAATGGAATGGAATGGAATGGAATGGACTGGAATCAACCCGATTGGAACGGAATGGAATGGAACGGAATGGAATCAACCAGAATGGAATGGAGTGGAAGGGAATCAACCCGAATGGAATGGAATGGAATGGAATCAACACGAATGGAATGGAATGGAGCGGAATAGAGTGGAATAAACCGGAATGGAATGGAATGGAATGGACTGGAATGGAATAAACCCGAATGGAATGGAATGGAATGGAATGGAATGGAATGGAATGGAATCAACCCGAATGGAATGGAATGGCATGGAATGGAATGGAATGGAATGGAATGGAATGGAATGGAATGGAGTCAATCCGAATGGAATGGAATGGAATGGAATGGAAAGGAATTGAATGGAATAGAATGTAATGGATTGGAATGGAATGGAATGGATTGAAATGGAATATAATGGAATGGAATCAACCCGAATGGAATGGAATGGTATGGAATGCAATGGAATGGAATGGAATGGAATCAACCCGTTTGGAATGGAATGGAATGGAATGGAATGGAATCAACCCGAATGGAAGGGAATGGAATGGAATGGAATGGAATGGAATCAACCCGAATGAAATGAAATGGAATGGAATGGAATAGAATGGAATCAACCTGAATGAAATGGAATGGAATGGAATGGAATGGAATGGAATGGAATCAACCCGAAAGGAATGGAATGGCAGGGAATGGAATGGAATAGAATGGAATGGAATGGAATCAACCAAAATGGAATGGAATGAAATGGAATGCAAAGGAAAGGAATAGAATGGCATGGAATCAACCCGAATCGAATGGAATAGATAGGAATGGAATGGAATGGAATCAACCCGAATGGAATGCAATGGAATGGAATGGAATGGAATGGAATCAACCCGAATGTAATGGAATTCAAAGGAATGGAATGGATTCGAATCAACACGAAAGGATTGGAATGGAATGGAATCAACTCAAATGGAATGGAATGGAATGGAATGGAATCCAATCAACCCGAATAGAATGGAATGGAATGGAATGGAATGGAATGGAATGGTATGGAATGCAATGGAATCAATCCGAAATAAATGGAATGGAATAGAGTGGAATGGAATGGAATCAACCCGAATGGAATGGAATGGAATGGAATGGAATGAACCCGAATGGCATGGAATGGAATGGAAAAGAATGGAATCAAAACGAATGCAATGGAATGGAATGGAATGGAATCAACCCAAAAGGAATGGAATGGAATGGAATGGAATGGAATCAGCCCGAATGGAATGGAATTGAACGGAATGGAAAGGAATCAACACGAATGGAATGGAATGGAATGGAATGGAATGGAATGGAACAAACCTGAAAGGAATGGAAGGGAATTGAATGGAAACGAATCAACCCGAATGGAATGGAATGAAAAGGAATGGAAAGGAATGGAATGGAAAGGAATCAACCGGAAAGGAATGGAATGGAATGGAATCAACCCGAATGGAATGGAATCCAATGGAATGGAATGGAATCGAATCAACACGAATGGAATGGAATGAAATAGAATCAACTCGAATGGAAAGGAATGGAATGGAATGGAATGGAATCAGCCCGAATGGAATGGAATGGAATGGAATGGCATGGAAAAGAATGGAATCAAACCGAATGGAATGGAATGGAATGGAATGGAAACAACCCCAATGGAATCGATTGGAATGGAATGGAATGGAATGGAATGGAATGGAATAGAATCAAACCGAATGGAATTGAATGGAATGCAATGGAATGGAATGGAATCAACCGGAATGGAATGGAATGGAATGGAATGGAATGGAATGGAATGGAATCAATGCGAATGGAATGGAATGGAATGGAATGGAATGGAATGGAATGGAATGGAATGGCATGGAGTGTAATGGAATGGAATCAACCCAAATGGAATGCAACGGAAGGGAATGGAATGGATTGGAACGGAACGGAATCAACCCGGATGGAATGGAATGGAGTGGAATGGAATCAACCTGAAAGGAATGGAATGCAATGGAATGGATTGGAATGGTATCAACCCGAATGGAATGGAATGGAATGGAATGGAATGGAATGGAATGGAATGGAATGGAATGGAATGGAATCTATCCGAATGGAATGGAATTGCATGGAAAGGAATGGAATGGAATGGAATGGAATCAACCCGCATGGATTGGAATGGAGAGGAATGGAAGGGAATGCAATGCTATGGAATCAATCCGAATGGAATGGAATGCAATGGAATGGAATGGAATCAACACGAATGGAGTGGAATGGAGGGGAATGGAAGGGAATGCAATGCTATGGAATGAATCCGAATGGAATGGAATGCAATTGAATGGAATGCAATGGAATGGAATCAACCCGAATGGAAAGGAATGGAATGGAATGGAAAGGAATAAACCCGAAAAGAATGGAATGTAATGGAATGAAATGAAATGAAATGGAATGGAGTGGAATCAACCCGAATGAAATGGAATGGAATGGAAATGAATGGAAAGGAATGGAATGTAATCAACCCGAAAGGAATGGAATGGAAGGGAATGGAATGGAGTAGAATGGAATGGAATTGAATCAACCCTAATGGAATGGAATGGAATGGTATGGAATGAAATGCAATGAAATGGAACGGAATGGAATCAACCCCAATGGAATGGAAAGGAATGGCATGGAATGGAATGGAATGGAATGCAATCAACCCGAATGGAGTGGAGTGGAATGCAATGGAATGGAGTGGCGTGGAATTCAATGGAATGGAATGGATTGGAATGGAACGGAGTGAAAATGAATCTAATGGAATGGAATGTAATGGAATGGACTGGAATCAACCCGATTGGAACTGAATGGAATGGAATGGAATGGAATCAACCAGAATGAAATGGAGTGGAATGGAATCAACCCGAATGGAATGGAATGCAATGGAACGGAACGGAATGGAATGGAATGGAATGGAAAGGAATGGAGTGGAATGGAATCAACCCGAATGGAATGGAATGGAATGGAATGGAATGGAATGGAATGGAGTGGAATCAACCCGAAGGGAATAGAATGCAATGGAGTGGAATGAAATGGAATCAACCCGAATGGAATGGAATGGAACGGACTGGAATCAACCCGAATCGAATGGAATGGAAATGAATAGAATGGAAGGGAATGGAATGGAATCAACGCGAATTCAATGGAATGTAATTGAATGTAATGGAATGGAATGAAATGGAACAAAATCGAATCAACCCAAATGGAATGGAATGGAATGGAATAGAATGGAATGGAACGAAATGGAATCAACCCGAACGGAATGGAATTGAATGGAATGGAATGGAATCAACCCGAATGGAATGGAATCAACCCGAATGGAATGGAATGGAACGGAATGGAATGGAACCAACCGGAATGGAATGCAACGGAAGGGAATGGAATGGATTGGAACGGAACGGAATCAACCCGAATGGAATGGAATGGAGTGGAATGGAATCAACCTGAAAGGAATGGAATGCAATGGAATGGATTGGAATGGTATCAACCCGAATGGAATGGAATGGAATGGAATGGAATGGAATGGAATGGAATGGAATCTATCCGAATGGAATGGAATTGCATGGAAAGGAATGGAATGGAATGGAATGGAATCAACCTGCATGGATTGGAATGGAGAGGAATCAAGTCGAATGGAATGGAAAGGAATGGAATGGAATGGAATGGAAAGGAATGGAATGGAATGGAATGGAATGGAATGGAATGGAATCAATGCGAATGGAATGGAATGGAATGGAATGGAATGGAATGGAATGGAATGGAATGGAATGGAATGGAATGGCATGGAGTGTAATGGAATGGAATCAACCCGAATGGAATGCAACGGAAGGGAATGGAATGGATTGGAACGGAACGGAATCAACCCGAATGGAATGGAATGGAGTGGAATGGAATCAACCTGAAAGGAATGGAATGCAATGGAATGGATTGGAATGGTATCAACCCGAATGGAATGGAATGGAATGGAATGGAATGGAATGGAATGGAATGGAATCTATCCGAATGGAATGGAATTGCATGGAAAGGAATGGAATGGAATGGAATGGAATCAACCCGCATGGATTGGAATGGAGAGGAATCAAGTCGAATGGAATGCAAAGGAATGGAATGGAATGCAATGGAATGGAATGGAATCAACACGAATGGAGTGGAATGGAGGGGAATGGAAGGGAATGCAATGCTATGGAATCAACCCTAATGGAATGGAATGCAATGGAATGGAATGCAATGGAATGGAATCAACCCGAATGGAAAGGAATGGAATGGAATGGAAAGGAATAAACCCGAAAAGAATGGAATGTAATGGAATGAAATGAAATGGAATGGAGTGGAATCAACCCGAATGAAATGGAATGGAATGGAAATGAATGGAATGGAATGGAATGTAATCAACCCGAAAGGAATGGAATGGAAGGGAATGGAATGGAGTAGAATGCAATGGAATTGAATCAACCCTAATGGAATGGAATGGAATGGTATGGAATGAAATGCAATGAAATGGAACGGAATGGAATCAACCCCAATGGAATGGAAAAAATGGCATGGAATGGAATGGAATGGAATGCAATCAACCCGAATGGAGTGGAGTGGAATGCAATGGAATGGAGTGGAGTGGAATTCAATGGAATGGAATGGATTGGAATGGAACGGAGTGAAAATGAATCTAATGGAATGGAATGTAATGGAATGGACTGGAATCAACCCGATTGGAACTGAATGGAATGGAATGGAATGGAATCAACCAGAATGAAATGGAGTGGAATGGAATCAACCCGAATGGAATGGAATGCAATGGAACGGAACGGAATGGAATGGAATGGAATGGAAAGGAATGGAATGGAATGGAATCAACCCGAATGGAATGGAATGGAATGGAATGGAATGGAATGGAATGGAATGGAGTGGAATCAACCCGAAGGGAATGGAATGCAATGGAGTGGAATGAAATGGAATCAACCCGAATGGAATGGAATGGAACGGACTGGAATCAACCCGAATCGAATGGAATGGAAATGAATAGAATGGAAGGGAATGGAATGGAATCAACGCGAATTCAATGGAATGTAATTGAATGTAATGGAATGGAATGAAATGGGACAAAATCGAATCAACCCAAATGGAATGGAATGGAATAGAATTGAATGGAATGGAATAGAATGGAATGGAACGAAATGGAATCAACCCGAACGGAATGGAATTGAATGGAATGGAATGGAATCAACCCGAATGGAATGGAATGGAATGGAATGGAATGGAATCAACCGGAATGGAATGGAATGGAATGCAATGGAATGGAGTGGAATGGAATCAACCCGAATGGAATGGAATGGAATGGAATGGAATGCAATCAACCCAAATGGAATAGAATGGAATGGAATGGAATGGAATGGAATGGAATGGAATGGAGTCAACCCGAATGGAATGGAATGGATTGGAATCAACCAGAATGGAATGGAATGGTATTGATTGGAATGAAATGGAATGGAATGGAATGGAAAGGAATCAACCCGAATGGAATGGAAGGCAATGGAATGGAATGGAATGGAATCAACCCGAATGGAACGGAATGGAATGGAATGGAATGGAATGGAATAGAATGCAAAGCAGTCAACCAGAATGGAATGGAATTGAATGGAATAGAATGCAAAGCAATCAACCAGTATGGAATGTAATGGAATGGAATGGATTGGAATGGAATCAACCTGAATGGAATGGAATGGAATGGTATGGAATGGAATGGAATGGAATCAACCCGACTGGAATGCAATGGAATGGAATGGAATGGAATGGAATGCAATGGATTGGAATGAAATCAACCAGAATAGAATGGAATGGAATGCAATGGAATGGGATGGAATGGAATGGAATGGATTGGAATGAAATCAACCAGAATAGAATGGAATGGAATGGAATGGAATGGAAAGGAATGGATTTGAATGGAATCAAAACGAATAGAATGGAATGGAATGGAATGGAATGGAATGGAATGGTATGGAATGCAATGGAATCAATCCGAAATAAATGGAATGGAATAGAGTGGAATGGAATGGAATCAACCCGAATGGAATGGAATGGAATGGAATGGAATGAACCCGAATGGCATGGAATGGAATGGAAAAGAATGGAATCAAAACGAATGCAATGGAATGGAATGGAATGGAATCAACCCAAAAGGAATGGAATGGAATGGAATGGAATGGAATCAGCCCGAATGGAATGGAATTGAACGGAATGGAAAGGAATCAACACGAATGGAATGGAATGGAATGGAATGGAATGGAATGGAACAAACCTGAAAGGAATGGAAGGGAATTGAATGGAAACGAATCAACCCGAATGGAATGGAATGAAAAGGAATGGAAAGGAATGGAATGGAAAGGAATCAACCGGAAAGGAATGGAATGGAATGGAATCAACCCGAATGGAATGGAATCCAATGGAATGGAATGGAATCGAATCAACACGAATGGAATGGAATGAAATAGAATCAACTCGAATGGAAAGGAATGGAATGGAATGGAATGGAATCAGCCCGAATGGAATGGAATGGAATGGAATGGCATGGAAAAGAATGGAATCAAACCGAATGGAATGGAATGGAATGGAATGGAAACAACCCCAATGGAATCGATTGGAATGGAATGGAATGGAATGGAATGGAATGGAATAGAATCAAACCGAATGGAATTGAATGGAATGCAATGGAATGGAATGGAATCAACCGGAATGGAATGGAATGGAATGGAATGGAATGGAATGGAATGGAATCAATGCGAATGGAATGGAATGGAATGGAATGGAATGGAATGGAATGGAATGGAATGGCATGGAGTGTAATGGAATGGAATCAACCCAAATGGAATGCAACGGAAGGGAATGGAATGGATTGGAACGGAACGGAATCAACCCGGATGGAATGGAATGGAGTGGAATGGAATCAACCTGAAAGGAATGGAATGCAATGGAATGGATTGGAATGGTATCAACCCGAATGGAATGGAATGGAATGGAATGGAATGGAATGGAATGGAATGGAATGGAATGGAATGGAATGGAATCTATCCGAATGGAATGGAATTGCATGGAAAGGAATGGAATGGAATGGAATGGAATCAACCCGCATGGATTGGAATGGAGAGGAATGGAAGGGAATGCAATGCTATGGAATCAATCCGAATGGAATGGAATGCAATGGAATGGAATGGAATCAACACGAATGGAGTGGAATGGAGGGGAATGGAAGGGAATGCAATGCTATGGAATGAATCCGAATGGAATGGAATGCAATTGAATGGAATGCAATGGAATGGAATCAACCCGAATGGAAAGGAATGGAATGGAATGGAAAGGAATAAACCCGAAAAGAATGGAATGTAATGGAATGAAATGAAATGAAATGGAATGGAGTGGAATCAACCCGAATGAAATGGAATGGAATGGAAATGAATGGAAAGGAATGGAATGTAATCAACCCGAAAGGAATGGAATGGAAGGGAATGGAATGGAGTAGAATGGAATGGAATTGAATCAACCCTAATGGAATGGAATGGAATGGTATGGAATGAAATGCAATGAAATGGAACGGAATGGAATCAACCCCAATGGAATGGAAAGGAATGGCATGGAATGGAATGGAATGGAATGCAATCAACCCGAATGGAGTGGAGTGGAATGCAATGGAATGGAGTGGCGTGGAATTCAATGGAATGGAATGGATTGGAATGGAACGGAGTGAAAATGAATCTAATGGAATGGAATGTAATGGAATGGACTGGAATCAACCCGATTGGAACTGAATGGAATGGAATGGAATGGAATCAACCAGAATGAAATGGAGTGGAATGGAATCAACCCGAATGGAATGGAATGCAATGGAACGGAACGGAATGGAATGGAATGGAATGGAAAGGAATGGAGTGGAATGGAATCAACCCGAATGGAATGGAATGGAATGGAATGGAATGGAATGGAATGGAGTGGAATCAACCCGAAGGGAATAGAATGCAATGGAGTGGAATGAAATGGAATCAACCCGAATGGAATGGAATGGAACGGACTGGAATCAACCCGAATCGAATGGAATGGAAATGAATAGAATGGAAGGGAATGGAATGGAATCAACGCGAATTCAATGGAATGTAATTGAATGTAATGGAATGGAATGAAATGGAACAAAATCGAATCAACCCAAATGGAATGGAATGGAATAGAATGGAATGGAATGGAATAGAATGGAATGGAACGAAATGGAATCAACCCGAACGGAATGGAATTGAATGGAATGGAATGGAATCAACCCGAATGGAATGGAATCAACCCGAATGGAATGGAATGGAACGGAATGGAATGGAACCAACCGGAATGGAATGCAACGGAAGGGAATGGAATGGATTGGAACGGAACGGAATCAACCCGAATGGAATGGAATGGAGTGGAATGGAATCAACCTGAAAGGAATGGAATGCAATGGAATGGATTGGAATGGTATCAACCCGAATGGAATGGAATGGAATGGAATGGAATGGAATGGAATGGAATGGAATGGAATCTATCCGAATGGAATGGAATTGCATGGAAAGGAATGGAATGGAATGGAATGGAATCAACCTGCATGGATTGGAATGGAGAGGAATCAAGTCGAATGGAATGGAAAGGAATGGAATGGAATGGAATGGAAAGGAATGGAATGGAATGGAATGGAATGGAATGGAATGGAATCAATGCGAATGGAATGGAATGGAATGGAATGGAATGGAATGGAATGGAATGGAATGGAATGGCATGGAGTGTAATGGAATGGAATCAACCCGAATGGAATGCAACGGAAGGGAATGGAATGGATTGGAACGGAACGGAATCAACCCGAATGGAATGGAATGGAGTGGAATGGAATCAACCTGAAAGGAATGGAATGCAATGGAATGGATTGGAATGGTATCAACCCGAATGGAATGGAATGGAATGGAATGGAATGGAATGGAATGGAATGGAATGGAATCTATCCGAATGGAATGGAATTGCATGGAAAGGAATGGAATGGAATGGAATGGAATCAACCCGCATGGATTGGAATGGAGAGGAATCAAGTCGAATGGAATGCAAAGGAATGGAATGGAATGCAATGGAATGGAATGGAATCAACACGAATGGAGTGGAATGGAGGGGAATGGAAGGGAATGCAATGCTATGGAATCAACCCTAATGGAATGGAATGCAATGGAATGGAATGCAATGGAATGGAATCAACCCGAATGGAAAGGAATGGAATGGAATGGAAAGGAATAAACCCGAAAAGAATGGAATGTAATGGAATGAAATGAAATGGAATGGAGTGGAATCAACCCGAATGAAATGGAATGGAATGGAAATGAATGGAATGGAATGGAATGTAATCAACCCGAAAGGAATGGAATGGAAGGGAATGGAATGGAGTAGAATGCAATGGAATTGAATCAACCCTAATGGAATGGAATGGAATGGTATGGAATGAAATGCAATGAAATGGAACGGAATGGAATCAACCCCAATGGAATGGAAAAAATGGCATGGAATGGAATGGAATGGAATGCAATCAACCCGAATGGAGTGGAGTGGAATGCAATGGAATGGAGTGGAGTGGAATTCAATGGAATGGAATGGATTGGAATGGAACGGAGTGAAAATGAATCTAATGGAATGGAATGTAATGGAATGGACTGGAATCAACCCGATTGGAACTGAATGGAATGGAATGGAATGGAATCAACCAGAATGAAATGGAGTGGAATGGAATCAAACCGAATGGAATGGAATGCAATGGAACGGAACGGAATGGAATGGAATGGAATGGAAAGGAATGGAATGGAATGGAATCAACCCGAATGGAATGGAATGGAATGGAATGGAATGGAATGGAATGGAATGGAGTGGAATCAACCCGAAGGGAATGGAATGCAATGGAGTGGAATGAAATGGAATCAACCCGAATGGAATGGAATGGAACGGACTGGAATCAACCCGAATCGAATGGAATGGAAATGAATAGAATGGAAGGGAATGGAATGGAATCAACGCGAATTCAATGGAATGTAATTGAATGTAATGGAATGGAATGAAATGGGACAAAATCGAATCAACCCAAATGGAATGGAATGGAATAGAATTGAATGGAATGGAATAGAATGGAATGGAACGAAATGGAATCAACCCGAACGGAATGGAATTGAATGGAATGGAATGGAATCAACCCGAATGGAATGGAATGGAATGGAATGGAATGGAATCAACCGGAATGGAATGGAATGGAATGCAATGGAATGGAGTGGAATGGAATCAACCCGAATGGAATGGAATGGAATGGAATGGAATGCAATCAACCCAAATGGAATAGAATGGAATGGAATGGAATGGAATGGAATGGAATGGAATGGAGTCAACCCGAATGGAATGGAATGGATTGGAATCAACCAGAATGGAATGGAATGGTATTGATTGGAATGAAATGGAATGGAATGGAATGGAAAGGAATCAACCCGAATGGAATGGAAGGCAATGGAATGGAATGGAATGGAATCAACCCGAATGGAACGGAATGGAATGGAATGGAATGGAATGGAATAGAATGCAAAGCAGTCAACCAGAATGGAATGGAATTGAATGGAATAGAATGCAAAGCAATCAACCAGTATGGAATGTAATGGAATGGAATGGATTGGAATGGAATCAACCTGAATGGAATGGAATGGAATGGTATGGAATGGAATGGAATGGAATCAACCCGACTGGAATGCAATGGAATGGAATGGAATGGAATGGAATGCAATGGATTGGAATGAAATCAACCAGAATAGAATGGAATGGAATGCAATGGAATGGGATGGAATGGAATGGAATGGATTGGAATGAAATCAACCAGAATAGAATGGAATGGAATGGAATGGAATGGAAAGGAATGGATTTGAATGGAATCAAAACGAATAGAATGGAATGGAATGGAATGGAATGGAATGGAATGGAAAGGAATGGAATCAACCCGAATGGAATGGAATCAACCCGAATGCAATGGAATGGAATGGAATGGAATCAACCGGAATGGAATGGAATGGAATGGAATGGAAGTGAACGGACTGGAATCAACCCGAATGGAATGGAATGGAAGGGAGTGGAATGGAATGGAATGGAATGGAATGCAATCAACCCAAATGGAATGGAATGTAATTGAATGGAATGGAATGGAATGGAATGAAATGGAACGAAATGGAATCAACTCGAAAGGAATGGAAAGGAATGGAACGGAAAGGAATGGAATCAACCCGAATGGAATGGAATGGAATGGCATTTAATGGAATGGAATGGAATGGAATCAACACGAATGGAATGGAATGCAATGGCATGGAAGGGAATGGAATGGAATGCAATGAAATGGAACGGAATGGAATCAACCCGAATGGAATGGAACGGAATGGAATGGAATGGAATGGAATGGAATGGAAGGGAATTGAAGCAACCCGAATGGAGTGGAGTGGAAAGGAATGGAATGGAATGGATTGGAATGGAAAGGAATCAAAATGAATCTAAAGGAATGGAATGGAATGGAATGGACTGGAGTGGAATAGAATCAACCCGAATGGAATGGAATGGGATGGAATGGAATGGAATGGAATGGAATCACCCCGAAAGGAATGGAATGGAATGTACTGGAGTGGAATAGAATCAACACGAATGGAATGGAATGGAATGGAATGGGATTGAATGGAATGGAATGGAATCACCCCGAATGGAATGGAATGGAATGGAATGTTTTGGAATGGAATTGAATGGAATCAACGCGAATAGAATGATCTGGAATGGAATGGAATGGAATGGAATGGAATGGAATGGAATCAATCCGAATGGAATGAAATGGAATGGAATGGAATGGAATGGTATGGAATCAACCCGAATGGAATGGAAAGGATAAGAATGGAATGCAAAGGAACGGAATGGAATCAACGCGAATGGAATGGAATTGAATGGAATGCAATGCAATGGAATGGAATCAACCCGAATGCATTGGAATGGAATGGAATGGAATGGAATGGAATGGAATGGAATCGACCCAAATAGAATGGAATGGAATGGAATGGAATCAAATGGAATGGAATCAACCCAAATGGAATGGAATGGAATGGAATGGTATGGAATGGAATGGAATGGAATCAACCTGAATGGAATGGACTCAACCTGAATGGAATGGATTGGAAAAGAATGGAATGGAATGGAATCAACCGAAATGGAATGGTATGGAATAGAATGGAAAGGAATGGAACGGAATGGAATCAACCCAAATGGAATGGAATGGAATGGAACGGAATGGAATAAAATGGAATGGAATCAACCCGAATGGAATGGAATGGAACGGAATGGCATGGAATGGAATGAAATGGAATGGAATCAACCCGAATGGAATGGAATGGAATGGCATCAAACCGAATGGAATGGAATGGAATGAAATGGAATGGAATTAACCCAAATGCAGTGGAAAGGAATGGTATGGAAAGGAATCAACCAGAATGGAATGGAATGCAATGGTATGGAATGGAATGGAATGGAATGCAATGGAGTCAATACTAACGGAAAGGAATGGAATGCAATGGAATGGAATGGAAGGGAATAGAATGGAATGGATTGGAATGGAATGGAATGGAATGGAATGGAATGGAATGGAATATAATGGAATCGAATCACCCCGAATGGAATGGAATGGAATGGAATGCTATGGAATGGAATGTAATGGAATGGAATCAACCCGATTGGAATGGAATGGAATGGAATGGAATGCAATGGAATAGAATGGAATCAACCTGAAGGTAATGTAATGTAATGGAATGGAATGGAATGGAATGGAATGGAATGGAATGGAGAGGAATCAACCCGAATGAAATGGAATGGAATGGAATTGAATGGGATGGAATGGAATGGAATCAACGAGAAAGGAAGGGAATGGAAGGGAATGGATTGAAATAGAATGGAATGGAATGGAATCAACCCTAATGGAAGGCAATGGAATGGAATGGAATGAAATGCAATGAAATGGAAAGGAATGGAATCAACCCGAATGGAATGGAAAGGAATGGAATGGAATGGAATGGAATGGAAGGGAATGGAATCAACCCGAATGGAGTGGAGTGGAAAGGAATGGAATGGAATGGAATGGAATGCTATGGAATGGAATGTAATGGAATGGAATCAACCCGATTGGAATGGAATGGAATGGAATGGAATGCAATGGAATAGAATGGAATCAACCTGAAGGTAATGTAATGTAATGGAATGGAATGGAATGGAATGGAATGGAATGGAATGGAGAGGAATCAACCCGAATGAAATGGAATGGAATGGAATTGAATGGGATGGAATGGAATGGAATCAACGAGAAAGGAAGGGAATGGAAGGGAATGGATTGAAATAGAATGGAATGGAATGGAATCAACCCTAATGGAAGGCAATGGAATGGAATGGAATGAAATGCAATGAAATGGAAAGGAATGGAATCAACCCGAATGGAATGGAAAGGAATGGAATGGAATGGAATGGAATGGAAGGGAATGGAATCAACCCGAATGGAGTGGAGTGGAAAGGAATGGAATGGAATGGATTGGAATGGAACGGAATCAAAATGAATCTAATGGAATGGAATGGAATGGAATGGAATGGACTGGAATCAACCCGATTGGAATGGAATGGAATGGAACGGAATGGAATCAACCAGAATGGAATGGAGTGGAATGGAATCAACAAGAATGGAATGGAATGGAATGGAATGGAATCAACCAGAATGGAATGGAATGGAATGGAATGGAATTGCATGGAATCAACCAGAATGAAATAGAATGGAATGGAATAAAATGGAATGGAATGGAAAAGAATGGAATGGTTTCAACACGAATCTAATGGAATGGAATGGAATGGGATGGAATGGAATCGAATGGAATCAACCGGAATGGAATGGAATGGAATCACCCCGAATGGAATGGAATGGAATGGAATGCTATGGAATGGAATGGAATGGAATGGAATCAACCCGATTGGAATGGAATGGAATGGAATGGAATGGAATGGAATGGAATGGAATCAACCTGAATGTAATGTAATGGAATGGAATTTAATGGAATGGAGAGGAATCAACCCGAATGAAATGGAATGGAATGGAATTGAATGGAATGGAAAGGAATGGAATCAACCCGAAAGGAATGGAATGGAAGGGAATGGAATGGAATTGAATGGAATGGAATGGAATCAACCCTAATGGAAGGCAATGGAATGGAATGGAATGAAATGCAATGAAATGGAACGGAATGGAATCAACCCGAATGGAATGGAAAGGAATGGAATGGAATGGAATGGAATGGAATGGAAGGGAATGGAATCAACCCGAATGGAGTGGAGTGGAAAGGAATGGAATGGAATGGATTGGAATGGAACGGAATCAAAATGAATCTAATGGAATGGAACGGAATGGAATGGACTGGAATCAACCTGAGTGGAACGGAATGGAATGGAACGGAATGGAATCAACCAGAATGGAATGGATTGGAATGGAATCAACCCGAATGGAATGGAATGGAATGGAATCAACCCGAATGGAATGGAATGGAATGGAACGGAATAGAATGGAATAAACCGGAATGGAATGGAATGGAATGGAATGGAATGGAATAAACCCGAAAGGAATGGAATGCAATGGAATGGAATGGAATGGAATGGAATGGAATGGAATGGAATGGAATGGAATGGAGTCAAGCCGAATGAAATGGAATGGTTTGGAATCAACTCGAATGGAATGGAATGCAATGGAATTGATTGGAATGGAAAGTCATGGAATGGAATGGAATGGAATGCAATGGAATGGAATGGAGTGGAATGGAGTGGAGAAAACCGAAGTGTATGGAATGGAATGGAATGGAATGGAATGGAATGGAATGGAATGGAATAAACCCGAATGGAATGAAATGGAATGGAATGGCATGGAATGGAATGGAATGGAATGGAATGCAATGGAATCAAGCCGAATGGAATGGAATGGAATGGAATTGAATGGAATGGAATCAAACCGAATGGAATGGAATGGAATGGAATAGAATGGAATGGAAAGGAATCAACCCGAATAGAATGGATTGCAATGGAATGGAATGGAATGTAATCAACCCAAATGGAAGGGAATGGAATGGAATGGAATGGAATAGAATTCAAAGCAGTCAACCAGAATGGAATGGAATGGAATTGAATTGAACGGAATAGAATGCAAAGCAATCAACCAGAATGGAATGGAATTGAATGGAATCAACGCGAATGGAATGGAATAGATTGGAATCAACTCGAATGGAATGGAATGGAATGGAATGGAATCAACACAAATGGAATGGAATGGAATCGAATGGAAATGAATGGAATGGAATGGAATGGGATGCAATGCAAGCAACCCGAATGGAATGGACTGGAATGCAATGGAATGGAATGCAATGGAATCAACCCCAATGGAACGGAATACAGTGGAACTGAATGGAAAGGAATGGAATCTATCCGAATGGAATGGAATGGAATGGAATCAACTCGAATGGAATGGAATGGAATGGAATGGAATGGAATATAATAAACCCGTTTGGAATGGAATGGAATGCAATGGAATGGAATGGAATGGAATCAACCCGAAAGGAATGGAATGGAATGGATTGGAATGGAATATAATCAACCCGATTTTAATGGAATGCAATGGAATGGAATGGAATGGATTCAAACCGAATGGAATGGAATGGAATGGAATGGAATGCAATCAACCCAAATGGAATATAATGGAATGGAATGGAATGGAATGGAATGGAATGGAATGGAATGGAATGGAATGGAATGGAGTCAACCCGAATGGAATGGAATGGATTGGAATCAACCCGAATGGAATGGAATGGTATTGATTGGAATGGAATGGAATGGAAAGGAATCAACCAGAATGGAATGGATGGCAATGGAATGGAATGGAATGGAATCAACCCGAATGGAATAGAATGGAATGGAATGGAATGGAATGGAATGGAATGGAATGGAATGCAAAGCAGTCAACCAGAATGGAATGGAATTGAATGGAATAGATTGCAAAGCAATCAACCAGAATGGAAAGTAATGGAATGGAAAGGATTGGAATGGAATCAACCTGAATGGAATGGAATGGAATGGTATGGAATGGAATGGAATGGAATCAACCTGAATGGAATGGATTCAACCTGAATGGAATGGAATGGAAAAGAATGGAATGGAATGGAATCAACCGGAATGGAATGGTATGGAATAGAATGGAAAGGAATGGAATGGAATGGAATCAACCGGAATGGAATGGAACGGAACAGAATGGAAAGGAATGGAATGGAATGGAATCAACCCGAATGGAATGGAATGGAACAGAATGGAATAGAATGGAATGGAATCAACCCGAATGGAATGGAATGGAATGGAATGGCATGGAGTGGAATGAGATGGAATGGAATCAACGCGACTGGAATGGAATGGAATGGCATCAACCCGAATGGAATGGAATGGAATGAAATGGAACGGAATTAACCCAAATGGAATGGAAAGGAATGGTATGGAATGGAATCAACCCGAATGGAATGGAATGGAATGGAATGGAAAGGAATGGAATGGAATGGAATCAACCCGAATGGTTAGGAATGGAATGCAATGGAATGGAACAGAATGGAATGGAATGGAATGGAATCAACACGAATTTAATGAAATGGAGTGGAATGGAACGGAATGGAATCAACCCGACAGGAATGCAATGGAATGGAATGGAATGGAATGGATTGGAATGAAATCAACCAGAATAGAATGGAATGGAATGGAATGGAATGGAATGGAATGGAATGGAATGGAATGGATTTGAATGGAATCAAACCGAATAGAATGGAATGGAATGGAATGGAATGGAATGGAATGGAATGGAATCAACCCGAATGGAATGGAATCAACCCGAATGGAATGGAATGGAATGGAATGGAATCAACCGGAATGGAATGGAATGGAATGGAATGGAATTGAACGGACTGGAATCAACCCGAATGGAATGGAATGGAAGGGAGTGGAATGGAATGGAATGGAATGGAATGGAATCAACCCAAATGGAATGGAATGTAATTGAATGGAATGGAATGGAATGGAATGAAATGGAACGAAATGGAATAAACTCGAATGAAATGGAAAGGAGTGGAACGGAAAGGAATGGAATCAACCCGAATGGAATGGAATGGAATGGCATTTAATGGAATGGAATGGAATGGAATCAACACGAATGGAATGGAATGCAATGGCATGGAATGGAATGGAATGGAATGAAATGAAATGGAACGGAATGGAATCAACCCGAATGGAATGGAACGGAATGGAATGGAATGGAATGGAATGGAATGGAAGGGAATGGAATCAACCCGAATGGAGTGGAGTGGAAAGGAATGGAATGGAACGGATTGGAATGGAACGGAATCAAAATGAATCTAATGGAATGGAATGGAATGGAATGGACTGGAATCAACCCGATTGGAACGGAATGGAATGGAACGGAATGGAATCAACCAGAATGGAATGGAGTGGAATGGAATCAACCCGAATGGAATGGAATGGAATGGAATGGAATGGAATGGCATGGAATCAACCAGAATGAAATAGAATGGAATGTAATAAAATGGAATGGAATGGAAAGGAATGGAATGGTTTCAACACGAATCTAATGGAATGGAATGGAATGGGATTGAATGGAATCGAATGGAATCCACCGGAATGGAATGGAATGGAATCACCCCGAATGGAATGGAATGGAATGGAATGCTATGGAATGGACGGAATGGAATGAAATCAACCCGATTGGATTGGAATGGAATGGAATGGAATGGAATGGAATAGAATGGAAACAACCTGAATGTAATGTAATGTAATGCAATGTAATGGATTGGAATGGAAGGGAGAGGAATCAACCCGAATGAAATGGAATGGAATGGAATTGAATGGAATGGAATGGAATGGAATCAACCAGAAAGGAATGGAATGCAAGGGAATGGAATGGAACAGAATGGAATGGAATGGAATCAACCCTAATGGAAGGCAATGGAATGGAATGGAATGAAATGCAATGAAATGGAACGGAATGGAATCAACCCGAATGGAATGGAAAGGAATGGAATGGAATGGAATGGAATGGAACGGAATCAAAATGAATCTAATAGAATGGAATGGAATGGAATGGACTGGAATCAACCCGATTGGAACGGAATGGAATGGAACGGACTGGAATCAACCAGAATGGAATGGAGTGGAATGGAATCAACCCGAATGGAATGGAATGGAATGGAATGGAATCAACCCGAATGGAATGGAATGGAATGGAAAGGAACGGAATGGAATGGAATGGCATGGAATCAACCAGAATGAAATAGAATGGAATGGAATAAAATGGAATGGAATGGAAAGGAATGGAATGGTTTCAACACGAATCTAATGGAATGGAATGGAATGGGATTGAATGGAATCGAATGGAATCCATCGGAATGGAATGGAATGGAATCACCCCGAATGGAATGGAATGGAATGCTATGAAATGGACGGAATGGAATGAAATCAACCCGATTGGAATGGAATGGAATGGAATGGAATGGAATAGAATGGAATCAACCTGAATGTAATGTAATGTAATGCAATGTAATGGAATGGAATGGAAGGGAGAGGAATCAACCCGAATGAAATGGAATGGAATGGAATTGAATGGAATGGAATGGAATGGAATCAACCCTAATGGAAGGCAATGGAATGGAATGGAATGAAATGCAATGTAATGGAATGGAATGGAATCAACCCGAATGGAATGGAAAGGAATGGAATGGAATGGAATGGAATGGAATGGAATGGAATGGAACAGAATGCAAAGCAGTCAACCAGAATGGAATGGAATTGAGTGGAATAGAATGCAAAGCAATCAACCAGAATGGAATGTAATGGAATGGAGTGGATTGGAATGGAATCAACCTGAATGGAATGGAATGGAATGGTATGGAATGGAATGGAATTGAATCAACCTGAATGGAATGGACTCAACCTGAATGGAATGGAATGGAAAAGAATGGAATGGAATGGAATCAACCGGAATGGAATGGTATGGAATAGAATGGAAAGGAATGGAATGGAATGGGATCAACCCGAATGGAATGGAATGGAACGGAATGGAATAGAATGGAATGGAATCAACCTGAATGGAATGGAATGGAATGGAATGGCATGGAGTGGAATGAGATGGAATGGAATCAACCCGAATGGAATGCAGTGGAATGGCATCAACCCGAATGGAATGGAATAGAATGAAATGGAACGGAATTAACCCAAATGCAATGGAACGGAATGGTATGGAATGGAATCAACCCGAATGGAATGGAATGGAATGGAATGGAATGGAATCAACCCAAATGGTTTGGAATGGAATGCAATGGAATGGAACGGAATGGAATGGAATGGAATGGAATCAACACGAATTTAAAGAAATGGAGTGGAATGGAATGGAATGGAATCAAGCCGAATGGAGTGGAGTGGAAAGGAATGGAATGGAATGGATTGGAATGGAACGGAACCAAAATGAATCTAATGGAATGGAATGGAATGGACTGGAATCAACCTGATTGGAACGGAATGGAATGCAACGGAATGGAATCAACCAGAATGGAATGGAGTGGAATGGAATCAACCCGAATGGAATGGAATGGAATCAACCCGAATGGAATGGAATGGAATGGAAAAGAATGGAATCAAACCGAATGGAATGGAATGGAATGGAATGGAATCAACCCAAATGGAATGGAATGGAATGGAATGGAATGTTATCAGCACGAATGGAATGGAATGGAATTGAATCAATGAGAATGGAATGGAATAAATTGGAATGGAATGGAATAAACGCGAATGGAATGGAAGGGAATAGAATGGAAAGGAATCAACCCGAATGGAATGGCATGAAATGGAATGGAAAGGAATGGAATGGAATGGAATCAACCGGAATGGAATGGAATGGAATGGAATGGAATCAACACGAATGGAATGGAATGCAATGGAATGGAATGGAATGGAACGGAATCAACTCGAATGGAAAGAATGGAATGGAATAGAATGGAGTGGAATGGAATCAACCCGAATGGAATGGATTGTTATGGAATGGAATGGAATGGAGTGGAATGGAATGGAATCAACACGAAAGGAATGGAATGGAATGCAATGGAATGGAAACAACACGAATGGAAAGGAATGGAGTGGAATGGAATGGAATGGAATGGAATGGAATGGAATGGAATGGAATGGAATGGAATCAACCACAATGGAATGGAATGGAATGGAATGGAATAGAATGGAATCAACCTGAATGAAATGGAATGGAATGGAATGGAATGGAATGGAATGGAATGGAATGGAATCAACCCGAAAGGAATGGAATGGCAGGGAATAGAATGGAATAGAATGGAATGGAATGGAATCAACCAAAATGGAATGGAATGAAATGGAATGCAAAGGAAAGGAATAGAATGGCATGGAATCAACCCGAATCGAATGGAATAGATAGGAATGGAATGGAATGGAATCAACCCGAATGGAATGCAAAGGAATGGAATGGAATGGAATGGAATCAACCCGAATGTAATGGAAATCAAAGGAATGGAATGGATTCGAATCAACACGAAAGGATTGGAATGGAATGGAATCAACTCAAATGGAATGGAATGGAATGGAATGGAATCCAATCAACCCGAATAGAATGGAATGGAATGGAATGGAATGGAATGGAATGGAATGGTATGGAATGCAATGGAATCAATCCGAAATAAATGGAATGGAATAGAGTGGAATGGAATGGAATCAACCCGAATGGAATGGAATGGAATGGAATGGAATGAACCCGAATGGCATGGAATGGAATGGAAAAGAATGGAAACAAAACTAATGCAATGGAATGGAATGGAATGGAATCAACCCAAAAGGAATGGAATGGAATGGAATGGAATGGAATGGAATCAGCCCGAATGGAATGGAATTGAACGGAATGGAAAGGAATCAACACGAATGGAATGGAATGGAATGGAATGGAATGGAATGGAACAAACCTGAAAGGAATGGAAGGGAATTGAATGGAAACGAATCAACCCGAATGGAATGGAATGAAAAGGAATGGAAAGGAATGGAATGGAAAGGAATCAACCGGAAAGGAATGGAATGGAATGGAATCAACCCGAATGGAATGGAATCCAATGGAATGGAATGGAATCGAATCAACACGAATGGAATGGAATGAAATAGAATCAACTCGAATGGAAAGGAATGGAATGGAATGGAATGGAATCAGCCCGAATGGAATGGAATGGAATGGAATGGCATGGAAAAGAATGGAATCAAACCGAATGGAATGGAATGGAATGGAATGGAAACAACCCCAATGGAATCGATTGGAATGGAATGGAATGAAATGGAATGGAATGGAATAGAATCAAACCGAATGGAATTGAATGGAATGCAATGGAATGGAATGGAATCAACCGGAATGGAATGGAATGGAATGGAATGGAATGGAATGGAATCAATGCGAATGGAATGGAATGGAATGGAATGGAATGGAATGGAATGGCATGGAGTGTAATGGAATGGAATCAACCCGAATGGAATGCAACGGAAGGGAATGGAATGGATTGGAACGGAACGGAATCAACCCGAATGGAATGGAATGGAGTGGAATGGAATCAACCTGAAAGGAATGGAATGCAATGGAATGGATTGGAATGGTATCAACCCGAATGGAATGGAATGGAATGGAATGGAATGGAATGGAATGGAATGGAATGGAATCTATCCGAATGGAATGGAATTGCATGGAAAGGAATGGAATGGAATGGAATGGAATCAACCCGCATGGATTGGAATGGAGAGGAATGGAAGGGAATGCAATGCTATGGAATCAATCCGAATGGAATGGAATGCAATGGAATGGAATGGAATCAACACGAATGGAGTGGAATGGAAGGGAATGGAAGGGAATGCAATGCTATGGAATCAATCCGAATGGAATGGAATGCAATTGAATGGAATGCAATGGAATGGAATCAACCCGAATGGAAAGGAATGGAATGGAATGGAAAGGAATAAACCCGAAAAGAATGGAATGTAATGGAATGAAATGAAATGAAATGGAATGGAGTGGAATCAACCCGAATGAAATGGAATGGAATGGAAATGAATGGAAAGGAATGGAAGGGAATGGAATAGAATGCAAAGCACTCAACCAGATTGGAAAGGAATGCAACGGAATGGAATGGAATAGAACGCAAAGCAATCTACCAGAATGGAATGCAATGGAATGGAATGGAATGGAATCAAACCGAATGGAATGAAATGGATTGGAATCAACTCGAATGGAATGGAATGGAATGGAATGGAATGGAATGGAGTCAACCCGAATGGAATGGAATGGATTGCAATCAACTCGAATGAAATGGAATGCAATGGAATTGATTGGAATGGAAAGGAATGGAATGGAATGGAATGGAATGGAATGGAGTGGAAAGGAGTGGAGAAAACCGAAATGTATGGAATGGAATGGAATGGAACGGAATGGAATGGAATCAACACGAATGGAATGGAATGGAATGGAATCAGTGAGAATGGAATGGAATAAAATGGAATGGAATGGAATAAACGCGAATGGATTGGAAGGGAATTGAATGGAAAGGAATCAACCCGAATGGAATGGAATGAATTGGAATGGAAAGGAATGGAATGGAATGGAATCAACCGGAATGGAATGGAATGGAATGGAATGGAATGGAATGGAATGGAATCAACCTGAATGGAATGGAATGCAATGGAATGGAATGGAATGGAACGGAATCAACTCGAATGGAAAGGAATGGAATGGAATGGAATGGAGTGGAATGGAATCAACCCGAATGGAATGGATTGGAATGGAATGGAATGGATTGGAGTGGAATGGAATGGAATCAACACGAACGGAATGAAATGGAATGGAATGGAAAGGAAACAACAGGAATGGAATGGAATGGAGTGGAGTGGAATGGAATGGAATGGAATGGAATGGAATGGAATCAACCAGAATGGAATGGAATGGAATGGAATGGAATGGAATGGAATGGAATGGAATGAAACGGAATGGAATGGAATGAAATGGAATGGAAAAGAATGGAATCAAACCGAATGGAATGGAATGGAAATGAATGGAAACAATCCGAATGGAATCGATTGGAATGGAATGGAATGGAATGGAATGGAATAGAATCAACCCTAAGGGAATAGAATGAAATGCAATGGAATGGAATGGAACCAACCGGATTGGAATGGAATGGAATGGAATGCAATGGAATGGAATGGAATGGAAAGGAATCAAAGCGAATGGAATGGAATGGAATGGAATGGCATGAAGTGGAATGGAATGGAATCAACCCGAATGGAATGCAATGGAAAGGAATGGAATGGAATGGAACGGAACGGAATCAAACCGAATGGAATGGAATGGAATGGACTGGAATCGACCCGAAAGGAATGGAATGCAATGGAATGGATTGGAATGGTATCAACCCGAATGGAATGGAATGGAATGGAATCTATCCGAATGGAATGGAATTTAATGGAAAGGAATGGAATGGAATGGAATGGAATGGAATGGAAGGGAATCAACCCGCATGGATTGGAATGGAGAGGAATCAAGTCGAATGGAATGGAATGGAATGGAATGGAATGGAATGGAATAGAATCAACCCGAATGGAATTGAATTGAATGGAATGGAATGGAATGGAATCAACACGAATGGAATAGAATGGAGGGGAATGGAATGGAATGGAATGCAATGGAATCAAGCCGAATGGAATGGAATGGAACGGAATCAACCCGATAGCAATGGATGGCAATGGAATGGAATGGAATGGAAACCACCCGTATTGAATGTAATGGAATGGAATCAACTGGAATGGAATGGATTAGAATGGAATGGAATGGAATCAACCCGAATGGAATGGAATGCAATGGAATGGAATGGAATGGAATCAACCCGAATGGAAGGGAATGGAAAGGAATGGAAGGGAATGGAATAGAATGCAAAGCAGTCAACCAGAATGGAATGGAATGCAATGGAATGGAATGGAATAGAATGCAAAGCAATCAACTAGAATGGAATGGAATGGAATGGAATGGAATGGAATCAACCCGAATGGAATGGAATGGATTGGAATCAACTCGAATGGAATGGAATGGAATGGAATGGAATGGAATGGAATGGAATGGAGTCAACCCGAATGGAATGGAATGGATAGGAATCAACTCGAATGGAATGGAATGGAATTGATTGGAATGGAAAGGAATGGAATGGAATGGAATGGAATGGAATGGAATGGAATGGAGTGGAATGGAGTGGAGAAAACCGAAGTGTATGTAATGGAATGGAATGGAATGGAAGGGAATGGAATAAACCCGAATGGAATGAAATGGAATGGAATGGCATGGAATGGAATGGAATGGAGTGGAATGGAATGGAATGCAATGGAATGGAATGGAATCAACCCGAATGGAAAGGAATGGAATGGAATGGAATGGAAAAGAATGGAATCAAACCAAATGGAATGGAACCGAATCAACCGAAATGCAATTTAATGGAATCAACCCGAATCGAATGCAATGGAATGGAAAGGAATCAACCCGAATGGAATGGAATGGAATGGAATGGAATCAACTCGAATGGAATGTAAAGGAATGGAATGAAACGGAATGGAATCAACCCGTTTGGAATGGAATGGAATGGAACGGAATCAACCCGAAAGGAATGGAAGGCAATGGAATTGAATGGAATGGAATGCACCCGAATGGAATGCAATGGAATGGAATCAACCCGAATGGAATGGAATGCAATGGAATGGAATGGAATGGAATCAACCCGCATGGAAGGGAATGGAATGGAATGGAAGGGAATGGAATAGAATGCAAAGCAGTCAAACAGAATGGAATGGAATGCAAAGGAATGGAATGGAATAGAATGCAAAGCAATCAACCAGACTGGAATGGAATGGAATGGAATCAACCCGAATGGAATGGAATGGATTGGAATCAACTCGAATGGACTGGAATGGAATGGAATGGAATGGAATGGAATCAACACAAATTGAATGGAATGGAGTCGAATGGAAATGAATGGAATGGAATGGAATGGAATGCAATGGAAGCAACCCGAATGGAATGGAATGGAATGGAATGGAATCAACCCGAATGGAATGGAATGGAATAGAATGGAATGGAATGGAATGGAATCAACCCGAATGGAATGGAATGGAATGGAATGGATTGAACTCGAACGGAATGGAATGGAATGGAATGCAATGGAATATAATCAACCCGATTGGAATGGAATGCAATGGAATGGAATGGAATGGAATCAACCTGAAATGAGTGGAATGGAATGGAATGCAATCAACACAAATGGAATGGAATGGAATGGATTCAAACCGAATGGAATGGAATGGATTGGAATCAACTCGAATGGAATGGAATGGAATTGATTGGAAAGGAAAGGAATGGAATGCAATTGAATCAACTCATATGGAATGGAATGGAATGGAATGTAAGGAATGGAATGGAATGGCATGGAATGGCATGGAATGGAATGGAGTGGAATGGAGTGGAGAAATCCGAAGTTTATGTAATGGAATGGAATGGAATGGAATAAACCCGAATGAAATGAAATGGAATGGAATGGAATAGAATGGAATGGAATGGAATGGAATGGAATGGAATGGAATGGAATGGAATGGAATGGAAAGGAATGCATTGGAATCAACCCGAATGGAATGGAAAGGAATGGAATGGAATGGAATGGAAGGGAATGGAATCAAACCGAATGGAATTGAATGGAATGGAATGGAATGGAAAGGAATCAACACGAATAGAATGGATTGCAATGGAATGGAATGGAAAGAAATCAAACCGAATGGACGGGAATGGAATGGAATGGAATGGAATAGAATGCAAAGCAGTCAACCAGAATGGAATGGAATTGAAAGGAATAGAATGCAAAGCAATCAACCAGAATGGAATTTAATGTAATGGAATCAACCCGAATGGAATGGAATAGATTGGAGTCAACTCGAATGGAATGGAATGGAATGGAATGGAATGGAGTGGAATGGAATCAACACAAATGGAATGGAATGGAATCGAATGGAAATGAATGGAATGGAATGGAATGGAATGCAATGCAAGCAACCCGAATGGAATGGACCGGAATGCAATGGAATGGAATGCAATGTTATCAACCCGAATGGAACGGAACGGAGTGGAATGGAATAGAAAGGAATGGAATCTCTCTGAATGTAATGGAATGGAATGGAATCAGCTCGGAAGGAATGGAATGGCAATGGAATGGAATGGAATATAATCAAACCGATTGGAATGGAATGCAATGGAATGGTATGGAATGGAATCAACTCGAATGGAATGGAATGGAATGGAATGGAACGGAATGGAATCAACCCGAATGGAATAGAATGCAATGGAATGGAATCAACCCGAAAGGAATGGAAGGCAATGGAATTGAATGGAATGGAATCCACCCGAATGGAATGGAATGGAATGGAAATAACTCGAATGGAATGGATTGGAATGGAATGGAATGGAATCACCCCGAATGGAATGGAATGCAATGGAATGGAATGGAATGGAATCACCCCGAATGGAAGGGAATGGAAAGGAATGGAAGGGAATGGAATAGAATGCAAAGCAGTCAAACAGAATGGAATGAAATGCAATGGAAAGTAATGGAATAGAATGCAAAGCAATCAACCAGAATGGAATGGAATGGAATGGAATGGAGTCAACCCGAATGGAATGGAATGGATTGGAATCAACTCGACTGGAATGGAATGGAATTGATTGGAATGGAATGGAACGGAATGCAATGGAATGAACTCGTATGGAACGGAATGGAATGGAATGGAAAGGAATGGAATGGAATGGAATGGAATGGAATGGAACGGAATGGAATGGAATGGAATGGAAAGGAATCCAATGGAATCATCCCGAATGGAATGGAAAGGAATGGAGTGGAATGGAATTGAATGGAATGGAATGGTGTGGAATGGAATGGAGAAAATTGAAGGGTATGTAATGGAGTGGAATGGAATGGAATGGAATGGAATGGAATAAACCCGAATGGAATGGAATGGAATGGAATGGAATGGAATGGAATGGAATGGAATGGAGTGGAATCAACCCGAATGAAATGGAATGGAATGGAATTGAATGGAATGGAATGGAATGTAATCAACCCGAAAGGAACGGAATGGAAGGGAATGGAATGGAATAGAATGGAATGGAATGGAATCAACCCTAATGGAATGGAATGGAAGGGAATGAAATGCAATGAAATGGAACGGAATGGAATCAACCCAAATGGAATGGAAAGGAATGGAATGGAATGGAATGGAATGGAATCAACCCGAATGGAGTGGAGTGGAAAGGAATGGAATGGAATGGATTGGAATGGAATCAACCCGAATGGAATGGAAAGGAATGGAATGGAATGGAATGGAATGGAATGGAATGGAATCAACCCGAATGGAATGGAATGGAATGGAATGGAATGGCATGGAATGGAATGGAATGGAATGGAATGGAATGCAATGGAATCAAGCCGAATGGAATGGAATGGAATGGAATGGAATGGAATGGAATGAAATCAAACCGAATGGAATGGAATGGAATGGAATGGAAAGGAATCAACCCGAATAGAATGGATTGCAATGGAATGGAATGGAATGGAATCAACCCAAATGGAAGGGAATGGAATGGAATGGAATGGAATGGAATCCAAAGCAGTCAACCAGAATGGAATGGAATGGAATTGAATTGAACGGAATAGAATGCAAAGCAATCAAACAGAATGGAATGGAATGGAATGGAATCAACACGAATGGAATGGAATAGATTGGAATCAACTCGAATGGAATGGAATGGAATGGAATCAGCACAAATGGAATGGAATGGAATCGAATGGAAATGAATGGAATGGAATGGAATGGAATGCAAAGCAAGCAACCCGAATGGAATGGACTGGAATGCAATGGAATGGAATGCAATGGAATCAACCCCAATGGAACGGAATGGAGTGGAACTGAATGGAAAGGAATGGAATCTATCCGAATGGAATGGAATGGAATGGAATGGAATGGAATGGAATGGAATATAATAAACCCGTTTGGAATGGAATGGAATGCAATGGAATGGAATGGAATGGAATCAACCCGAAAGGAATGGAATGGAATGGATTGGAATGGAATATAATCAACCCGATTGGAATGGAATGCAATGGAATGGCATGGAATGGAATGGAATCAACCCGAATGGAATGGAATGGAATGGAATGGAACGCAATCAACCCAAATGGAATAGAATGGAATGGAATGGAATGGAATGGAATGGAATGGAATGGAATGGAATGGAATGGAGTCAACCAGAATGGAATGGAATGGATTGGAATCAACCCGAATGGAATGGAATGGTATTGATTGGAATGGAATGGAATGCAATGGAATGGAAAGGAATCAACCCGAATGGAATGGACGGCAATGGAATGGAATGGAATGGAATCAACCCGAATGGAATGGAATGGAATGGACTGGAATGGAATGGAATGGAATAGAATGCAAAGCAGTCAACCAGAATGGAATGGAATTGAGTGGAATAGAATGCAAAGCAATCAACCAGAATGGAATGTAATGGAATGGAATGGATTGGAATGGAATCAACCTGAATTTAATGGAATGGAATGGTATGGAATGGAATGGAATTGAATCAACCTGAATGGAATGGACTCAACCTGAATGGAATGGAATGGAAAAGAATGGAATGGAATGGAATCAACCGGAATGGAATGGTATGGAATAGAATGGAAAGGAATGGAATTGAATGGAATCAACCCGAATGGAATGGAATGGAACGGAATGGAATAGAATGGAATGGAATCAACCTGAATGGAATGGAATGGAATGGAATGGCATGGAATGGAATGAGATGGAATGGAATCAACCCGAATGGAATGCAATGGAATGGCATCAACCCGAATGGAATGGAATGGAATGAAATGGAACGGAATTAACCCAAATGCAATGGAACGGAATGGTATGGAATGGAATCAACCCGAATGGAATGGAATGGAATGGAATGTAATGGAATGGAGTGGAATGGAATGGAATGGAATGAAATGGAATCAACCCAAATGGTTTGGAATGGAATGCAATGGAATGGAACGGAATGGAATGGAATGGAAAGGAATCAACACGAATTTAATGAAATGGAGTGGAATGGAATGGAATGGAATCAACCCGAATGGAGTGGAGTGGAAAGGAATGGAATGGAATGGATTGGAATGGAACGGAACCAAAATGAATCTAATTGAATGGAATGGAATGGAATGTACTGGAATCAACCTGACTGGAACGGAATGGAATGGAACGGAATGGAATAAACCAGAATGGAATGGAGTGGAATGGAATCAACCCGAATGGAATGGAATGGAATCAACCCGAATGGAATGGAATGGAATGGAAAAGAATGGAATCAAACCGAATGGAATGGAATGGAATGGAATGGAATCAACCCAAATGGAATGGAATGGAATGGAATGGTATGGAATGGAATGGAATGGAATCAACCTGAATGGAATGGACTCAACCTGAATGGAATGGATTGGAAAAGAATGGAATGGAATGGAATCAACCGCAATGGAATGGTATTGAATAGAATGGAAAGGAATGGAATGGAATGGAATCAACCCAAATGGTATGGAATGGAATGGAACGGAATGGAATGGAATCAACCCGAATGGAATGGAATGGAATGGCATGGCATGGAATGGAATGAAATGTAACGGAATCAACCCGAATGGGATGGAATGGAATGGCATCAACCCGAATGGAATGGAATGGAATGAAATGGAATGGAATTAACCCAAATGCAACGGAAAGGAATGGTATGAAATGGAATCAACCCGAATGGAATGGAATGGAATGGAATGGAATGGAATGGAATGGAATGGAATGGAATTAACCCGAATGCATTGGAATGGAATGCAATGGAATGGAATGGAATCAACACGAATTTAATGGAATGGAATAGAATGGAATGGAATGGAATCAACCCGAATGGAATGGAATGAAATGGAATGGAAATGAATGGAATGGAATGGCATGGAATCAACCTGAATGGAATGGAATAGAATGGAATGGAATGGAATGGAATGGAATCAACCCGAATGGAATGCAATGGAATGGAATGCAATCAACTCGAATGGAATGGAATTCAATGGAATGGAATGGAGTCGAATCAACACGAATGGATTGGAATGAAATGGAATCAACTGAAATGGAATGGAATGGAATGGAATGGAATCGAATCAACCCGAATAAAATGGAATGGAATGGAATGGAATGGAATGGAATGGAATGCAATGGAATCAATCCGAAATAAGTGGAATGGAATAGAGTGGAATAGAATGGAATGGAATCAACCCGAATGAAATGGAATGGAATGGAATGGAATGGAATGGAATCAACCCGATTGGCATGGAATGGAATGGAAAAGAATGGAATCAAACCGAATGGAATGGAATGGAATGGAATGGAATCAACCCAAATGGAATGGAATGGAATGGAATGGAATGGAATCAGCCCGAATGGAATGGAATGGAACGGAATGGAATGGAATCAACACGAATGGAATGGAATGGAATGGAATCAGTGAGAATGGAATGGAATAAAATGGAATGGAATGGAATAAACGCGAATGGATTGGAAGGGAATTGAATGGAAAGGAATCAACCCGAATGGAATGGAATGAATTGGAATGGAAAGGAATGGAATGGAATGGAATCAACCGGAATGGAATGGAATGTAATGGAATGGAATGGAATCAACCTGAATGGAATGGAATGCAATGGAATGGAATGGAATGGAACGGAATCAACTCGAATGGAAAGGAATGGAATGGAATGGAATGGAGTGGAATGGAATCAACCCGAATGGAATGGATTGGAATGGAATGGAATGGAATGGAGTGGAATGGAATGGAATCAACACGAACGGAATGGAATGGAATGGAATGGAAAGGAAACAACAGGAATGGAATGGAATGGAGTGGAGTGGAATGGAATGGAATGGAATGGAATGGAATGGAATGGAATGGAATCAACCAGAATGGAATGGAATGGAATGGAATGGAATGGAATGGAATGGAATGGAATGAAACGGAATGGAATGGAATGAAATGGAATGGAAAAGAATGGAATCAAACCGAATGGAATGGAATGGAAATGAATGGAAACAATCCGAATGGAATCGATTGGAATGGAATGGAATGGAATGGAATGGAATAGAATCAACCCTAAGGGAATAGAATGAAATGCAATGGAATGGAATGGAACCAACCGGATTGGAATGGAATGGAATGGAATGCAATGGAATGGAATGGAATGGAATGGAAAGGAATCAAAGCGAATGGAATGGAATGGAATGGAATGGCATGAAGTGGAATGGAATGGAATCAACCCGAATGGAATGCAATGGAAAGGAATGGAATGGAATGGAACGGAACGGAATCAAACCGAATGGAATGGAATGGAATGGACTGGAATCGACCCGAAAGGAATGGAATGCAATGGAATGGATTGGAATGGTATCAACCCGAATGGAATGGAATGGAATGGAATCTATCCGAATGGAATGGAATTTAATGGAAAGGAATGGAATGGAATGGAATGGAATGGAATGGAAGGGAATCAACCCGCATGGATTGGAATGGAGAGGAATCAAGTCGAATGGAATGGAATGGAATGGAATGGAATTGAATGGAATAGAATCAACCCGAATGGAATTGAATTGAATGGAATGGAATGGAATGGAATGGAATGGAATCAACACGAATGGAATAGAATGGAGGGGAATGGAATGGAATGGAATGCAATGGAATCAAGCCGAATGGAATGGAATGGAACGGAATCAACCCGATAGCAATGGATGGCAATGGAATGGAATGGAATGGAAACCACCCGTATTGAATGTAATGGAATGGAATCAACTGGAATGGAATGGATTAGAATGGAATGGAATGGAATCAACCCGAATGGAATGGAATGCAATGGAATGGAATGGAATGGAATCAACCCGAATGGAAGGGAATGGAAAGGAATGGAAGGGAATGGAATAGAATGCAAAGCAGTCAACCAGAATGGAATGGAATGCAATGGAATGGAATGGAATAGAATGCAAAGCAATCAACTAGAATGGAATGGAATGGAATGGAATGGAATGGAATCAACCCGAATGGAATGGAATGGATTGGAATCAACTCGAATGGAATGGAATGGAATGGAATGGAATGGAATGGAATGGAATGGAGTCAACCCGAATGGAATGGAATGGATAGGAATCAACTCGAATGGAATGGAATGGAATTGATTGGAATGGAAAGGAATGGAATGGAATGGAATGGAATGGAATGGAATGGAGTGGAATGGAGTGGAGAAAACCGAAGTGTATGTAATGGAATGGAATGGAATGGAAGGGAATGGAATAAACCCGAATGGAATGAAATGGAATGGAATGGCATGGAATGGAATGGAATGGAGTGGAATGGAATGGAATGCAATGGAATGGAATGGAATCAACCCGAATGGAAAGAATGGAATGGAATGGAATGGAAAAGAATGGAATCAAACCAAATGGAATGGAACCGAATCAACCGAAATGCAATTTAATGGAATCAACCCGAATCGAATGCAATGGAATGGAAAGGAATCAACCCGAATGGAATGGAATGGAATGGAATGGAATCAACTCGAATGGAATGTAAAGGAATGGAATGAAACGGAATGGAATCAACCCGTTTGGAATGGAATGGAATGGAACGGAATCAACCCGAAAGGAATGGAAGGCAATGGAATTGAATGGAATGGAATGCACCCGAATGGAATGCAATGGAATGGAATCAACCCGAATGGAATGGAATGCAATGGAATGGAATGGAATGGAATCAACCCGCATGGAAGGGAATGGAATGGAATGGAAGGGAATGGAATAGAATGCAAAGCAGTCAAACAGAATGGAATGGAATGCAAAGGAATGGAATGGAATAGAATGCAAAGCAATCAACCAGACTGGAATGGAATGGAATGGAATCAACCCGAATGGAATGGAATGGATTGGAATCAACTCGAATGGACTGGAATGGAATGGAATGGAACGGAATGGAATCAACACAAATTGAATGGAATGGAGTCGAATGGAAATGAATGGAATGGAATGGAATGGAATGCAATGGTAGCAACCCGAATGGAATGGAATGGAATGGAATGGAATCAACCCGAATGGAATGGAATGGAATAGAATGGAATGGAATGGAATGGAATCAACCCGAATGGAATGGAATGGAATGGAATGGATTGAACTCGAACGGAATGGAATGGAATGGAATGCAATGGAATATAATCAACCCGATTGGAATGGAATGCAATGGAATGGAATGGAATGGAATCAACCTGAAATGAGTGGAATGGAATGGAATGCAATCAACACAAATGGAATGGAATGGAATGGAGTCAAACCGAATGGAATGGAATGGATTGGAATCAACTCGAATGGAATGGAATGGAATTGATTGGAATGGAAAGGAATGGAATGCAATTGAATCAACTCATATGGAATGGAATGGAATGGAATGTAAGGAATGGAATGGAATGGCATGGAATGGCATGGAATGGAATGGAGTGGAATGGAGTGGAGAAATCCGAAGTTTATGTAATGGAATGGAATGGAATGGAATAAACCCGAATGAAATGAAATGGAATGGAATGGAATAGAATGGAATGGAATGGAATGGAATGGAATGGAATGGAATGGAATGGAATGGAATGGAAAGGAATGCATTGGAATCAACCCGAATGGAATGGAAAGGAATGGAATGGAATGGAATGGAAGGGAATGGAATCAAACCGAATGGAATTGAATGGAATGGAATGGAATGGAAAGGAATCAACACGAATAGAATGGATTGCAATGGAATGGAATGGAAAGAAATCAAACCGAATGGACGGGAATGGAATGGAATGGAATGGAATAGAATGCAAAGCAGTCAACCAGAATGGAATGGAATTGAAAGGAATAGAATGCAAAGCAATCAACCAGAATGGAATTTAATGTAATGGAATCAACCCGAATGGAATGGAATAGATTGGAGTCAACTCGAATGGAATGGAATGGAATGGAATGGAATGGAGTGGAATGGAATCAACACAAATGGAATGGAATGGAATCGAATGGAAATGAATGGAATGGAATGGAATGGAATGCAATGCAAGCAACCCGAATGGAATGGACCGGAATGCAATGGAATGGAATGCAATGTTATCAACCCGAATGGAACGGAACGGAGTGGAATGGAATAGAAAGGAATGGAATCTCTCTGAATGTAATGGAATGGAATGGAATCAGCTCGGAAGGAATGGAATGGCAATGGAATGGAATGGAATATAATCAAACCGATTGGAATGGAATGCAATGGAATGGTATGGAATGGAATCAACTCGAATGGAATGGAATGGAATGGAATGGAACGGAATGGAATCAACCCGAATGGAATAGAATGCAATGGAATGGAATCAACCCGAAAGGAATGGAAGGCAATGGAATTGAATGGAATGGAATCCACCCGAATGGAATGGAATGGAATGGAAATAACTCGAATGGAATGGATTGGAATGGAATGGAATGGAATCACCCCGAATGGAATGGAATGCAATGGAATGGAATGGAAAGGAATCACCCCGAATGGAAGGGAATGGAAAGGAATGGAAGGGAATGGAATAGAATGCAAAGCAGTCAAACAGAATGGAATGAAATGCAATGGAAAGGAATGGAATAGAATGCAAAGCAATCAACCAGAATGGAATGGAATGGAATGGAATGGAGTCAACCCGAATGGAATGGAATGGATTGGAATCAACTCGACTGGAATGGAATGGAATTGATTGGAATGGAATGGAACGGAATGCAATGGAATGAACTCGTATGGAACGGAATGGAATGGAATGGAAAGGAATGGAATGGAATGGAATGGAATGGAATGGAACGGAATGGAATGGAATGGAATGGAAAGGAATCCAATGGAATCATCCCGAATGGAATGGAAAGGAATGGAGTGGAATGGAATTGAATGGAATGGAATGGTGTGGAATGGAATGGAGAAAATTGAAGGGTATGTAATGGAGTGGAATGGAATGGAATGGAATGGAATGGAATAAACCCGAATGGAATGGAATGGAATGGAATGGAATGGAATGGAATGGAATGGAATGGAGTGGAATCAACCCGAATGAAATGGAATGGAATGGAATTGAATGGAATGGAATGGAATGTAATCAACCCGAAAGGAACGGAATGGAAGGGAATGGAATGGAATAGAATGGAATGGAATGGAATCAACCCTAATGGAATGGAATGGAAGGGAATGAAATGCAATGAAATGGAACGGAATGGAATCAACCCAAATGGAATGGAAAGGAATGGAATGGAATGGAATGGAATGGAATCAACCCGAATGGAGTGGAGTGGAAAGGAATGGAATGGAATGGATTGGAATGGAATCAACCCGAATGGAATGGAAAGGAATGGAATGGAATGGAATGGAATGGAATGGAATGGAATCAACCCGAATGGAATGGAATGGAATGGAATGGAATGGCATGGAATGGAATGGAATGGAATGGAATGGAATGCAATGGAATCAAGCCGAATGGAATGGAATGGAATGGAATGGAATGGAATGGAATGGAATGGAATCAAACCGAATGGAATGGAATGGAATGGAATGGAAAGGAATCAACCCGAACAGAATGGATTGCAATGGAATGGAATGGAATGGAATCAACCCAAATGGAAGGGAATGGAATGGAATGGAATGGAATGGAATCCAAAGCAGTCAACCAGAATGGAATGGAATGGAATTGAATTGAACGGAATAGAATGCAAAGCAATCAAACAGAATGGAATGGAATGGAATGGAATCAACACGAATGGAATGGAATAGATTGGAATCAACTCGAATGGAATGGAATGGAATGGAATCAGCACAAATGGAATGGAATGGAATCGAATGGAAATGAATGGAATGGAATGGAATGGAATGCAAAGCAAGCAACCCGAATGGAATGGACTGGAATGCAATGGAATGGAATGCAATGGAATCAACCCCAATGGAACGGAATGGAGTGGAACTGAATGGAAAGGAATGGAATCTATCCGAATGGAATGGAATGGCATGGAATGGAATGGAATGGAGTGGAATGGAATGGAATGCAATGGAATGGAATGGAATCAACCCGAATGGAAAGAATGGAATGGAATGGAATGGAAAAGAATGGAATCAAACCAAATGGAATGGAACCGAATCAACCGAAATGCAATTTAATGGAATCAACCCGAATCGAATGCAATGGAATGGAAAGGAATCAACCCGAATGGAATGGAATGGAATGGAATGGAATCAACTCGAATGGAATGTAAAGGAATGGAATGAAACGGAATGGAATCAACCCGTTTGGAATGGAATGGAATGGAACGGAATCAACCCGAAAGGAATGGAAGGCAATGGAATTGAATGGAATGGAATGCACCCGAATGGAATGCAATGGAATGGAATCAACCCGAATGGAATGGAATGCAATGGAATGGAATGGAATGGAATCAACCCGCATGGAAGGGAATGGAATGGAATGGAAGGGAATGGAATAGAATGCAAAGCAGTCAAACAGAATGGAATGGAATGCAAAGGAATGGAATGGAATAGAATGCAAAGCAATCAACCAGACTGGAATGGAATGGAATGGAATCAACCCGAATGGAATGGAATGGATTGGAATCAACTCGAATGGACTGGAATGGAATGGAATGGAACGGAATGGAATCAACACAAATTGAATGGAATGGAGTCGAATGGAAATGAATGGAATGGAATGGAATGGAATGCAATGGTAGCAACCCGAATGGAATGGAATGGAATGGAATGGAATCAACCCGAATGGAATGGAATGGAATAGAATGGAATGGAATGGAATGGAATCAACCCGAATGGAATGGAATGGAATGGAATGGATTGAACTCGAACGGAATGGAATGGAATGGAATGCAATGGAATATAATCAACCCGATTGGAATGGAATGCAATGGAATGGAATGGAATGGAATCAACCTGAAATGAGTGGAATGGAATGGAATGCAATCAACACAAATGGAATGGAATGGAATGGAGTCAAACCGAATGGAATGGAATGGATTGGAATCAACTCGAATGGAATGGAATGGAATTGATTGGAATGGAAAGGAATGGAATGCAATTGAATCAACTCATATGGAATGGAATGGAATGGAATGTAAGGAATGGAATGGAATGGCATGGAATGGCATGGAATGGAATGGAGTGGAATGGAGTGGAGAAATCCGAAGTTTATGTAATGGAATGGAATGGAATGGAATAAACCCGAATGAAATGAAATGGAATGGAATGGAATAGAATGGAATGGAATGGAATGGAATGGAATGGAATGGAATGGAATGGAATGGAATGGAATGGAAAGGAATGCATTGGAATCAACCCGAATGGAATGGAAAGGAATGGAATGGAATGGAATGGAAGGGAATGGAATCAAACCGAATGGAATTGAATGGAATGGAATGGAATGGAAAGGAATCAACACGAATAGAATGGATTGCAATGGAATGGAATGGAAAGAAATCAAACCGAATGGACGGGAATGGAATGGAATGGAATGGAATAGAATGCAAAGCAGTCAACCAGAATGGAATGGAATTGAAAGGAATAGAATGCAAAGCAATCAACCAGAATGGAATTTAATGTAATGGAATCAACCCGAATGGAATGGAATAGATTGGAGTCAACTCGAATGGAATGGAATGGAATGGAATGGAATGGAGTGGAATGGAATCAACACAAATGGAATGGAATGGAATCGAATGGAAATGAATGGAATGGAATGGAATGGAATGCAATGCAAGCAACCCGAATGGAATGGACCGGAATGCAATGGAATGGAATGCAATGTTATCAACCCGAATGGAACGGAACGGAGTGGAATGGAATAGAAAGGAATGGAATCTCTCTGAATGTAATGGAATGGAATGGAATCAGCTCGGAAGGAATGGAATGGCAATGGAATGGAATGGAATATAATCAAACCGATTGGAATGGAATGCAATGGAATGGTATGGAATGGAATCAACTCGAATGGAATGGAATGGAATGGAATGGAACGGAATGGAATCAACCCGAATGGAATAGAATGCAATGGAATGGAATCAACCCGAAAGGAATGGAAGGCAATGGAATTGAATGGAATGGAATCCACCCGAATGGAATGGAATGGAATGGAAATAACTCGAATGGAATGGATTGGAATGGAATGGAATGGAATCACCCCGAATGGAATGGAATGCAATGGAATGGAATGGAAAGGAATCACCCCGAATGGAAGGGAATGGAAAGGAATGGAAGGGAATGGAATAGAATGCAAAGCAGTCAAACAGAATGGAATGAAATGCAATGGAAAGGAATGGAATAGAATGCAAAGCAATCAACCAGAATGGAATGGAATGGAATGGAATGGAGTCAACCCGAATGGAATGGAATGGATTGGAATCAACTCGACTGGAATGGAATGGAATTGATTGGAATGGAATGGAACGGAATGCAATGGAATGAACTCGTATGGAACGGAATGGAATGGAATGGAAAGGAATGGAATGGAATGGAATGGAATGGAATGGAACGGAATGGAATGGAATGGAATGGAAAGGAATCCAATGGAATCATCCCGAATGGAATGGAAAGGAATGGAGTGGAATGGAATTGAATGGAATGGAATGGTGTGGAATGGAATGGAGAAAATTGAAGGGTATGTAATGGAGTGGAATGGAATGGAATGGAATGGAATGGAATAAACCCGAATGGAATGGAATGGAATGGAATGGAATGGAATGGAATGGAATGGAATGGAGTGGAATCAACCCGAATGAAATGGAATGGAATGGAATTGAATGGAATGGAAT
Organism: Pan paniscus; assembly: GCF_029289425.2. Taxonomy (NCBI): domain Eukaryota; kingdom Metazoa; phylum Chordata; class Mammalia; order Primates; family Hominidae; genus Pan; species Pan paniscus. The sequence continues at coordinate 17,126,987 of NC_073265.2, forward strand.
GGAATGTAATCAACCCGAAAGGAACGGAATGGAAGGGAATGGAATGGAATAGAATGGAATGGAATGGAATCAACCCTAATGGAATGGAATGGAAGGGAATGAAATGCAATGAAATGGAACGGAATGGAATCAACCCAAATGGAATGGAAAGGAATGGAATGGAATGGAATGGAATGGAATCAACCCGAATGGAGTGGAGTGGAAAGGAATGGAATGGAATGGATTGGAATGGAATCAACCCGAATGGAATGGAAAGGAATGGAATGGAATGGAATGGAATGGAATGGAATGGAATCAACCCGAATGGAATGGAATGGAATGGAATGGAATGGCATGGAATGGAATGGAATGGAATGGAATGGAATGCAATGGAATCAAGCCGAATGGAATGGAATGGAATGGAATGGAATGGAATGGAATGGAATGGAATCAAACCGAATGGAATGGAATGGAATGGAATGGAAAGGAATCAACCCGAACAGAATGGATTGCAATGGAATGGAATGGAATGGAATCAACCCAAATGGAAGGGAATGGAATGGAATGGAATGGAATGGAATCCAAAGCAGTCAACCAGAATGGAATGGAATGGAATTGAATTGAACGGAATAGAATGCAAAGCAATCAAACAGAATGGAATGGAATGGAATGGAATCAACACGAATGGAATGGAATAGATTGGAATCAACTCGAATGGAATGGAATGGAATGGAATCAGCACAAATGGAATGGAATGGAATCGAATGGAAATGAATGGAATGGAATGGAATGGAATGCAAAGCAAGCAACCCGAATGGAATGGACTGGAATGCAATGGAATGGAATGCAATGGAATCAACCCCAATGGAACGGAATGGAGTGGAACTGAATGGAAAGGAATGGAATCTATCCGAATGGAATGGAATGGAATGGAATGGAATGGAATGGAATGGAATATAATAAACCCGTTTGGAATGGAATGGAATGCAATGGAATGGAATGGAATGGAATCAACCCGAAAGGAATGGAATGGAATGGATTGGAATGGAATATAATCAACCCGATTGGAATGGAATGCAATGGAATGGCATGGAATGGAATGGAATCAACCCGAATGGAATGGAATGGAATGGAATGGAACGCAATCAACCCAAATGGAATAGAATGGAATGGAATGGAATGGAATGGAATGGAATGGAATGGAATGGAATGGAATGGAGTCAACCAGAATGGAATGGAATGGATTGGAATCAACCCGAATGGAATGGAATGGTATTGATTGGAATGGAATGGAATGCAATGGAATGGAAAGGAATCAACCCGAATGGAATGGACGGCAATGGAATGGAATGGAATGGAATCAACCCGAATGGAATGGAATGGAATGGACTGGAATGGAATGGAATGGAATAGAATGCAAAGCAGTCAACCAGAATGGAATGGAATTGAGTGGAATAGAATGCAAAGCAATCAACCAGAATGGAATGTAATGGAATGGAATGGATTGGAATGGAATCAACCTGAATTTAATGGAATGGAATGGTATGGAATGGAATGGAATTGAATCAACCTGAATGGAATGGACTCAACCTGAATGGAATGGAATGGAAAAGAATGGAATGGAATGGAATCAACCGGAATGGAATGGTATGGAATAGAATGGAAAGGAATGGAATTGAATGGAATCAACCCGAATGGAATGGAATGGAACGGAATGGAATAGAATGGAATGGAATCAACCTGAATGGAATGGAATGGAATGGAATGGCATGGAATGGAATGAGATGGAATGGAATCAACCCGAATGGAATGCAATGGAATGGCATCAACCCGAATGGAATGGAATGGAATGGTATGGAATGGAATCAACCCGAATGGAATGGAATGGAATGGAATGGAATGGAATGGAGTGGAATGGAATGGAATGGAATGAAATGGAATCAACCCAAATGGTTTGGAATGGAATGCAATGGAATGGAACGGAATGGAATGGAATGGAAAGGAATCAACACGAATTTAATGAAATGGAGTGGAATGGAATGGAATGGAATCAACCCGAATGGAGTGGAGTGGAAAGGAATGGAATGGAATGGATTGGAATGGAACGGAACCAAAATGAATCTAATTGAATGGAATGGAATGGAATGTACTGGAATCAACCTGACTGGAACGGAATGGAATGGAACGGAATGGAATAAACCAGAATGGAATGGAGTGGAATGGAATCAACCCGAATGGAATGGAATGGAATCAACCCGAATGGAATGGAATGGAATGGAAAAGAATGGAATCAAACCGAATGGAATGGAATGGAATGGAATGGAATCAACCCAAATGGAATGGAATGGAATGGAATGGTATGGAATGGAATGGAATGGAATCAACCTGAATGGAATGGACTCAACCTGAATGGAATGGATTGGAAAAGAATGGAATGGAATGGAATCAACCGCAATGGAATGGTATGGAATAGAATGGAAAGGAATGGAATGGAATGGAATCAACCCAAATGGTATGGAATGGAATGGAACGGAATGGAATGGAATCAACCCGAATGGAATGGAATGGAATGGAATGGCATGGAATGGAATGAAATGTAACGGAATCAACCCGAATGGGATGGAATGGAATGGCATCAACCCGAATGGAATGGAATGGAATGAAATGGAATGGAATTAACCCAAATGCAACGGAAAGGAATGGTATGAAATGGAATCAACCCGAATGGAATGGAATGGAATGGAATGGAATGGAATGGAATGGAATGGAATTAACCCGAATGCATTGGAATGGAATGCAATGGAATGGAATGGAATCAACACGAATTTAATGGAATGGAATAGAATGGAATGGAATGGAATCAACCCGAATGGAATGGAATGAAATGGAATGCAAATGAATGGAATGGAATGGCATGGAATCAACCTGAATGGAATGGAATAGAATGGAATGGAATGGAATGGAATCAACCCGAATGGAATGCAATGGAATGGAATGCAATCAACTCGAATGGAATGGAATTCAATGGAATGGAATGGAGTCGAATCAACACGAATGGATTGGAATGAAATGGAATCAACTGAAATGGAATGGAATGGAATGGAATGGAATCGAATCAACCCGAATAAAATGGAATGGAATGGAATGGAATGGAATGGAATGGAATGGAATGCAATGGAATCAATCCGAAATAAGTGGAATGGAATAGAGTGGAATAGAATGGAATGGAATCAACCCGAATGAAATGGAATGGAATGGAATGGAATGGAATGGAATCAACCCGATTGGCATGGAATGGAATGGAAAAGAATGGAATCAAACCGAATGGAATGGAATGGAATGGAATGGAATCAACCCAAATGGAATGGAATGGAATGGAATCAGCCCGAATGGAATGGAATGGAACGGAATGGAATGGAATCAACACGAATGGAATGGAATGGAATGGAATCAGTGAGAATGGAATGGAATAAAATGGAATGGAATGGAATAAACGCGAATGGATTGGAAGGGAATTGAATGGAAAGGAATCAACCCGAATGGAATGGAATGAATTGGAATGGAAAGGAATGGAATGGAATGGAATCAACCGGAATGGAATGGAATGGAATGGAATGGAATGGAATCAACCTGAATGGAATGGAATGCAATGGAATGGAATGGAATGGAACGGAATCAACTCGAATGGAAAGGAATGGAATGGAATGGAATGGAGTGGAATGGAATCAACCCGAATGGAATGGATTGGAATGGAATGGAATGGAATGGAGTGGAATGGAATGGAATCAACACGAACGGAATGGAATGGAATGGAATGGAAAGGAAACAACAGGAATGGAATGGAATGGAGTGGAGTGGAATGGAATGGAATGGAATGGAATGGAATGGAATGGAATGGAATCAACCAGAATGGAATGGAATGGAATGGAATGGAATGGAATGGAATGGAATGGAATGAAACGGAATGGAATGGAATGAAATGGAATGGAAAAGAATGGAATCAAACCGAATGGAATGGAATGGAAATGAATGGAAACAATCCGAATGGAATCGATTGGAATGGAATGGAATGGAATGGAATGGAATAGAATCAGCCCTAAGGGAATAGAATGAAATGCAATGGAATGGAATGGAACCAACCGGATTGGAATGGAATGGAATGGAATGCAATGGAATGGAATGGAATGGAAAGGAATCAAAGCGAATGGAATGGAATGGAATGGAATGGCATGAAGTGGAATGGAATGGAATCAACCCGAATGGAATGCAATGGAAAGGAATGGAATGGAATGGAACGGAACGGAATCAAACCGAATGGAATGGAATGGAATGGACTGGAATCGACCCGAAAGGAATGGAATGCAATGGAATGGATTGGAATGGTATCAACCCGAATGGAATGGAATGGAATGGAATCTATCCGAATGGAATGGAATTTAATGGAAAGGAATGGAATGGAATGGAATGGAATGGAATGGAAGGGAATCAACCCGCATGGATTGGAATGGAGAGGAATCAAGTCGAATGGAATGGAATGGAATGGAATGGAATTGAATGGAATAGAATCAACCCGAATGGAATTGAATTGAATGGAATGGAATGGAATGGAATGGAATGGAATCAACACGAATGGAATAGAATGGAGGGGAATGGAATGGAATGGAATGCAATGGAATCAAGCCGAATGGAATGGAATGGAACGGAATCAACCCGATAGCAATGGATGGCAATGGAATGGAATGGAATGGAAACCACCCGTATTGAATGTAATGGAATGGAATCAACTGGAATGGAATGGATTAGAATGGAATGGAATGGAATCAACCCGAATGGAATGGAATGCAATGGAATGGAATGGAATGGAATCAACCCGAATGGAAGGGAATGGAAAGGAATGGAAGGGAATGGAATAGAATGCAAAGCAGTCAACCAGAATGGAATGGAATGCAATGGAATGGAATGGAATAGAATGCAAAGCAATCAACTAGAATGGAATGGAATGGAATGGAATGGAATGGAATCAACCCGAATGGAATGGAATGGATTGGAATCAACTCGAATGGAATGGAATGGAATGGAATGGAATGGAATGGAATGGAATGGAGTCAACCCGAATGGAATGGAATGGATAGGAATCAACTCGAATGGAATGGAATGGAATTGATTGGAATGGAAAGGAATGGAATGGAATGGAATGGAATGGAATGGAATGGAATGGAATGGAGTGGAATGGAGTGGAGAAAACCGAAGTGTATGTAATGGAATGGAATGGAATGGAAGGGAATGGAATAAACCCGAATGGAATGAAATGGAATGGAATGGCATGGAATGGAATGGAATGGAGTGGAATGGAATGGAATGCAATGGAATGGAATGGAATCAACCCGAATGGAAAGGAATGGAATGGAATGGAATGGAAAAGAATGGAATCAAACCAAATGGAATGGAACCGAATCAACCGAAATGCAATTTAATGGAATCAACCCGAATCGAATGCAATGGAATGGAAAGGAATCAACCCGAATGGAATGGAATGGAATGGAATGGAATCAACTCGAATGGAATGTAAAGGAATGGAATGAAACGGAATGGAATCAACCCGTTTGGAATGGAATGGAATGGAACGGAATCAACCCGAAAGGAATGGAAGGCAATGGAATTGAATGGAATGGAATGCACCCGAATGGAATGCAATGGAATGGAATCAACCCGAATGGAATGGAATGCAATGGAATGGAATGGAATGGAATCAACCGGCATGGAAGGGAATGGAATGGAATGGAAGGGAATGGAATAGAATGCAAAGCAGTCAAACAGAATGGAATGGAATGCAAAGGAATGGAATGGAATAGAATGCAAAGCAATCAACCAGACTGGAATGGAATGGAATGGAATCAACCCGAATGGAATGGAATGGATTGGAATCAACTCGAATGGACTGGAATGGAATGGAATGGAATGGAATGGAATCAACACAAATTGAATGGAATGGAGTCGAATGGAAATGAATGGAATGGAATGGAATGGAATGCAATGGAAGCAACCCGAATGGAATGGAATGGAATGGAATGGAATCAACCCGAATGGAATGGAATGGAATAGAATGGAATGGAATGGAATGGAATCAACCCGAATGGAATGGAATGGAATGGAATGGATTGAACTCGAACGGAATGGAATGGAATGGAATGCAATGGAATATAATCAACCCGATTGGAATGGAATGCAATGGAATGGAATGGAATGGAATCAACCTGAAATGAGTGGAATGGAATGGAATGCAATCAACACAAATGGAATGGAATGGAATGGAGTCAAACCGAATGGAATGGAATGGATTGGAATCAACTCGAATGGAATGGAATGGAATTGATTGGAATGGAAAGGAATGGAATGAAATTGAATCAACTCATATGGAATGGAATGGAATGGAATGTAAGGAATGGAATGGAATGGCATGGAATGGCATGGAATGGAATGGAGTGGAATGGAGTGGAGAAATCCGAAGTTTATGTAATGGAATGGAATGGAATGGAATAAACCCGAATGAAATGAAATGGAATGGAATGGAATAGAATGGAATGGAATGGAATGGAATGGAATGGAATGGAATGGAATGGAATGGAATGGAAAGGAATGCATTGGAATCAACCCGAATGGAATGGAAAGGAATGGAATGGAATGGAATGGAAGGGAATGGAATCAAACCGAATGGAATTGAATGGAATGGAATGGAATGGAAAGGAATCAACACGAATAGAATGGATTGCAATGGAATGGAATGGAAAGAAATCAAACCGAATGGACGGGAATGGAATGGAATGGAATGGAATAGAATGCAAAGCAGTCAACCAGAATGGAATGGAATTGAAAGGAATAGAATGCAAAGCAGTCAACCAGAATGGAATTTAATGTAATGGAATCAACCCGAATGGAATGGAATAGATTGGAGTCAACTCGAATGGAATGGAATGGAATGGAATGGAATGGAGTGGAATGGAATCAACACAAATGGAATGGAATGGAATCGAATGGAAATGAATGGAATGGAATGGAATGGAATGCAATGCAAGCAACCCGAATGGAATGGACCGGAATGCAATGGAATGGAATGCAATGTTATCAACCCGAATGGAACGGAACGGAGTGGAATGGAATAGAAAGGAATGGAATCTCTCTGAATGTAATGGAATGGAATGGAATCAGCTCGGAAGGAATGGAATGGCAATGGAATGGAATGGAATATAATCAAACCGATTGGAATGGAATGCAATGGAATGGTATGGAATGGAATCAACTCGAATGGAATGGAATGGAATGGAATGGAACGGAATGGAATCAACCCGAATGGAATAGAATGCAATGGAATGGAATCAACCCGAAAGGAATGGAAGGCAATGGAATTGAATGGAATGGAATCCACCCGAATGGAATGGAATGGAATGGAAATAACTCGAATGGAATGGATTGGAATGGAATGGAATGGAATCACCCCGAATGGAATGGAATGCAATGGAATGGAATGGAATCACCCCGAATGGAAGGGAATGGAAAGGAATGGAAGGGAATGGAATAGAATGCAAAGCAGTCAAACAGAATGGAATGAAATGCAATGGAAAGGAATGGAATAGAATGCAAAGCAATCAACCAGAATGGAATGGAATGGAATGGAATGGAGTCAACCCGAATGGAATGGAATGGATTGGAATCAACTCGACTGGAATGGAATGGAATTGATTGGAATGGAATGGAACGGAATGCAATGGAATGAACTCGTATGGAACGGAATGGAATGGAATGGAAAGGAATGGAATGGAATGGAATGGAATGGAACGGAATGGAATGGAATGGAATGGAAAGGAATCCAATGGAATCATCCCGAATGGAATGGAAAGGAATGGAGTGGAATGGAATTGAATGGAATGGAATGGTGTGGAATGGAATGGAGAAAATTGAAGGGTATGTAATGGAGTGGAATGGAATGGAATGGAATGGAATGGAATGGAATAAACCCGAATGGAATGGAATGGAATGGAATGGAATGGAATGGAATGGAATGGAATGGAATGGAATGGAGTGGAATCAACCCGAATGAAATGGAATGGAATGGAATTGAATGGAATGGAATGGAATGTAATCAACCCGAAAGGAACGGAATGGAAGGGAATGGAATGGAATAGAATGGAATGGAATGGAATCAACCCTAATGGAATGGAATGGAAGGGAATGAAATGCAATGAAATGGAACGGAATGGAATCAACCCAAATGGAATGGAAAGGAATGGAATGGAATGGAATGGAATGGAATCAACCCGAATGGAGTGGAGTGGAAAGGAATGGAATGGAATGGATTGGAATGGAATCAACCCGAATGGAATGGAAAGGAATGGAATGGAATGGAATGGAATGGAATGGAATGGAATGGAATGGAATCAACCCGAATGGAATGGAATGGAATGGAATGGAATGGCATGGAAAAGAATGGAATCAAACCGAAAGAGATGGAATGGAATGGAATGGAAACAAACCCAATGGAATCGATTGGAATGGAATGGAACGGAATGGAATGGAATAGAATCAACCCGAATGGAATTGAATGGAATGCAATGGAATGGAATGGAATCAACCAGAATGGAATGGAATGGAATGGAATGGAATCAATGCGAATGGAATGGAATGGAATGGAATGGAATGGAATGGAATGGAATGGAATGGAATGGAATGGAATGGCATGGAGTGTAATGGAATGGAATCAACCAGAATGGAATGCAATGGAAGGGAATGGAATGGAATGGAATGGAACGGAATCAACCCGAATGGAATGGAATGGAGTGGAATGGAATCAACCCGAAAGGAATGGAATGCAATGGAATGGATTGGAATGGTATCAACCCGAATGGAATGGAATGGAATGGAATGGAATGGAATGGAATGGAATGGAATCAACCCTAATGGAATGGAATGGAATGGTATGGAATGAAATGCAATGAAATGGAACGGAATGGAATCAACCCCAATGGAATGGAAAGGAATGGCATGGAATGGAATGGAATGGAATGCAATCAACCCGAATGGAGTGGAGTGGAATGCAGTGGAATGGAATGGATTGGAATGGAACGTAGTCAAATGAATCTAATGGAATGGAATGTATTGGAACGGACTGGAATCAACCCGATTGGAACTGAATGGAATGGAACGGAATGGAATCAACCAGAATGAAATGGAGTGGAATGGAGTCAACCCGAATGGAATGGAATGGAATGGAACGGAACGGAATGGAATGGAATGGAATGGAAAGTAATGGAATGGAATGGAATCAACCCGAATGGAATGGAATGGAATGGAATGGAATGGAGTGGAATCAACCCGAATGGAATGGAATGGAATGGAATGGAATGGAATGGAATGGAATGGAGTGGAATAGAAAGGAATGCAATGGAATCAACCCGAATGGAATGGAAAGGAATGGAATGGAATGGAATGGAATGGAAAGGAATGGTATGGAATGGAATGGAATCAAACCGAATGGAATGGAATGGAATGGAATGGAATGGAATGAAACGGAATGGAATGGAATGAAATGGAATGGAAAAGAATGGAATCAAACCGAATGGAATGGAATGGAAATGAATGGAAACAATCCGAATGGAATCGATTGGAATGGAATGGAATGGAATGGAATGGAATAGAATCAGCCCTAAGGGAATAGAATGAAATGCAATGGAATGGAATGGAACCAACCGGATTGGAATGGAATGGAATGGAATGCAATGGAATGGAATGGAATGGAAAGGAATCAAAGCGAATGGAATGGAATGGAATGGAATGGCATGAAGTGGAATGGAATGGAATCAACCCGAATGGAATGCAATGGAAAGGAATGGAATGGAATGGAACGGAACGGAATCAAACCGAATGGAATGGAATGGAATGGACTGGAATCGACCCGAAAGGAATGGAATGCAATGGAATGGATTGGAATGGTATCAACCCGAATGGAATGGAATGGAATGGAATCTATCCGAATGGAATGGAATTTAATGGAAAGGAATGGAATGGAATGGAATGGAATGGAATGGAAGGGAATCAACCCGCATGGATTGGAATGGAGAGGAATCAAGTCGAATGGAATGGAATGGAATGGAATGGAATGGAATGGAATAGAATCAACCCGAATGGAATTGAATTGAATGGAATGGAATGGAATGGAATGGAATGGAATCAACACGAATGGAATAGAATGGAGGGGAATGGAATGGAATGGAATGCAATGGAATCAAGCCGAATGGAATGGAATGGAACGGAATCAACCCGATAGCAATGGATGGCAATGGAATGGAATGGAATGGAAACCACCCGTATTGAATGTAATGGAATGGAATCAACTGGAATGGAATGGATTAGAATGGAATGGAATGGAATCAACCCGAATGGAATGGAATGCAATGGAATGGAATGGAATGGAATCAACCCGAATGGAAGGGAATGGAAAGGAATGGAAGGGAATGGAATAGAATGCAAAGCAGTCAACCAGAATGGAATGGAATGCAATGGAATGGAATGGAATAGAATGCAAAGCAATCAACTAGAATGGAATGGAATGGAATGGAATGGAATGGAATCAACCCGAATGGAATGGAATGGATTGGAATCAACTCGAATGGAATGGAATGGAATGGAATGGAATGGAATGGAATGGAATGGAGTCAACCCGAATGGAATGGAATGGATAGGAATCAACTCGAATGGAATGGAATGGATTTGATTGGAATGGAAAGGAATGGAATGGAATGGAATGGAATGGAATGGAATGGAATGGAGTGGAATGGAGTGGAGAAAACCGAAGTGTATGTAATGGAATGGAATGGAATGGAAGGGAATGGAATAAACCCGAATGGAATGAAATGGAATGGAATGGCATGGAATGGAATGGAATGGAGTGGAATGGAATGGAATGCAATGGAATGGAATGGAATCAACCCGAATGGAAAGGAATGGAATGGAATGGAATGGAAAAGAATGGAATCAAACCAAATGGAATGGAACCGAATCAACCGAAATGCAATTTAATGGAATCAACCCGAATCGAATGCAATGGAATGGAAAGGAATCAACCCGAATGGAATGGAATGGAATGGAATGGAATCAACTCGAATGGAATGTAAAGGAATGGAATGAAACGGAATGGAATCAACCCGTTTGGAATGGAATGGAATGGAACGGAATCAACCCGAAAGGAATGGAAGGCAATGGAATTGAATGGAATGGAATGCACCCGAATGGAATGCAATGGAATGGAATCAACCCGAATGGAATGGAATGCAATGGAATGGAATGGAATGGAATCAACCCGCATGGAAGGGAATGGAATGGAATGGAAGGGAATGGAATAGAATGCAAAGCAGTCAAACAGAATGGAATGGAATGCAAAGGAATGGAATGGAATAGAATGCAAAGCAATCAACCAGACTGGAATGGAATGGAATGGAATCAACCCGAATGGAATGGAATGGATTGGAATCAACTCGAATGGACTGGAATGGAATGGAATGGAATGGAATGGAATCAACACAAATTGAATGGAATGGAGTCGAATGGAAATGAATGGAATGGAATGGAATGGAATGCAATGGAAGCAACCCGAATGGAATGGAATGGAATGGAATGGAATCAACCCGAATGGAATGGAATGGAATAGAATGGAATGGAATGGAATGGAATCAACCCGAATGGAATGGAATGGAATGGAATGGATTGAACTCGAACGGAATGGAATGGAATGGAATGCAATGGAATATAATCAACCCGATTGGAATGGAATGCAATGGAATGGAATGGAATGGAATCAACCTGAAATGAGTGGAATGGAATGGAATGCAATCAACACAAATGGAATGGAATGGAATGGAGTCAAACCGAATGGAATGGAATGGATTGGAATCAACTCGAATGGAATGGAATGGAATTGATTGGAATGGAAAGGAATGGAATGCAATTGAATCAACTCATATGGAATGGAATGGAATGGAATGTAAGGAATGGAATGGAATGGCATGGAATGGCATGGAATGGAATGGAGTGGAATGGAGTGGAGAAATCCGAAGTTTATGTAATGGAATGGAATGGAATGGAATAAACCCGAATGAAATGAAATGGAATGGAATGGAATAGAATGGAATGGAATGGAATGGAATGGAATGGAATGGAATGGAATGGAATGGAATGGAAAGGAATGCATTGGAATCAACCCGAATGGAATGGAAAGGAATGGAATGGAATGGAATGGAAGGGAATGGAATCAAACCGAATGGAATTGAATGGAATGGAATGGAATGGAAAGGAATCAACACGAATAGAATGGATTGCAATTGAATGGAATGGAAAGAAATCAAACCGAATGGACGGGAATGGAATGGAATGGAATGGAATAGAATGCAAAGCAGTCAACCAGAATGGAATGGAATTGAAAGGAATAGAATGCAAAGCAGTCAACCAGAATGGAATTTAATGTAATGGAATCAACCCGAATGGAATGGAATAGATTGGAGTCAACTCGAATGGAATGGAATGGAATGGAATGGAATGGAGTGGAATGGAATCAACACAAATGGAATGGAATGGAATCGAATGGAAATGAATGGAATGGAATGGAATGGAATGCAATGCAAGCAACCCGAATGGAATGGACCGGAATGCAATGGAATGGAATGCAATGTTATCAACCCGAATGGAACGGAACGGAGTGGAATGGAATAGAAAGGAATGGAATCTCTCTGAATGTAATGGAATGGAATGGAATCAGCTCGGAAGGAATGGAATGGCAATGGAATGGAATGGAATATAATCAAACCGATTGGAATGGAATGCAATGGAATGGTATGGAATGGAATCAACTCGAATGGAATGGAATGGAATGGAATGGAACGGAATGGAATCAACCCGAATGGAATAGAATGCAATGGAATGGAATCAACCCGAAAGGAATGGAAGGCAATGGAATTGAATGGAATGGAATCCACCCGAATGGAATGGAATGGAATGGAAATAACTCGAATGGAATGGATTGGAATGGAATGGAATGGAATCACCCCGAATGGAATGGAATGCAATGGAATGGAATGGAATGGAATCACCCCGAATGGAAGGGAATGGAAAGGAATGGAAGGGAATGGAATAGAATGCAAAGCAGTCAAACAGAATGGAATGAAATGCAATGGAAAGGAATGGAATAGAATGCAAAGCAATCAACCAGAATGGAATGGAATGGAATGGAATGGAGTCAACCCGAATGGAATGGAATGGATTGGAATCAACTCGACTGGAATGGAATGGAATTGATTGGAATGGAATGGAACGGAATGCAATGGAATGAACTCGTATGGAACGGAATGGAATGGAATGGAAAGGAATGGAATGGAATGGAATGGAATGGAATGGAACGGAATGGAATGGAATGGAATGGAAAGGAATCCAATGGAATCATCCCGAATGGAATGGAAAGGAATGGAGTGGAATGGAATTGAATGGAATGGAATGGTGTGGAATGGAATGGAGAAAATTGAAGGGTATGTAATGGAGTGGAATGGAATGGAATGGAATGGAATGGAATGGAATAAACCCGAATGGAATGGAATGGAATGGAATGGAATGGAATGGAATGGAATGGAATGGAATGGAGTGGAATCAACCCGAATGAAATGGAATGGAATGGAATTGAATGGAATGGAATGGAATGTAATCAACCCGAAAGGAACGGAATGGAAGGGAATGGAATGGAATAGAATGGAATGGAATGGAATCAACCCTAATGGAATGGAATGGAAGGGAATGAAATGCAATGAAATGGAACGGAATGGAATCAACCCAAATGGAATGGAAAGGAATGGAATGGAATGGAATGGAATGGAATCAACCCGAATGGAGTGGAGTGGAAAGGAATGGAATGGAATGGATTGGAATGGAATCAACCCGAATGGAATGGAAAGGAATGGAATGGAATGGAATGGAATGGAATGGAATGGAATGGAATGGAATCAACCCGAATGGAATGGAATGGAATGGAATGGAATGGCATGGAAAAGAATGGAATCAAACCGAAAGAGATGGAATGGAATGGAATGGAAACAAACCCAATGGAATCGATTGGAATGGAATGGAACGGAATGGAATGGAATAGAATCAACCCGAATGGAATTGAATGGAATGCAATGGAATGGAATGGAATCAACCAGAATGGAATGGAATGGAATGGAATGGAATCAATGCGAATGGAATGGAATGGAATGGAATGGAATGGAATGGAATGGAATGGAATGGAATGGCATGGAGTGTAATGGAATGGAATCAACCAGAATGGAATGCAATGGAAGGGAATGGAATGGAATGGAATGGAACGGAATCAACCCGAATGGAATGGAATGGAGTGGAATGGAATCAACCCGAAAGGAATGGAATGCAATGGAATGGATTGGAATGGTATCAACCCGAATGGAATGGAATGGAATGGAATGGAATGGAATGGAATGGAATGGAATCAACCCTAATGGAATGGAATGGAATGGTATGGAATGAAATGCAATGAAATGGAACGGAATGGAATCAACCCCAATGGAATGGAAAGGAATGGCATGGAATGGAATGGAATGGAATGCAATCAACCCGAATGGAGTGGAGTGGAATGCAGTGGAATGGAATGGATTGGAATGGAACGTAGTCAAATGAATCTAATGGAATGGAATGTATTGGAACGGACTGGAATCAACCCGATTGGAACTGAATGGAATGGAACGGAATGGAATCAACCAGAATGAAATGGAGTGGAATGGAGTCAACCCGAATGGAATGGAATGGAATGGAACGGAACGGAATGGAATGGAATGGAATGGAAAGTAATGGAATGGAATGGAATCAACCCGAATGGAATGGAATGGAATGGAATGGAATGGAGTGGAATCAACCCGAATGGAATGGAATGGAATGGAATGGAATGGAATGGAATGGAATGGAATGGAGTGGAATAGAAAGGAATGCAATGGAATCAACCCGAATGGAATGGAAAGGAATGGAATGGAATGGAATGGAATGGAAAGGAATGGTATGGAATGGAATGGAATCAAACCGAATGGAATGGAATGGAATGGAATGGAATGGAATCAACCCGAATGGAAGGGAATGGATTGGAATGGAATGGAATAGAATGCAAAGCAGTCAACCAGAATGGAATGGAATGGAATGGAATTGAACGGAATACAATGCCAAGCAATCAACCAGAATGGAATGGAATGGAAGGGAATCAAACCGAATGGAATGGAACGGATTGGAATCAACTCGAATGGAATGGAATGGAATGGAATTGAATGGAATGGAATGAACAAAAATGGAATGGAATGGAATCGAATGGAAATGAATGGAATGGAATGGAATGGAATGCAATGCAAGCAACACGAATCGCATGGACTGGAATGCAATGGAATGGAGTGCAAAGGAATCAACCCGAATGGAACGGAATGGAGTGGAATGGAATGGAAAGGAATGGAATCTATCTGAATGGAATGGAATGGAATGGAATCAACTCGAATGGAAGGGAATGCAATGGAATGGAATGGAATATAACCAACCCGATTGGAATGGAATGCAATGGAATGGAATGGAATGGAATCAACCCGAATGGAACGGAATGGAATGGATTGGAATGGAATGGAATGGAATGGAATGGAATCAACACGAATGGAATGGAATGGAATGGAATGGAATGGAATGGAATGGAATGGAATCAACACGAATGGAATGCAATAGAATGGTATGGAATGGAATGAAATGGAATGGAATCAACCCGAAAGGACTGTGAATTCAATGGAATGGAAAGGAATCAAATCAACACGAATGGATTGGAATGGAACGGAGTCAACTCAAATGGAATGGAATGGAATCGAATCAACCCGAATAGAATGGAATGGAATGGAAAGGATTGGTATGGAATGCAATGGAATCAATCCGAAATAAATGGAATGGAATAGAATGGAATGGAATGGAATAGAATGGAATGGAATGGAATCAAGCCGAATGGAATGGAACGGTGTGCAATCATCTCGAATGGAATGGAATGGAATGGAATGGGATCGAATCAACCTAAATGGAATGGAATGGAATGGAACGGAATGAAAAAAACACGAATGGAATGGATTGGAGTGGAATGCAGGGAATGCAATGGAATGGAATGGAATCAACCCGAATGGAATGGAATGGAAGGGAATGGAATGGAATGGAAAAGAATGGAATCAAATCGAATGGAATGAAATCAACCGAAATGGAATGGAATGGAATGGAATCAACCCGAACGGAATGGAATGGAATGGAATGGAATCAACACGAATGGAATGGAGTGGAATGGAATGGAATGGAATGGAATGGAATCAATGCGGATGGAATGGAATGGAATGGAATGGAATGGAATGCCATGGAGAGGAATGGAATGGAATCATCGGGAATGGAATGCAATGGAAGGGAATGGAATGGAATGGAACGGAATGGAATCAACCCGGAAAGAATGGAATGGAATGGAATGGAAGGAAATATATCCGAATGGAATGGAATGGAAAGGAATGGAAACAACACGAATGCAATGGAATGGAGTGGAATGGAATGGAATGCCATGGAATGGAATGGAATAAACCCGAATGCAATGGAATCGAATGGAATGGAATGGAAAAGAATGGAATCAAACCGAATGTAATTGAATGGAATGGAATGGAATCAACCGAAATGGAAAGGAATGGAATGGAATGGAATCAACCTGAATGGAATGGAATGGAATGGAATGGAATGGAATGGAATGGAATGGAATGGAATGGAATGGAATGGAATGGAATCAACACGAATGGAATGGAATGGAATGGAATGGAATCATTGCGAATGCAATGGAATGGAATGGAATGGAATGGAATGCCATGAATAGGAATGGAATGGAATCAACACGAATGGAATGCAATGGAAGGGAATGGAATGGAATGGAACGGAATGGAATCAACCCGAAAGAAATGGAATGGAATGGAATATTTTCGAATGGAATTGAATGGAAAGGAAAGGAATAGAATGGAATGAAATGGAATGGAATTGAATGGAATCAAACCGCATGGAATGGAATCGAGTGGAATCAACTCGAATGGAATGGAATGGAATGGAATGGAATGGAGTGGAATGGAATCACCCCGAATGGAATTGAATGCACTGTGAAGGAATGGAATGGAATCACCCCTAATGGAATGGAATGCAGTGGAAAGGAATGGAATGGTCTCAACCCGAATGGAATGGAATGGAATGGAATGGAATAGAATGGAATGGAGTGGAATCAACCCGAATGGAATGCAATGGAATGGCACGGAATGGAATGCAATGGAATGTAATCAACCGGAATGGAGTGGAGTGGAAAGGAATGGAATGGAATGGAATGGAAACAACACGATTCTAATGGAATGGAATGGAATGGAATGGAATGGGCTGGAATCAACCCCATTGGAATGGAATGGAATGGAATGGAATGCAATGGAATGGAATTAACCGGTATGGAATGGAATGGAATGGAATCAACTGGAATGGAATGGAATGGAATGGAATGGAATCAACCTGAATGGAATGGAATGGGATGAAATGGAATGGAACATACCCGAATGGAAAGGAATGGAATGGAATGGAATTGAATGGAATGGAATCAACACGAGTCTAATGGAATGGAAAGGAATGGAAGGGAAAGGAATGGAATGGAATCAACCCGAATGGAATGGAATGGAATGGAATGGAATGGAATGGAATGGAATGGAATGGAATGGAATGGAATCAACCGGAATGGAATGGAATGGAATGGAATGGAATCAACCGGAATGGAATGGAATGGAATGGAATGGAATGGAATGGAATGGAATGGAATGGAATGCAATTAATTGGAATGGATTGGAATCAACCCGAATGGAATGGAATGGAATGGAATCAACACGAACGGAATGGAATCAACACGAATGGAGTGTAATGGAATGGAATGGAATGGAATCAACCCTAATGGAATGGAATCAACCCGAATGGAATGGAATGGAATGGAATGGAATCAACCGGAATGGAATGGAATGGAATGGAATGGAATGGAATGGAATAGAACGGACTGGAATCAACCCGAATGGAATGGAATGGAAGGGAGTGGAATGGAATGGAATGGAACGGAATCAACCGGAATGGAATGGAATGTAATTGAATGGAATTGAATGGAATGGAATGAAATGGAACGAAATGGAATCAACACGAATGGAAAGGAATGGAATGGAACGGAAAGGAATGGAATCAACCCGAATGGAATGGAATGAAATGGCATTTAATGGAATGGAATGGAATGGAATCAACACGAATGGAATGGAATGCAATGGCAAGGAATGGAATGGAATGGAATGGAATGGAGTCAATACTAACGGAATGGAATGGATTGCAATGGAATGGAATGGAAGGGAATAGAATGGAATGGATTGGAATGGAATGGAATGGAATGGAATGGAATGGAATGGAATATAATGGAATGGAATCACTCCAAATGGAATGGAATGGAATGGAATGTTATGGAATGGAATGGAATGGAATGGAATCAACCCGATTGGAATGGAATGGAATAGCATGGAATCAATGGATAAGAATGGAATCAATCTGAATGGAATGGAATGGAATGGAATGGAATGGAGTGGAATCAACCCGAATGAAATGGAATGGAATGGAATGGAATGGAATGGAATGGAATGGAATGGAATGTAATCAACCCGAAAGGAATGGAATGGAAGGGAATGGAATGGAATAGAATGGAATGGAATGGAATCAACCCTAATGGAATGGAATGGAATGGAATGAAATGCAATGAAATGGAACGGAATGGAATCAACCAGAATGGAATGGAAAGGAATGGAATGGAATGGAGTGGAATGGAATCAACCCGAATGCAGTGGAGTGGAAAGGAATGGAATGGAATGGATTGGAATGGAATCAACCCGAATGGAATGGAATGGAATGGAATGGAATGGAATGGAATGGAATGGAATGGAATGGAATGGAATCAACCCGAATGGAATGAAATGGAATGGAATGGAATGGCATGGAAAAGAATGGAATCAATCTGAAAGAGATGGAATGGAATGGAATGGAAACAAACCCAATGGAATCGATTGGAATGGAATGGAACGGAATGGAATGGAATAGAATCAACCCGAATGGAATTCAATGGAATGCAATGGCATGGAATGGAATCAACCAGAATGGAATGGAATGGAATGGAATGAAATGGAATGGAATCAATGCGAATGGAATGGAATGGAATGGAATGGTATGGAATGGAATGGAATGGAATGGCATGGAGTGTAATGGAATGGAATCAACCAGAATGGAATGCAATGGAAGGGAATGGAATGGAATGGAACGGAACGGAATCAACCCGAATGGAATGGAATGGAGTGGAATGGAATCAACCCGAAAGGAATGGAATGCAATGGAATGGATTGGAATGGTATCAACCCGAATGGAATGGAATGGAATGGAATGGAATGGAATGGAATGGAATGGAATCAACCCTAATGGAATGGAATGGAATGGTATGGAATGGAATGGAATGGAATGGAATGGAATCAACCCTAATGGAATGGAATGGAATGGTATGGAATGAAATGCAATGAAATGGAACGGAATGGAATCAACCCCAATGGAATGGAAAGGAATGGCATGGAATGGAATGGAATGGAATGCAATCAACCCGAATGGAGTGGAGTGGAATGCAGTGGAATGGAATGGATTGGAATGGAACGTAGTCAAATGAATCTAATGGAATGGAATGTAATGGAACGGACTGGAATCAACCCGATTGGAACTGAATGGAATGGAACGGAATGTAATCAACCAGAATGAAATGGAGTGGAATGGAGTCAACCCGAATGGAATGGAATGCAATGGAACGGAACGGAATGGAATGGAATGGAATGGAAAGTAATGGAATGGAATGGAATCAACTCGAATGGAATGGAATGGAATGGAATGGAATGGAGTGGAATCAACCCGAAGGGAATGGAATGGAATGGAACGGAATGGAATGGAGTGGAATGGAAAGGAATGCAATGGAATCAACCCGAATGAAATGGAAAGGAATGGAATGGAATGGAATGGAATGGAAAGGAATGGTATGGAATGGAATGGAATGGAATGGAATCAAACCGCATGGAATGGAATGGAATGGAATGGAATGGAATGGAATGGAATGGAATGGAATCAACCCGAATGGAAGGGAATGGATTGGAATGGAATGGAATAGAATGCAAAGCAGTCAACCAGAATGGAATGGAATGGAATGGAATTGAACGGAATACAATGCCAAGGAATCAACCAGAATGGAATGGAATGGAATGGAATCAACTCGAATGGAATGGAATGGAATGGAATTGAATGGAATGGAATGAACACAAATGGAATGGAATGGAATCGAATGGAAATGAATGGAATGGAATGGAATGGAATGCAATGCAAGCAACCCGAATCGCATGGACTGGAATGCAATGGAATGGAGTGCAAAGGAATCAACCCGAATGGAACGGAATGGAGTGGAATGGAATGGAAAGGAATGGAATCTATCTGAATGGAATGGAATGGAATGGAATCAACTCGAATGGAATGGAATGCAATGGAATGGAATGGAATATAACCAACCCGATTGGAATGGAATGCAATGGAATGGAATGGAATGGAATCAACCCGAATGGAATGGAATGGAATGGATTGGAATGGAATGGAATGGAATGGAATGGAATCAACACGAATGGAATGGAATGGAATGGAATGGAATGGAATGGAATGGAATGGAATGGAATCAACACGAATGGAATGCAATAGAATGGTATGGAATGGAATGAAATGGAATGGAATCAACCCGAAAGGACTGTGAATTCAATGGAATGGAAAGGAATCAAATCAACACGAATGGATTGGAATGGAACGGAGTCAACTCAAATGGAATGGAATGGAATCGAATCAACCCGAATAGAATGGAATGGAATGGAAAGGATTGGTATGGAATGCAATGGAATCAATCCGAAATAAATGGAATGGAATAGAATGGAATGGAATGGAATCAAGCCGAATGGAATAGAATGGTGTGCAATCATCTCGAATGGAATGGAATGGAATGGAATGGGATCGAATCAACCTAAATGGAATGAAATGGAATGGAATGGAATGAAAAAAACACGAATGGAATGGATTGGAGTGGAATGCAGGGAATGCAATGGAATGGAATGGAATCAACCCGAATGGAATGGAATGGAATGGAATGGAATGGAATGGAATGGAAAAGAATGGAATCAATTCGAATGGAATGAAATCAACCGAAATGGAATGGAATGGAATGGAATCAACCCGAACGGAATGGAATGGAATGGAATGGAATGGAATCAACACGAATGGAATGGAATGGAATGGAATGGAATGGAATGGAATGGAATGGAATGGAATGGAATGGAATCAATGCGAATGGAATGGAATGGAATGGAATGGAATGGAATGCCATGGAGAGGAATGGAATGCAATCATCGGGAATGGAATGCAATGGAAGGGAATGGAATGGAATGGAACGGAATGGAATCAACCCGGAAAGACTGGAATGGAATGGAATGGAAGGAAATATATCCGAATGGAATGGAATGGAAAGGAATGGAAACAACACGAATGCAATGGAATGGAGTGGAATGGAATGGAATGCCATGGAATGGAATGGAATAAACCCGAATGCAATGGAATGGAATGGAATGGAATGGAAAAGAATGGAATCAAACCGAATGTAATTGAATGGAATGGAATGGAATCAACCGAAATGGAAAGGAATGGAATGGAATGGAATCAACCTGAATGGAATGGAATGGAATGGAATGGAATGGAATGGAATGGAATGGAATGGAATGGAATGGAATCAACACGAATGGAATGGAATGGAATGGAATGGAATCATTGCGAATGGAATGGAATGGAATGGAATGGAATGGAATGGAATGGAATGCCATGAATAGGAATGGAATGGAATCAACACGAATGGAATGCAATGGAAGGGAATGGAATGGAATGGAACGGAATGGAATCAACCCGAAAGGAATGGAATGGAATGGAATGGAATGGAATATTTTCGAATGGAATTGAATGGAAAGGAAAGGAATAGAATGGAATGAAATGGAATGGAATTGAATGGAATCAAACCGCATGGAATGGAATCGAGTGGAATCAACTCAAATGGAATGGAATGGAATGGAATGGAATGGAATGGAATGGAATCACCCCGAATGGAATTGAATGCACTGTGAAGGAATGGAATGGAAAAACCCCTAATGGAATGGAATGCACTGGAAAGGAATGGAATGGTCTCAACCCGAATGGAATGGAATGGAATGGAATGGAATGGAATGGAATGGAATGGAGTGGAATCAACCCGAATGGAATGCAATGGAATGGCACGGAATGGAATGCAATGGAATGTAATCAACCGGAATGGAGTGGAGTGGAAAGGAATGGAATGGAATGGAATGGAATCAACACGATTCTAATGGAATGGAATGGAATGGAATGGAATGGGCTGGAATCAACCCCATTGGAATGGAATGGAATGGAATGGAATGGAATGGAATCAACCAGAATGGAATGGAACGGAATGGAATGGAATGGAATGGAATGGAATGCAATTAATTGGAATGGATTGGAATCAACCCGAATGGAATGGAATGGAATGGAACGGAAAGGAATGGAATCAACCCGAATGGAATGGAATGAAATGGCATTTAATGGAATGGAATGGAATGGAATGGAATGGAATGGAATCAACCTGAATGGAATGGAATGGGATGAAATTGAATGGAACATACCCGAATGGAAAGGAATGGAATGGAATGGAATTGAATGGAATGGAATCAACACGATTCTAATGGAATGGAAAGGAATGGAAGGGAAAGGAATGGAATGGAATCAACCCGAATGGAATGGAATGGAATGGAATGGAATGGAATCAACCGGAATGGAATGGAATGGAATGGAATGGAATCAACCGGAATGGAATGGAATGGAATGGAATGGAATGGAATGGAATGGAATGGAATGCAATTAATTGGAATGGATTGGAATCAACCCGAATGGAATGGAATGGAATGGAACGGAAAGGAATGGAATCAACCCGAATGGAATGGAATGAAATGGCATTTAATGGAATGGAATGGAATGGAATGGAATCAACACGAATGGAATGGAATGCAATGGCAAGGAATGGAATGGAATGGAATGGAATGGAGTCAATACTAACGGAATGGAATGGAATGCAATGGAATGGAATGGAAGGGAATAGAATGGAATGGAATGGAATGGGATGGAATGGAATGGAATGGAATGGAATATAATGGAATGGAATCACTCCAAATGGAATGGAATGGAATGGAATGTTATGGAATGGAATGGAATGGAATGGAATCAACCCGATTGGAATGGAATGGAATAGCATGGAATCAATGGATAAGAATGGAATGAATCTGAATGTAATGTAATGGAATGGAATGGAATGGAATGGAATGGAGTGGAATCAACCCGAATGAAATGGAATGGAATGGAATTGAATGGAATGGAATGTAATGTAATCAACCCGAAAGGAATGGAATGGAAGGGAATGGAATGGAATAGAATGTAATGGAATGGAATCAACACTAATGGAATGGAATGGAATGGAATGAAATGCAATGAAATGGAACGGAATGGAATCAACCCGAATGGAATGGAAAGGAATGGAATGGAATGGAGTGGAATGGAATCAACCCGAATGGAGTGGAGTGGAAAGGAATGGAATGGAATGGATTGGAATGGAATCAACCCGAATGGAATGGAATGGAATGGAATGGAATGGAATCAACCCGAATGGAATGGAATGGAATGGAATGGAATGGAATGGCATGGAAAAGAATGGAATCAAACCGAAAGAGATGGAATGGAATGGAATGGAAACAAACCCAATGGAATCGATTGGAATGGAATGGAACGGAATGGAATGGAATAGAATCAACCCGAATGGAATTGAATGGAATGCAATGGAATGGAATGGAATCAACCAGAATGGAATGGAACGGAATGGAATGGAATGGAATGGAATGGAATGGAATGGAATGGAATGGCATGGAGTGTAATGGAATGGAATCAACCAGAATGGAATGCAATGGAAGGGAATGGAATGGAATGGAACGGAACGGAATCAACCCGAATGGAATGGAATGGAGTGGAATGGAATCAACCCGAAAGGAATGGAATGCAATGGAATGGATTGGAATGGTATCAACCCGAATGGAATGGAATGGAATGGAATGGAATGGAATGGAATGGAATGGAATCAACCCTAATGGAATGGAATGGAATGGTATGGAATGAAATGCAATGAAATGGAACGGAATGGAATCAACCCCAATGGAATGGAAAGGAATGGCATGGAATGGAATGGAATGGAATGGAATGCAATCAACCCGAATGGAGTGGAGTGGAATGCAGTGGAATGGAATGGATTGGAATGGAACGTAGTCAAATGAATCTAATGGAATGGAATGTAATGGAACGGACTGGAATCAACCCGATTGGAACTGAAAGGAATGGAACGGAATGGAATCAACCAGAATGAAATGGAGTGGAATGGAGTCAACCCGAATGGAATGGAATGCAATGGAACGGAACGGAATGGAACGGAATGGAATGGAAAGTAATGGAATGGAATGGAATCAACCCGAATGGAATGGAATGGAATGGAGTGGAATCAACCCGAATGGAATGGAATGTAATGCAGTGGAATGAAATGGAATCAACCCCAATGGAATGGAATGGAACGGACTGGAATCAACCCGAATCGAACGGAGTGGAAATGAACAGAATGGAAGGGGATGGAATGGAATCAACCCGAATTCAATGGAATGTTATCGAATGGAATGGAATGGAATGAAATGGAACAAAATCGAATCAACCCAAATGGAATGGAATGGAATAGAATGGAATGGAATGGAATAGAATGGAATGGAACGAAATGGAATCAAACCGAACGGAATGGAATTGAATGGAATGGAATGGAATCAACCCGAATGGAATGGAATCAACCCGAATGGAATGGAATGGAATGGAACGGAATGGAATGGAATCAAACGGAATGGAATGGAATGGAACGGAATGGAATGGAATCAACCGGAATGGAATGGAATGGAATGGAATCAACCCGAATGGAATGGAATGGAAGGGAATGGTATAGAATGGAATGGA
The DNA here is from genome assembly GCF_029289425.2 of Pan paniscus. Taxonomy (NCBI): domain Eukaryota; kingdom Metazoa; phylum Chordata; class Mammalia; order Primates; family Hominidae; genus Pan; species Pan paniscus. Next base: position 17,152,283 of record NC_073265.2, read on the forward strand.
ATGGAATGGAATCAACCCGAGTGGAATGGAATGTAAATGAATGGAATGGAATGGAATGGAATGAAATGGAACGAAATGGAATCAACCCGAATGGAATGGAATGGAATGGAATGGAATGGAAGGTAATCAATGCGAATGGAATGGAATGGAATGGAATGGAATGGAATGGAATGGAATGGCATGGACTGTAATGGAATGGAATCAACGCGAATGGAATGGAATGCAATGTAATGGAATGCAATGGAATGGAATCAACCCGAATGGAAAGGAATGGAATGGAATGGAAAGGAATAAACCCGAAAAGAATGGAATGTAATGGAATGGAATGAAATGGAATGGATTGGAATCAACCCGAATGAAATGGAATGGAATGGAAATGAATGGAATGGAATGGAATGGAATCAACCCGACAGGAATGGAATGGAAGGGAATGAAATGGAGTAGAATGTAATGGAATTGAATCAACCCTAATGGAATGGAATGGAATGGTATGGAATGAAATGCAGTGAAATGGAACGGAATGGAATCAACCCCAATGGAACGGAAAGGAATGGCATGGAATGGAATGGAATGGAATGCAATCAACCCGAATGGAGTGGAGTGGAATACAATGGAATGGAAGGATTGGAATGGAACGGAGTCAAAATTAATCTAATGGAATGGAATGTAATGGAATGGACTGGAATCAACCCGACTGGAACTGAATGGAATGGAATGGAATGGAATCAAAAAGAATGAAATGGTTTGGAATGGAATCAACCCGAATGGAATGGAATGCGATGGAACGGAACGGAATGGAATGGAATGGAATGGAATGGAAAGGAATGGAATGGAATGGAATCAACCCGAATGGAATGGAATGGAATGGAATGGAATGGAGTGGAATCAACCCGAAGGGAATGGAATGTAATGGAGTGGAATGAAATGGAATCAACCCGAATGGAATGGAATGGAAAGGACAGTAATCAACCCGAATCGAATGGAATGGAAATGAATAGAATGGAAGGGAATGGAATGGAATCAACCCGAATTCAATGCAATGTAATTGAATGGAATGGAATGGAATGAAATGGAACAAAATCGAATCAACCCAAATGGAATGGAATGGAATAGAATGGAATGGAATGGAATAGAATGGAATGGAACGAAATGGAATCAACCCGAACGGAATGGAATTGAATGAAATGGAATGGAATCAACCCGAATGGAATGGAATGGAAGGGAATGGTATAGAATGGAATTGAATGGAATGGAATCAACCCGAGTGGAATGGAATGTAATTGAATGGAATGGAATGGAATGGAATGAAATGGAACGAAATGGAATCAACCCGAATGGAATGGAATGGAATGGAATGGAATGGAATAGAATGGAATGGAATGGAATGAAATGGAATGGAATCAACCCGAATGGAATGGAATGGAATGGAATGGGATGGAATGGAATCAACACGAATGGAATGGAATGGAATGGCATGGAATGGAATGGAATGGAATGGAATGGAGTCAATCCGAAAGGAATGGAATGGAATGGAATGGAATGGAATAGAATGTAATGGATTGGAATAGAATGGAATGGAATGAAATGGAATATAATGGAATGGAATCAACCCGAATGAAATGGAATGGTATGGAATGCAATGGAATGGAATGGAATGGGATGGAATCAACCCGATTGGAATGGAATGGAATGGAATGGAATGGAATAGAATGGAATCAACCCGAATGGAATGGAGTGGAATGCAATGGAATTGAATGGAATGGAATGGAATGGAATGGAATGGAATGGAATCAATGCGAATGGAATGGAATGGAATGGAATGGAATGGAATGGAATGGAATGGAATGGAATGGCATGGAGTGTAATGGAATGGAATAAACCCGAATGGAATGCAATGGAAGGGAATGGAATGGAATGGAACGGAACGGAATCAACCCGAATGGAATGGAATGGAGTGGAATGGAATAAACCTGAAAGGAATGGATGCAATGGAATGGATTGGAATGGTATCAACCCGAATGGAATGGAATGGAATGGAATGGAATGGAATGGAATGGAATAGAATCAACACGAATGGAATGGAATGGAATGGAATGGAATGGAATGGAATGGAATGGGATGGCATGGAGTGTATTTGACTGGAATCAACCCGAATGGAATGGAATGCAATGGAATGGAATGGAATGGAATGGAATCAACACGAATGGAATAGAATGGAGGAGAATGGAATGGAATGGAATGCAATGCAATGGAATCAAACCGAATGGAATGGAATGGAATGGAATCAACTAGAATGGAATGGAATGGAATGGAATGGAATGGAATGGAATGGAATCAACCCGAATGGAATGGAATGGAATGGAAGGGAATCAACCCGAAAGAAATGGACGGCAATGTAATGGAATGGAATGGAATCCACCCGTATGGAATGTAATGGAATGGAATCAACTCGAATGGAATGGATTGCAATGGAACGGAATGGAATCAACCCGAATGCAATGGAACGCAATGGAATGGAATGGAATGGAATCAAACCGAATGGAAGGGAATGGAAAAGAATGGAAGGGAATGGAATAGAATGCAAAGCACTCAACCAGATTGGAAAGGAATGCAATGGAATGGAATGGAATAGAACGCAAAGCAATCTACCAGAATGGAATGCAATGGAATGGAATCAACCCGAATGGAATCGAATGGATTGGAATCAACTCGAATGGAATGGAATGGAATTGAATGGAATGGAATGGAGTCAACCCGAACGGAATGGAATGAATTGGAATCAACTCGAATGGAATGGAATGCAATGGAATAGATTGGAATGGAAAGGAATGGAATGGAATGGAATGGAATGGAATAAACCCGAATGGAATGAAATGGAATGGAATGGCATGGAATGGAATGGAATGGAATGGAATGGAATGGAATGCAATGGAATCAAGCCGAATGGAATGGAATGGAATGGAATGGAATGGAATGGAATGGAATCAAACCGAATGGAATGGAATGGAATGGAATGGAAAGGAATCAACCCGAATAGAATGGATTGCAATGGAATGGAATGGAATGGAATAAACCCAAATGGAAGGGAATGGAATGGAATGGTATGGAATGGAATGGAATCCAAAGCTGTCAACCAGAATGGAATGGAATGGAATGGAATTGAACGGAATAGAATGCAAAGCAATCAAACAGAATGGAATGGAATGGAATGGAATCAACCCGAATGGAATGTAATAGATTGGAATCAACTCGAATGGAACGGAATGGAATGGAATGGAATCAGCACAAATGGAATGGAATGGAATCGAATGGAAATGAATGGAATGGAATGGAATGGAATGCAATGCAAGCAACCCGAATGGAATGGACTGGAATGCAATGGAATGGAATGCAATGGAATCAACCCCAATGGAACGGAATGGAGTGGAACTGAATGGAAAGAATGGAATCTAGCCGAATGGAATTGAATGGAATGGAATGGAATGGAATGGAATATAATAAACCCGTTTGGAATGGAATGGAATGCAATGGAATGGAATGGAATGGAATCAACCCGAAAGGAATGGAATGGAATGGATTGGAATGGAATATAATCAACCGGACTGGAATGGAATGCAATGGAATGGAATGGAATGGAATCAACCCGAATGGAATGGAATGGAATGGAATGGAACGCAATCAACCCAAATGGAATAGAATGGAATGGAATGGAATGGAATGGAATGGAATGGAATGGAATGGAATGGAATGGAATGGAGTCAACCCGAATGGAATGGAATGGATTGGAATCAACCCGAATGGAATGGAATGGTATTGATTGGAATGGAATGGAATGGAATGGAATGGAAAGGAATCAACCCGAATGGAATGGACGGCAATGGAATGGAATTGAATGGAATCAACCCGAATGGAATGGAATGGAATGGAATGGAATGGAATGGAATGGAATAGAATGCAAAGCGGTCAACCAGAATGGAATGGAATTGAGTGGAATAGAATGCAAAGCAATCAACCAGAATGGAATGTAATGGAATGGAATGGATTGGAATGGAATCAACCTGAATGGAATGGAATGGAATGGTATGGAATGGAATGGAATTGAATCAACCTGAATGGAATGGACTCAACCTGAATGGAATGGAATGGAAAAGAATGGAATGGAATGGAATCAACCGGAATGGAACGGTATGGAATAGAATGGAAAGGAATGGAATGGAATGGAATCAACCAGAATGGAATGGAATGGAATGGAACGGAATGGAATAGAATGGAATGGAATCAACCTGAATGGAATGGAATGGAATGGAATGGCATGGAGTGGAATGAGATGGAATGGAATCAACCCGAATGGAATGCAATGGAATGGCATCAACCCGAATGGAATGGAATGGAATGAAATGGAACGGAATTAACCCAAATGCAATGGAACGGAATGGTATGGAATGGTATCAACACGAATGGAATGGAATGGAATGGAATGGAATGGAACGGAATGGAATGGAATGGAATGGAATCAACACGAATTTAATGAAATGGAGTGGAATGGAATGGAATGGTATCAACCCGAATGGAATGGAACGGAATGGAATGGAATGGAATGGAATGGAATGGAATCAACCCAAATGGTTTGGAATGGAATGCAATGGAATGGAACGGAATGGAATGGAATGGAATGGAATCAACACGAATTTAATGAAATGGAGTGGAATGGAATGGAATGGAATCAACCCGAATGGAGTGGAGTGGAAAGGAATGGAATGGAATGGATTGGAATGGAATGGAACCAAAATGAATCTAATGGAATGGAATGGAATGGACTGGAATAACCTGATTGGAACGCAATGGAATGGAAAGGAATGGAATCAACCAGAATGGAATGGAGTGGAATGGAATCAACCCGAATGGAATGGCATGAAATGGAATGGAAAGGAATGGAATGGAATGGAATCAACCAGAATGGAATGGAATGGAATGGAATGGAATCAACACGAATGGAATGGCATGCAATGGAATGGAATGGAATGGAACGGAATCAACTCGAATGGAAACGAATGGAATGGAATAGAATGGAGTGGAATGGAATCAACCCGAATGGAATGGATTGGAATGGAATGGAATGGAATGGAGTGGAATAGAATGGAATCAACACGAAAGGAATGGAATGGAACGCAATGGAATGGAAACAACACGAATGGAATGGAATGGAGTGGAATGGAATGGAATGCAATGGAATGGAAACAACACGAATGGAATGGAATGGAATGGAATGGAATGAAATGAAATGGAAAAGAATGGAATCAAACCGAATGGAATGGAATGGAAAGGAATGGAAAAAACCCGAATGGAATCGATTGTAATGGAATGGAATGGAATGGAATGGAATAGAATCAACCCGAAGGGAATTCAATGGAATGCAATGGAATGGAATGGAATCAACCGGATTGGAATGGAATGGAATGGAATGGAAAGGAATCAATGCGAATGGAATGGAATGGAATATAATGGAATGGAATGGAATGGAATGGCATGAAGTGGAATGGAATGGAATCAACCCGAATGGAATGCAATGGAAGGGAATGGAATGGAATGGAACGGAACGGAATCCAACCGAATGGAATGGATTGGAATGGAATGGAATCAACCCGAAAGGAATGGAATGCAGTGGAATGGATTGGAATAGTATCAACCCGAATGGAATGGAATGGACTAGAATGGAATGGAATCTATCCGAATGGGATGGAATGGAATGGAAAGGAATTGAATGGAAGCGAATGCAATGGAATGGAATGGAATGGAAGGGAATGGAATGGAATGGAATCAACACGAATGGAATAGAATGGAGGGGAATGGAATGGAATGGAATGCAATGCAATGGAATCAACCCGAATGGAATGGAATGGAATGGAATCAACCCGAATGGAATGGAATGGAATGGAATCAACTAGAATGGAATGGAATGGAATGGAATGGAACGGAATGGTATCAACCCGAATGGAATGGAATGGAATGGAAGGGAATCAACACGAAAGAAATGGATGGCAATGGAATGGAATGGAATGGAATCCACCCGTATGGAATGTAATGGAATGGAATCAACTCGAATGGAATGGATTGCAATGGAATGGAATGGAATCAACCCGAATGGAATGGAATGCAATGGAATGGAATGGAATGGAATCAACCCGAATGGAAGGGAATGGAAAGGAATGGAAGGGAATGGAATAGAATGCAAAGCACTCAACCAGATTGGAAAGGAATGCAATGGAATGGAATGGAATAGAACGCAAAGCAATCTACCAGAATGGAATGCAATGGAATGGAATGGAATGGAATCAAACCGAATGGAATGAAATGGATTGGAATCAACTCGAATGGAATGGAATGGAATGGAATGGAATGGAATGGAGTCAACCCGAATGGAATGGAATGGATTGCAATCAACTCGAATGAAATGGAATGCAATGGAATTGATTGGAATGGAAAGGAATGGAATGGAATGGAATGGAATGGAATGGAGTGGAAAGGAGTGGAGAAAACCGAAATGTATGGAATGGAATGGAATGGAATGGAATGGAATGGAATAAACCCGAATGGAATGAAATGGAATGGAATGGCATGGAATGGAATGGAATGGAATGGAATGGAATGGAATGGAATGCAATGGAATCAAGCCGAATGGAATGGAATGGAATGGAATGGAATGGAATGGAATGGAATGGAATCAAACCGAATGGAATGGAATGGAATGGAATGGAAAGGAATCAACCCGAATAGAATGGATTGCAATGGTATGGAATGGAATGGAATCAACCCAAATGGAAGGGAATGGAATGGAATGGAATGGAATGGAATGGAATCCAAAGCAGTCAACCAGAATGGAATGGAATGGAATGGAATTGAACGGAATAGAATGCAAAGCAATCAAACAGAATGGAATGGAATGGAATGGAATCAACCCGAATGGAATGGAATAGATTGGAATCAACTCGAATGGAATGGAATGGAATGGAATCAGCACAAATGGAATGGAATGGAATCGAATGGAAATGAATGGAATGGAATGGAATGGAATGCAAAGCAAGCAACCCGAATGGAATGGACTGGAATGCAATGGAATGGAATGCAATGGAATCAACCCCAATGGAACGGAATGGGGTGGAACTGAATGGAAAGGAATGGAATCTATCCGAATGGAATGGAATGGAATGGAATGGAATGGAATGGAATATAATAAACCCGTTTGGAATGGAATGGAATGCAATGGAATGGAATGGAATGGAATCAACCCGAAAGGAATGGAATGGAATGGATTGGAATGGAATATAATCAACCCGATTGGAATGGAATGCAATGGAATGGCATGGAATGGAATGGAATCAACCCGAATGGAATGGAATGGAATGGAATGGAACGCAATCAACCCAAATGGAATAGAATGGAATGGAATGGAATGGAATGGAATGGAATGGAATGGAGTCAACCAGAATGGAATGGAATGGATTGGAATCAACCCGAATGGAATGGAATGGTATTGATTGGAATGGAATGGAATGCAATGGAATGGAATGGAATGGAACGGAATCAACTCGAATGGAAACGAATGGAATGGAATAGAATGGAGTGGAATGGAATCAACCCGAATGGAATGGATTGGAATGGAATGGAATGGAATGGAGTGGAATAGAATGGAATCAACACGAAGGGAATGGAATGGAACGCAATGGAATGGAAACAACACGAATGGAATGGAATGGAGTGGAATGGAATGGAATGCAATGGAATGGAAACAACACGAATGGAATGGAATGGAATGGAATGGAATGAAATGAAATGGAAAAGAATGGAATCAAACCGAATGGAATGGAATGGAAAGGAATGGAAAAAACCCGAATGGAATCGATTGTAATGGAATGGAATGGAATGGAATGGAATAGAATCAACCCGAAGGGAATTCAATGGAATGCAATGGAATGGAATGGAATCAACCGGATTGGAATGGAATGGAATGGAATGGAAAGGAATCAATGCGAATGGAATGGAATGGAATGGAATGGAATGGAATGGAATGGAATGGAATGGCATGAAGTGGAATGGAATGGAATCAACCCGAATGGAATGCAATGGAAGGGAATGGAATGGCATGGAACGGAACGGAATCAAACCGAATGGAATGGATTGGAATGGAATGGAATCAACCCGAAAGGAATGGAATGCAATGGAATGGATTGGAATAGTATCAACCCGAATGGAATGGAATGGACTAGAATGGAATGGAATCTATCCGAATGGGATGGAATGGAATGGAAAGGAATTGAATGGAAGCGAATGCAATGGAATGGAATGGAATGGAAGGGAATGGAATGGAATGGAATCAACACGAATGGAATAGAATGGAGGGGAATGGAATGGAATGGAATGCAATGCAATGGAATCAACCCGAATGGAATGGAATGAATGGAATCAACCCGAATGGAATGGAATGGAATGGAATCAACTAGAATGGAATGGAATGGAATGGAATGGAACGGAATGGTATCAACCCGAATGGAATGGAATGGAATGGAAGGGAATCAACACGAAAGAAATGGATGGCAATGGAATGGAATGGAATGGAATCCACCCGTATGGAATGTAATGGAATGGAATCAACTCGAATGGAATGGATTGCAATGGAATGGAATGGAATCAACCCGAATGGAATGGAATGCAATGGAATGGAATGGAATGGAATCAACCCGAATGGAAGGGAATGGAAAGGAATGGAAGGGAATGGAATAGAATGCAAAGCACTCAACCAGATTGGAAAGGAATGCAATGGAATGGAATGGAATAGAACGCAAAGCAATCTACCAGAATGGAATGCAATGGAATGGAATGGAATGGAATCAAACCGAATGGAATGAAATGGATTGGAATCAACTCGAATGGAATGGAATGGAATGGAATGGAATGGAATGGAATGGAATGGAGTCAACCCGAATGGAATGGAATGGATTGCAATCAACTCGAATGAAATGGAATGCAATGGAATTGATTGGAATGGAAAGGAATGGAATGGAATGGAATGGAATGGAATGGAGTGGAAAGGAGTGGAGAAAACCGAAATGTATGGAATGGAATGGAATGGAATGGAATGGAATAAACCCGAATGGAATGAAATGGAATGGAATGGCATGGAATGGAATGGAATGGAATGGAATGGAATGCAATGGAATCAAGCCGAATGGAATGGAATGGAATGGAATGGAATGGAATGGAATGGAATGGAATCAAACCGAATGGAATGGAATGGAATGGAATGGAAAGGAATCAACCCGAATAGAATGGATTGCAATGGAATGGAATGGAATGGAATCAACCCAAATGGAAGGGAATGGAATGGAATGGAATGGAATGGAATCCAAAGCAGTCAACCAGAATGGAATGGAATGGAATTGAATTGAACGGAATAGAATGCAAAGCAATCAAACAGAATGGAATGGAATGGAATGGAATCAACACGAATGGAATGGAATAGATTGGAATCAACTCGAATGGAATGGAATGGAATGGAATCAGCACAAATGGAATGGAATGGAATCGAATGGAAATGAATGGAATGGAATGGAATGGAATGCAAAGCAAGCAACCCGAATGGAATGGACTGGAATGCAATGGAATGGAATGCAATGGAATCAACCCCAATGGAACGGAATGGAGTGGAACTGAATGGAAAGGAATGGAATCTATCCGAATGGAATGGAATGGAATGGAATGGAATGGAATGGAATGGAATGGAATGGAATGGAATATAATAAACCCGTTTGGAATGGAATGGAATGCAATGGAATGGAATGGAATGGAATCAACCCGAAAGGAATGGAATGGAATGGATTGGAATGGAATATAATCAACCCGATTGGAATGGAATGCAATGGAATGGCATGGAATGGAATGGAATCAACCCGAATGGAATGGAATGGAATGGAATGGAACGCAATCAACCCAAATGGAATAGAATGGAATGGAATGGAATGGAATGGAATGGAATGGAATGGAATGGAATGGAATGGAAAGGAGTCAACCAGAATGGAATGGAATGGATTGGAATCAACCCGAATGGAATGGAATGGTATTGATTGGAATGGAATGGAATGCAATGGAATGGAAAGGAATCAACCCGAATGGAATGGACGGCAATGGAATGGAATGGAATGGAATCAACCCGAATGGAATGGAATGGAATGGACTGGAATGGAATGGAATGGAATAGAATGCAAAGCAGTCAACCAGAATGGAATGGAATTGAGTGGAATAGAATGCAAAGCAATCAACCAGAATGGAATGTAATGGAATGGAATGGATTGGAATGGAATCAACCTGAATTTAATGGAATGGAATGGTATGGAATGGAATGGAATTGAATCAACCTGAATGGAATGGACTCAACCTGAATGGAATGGAATGGAAAAGAATGGAATGGAATGGAATGGAATCAACCGGAATGGAATGGTATGGAATAGAATGGAAAGGAATGGAATGGAATGGAATCAACCCGAATGGAATGGAATGGAACGGAATGGAATAGAATGGAATGGAATCAACCTGAATGGAATGGAATGGAATGGAATGGCATGGAATGGAATGAGAAGGAATGGAATCAACCCGAATGGAATGCAATGGAATGGCATCAACCCGAATGGAATGGAACGGAATGAAATGGAACGGAATTAACCCAAATGCAATGGAACGGAATGGTATGGAATGGAATCAACCCGAATGGAATGGAATGGAATGGAATGGAATGGAATGGAGTGGAATGGAATGGAATGGAATGAAATGGAATCAACCCAAATGGTTTGGAATGGAATGCAATGGAATGGAACGGAATGGAATGGAATGGAAAGGAATCAACACGAATTTAATGAAATGGAGTGGAATGGAATGGAATGGAATCAACCCGAATGGAGTGGAGTGGAAAGGAATGGAATGGAATGGATTGGAATGGAACGGAACCAAAATGAATCTAATTGAATGGAATGGAATGGAATGTACTGGAATCAACCTGACTGGAACGGAATGGAATGGAACGGAATGGAATAAACCAGAATGGAATGGAGTGGAATGGAATCAACCCGAATGGAATGGAATGGAATCAACCCGAATGGAATGGAATGGAATGGAAAAGAATGGAATCAAACCGAATGGAATGGAATGGAATGGAATGGAATCAACCCAAATGGAATGGAATGGAATGGAATGGTATGGAATGGAATGGAATGGAATCAACCTGAATGGAATGGACTCAACCTGAATGGAATGGATTGGAAAAGAATGGAATGGAATGGAATCAACCGCAATGGAATGGTATGGAATAGAATGGAAAGGAATGGAATGGAATGGAATCAACCCAAATGGTATGGAATGGAATGGAACGGAATGGAATGGAATCAACCCGAATGGAATGGAATGGAATGGAATGGCATGGAATGGAATGAAATGTAACGGAATCAACCCGAATGGGATGGAATGGAATGGCATCAACCCGAATGGAATGGAATGGAATGAAATGGAATGGAATTAACCCAAATGCAACGGAAAGGAATGGTATGAAATGGAATCAACCCGAATGGAATGGAATGGAATGGAATGGAATGGAATGGAATGGAATGGAATGGAATGGAATGGAATGGAATTAACCCGAATGCATTGGAATGGAATGCAATGGAATGGAATGGAATCAACACGAATTTAATGGAATGGAATAGAATGGAATGGAATGGAATCAACCCGAATGGAATGGAATGAAATGGAATGGAAATGAATGGAATGGAATGGCATGGAATCAACCTGAATGGAATGGAATAGAATGGAATGGAATGGAATGGAATCAACCCGAATGGAATGCAATGGAATGGAATGCAATCAACTCGAATGGAATGGAATTCAATGGAATGGAATGGAGTCGAATCAACACGAATGGATTGGAATGAAATGGAATCAACTGAAATGGAATGGAATGGAATGGAATGGAATCGAATCAACCCGAATCAAATGGAATGGAATGGAATGGAATGGAATGGAATGGAATGCAATGGAATCAATCCGAAATAAGTGGAATGGAATAGAGTGGAATAGAATGGAATGGAATCAACCCGAATGAAATGGAATGGAATGGAATGGAATGGAATGGAATCAACCCGATTGGCATGGAATGGAATGGAAAAGAATGGAATCAAACCGAATGGAATGGAATGGAATGGAATGGAATCAACCCAAATGGAATGGAATGGAATGGAATGGAATGGAATGGAATGGAATCAGCCCGAATGGAATGGAATGGAACGGAATGGAATGGAATCAACACGAATGGAATGGAATGGAATGGAATCAGTGAGAATGGAATGGAATAAAATGGAATGGAATGGAATAAACGCGAATGGATTGGAAGGGAATTGAATGGAAAGGAATCAACCCGAATGGAATGGAATGAATTGGAATGGAAAGGAATGGAATGGAATGGAATCAACCGGAATGGAATGGAATGGAATGGAATGGAATGGAATGGAATCAACCTGAATGGAATGGAATGCAATGGAATGGAATGGAATGGAACGGAATCAACTCGAATGGAAAGGAATGGAATGGAATGGAATGGAGTGGAATGGAATCAACCCGAATGGAATGGATTGGAATGGAATGGAATGGAATGGAGTGGAGTGGAATGGAATCAAAACGAACGGAATGGAATGGAATGGAATGGAAAGGAAACAACAGGAATGGAATGGAATGGAGTGGAGTGGAATGGAATGGAATGGAATGGAATGGAATGGAATGGAATGGAATCAACCAGAATGGAATGGAATGGAATGGAATGGAATGGAATGGAATGGAATGGAATGAAACGGAATGGAATGTAATGAAATGGAATGGAAAAGAATGGAATCAAACCGAATGGAATGGAATGGAAATGAATGGAAAAAATCCGAATGGAATCGATTGGAATGGAATGGAATGGAATGGAATGGAATGGAATAGAATCAACCCTAAGGGAATAGAATGAAATGCAATGGAATGGAATGGAACCAACCGGATTGGAATGGAATGGAATGGAATGCAATGGAATGGAATGGAATGGAAAGGAATCAAAGCGAATGGAATGGAATGGAATGGAATGGCATGAAGTGGAATGGAATGGAATCAACCCGAATGGAATGCAATGGAAAGGAATGGAATGGAATGGAACGGAACGGAATCAAACCGAATGGAATGGAATGGAATGGACTGGAATCGACCCGAAAGGAATGGAATGCAATGGAATGGATTGGAATGGTATCAACCCGAATGGAATGGAATGGAATGGAATCTATCCGAATGGAATGGAATTTAATGGAAAGGAATGGAATGGAATGGAATGGAATGGAATGGAAGGGAATCAACCCGCATGGATTGGAATGGAGAGGAATCAAGTCCAATGGAATGGAATGGAATGGAATGGAATTGAATGGAATAGAATCAACCCGAATGGAATTGAATTGAATGGAATGGAATGGAATGGAATGGAATGGAATCAACACGAATGGAATAGAATGGAGGGGAATGGAATGGAATGGAATGCAATGGAATCAAGCCGAATGGAATGGAATGGAACGGAATCAACCCGATAGCAATGGATGGCAATGGAATGGAATGGAATGGAAACCACCCGTATTGAATGTAATGGAATGGAATCAACTGGAATGGAATGGATTAGAATGGAATGGAATGGAATCAACCCGAATGGAATGGAATGCAATGGAATGGAATGGAATGGAATCAACCCGAATGGAAGGGAATGGAAAGGAATGGAAGGGAATGGAATAGAATGCAAAGCAGTCAACCAGAATGGAATGGAATGCAATGGAATGGAATGGAATAGAATGCAAAGCAATCAACTAGAATGGAATGGAATGGAATGGAATGGAATGGAATCAACCCGAATGGAATGGAATGGATTGGAATCAACTCGAATGGAATGGAATGGAATGGAATGGAATGGAATGGAATGGAATGGAATGGAATGGAGTCAACCCGAATGGAATGGAATGGATAGGAATCAACTCGAATGGAATGGAATGGAATTGATTGGAATGGAAAGGAATGGAATGGAATGGAATGGAATGGAATGGAATGGAATGGAGTGGAATGGAGTGGAGAAAACCGAAGTGTATGTAATGGAATGGAATGGAATGGAAGGGAATGGAATAAACCCGAATGGAATGAAATGGAATGGAATGGCATGGAATGGAATGGAATGGAGTGGAATGGAATGGAATGCAATGGAATGGAATGGAATCAACCCGAATGGAAAGGAATGGAATGGAATGGAATGGAAAAGAATGGAATCAAACCAAATGGAATGGAACCGAATCAACCGAAATGCAATTTAATGGAATCAACCCGAATCGAATGCAATGGAATGGAAAGGAATCAACCCGAATGGAATGGAATGGAATGGAATGGAATCAACTCGAATGGAATGTAAAGGAATGGAATGAAACGGAATGGAATCAACCCGTTTGGAATGGAATGGAATGGAACGGAATCAACCCGAAAGGAATGGAAGGCAATGGAATTGAATGGAATGGAATGCACCCGAATGGAATGCAATGGAATGGAATCAACCCGAATGGAATGGAATGCAATGGAATGGAATGGAATGGAATCAACCGGCATGGAAGGGAATGGAATGGAATGGAAGGGAATGGAATAGAATGCAAAGCAGTCAAACAGAATGGAATGGAATGCAAAGGAATGGAATGGAATAGAATGCAAAGCAATCAACCAGACTGGAATGGAATGGAATGGAATCAACCCGAATGGAATGGAATGGATTGGAATCAACTCGAATGGACTGGAATGGAATGGAATGGAATGGAATGGAATCAACACAAATTGAATGGAATGGAGTCGAATGGAAATGAATGGAATGGAATGGAATGGAATGCAATGGAAGCAACCCGAATGGAATGGAATGGAATGGAATGGAATCAACCCGAATGGAATGGAATGGAATAGAATGGAATGGAATGGAATGGAATCAACCCGAATGGAATGGAATGGAATGGAATGGATTGAACTCGAACGGAATGGAATGGAATGGAATGCAATGGAATATAATCAACCCGATTGGAATGGAATGCAATGGAATGGAATGGAATGGAATCAACCTGAAATGAGTGGAATGGAATGGAATGCAATCAACACAAATGGAATGGAATGGAATGGAGTCAAACCGAATGGAATGGAATGGATTGGAATCAACTCGAATGGAATGGAATGGAATTGATTGGAATGGAAAGGAATGGAATGCAATTGAATCAACTCATATGGAATGGAATGGAATGGAATGTAAGGAATGGAATGGAATGGCATGGAATGGCATGGAATGGAATGGAGTGGAATGGAGTGGAGAAATCCGAAGTTTATGTAATGGAATGGAATGGAATGGAATAAACCCGAATGAAATGAAATGGAATGGAATGGAATAGAATGGAATGGAATGGAATGGAATGGAATGGAATGGAATGGAATGGAATGGAAAGGAATGCATTGGAATCAACCCGAATGGAATGGAAAGGAATGGAATGGAATGGAATGGAAGGGAATGGAATCAAACCGAATGGAATTGAATGGAATGGAATGGAATGGAAAGGAATCAACACGAATAGAATGGATTGCAATGGAATGGAATGGAAAGAAATCAAACCGAATGGACGGGAATGGAATGGAATGGAATGGAATAGAATGCAAAGCAGTCAACCAGAATGGAATGGAATTGAAAGGAATAGAATGCAAAGCAATCAACCAGAATGGAATTTAATGTAATGGAATCAACCCGAATGGAATGGAATAGATTGGAATCAACTCGAATGGAATGGAATGGAATGGAATGGAATGGAGTGGAATGGAATCAACACAAATGGAATGGAATGGAATCGAATGGAAATGAATGGAATGGAATGGAATGGAATGCAATGCCAGCAACCCGAATGGAATGGACCGGAATGCAATGGAATGGAATGCAATGTTATCAACCCGAATGGAACGGAACGGAGTGGAATGGAATAGAAAGGAATGGAATCTCTCTGAATGTAATGGAATGGAATGGAATCAGCTCGGAAGGAATGGAATGGCAATGGAATGGAATGGAATATAATCAAACCGATTGGAATGGAATGCAATGGAATGGTATGGAATGGAATCAACTCGAATGGAATGGAATGGAATGGAATGGAACGGAATGGAATCAACCCGAATGGAATAGAATGCAATGGAATGGAATCAACCCGAAAGGAATGGAAGGCAATGGAATTGAATGGAATGGAATCCACCCGAATGGAATGGAATGGAATGGAAATAACTCGAATGGAATGGATTGGAATGGAATGGAATGGAATCACCCCGAATGGAATGGAATGCAATGGAATGGAATGGAATGGAATCACCCCGAATGGAAGGGAATGGAAAGGAATGGAAGGGAATGGAATAGAATGCAAAGCAGTCAAACAGAATGGAATGAAATGCAATGGAAAGGAATGGAATAGAATGCAAAGCAATCAACCAGAATGGAATGGAATGGAATGGAATGGAGTCAACCCGAATGGAATGGAATGGATTGGAATCAACTCGACTGGAATGGAATGGAATTGATTGGAATGGAATGGAACGGAATGCAATGGAATGAACTCGTATGGAACGGAATGGAATGGAATGGAAAGGAATGGAATGGAATGGAATGGAATGGAATGGAATGGAACGGAATGGAATGGAATGGAATGGAAAGGAATCCAATGGAATCATCCCGAATGGAATGGAAAGGAATGGAGTGGAATGGAATTGAATGCAATGGAATGGTGTGGAATGGAATGGAGAAAATTGAAGGGTATGTAATGGAGTGGAATGGAATGGAATGGAATGGAATGGAATAAACCCGAATGGAATGGAATGGAATGGAATGGAATGGAATGGAATGGAGTGGAATCAACCCGAATGAAATGGAATGGAATGGAATTGAATGGAATGGAATGGAATGTAATCAACCCGAAAGGAACGGAATGGAAGGGAATGGAATGGAATAGAATGGAATGGAATGGAATCAACCCTAATGGAATGGAATGGAAGGGAATGAAATGCAATGAAATGGAACGGAATGGAATCAACCCAAATGGAATGGAAAGGAATGGAATGGAATGGAATGGAATGGAATCAACCCGAATGGAGTGGAGTGGAAAGGAATGGAATGGAATGGATTGGAATGGAATCAACCCGAATGGAATGGAAAGGAATGGAATGGAATGGAATGGAATGGAATGGAATGGAATCAACCCGAATGGAATGGAATGGAATGGAATGGAATGGCATGGAAAGAATGGAATCAAACCGAAAGAGATGGAATGGAATGGAATGGAAACAAACCCAATGGAATCGATTGGAATGGAATGGAACGGAATGGAATGGAATAGAATCAACCCGAATGGAATTGAATGGAATGCAATGGAATGGAATGGAATCAACCAGAATGGAATGGAATGGAATGGAATGGAATCAATGCGAATGGAATGGAATGGAATGGAATGGAATGGAATGGAATGGAATGGAATGGAATGGCATGGAGTGTAATGGAATGGAATCAACCAGAATGGAATGCAATGGAAGGGAATGGAATGGAATGGAACGGAACGGAATCAACCCGAATGGAATGGAATGGAGTGGAATGGAATCAACCCGAAAGGAATGGAATGCAATGGAATGGATTGGAATGGTATCAACCCGAATGGAATAGCATGGAATGGAATGGAATGGAATGGAATGGAATGGAATGGAATCAACCCTAATGGAATGGAATGGAATGGTATGGAATGAAATGCAATGAAATGGAACGGAATGGAATCAACCCCAATGGAATGGAAAGGAATGGCATGGAATGGAATGGAATGGAATGCAATCAACCCGAATGGAGTGGAGTGGAATGCAGTGGAATGGAATGGATTGGAATGGAACGTAGTCAAATGAATTTAATGGAATGGAATGTAATGGAACGGACTGGAATCAACCCGATTGGAACTGAATGGAATGGAACGGAATGGAATCAACCAGAATGAAATGGAGTGGAATGGAGTCAACCCGAATGGAATGGAATGGAATGGAACGGAACGGAATGGAATGGAATGGAATGGAAAGTAATGGAATGGAATGGAATCAACCCGAATGGAATGGAATGGAATGGAATGGAATGGAGTGGAATCAACCCGAATGGAATGGAATGGAATGGAATGGAATGGAATGGAGTGGAATAGAAAGGAATGCAATGGAATCAACCCGAATGGAATGGAAAGGAATGGAATGGAATGGAATGGAATGGAAAGGAATGGTATGGAATGGAATGGAATCAAACCGAATGGAATGGAATGGAATGGAATGGAATGGAATGGAATGGAATCAACCCGAATGGAAGGGAATGGATTGGAATGGAATGGAATAGAATGCAAAGCAGTCAACCAGAATGGAATGGAATGGAATGGAATTGAACGGAATACAATGCCAAGCAATCAACCAGAATGGAATGGAATGGAAGGGAATCAAACCGAATGGAATGGAACGGATTGGAATCAACTCGAATGGAATGGAATGGAATGGAATTGAATGGAATGGAATGAACAAAAATGGAATGGAATGGAATCGAATGGAAATGAATGGAATGGAATGGAATGGAATGCAATGCAAGCAACACGAATCGCATGGACTGGAATGCAATGGAATGGAGTGCAAAGGAATCAACCCGAATGGAACGGAATGGAGTGGAATGGAATGGAAAGGAATGGAATCTATCTGAATGGAATGGAATGGAATGGAATCAACTCGAATGGAAGGGAATGCAATGGAATGGAATGGAATATAACCAACCCGATTGGAATGGAATGCAATGGAATGGAATGGAATGGAATCAACCCGAATGGAACGGAATGGAATGGATTGGAATGGAATGGAATGGAATGGAATGGAATCAACACGAATGGAATGGAATGGAATGGAATGGAATCAACACGAATGGAATGCAATAGAATGGTATGGAATGGAATGAAATGGAATGGAATCAACCCGAAAGGACTGTGAATTCAATGGAATGGAAAGGAATCAAATCAACACGAATGGATTGGAATGGAACGGAGTCAACTCAAATGGAATGGAATGGAATCGAATCAACCCGAATAGAATGGAATGGAATGGAAAGGATTGGTATGGAATGCAATGGAATCAATCCGAAATAAATGGAATGGAATAGAATGGAATGGAATGGAATAGAATGGAATGGAATGGAATCAAGCCGAATGGAATGGAACGGTGTGCAATCATCTCGAATGGAATGGAATGGAATGGAATGGGATCGAATCAACCTAAATGGAATGGAATGGAATGGAACGGAATGAAAAAAACACGAATGGAATGGATTGGAGTGGAATGCAGGGAATGCAATGGAATGGAATGGAATCAACCCGAATGGAATGGAATGGAATGGAATGGAATGGAATGGAATGGAAAAGAATGGAATCAAATCGAATGGAATGAAATCAACCGAAATGGAATGGAATGGAATGGAATCAACCCGAACGGAATGGAATGGAATGGAATGGAATCAACACGAATGGAATGGAGTGGAATGGAATGGAATGGAATGGAATGGAATCAATGCGGATGGAATGGAATGGAATGGAATGGAATGGAATGCCATGGAGAGGAATGGAATGGAATCATCGGGAATGGAATGCAATGGAAGGGAATGGAATGGAATGGAACGGAATGGAATCAACCCGGAAAGAATGGAATGGAATGGAATGGAAGGAAATATATCCGAATGGAATGGAATGGAAAGGAATGGAAACAACACGAATGCAATGGAATGGAGTGGAATGGAATGGAATGCCATGGAATGGAATGGAATAAACCCGAATGCAATGGAATGGAATGGAATGGAATGGAAAAGAATGGAATCAAACCGAATGTAATTGAATGGAATGGAATGGAATCAACCGAAATGGAAAGGAATGGAATGGAATGGAATCAACCTGAATGGAATGGAATGGAATGGAATGGAATGGAATGGAATGGAATGGAATGGAATGGAATGGAATCAACACGAATGGAATGGAATGGAATGGAATGGAATCATTGCGAATGGAATGGAATGGAATGGAATGGAATGGAATGCCATGAATAGGAATGGAATGGAATCAACACGAATGGAATGCAATGGAAGGGAATGGAATGGAATGGAACGGAATGGAATCAACCCGAAAGAAATGGAATGGAATGGAATGGAATGGAATATTTTCGAATGGAATTGAATGGAAAGGAAAGGAATAGAATGGAATGAAATGGAATGGAATTGAATGGAATCAAACCGCATGGAATGGAATCGAGTGGAATCAACTCGAATGGAATGGAATGGAATGGAATGGAATGGAGTGGAATGGAATCACCCCGAATGGAATTGAATGCACTGTGAAGGAATGGAATGGAATCACCCCTAATGGAATGGAATGCAGTGGAAAGGAATGGAATGGTCTCAACCCGAATGGAATGGAATGGAATGGAATGGAATAGAATGGAATGGAGTGGAATCACCCCGAATGGAATGCAATGGAATGGCACGGAATGGAATGCAATGGAATGTAATCAACCGGAATGGAGTGGAGTGGAAAGGAATGGAATGGAATGGAATGGAAACAACACGATTCTAATGGAATGGAATGGAATGGAATGGAATGGGCTGGAATCAACCCCATTGGAATGGAATGGAATGGAATGGAATGCAATGGAATGGAATTAACCGGTATGAAATGGAATGGAATGGAATCAACTGGAATGGAATGGAATGGAATGGAATGGAATGGAATGGAATGGAATGGAATCAACCTGAATGGAATGGAATGGGATGAAATGGAATGGAACATACCCGAATGGAAAGGAATGGAATGGAATGGAATTGAATGGAATGGAATCAACACGAGTCTAATGGAATGGAAAGGAATGGAAGGGAAAGGAATGGAATGGAATCAACCCGAATGGAATGGAATGGAATGGAATGGAATGGAATGGAATGGAATGGAATGGAATGGAATGGAATCAACCGGAATGGAATGGAATGGAATGGAATGGAATCAACCGGAATGGAATGGAATGGAATGGAATGGAATGGAATGGAATGGAATGGAATGGAATGCAATTAATTGGAATGGATTGGAATCAACCCGAATGGAATGGAATGGAATGGAATCAACACGAAAGAAATGGAATCAACACGAATGGAGTGTAATGGAATGGAATGGAATGGAATCAACCCTAATGGAATGGAATCAACCCGAATGGAATGGAATGGAATGGAATGGAATCAACCGGAATGGAATGGAATGGAATGGAATGGAATGGAATAGAACGGACTGGAATCAACCCGAATGGAATGGAATGGAAGGGAGTGGAATGGAATGGAATGGAACGGAATCAACCGGAATGGAATGGAATGTAATTGAATGGAATTGAATGGAATGGAATGAAATGGAACGAAATGGAATCAACACGAATGGAAAGGAATGGAATGGAACGGAAAGGAATGGAATCAACCCGAATGGAATGGAATGAAATGGCATTTAATGGAATGGAATGGAATGGAATCAACACGAATGGAATGGAATGCAATGGCAAGGAATGGAATGGAATGGAATGGAATGGAGTCAATACTAACGGAATGGAATGGATTGCAATGGAATGGAATGGAAGGGAATAGAATGGAATGGATTGGAATGGAATGGAATGGAATGGAATGGAATGGAATGGAATGGAATATAATGGAATGGAATCACTCCAAATGGAATGGAATGGAATGGAATGTTATGGAATGGAATGGAATGGAATGGAATCAACCCGATTGGAATGGAATGGAATAGCATGGAATCAATGGATAAGAATGGAATCAATCTGAATGGAATGGAATGGAATGGAATGGAATGGAGTGGAATCAACCCGAATGAAATGGAATGGAATGGAATTGCATGGAATGGAATGGAATGTAATCAACCCGAAAGGAATGGAATGGAAGGGAATGGAATGGAATAGAATGGAATGGAAGGGAATGGAATGGAATAGAATGGAATGGAATGGAATCAACCCTAATGGAATGGAATGGAATGGAATGAAATGCAATGAAATGGAACGGAATGGAATCAACCCGAATGGAATGGAAAGGAATGGAATGGAATGGAGTGGAATGGAATCAACCCGAATGCAGTGGAGTGGAAAGGAATGGAATGGAATGGATTGGAATGGAATCAACCCGAATGGAATGGAATGGAATGGAATGGAATGGAATGGAATGGAATGGAATCAACCCGAATGGAATGGAATGGAATGGAATGGAATGGCATGGAAAAGAATGGAATCAATCTGAAAGAGATGGAATGGAATGGAATGGAAACAAACCCAATGGAATCGATTGGAATGGAATGGAACGGAATGGAATGGAATAGAATCAACCCGAATGGAATTGAATGGAATGCAATGGCATGGAATGGAATCAACCAGAATGGAATGGAATGGAATGGAATGAAATGGAATGGAATCAATGCGAATGGAATGGAATGGAATGGAATGGTATGGAATGGAATGGAATGGAATGGCATGGAGTGTAATGGAATGGAATCAACCAGAATGGAATGCAATGGAAGGGAATGGAATGGAATGGAACGGAACGGAATCAACCCGAATGGAATGGAATGGAGTGGAATGGAATCAACCCGAAAGGAATGGAATGCAATGGAATGGATTGGAATGGTATCAACCCGAATGGAATGGAATGGAATGGAATGGAATGGAATGGAATGGAATGGAATCAACCCTAATGGAATGGAATGGAATGGTATGGAATGAAATGCAATGAAATGGAACGGAATGGAATCAACCCCAATGGAATGGAAAGGAATGGCATGGAATGGAATGGAATGGAATGCAATCAACCCGAATGGAGTGGAGTGGAATGCAGTGGAATGGAATGGATTGGAATGGAACGTAGTCAAATGAATCTAATGGAATGGAATGTAATGGAACGGACTGGAATCAACCCGATTGGAACTGAATGGAATGGAACGGAATGGAATCAACCAGAATGAAATGGAGTGGAATGGAGTCAACCCGAATGGAATGGAATGCAATGGAACGGAACGGAATGGAATGGAATGGAATGGAAAGTAATGGAATGGAATGGAATCAACTCGAATGGAATGGAATGGAATGGAATGGAATGGAGTGGAATCAACCCGAATGGAATGGAATGGAATGGTATGGAATGGAAAGGAATGGTATGGAATGGTATGGAATGGAATGGAATCAAACCGCATGGAATGGAATGGAATGGAATGGAATGGAATGGAATGGAATGGAATGGAATCAACCCGAATGGAAGGGAATGGATTGGAATGGAATGGAATAGAATGCAAAGCAGTCAACCAGAATGGAATGGAATGGAATGGAATTGAACGGAATACAATGCCAAGGAATCAACCAGAATGGAATGGAATGGAATGGAATCAAACCGAATGGAATGGAATGGATTGGAATCAACTCGAATGGAATGGAATGGAATGGAATTGAATGGAATGGAATGAACACAAATGGAATGGAATGGAATCGAATGGAAATGAATGGAATGGAATGGAATGGAATGCAATGCAAGCAACCCGAATCGCATGGACTGGAATGCAATGGAATGGAGTGCAAAGGAATCAACCCGAATGGAACGGAATGGAGTGGAATGGAATGGAAAGGAATGGAATCTATCTGAATGGAATGGAATGGAATGGAATCAACTCGAATGGAATGGAATGCAATGGAATGGAATGGAATATAACCAACCCGATTGGAATGGAATGCAATGGAATGGAATGGAATGGAATCAACCCCAATGGAATGGAATGGAATGGATTGGAATGGAATGGAATGGAATGGAATGGAATCAACACGAATGGAATGGAATGGAATGGAATGGAATGGAATGGAATGGAATGGAATGGAATGGAATGGAATGGAATCAACACTAATGGAATGCAATACAATGGTATGGAATGGAATGAAATGGAATGGAATCAACCCGAAAGGACTGTGAATTCAATGGAATGGAAAGGAATCAAATCAACACGAATGGATTGGAATGGAACGGAGTCAACTCAAATGGAATGGAATGGAATCGAATCAACCCGAATAGAATGGAATGGAATGGAAAGGATTGGTATGGAATGCAATGGAATCAATCCGAAATAAATGGAATGGAATAGAATGGAATGGAATGGAATCAAGCCGAATGGAATAGAATGGTGTGCAATCATCTCGAATGGAATGGAATGGAATGGAATGGGATCGAATCAACCTAAATGGAATGAAATGGAATGGAATGGAATGAAAAAAACACGAATGGAATGGATTGGAGTGGAATGCAGGGAATGCAATGGAATGGAATGGAATCAACCCGAATGGAATGGAATGGAATGGAATGGAATGGAAAAGAATGGAATCAATTCGAATGGAATGAAATCAACCGAAATGGAATGGAATGGAATGGAATCAACCCGAACGGAATGGAATGGAATGGAATGGAATGGAATCAACACGAATGGAATGGAATGGAATGGAATGGAATGGAATGGAATGGAATGGAATGGAATGGAATGGAATCAATGCGAATGGAATGGAATGGAATGGAATGGAATGGAATGGAATGCCATGGAGAGGAATGGAATGGAATCATCGGGAATGGAATGCAATGGAAGGGAATGGAATGGAATGGAACGGAATGGAATCAACCCGGAAAGAATGGAATGGAATGGAATGGAAGGAAATATATCCGAATGGAATGGAATGGAAAGGAATGGAAACAACACGAATGCAATGGAATGGAGTGGAATGGAATGGAATGCCATGGAATGGAATGGAATAAACCCGAATGCAATGGAATGGAATGGAATGGAATGGAAAAGAATGGAATCAAACCGAATGTAATTGAATGGAATGGAATGGAATCAACAGAAATGGAAAGGAATGGAATGGAATGGAATCAACCTGAATGGAATGGAATGGAATGGAATGGAATGGAATGGAATGGAATGGAATGGAATCAACACGAATGGAATGGAATGGAATGGAATGGAATCATTGCGAATGGAATGGAATGGAATGGAATGGAATGGAATGGAATGGAATGCCATGAATAGGAATGGAATGGAATCAACACGAATGGAATGCAATGGAAGGGAATGGAATGGAATGGAACGGAATGGAATCAACCCGAAAGAAATGGAATGTAATGGAATGGAATGGAATATTTTCGAATGGAATTGAATGGAAAGGAAAGGAATAGAATGGAATGAAATGGAATGGAATTGAATGGAATCAAACCGCATGGAATGGAATCGAGTGGAATCAACTCAAATGGAATGGAATGGAATGGAATGGAATGGAATGGAATGGAATCACCCCGAATGGAATTGAATGCACTGTGAAGGAATGGAATGGAATCACCCCTAATGGAATGGAATGCACTGGAAAGGAATGGAATGGTCTCAACACGAATGGAATGGAATTCAATGGAATGGAATGGAATGGAATGGAGTGGAATCAACCCGAATGGAATGCAATGGAATGGCACGGAATGGAATGCAATGGAATGTAATCAACCGGAATGGAGTGGAGTGGAAAGGAATGGAATGGAATGGAATGGAATCAACACGATTCTAATGGAATGGAATGGAATGGAATGGAATGGGCTGGAATCAACCCCATTGGAATGGAATGGAATGGAATGGAATGCAATGGAATGGAATTAACCGGTATGGAATGGAATGGAATGGAATCAACTGGAATGGAATGGAATGGAATGGAATGGAATGGAATGGAATCAACCTGAATGGAATGGAATGGGATGAAATGGAATGGAACATACCCGAATGGAAAGGAATGGAATGGAATGGAATTGAATGGAATGGAATCAACACGAGTCTAATGGAATGGAAAGGAATGGAAGGGAAAGGAATGGAATGGAATCAACCGGAATGGAATGGAATGGAATGGAATGGAATGGAATCAACCGGAATGGAATGGAATGGAATGGAATGGAATCAACCGGAATGGAATGGAATGGAATGGAATGGAATGGAATGGAATGGAATGGAATGCAATTAATTGGAATGGATTGGAATCAACCCGAATGGAATGGAATGGAATGGAATCAACACGAACGGAATGGAATCAACACGAATGGAGTGTAATGGAATGGAATGGAATGGAATCAACCCGAATGGAGTGGAATCAATCCGAATGGAATGGAATGGAATGGAATGGAATCAACCGGAATGGAATGGAATGGAATGGAATGGAATGGAATGGAATGGAATGGAATGGAATGGAATAGAACGGACTGGAATCAACCCGAATGGAATGGAATGGAAGGGAGTGGAATGGAATGGAATGGAATGGAATGGAATCAACCGGAATGGAATGGAATGTAATTGAATGGAATTGAATGGAATGGAATGAAATGGAACGAAATGGAATCAACCCGAATGGAAAGGAATGGAATGGAACGGAAAGGAATGGAATCAACCCGAATGGAATGGAATGAAATGGCATTTAATGGAATGGAATGGAATGGAATCAACACGAATGGAATGGAATGCAATGGCAAGGAATGGAATGGAATGGAATGGAATGGAGTCAATACTAACGGAATGGAATGGAATGCAATGGAATGGAATGGAAGGGAATAGAATGGAATGGAATGGAATGGGATGGAATGGAATGGAATGGAATGGAATATAATGGAATGGAATCACTCCAAATGGAATGGAATGGAATGGAATGTTATGGAATGGAATGGAATGGAATGGAATCAACCCGATTGGAATGGAATGGAATAGCATGGAATCAATGGATAAGAATGGAATGAATCTGAATGTAATGGAATGGAATGGAATGGAATGGAATGGAGTGGAATCAACCCGAATGAAATGGAATGGAATGGAATTGAATGGAATGGAATGGAATGTAATCAACCCGAAAGGAATGGAATGGAAGGGAATGGAATGGAATAGAATGTAATGGAATGGAATCAACCCTAATGGAATGGAATGGAATGGAATAGAATGTAATGGAATGGAATCAACCCTAATGGAATGGAATGGAATGGAATGAAATGCAATGAAATGGAACGGAATGGAATCAACCCGAATGGAATGGAAAGGAATGGAATGGAATGGAATGGAATGGAATCAACCCGAATGGAGTGGAGTGGAAAGGAATGGAATGGAATGGATTGGAATGGAATCAACCCGAATGGAATGGAATGGAATGGAATGGAATGGAATGGAATGGAATGGAATCAACCCGAATGGAATGGAATGGAATGGAATGGAATGGAATGGCATGGAAAAGAATGGAATCAAACCGAAAGAGATGGAATGGAATGGAATGGAAACAAACCCAATGGAATCGATTGGAATGGAATGGAACGGAATGGAATGGAATAGAATCAACCCGAATGGAATTGAATGGAATGCAATGGAATGGAATGGAATCAACCAGAATGGAATGGAATGGAATGGAATGGAATGGAATGGAATGGAATCAATGCGAATGGAATGGAATGGAATGGAATGGAATGGAATGGAATGGAATGGAATGGCATGGAGTGTAATGGAATGGAATCAACCAGAATGGAATGCAATGGAAGGGAATGGAATGGAATGGAACGGAACGGAATCAACCCGAATGGAATGGAATGGAGTGGAATGGAATCAACCCGAAAGGAATGGAATGCAATGGAATGGATTGGAATGGTATCAACCCGAATGGAATGGAATGGAATGGAATGGAATGGAATGGAATGGAATCAACCCTAATGGAATGGAATGGAATGGTATGGAATGAAATGCAATGAAATGGAACGGAATGGAATCAACCCCAATGGAATGGAAAGGAATGGCATGGAATGGAATGGAATGGAATGCAATCAACCCGAATGGAGTGGAGTGGAATGCAGTGGAATGGAATGGATTGGAATGGAACGTAGTCAAATGAATCTAATGGAATGGAATGTAATGGAACGGACTGGAATCAACCCGATTGGAACTGAAAGGAATGGAACGGAATGGAATCAACCAGAATGAAATGGAGTGGAATGCAGTCAACCCGAATGGAATGGAATGCAATGGAACGGAACGGAATGGAATGGAATGGAATGGAAAGTAATGGAATGGAATGGAATCAACCCGAATGGAATGGAATGGAATGGAGTGGAATCAACCCGAATGGAATGGAATGTAATGCAGTGGAATGAAATGGAATCAACCCCAATGGAATGGAATGGAACGGACTGGAATCAACCCGAATCGAACGGAATGGAAATGAACAGAATGGAAGGGGATGGAATGGAATCAACCCGAATTCAATGGAATGTTATCGAATGGAATGGAATGGAATGAAATGGAACAAAATCGAATCAACCCAAATGGAATGGAATGGAATAGAATGGAAAGGAATGGAATAGAATGGAATGGAACGAAATGGAATCAAACCGAACGGAATGGAATTGAATGGAATGGAATGGAATCAACCCGAATGGAATGGAATCAACCCGAATGGAATGGAATGGAATGGAACGGAATGGAATGGAATCAAACGGAATGGAATGGAATGGAACGGAATGGAATGGAATCAACCGGAATGGAATGGAATGGAATGCAATGGAATGGAATGGAATGGAATCAACCCGAATGGAATGGAATGGAAGGGAATGGTATAGAATGGAATGGAATGGAATGGAATCAACCCGAGTGGAATGGAATGTAAATGAATGGAATGGAATGGAATGGAATGAAATGGAACGAAATGGAATCAACCCGAATGGAATGGAATGGAATGGAATGGAATGGAATGGAAGGTAATCAATGCGAATGGAATGGAATGGAATGGAATGGAATGGAATGGAATGGCATGGAGTGTAATGGAATGGAATCAACCCGAATGGAATGGAATGCAATGTAATGGAATGCAATGGAATGGAATCAACCCGAATGGAAAGGAATGGAATGGAATGGAAAGGAATAAACCCGAAAAGAATGGAATGTAATGGAATGGAATGAAATGGAATGGATTGGAATCAACCCGAATGAAATGGAATGGAATGGAAATGAATGGAATGGAATGGAATGGAATCAACCCGAAAGGAATGGAATGGAAGGGAATGGAATGGAGTAGAATGTAATGGAATTGAATCAACCCTAATGGAATGGAATGGAATGGTATGGAATGAAATGCAGTGAAATGGAACGGAATGGAATCAACCCCAATGGAACGGAAAGGAATGGCATGGAATGGAATGGAATGGAATGCAATCAACCCGAATGGAGTGGAGTGGAATACAATGGAATGGAATGGATTGGAATGGAACGGAGTCAAAATGAATCTAGTGGAATGGAATGTAATGGAATGGACTGGAATCAACCCGACTGGAACTGAATGGAATGGAATGGAATGGAATCAAAAAGAATGAAATGGTTTGGAATGGAATCAACCCGAATGGAATGGAATGCAATGGAACGGAACGGAATGGAATGGAATGGAATGGAAAGGAATGGAATGGAATGGAATCAACCCGAATGGAATGGAATGGAATGGAATGGAGTGGAATCAACCCGAAGGGAATGGAATGTAATGGAGTGGAATGAAATGGAATCAACCCGAATGGAATGGAATGGAATGGACAGTAATCAACCCGAATCGAATGGAATGGAAATGAATAGAATGGAAGGGAATGGAATGGAATCAACCCGAATTCAATGGAATGTAATTGAATGGAATGGAATGGAATGAAATGGAACAAAATCGAATCAACCCAAATGGAATGGAATGGAATAGAATGGAATGGAATGGAATAGAATGGAATGGAACGAAATGGAATCAACCCGAACGGAATGGAATTGAATGGAATGGAATGGAATCAACCCGAATGGAATGGAATCAACCCGAATGGAATGGAATGTAACGGAATGGAATGGAATCAACCGGAATGGAATGGAATGGAATGCAATGGAATGAAATGGAATGGAATCAACCCGAATGGAATGGAATGGAAGGGAATGGTATAGAATGGAATTGAATGGAATGGAATCAACCCGAGTGGAATGGAATGTAATTGAATGGAATGGAATGGAATGGAATGAAATGGAACGAAATGGAATCAACCCGAATGGAATGGAAGGGAATGGAATGGAATGGAATAGAATGGAATGGAATGGAATGAAATGGAATGGAATCAACCCGAATGGAATGGAATGGAATGGAATGGGATGGAATGGAATCAACACGAATGGAATGGAATGGAATGGCATGGAATGGAATGGAATGGAATGGAGTCAATCCGAAAGGAATGGAATGGAATGGAATGGAATGGAATAGAATGTAATGGATTGGAATAGAATGGAATGGAATGAAATGGAATATAATGGAATGGAATCAACCCGAATGAAATGGAATGGTATGGAATGCAACGGAATGGAATGGAATGGGATGGAATCAACCCGATTGGAATGGAATGGAATGGAATGGAATGGAATAGAATGGAATCAACCCGAATGGAATGGAGTGGAATGCAATGGAATTGAATGGAATGGAATGGAATGGAATGGAATGGAATGGAATGGAATCAATGCGAATGGAATGGAATGGAATGGAATGGAATGGAATGGAATGGAATGGAATGGAATGGCATGGAGTGTAATGGAATGGAATCAACCCGAATGGAATGCAATGGAAGGGAGTGGAATGGAATGGAACGGAAAGGAATCAACCCGAATGGAATGGAATGGAATGGAATGGCATGGAGTGTAATTGAATGGAATCAACCCGAATGGAATGGAATGCAATGGAATGGAATGGAATGGAATGGAATCAACACGAATGGAATAGAATGGAGGAGAATGGAATGGAATGGAATGCAATGCAATGGAATCAAACCGAATGGAATGG
The DNA here is from genome assembly GCF_029289425.2 of Pan paniscus. NCBI lineage: Eukaryota > Metazoa > Chordata > Mammalia > Primates > Hominidae > Pan > Pan paniscus. The sequence continues at coordinate 17,183,366 of NC_073265.2, forward strand.
AATGGAATGGAATCAACCCGAATGGAATGGAATGGAATGGAATCAACTAGAATGGAATGGAATGGAATGGAATGGAATCAACCCGAATGGAATGGAATGGAATGGAAGGGAATCAACCCGAAAGAAATGGATGGTAATGTAATGGAATGGAATGGAATCCACCCGTATGGAATGTAATGGAATGGAATCAACTCGAATGGAATGGATTGCAATGGAACGGAATGGAATCAACCCGAATGCAATGGAACGCAATGGAATGGAATGGAATGGAATCAACCCGAATGGAAGGGAATGGAAAGGAATGGAAGGGAATGGAATAGAATACAAAGCACTCAACCAGATTGGAAAGGAATGCAATGGAATGGAATGGAATAGAACGCAAAGCAATCTACCAGAATGGAATGCAATGGAATGGAATCAACCCGAATGGAATCGAATGGATTGGAATCAACTCGAATGCAATGGAATGGAATTGAATGGAATGGAATGGAGTCAAACCGAACGGAATGGAATGAATTGGAATCAACTCGAATGGAATGGAATGCAATGGAATAGATTGGAATGGAAAGGAATGGAATGGAATGGAATGGAATGGAATGGAATAAAACCGAATGGAATGAAATGGAATGGAATGGCATGGAATGGAATGGAATGGAATGGAATGGAATGGAATCAAGCCGAATGGAATGGAATGGAATGGAATGGAATGGAATGGAATGGAATCAAACCGAATGGAATGGAATGGAATGGAATGGAAAGGAATCAACCCGAATAGAATCGATTGCAATGGAATGGAATGGAATGGAATAAACCCAAATGGAAGGGAATGGAATGGAATGGTATGGAATGGAATGGAATCCAAAGCAGTCAACCAGATTGGAATGGAATGGAATGGAATTGAACGGAATAGAATGCAAAGCAATCAAACAGAATGCAATGGAATGGAATGGAATCAACCCGAATGGAATGTAATAGATTGGAATCAACTCGAATGGAATGGAATGGAATGGAATGGAATCAGCACAAATGGAATGGAATGGAATCGAATGGAAATGAATGGAATGGAATGGAATGGAATGCAATGCAAGCAACCCGAATGGAATGGACTGGAATGCAATGGAATGGAATGCAATGGAATCAACCCCAATGGAACGGAATGGAGTGGAACTGAATGGAAAGGAATGGAATCTAGCCGAATGGAATTGAATGGAATGGAATGGAATGGAATGGAATATAATAAACCCGTTTGGAATGGAATGGAATGCAATGGAATGGAATGGAATGGAATCAACCCGAAAGGAATGGAATGGAATGGATTGGAATGGAATATAATCAACCCGATTGGAATGGAATGCAATGGAATGGAATGCAATGGAATCAACCCGAATGGAATGGAATGGAATGGAATGGAACGCAATCAACCCAAATGGAATAGAATGGAATGGAATGGAATGGAATGGAATGGAATGGAATGGAATGGAATGGAATGGAATGGAATGGAATGGAGTCAACCCGAATGGAATGGAATGGATTGGAATCAACCCGAATGGAATGGAATGGTATTGATTGGAATGGAATGGAATGGAATGGAATGGAAAGGAATCAACCCGAATGGAATGGACGGCAATGGAATGGAATTGAATGGAATCAACCCGAATGGAATGGAATGTAATGGAATGGAATGGAATGGAATAGAATGCAAAGCAGTCAACCAGAATGGAATGGAATTGAGTGTAATAGAATGCAAAGCAATCAACCAGAATGGAATGTAATGGAATGGAATGGATTGGAATGGAATCAACCTGAATGGAATGGAATGGAATGGTATGGAATGGAATGGAATTGAATCAACCTGAATGGAATGGACTCAACCTGAATGGAATGGAATGGAAAAGAATGGAATGGAATGGAATCAACCGGAATGGAACGGTATGGAATAGAATGGAAAGGAATGGAATGGAATGGAATCAACCAGAATGGAATGGAATGGAATGGAACGGAATGGAATAGAATGGAATGGAATCAACCTGAATGGAATGGAATGGAATGGAATGGCATGGAGTGGAATGAGATGGAATGGAATCAACCCGAATGGAATGCAATGGAATGGCATCAACCCGAATGGAATGGAATGGAATGAAATGGAACGGAATTAACCCAAATGCAATGGAACGGAATGGTATGGAATGGTATCAACACGAATGGAATGGAATGGAATGGAATGGAATGGAACGGAATGGAATGGAATGGAATGGAATCAACACGAATTTAATGAAATGGAGTGGAATGGAATGGAATGGTATCAACCCGAATGGAATGGAACGGAATGGAATGGAATGGAATGGAATGGAATGGAATCAACCCAAATGGTTTGGAATGGAATGCAATGGAATGGAACGGAATGGAATGGAATGGAATGGAATCAACACGAATTTAATGAAATGGAGTGGAATGGAATGGAATGGAATCAACCCGAATGGATTGGAGTGGAAAGGAATGGAATGGAATGGATTGGAATGGAACGGAACCAAAATGAATCTAATGGAATGGAATGGAATGGACTGGAATAACCTGATTGGAACGCAATGGAATGGAAAGGAATGGAATCAACCAGAATGGAATGGAGTGGAATGGAATCAACCCGAATGGAATGGCATGAAATGGAATGGAAAGGAATGGAATGGAATGGAATCAACCAGAATGGAATGGAATGGAATGGAATGGAATCAACACGAATGGAATGGCATGCAATGGAATGGAATGGAATGGAACGGAATCAACTCGAATGGAAACGAATGGAATGGAATAGAATGGAGTGGAACGGAATCAACCCGAATGGAATGGATTGGAATGGAATGGAATGGAATGGAGTGGAATAGAATGGAATCAACACGAAAGGAATGGAATGGAACGCAATGGAATGGAAACAACACGAATGGAATGGAATGGAGTGGAAAGGAATGGAATGCAATGGAATGGAAACAACACGAATGGAATGGAATGGAATGGAATGGAATGAAATGAAATGGAAAAGAATGGAGTCAAACCGAATGGAATGGAATGGAAAGGAATGGAAAAAACCCGAATGGTATCGATTGTAATGGAATGGAATGGAATGGAATGGAATAGAATCAACCCGAAGGGAATTCAATGGAATGCAATGGAATGGAATGGAATCAACCGGATTGGAATGGAATGGAATGGAATGGAAAGGAATCAATGCGAATGGAATGGAATGGAATGGAATGGAATCAACCGGAATGGAATGGAATGGAATGCAATGGAATGAAATGGAATGGAATGGAACGGAACGGAATCCAACCGAATGGAATGGATTGGAATGGAATGGAATCAACCCGAAAGGAATGGAATGCAATGGAATGGATTGGAATAGTATCAACCCGAATGGAATGGAATGGACTAGAATGGAATGGAATCTATCCGAATGGGATGGAATGGAATGGAAAGGAATTGAATGGAAGCGAATGCAATGGAATGGAATGGAATGGAAGGGAATGGAATGGAATGGAATCAACACGAATGGAATAGAATGGAGGGGAATGGAATGGAATGGAATGCAATGCAATGGAATCAATCCGAATGGATTGGAATGGAATGGAATCAACCCGAATGGAATGGAATGGAATGGAATCAACTAGAATGGAATGGAATGGAATGGAATGGAACGGAATGGTATCAACCCGAATGGAATGGAATGGAATGGAAGGGAATCAACACGAAAGAAATGGATGGCAATGGAATGGAATGGAATGGAATCCACCCGTATGGAATGTAATGGAATGGAATCAACTCGAATGGAATGGATTGCAATGGAATGGAATGGAATCAACCCGAATGGAATGGAATGCAATGGAATGGAATGGAATGGAATCAACCCGAATGGAAGGGAATGGAAAGGAATGGAAGGGAATGGAATAGAATGCAAAGCACTCAACCAGATTGGAAAGGAATGCAATGGAATGGAATGGAATAGAACGCAAAGCAATCTACCAGAATGGAATGCAATGGAATGGAATGGAATGGAATCAAACCGAATGGAATGAAATGGATTGGAATCAACTCGAATGGAATGGAATGGAATGGAATGGAATGGAATGGAATGGAATGGAGTCAACCCGAATGGAATGGAATGGATTGCAATCAACTCGAATGAAATGGAATGCAATGGAATTGATTGGAATGGAAAGGAATGGAATGGAATGGAATGGAGTGGAAAGGAGTGGAGAAAACCGAAATGTATGGAATGGAATGGAATGGAATGGAATGGAATGGAATAAACCCGAATGGAATGAAATGGAATGGAATGGCATGGAATGGAATGGAATGGAATGGAATGGAATGGAATGGAATGGAATGGAATGGAATGGAATGCAATGGAATCAAGCCGAATGGAATGGAATGGAATGGAATGGAATGGAATGGAATGGAATGGAAGGGAATGGAATCAAACCGAATGGAATGGAATGGAATGGAATGGAAAGGAATCAACCCGAATAGAATGGATTGCAATGGAATGGAATGGAATGGAATCAACCCAAATGGAAGGGAAAGGAATGGAATGGAATGGAATGGAATCCAAAGCAGTCAACCAGAATGGAATGGAATGGAATTGAATTGAACGGAATAGAATGCAAAGCAATCAAACAGAATGGAATGGAATGGAATGGAATCAACCCGAATGGAATGGAATAGATTGGAATCAACTCGAATGGAATGGAATGGAATGGAATCAGCACAAATGGAATGGAATGGAATCGAATGGAAATGAATGGAATGGAATGGAATGGAATGCAAAGCAAGCAACCCGAATGGAATGGACTGGAATGCAATGGAATGGAATGCAATGGAATCAACCCCAATGGAACGGAATGGAGTGGAACTGAATGGAAAGGAATGGAATCTATCCGAATGGAATGGAATGGAATGGAATGGAATGGAATGGAATGGAATGGAATATAATAAACCCGTTTGGAATGGAATGGAATGCAATGGAATGGAATGGAATGGAATCAACCCGAAAGGAATGGAATGGAATGGATTGGAATGGAATATAATCAACCCGATTGGAATGGAATGCAATGGAATGGCATGGAATGGAATGGAATCAACCCGAATGGAATGGAACTGGAATGGAATGGAACGCAATCAACCCAAATGGAATAGAATGGAATGGAATGGAATGGAATGGAATGGAATGGAATGGAATGGAATGGAATGGAATGGAATGGAGTCAACCAGAATGGAATGGAATGGATTGGAATCAACCCGAATGGCATGGAATGGTATTGATTGGAATGGAATGGAATGCAATGGAATGGAAAGGAATCAACCCGAATGGAATGGACGGCAATGGAATGGAATGGAATGGAATCAACCCGAATGGAATGGAATGGAATGGAATGGAATGGAATGGAATGGAATAGAATGCAAAGCAGTCAACCAGAATGGAATGGAATTGAGTGGAATAGAATGCAAAGCAATCAACCAGAATGGAATGTAATGGAATGGAATGGATTGGAATGGAATCAACCTGAATTTAATGGAATGGAATGGTATGGAATGGAATGGAATTGAATCAACCTGAATGGAATGGACTCAACCTGAATGGAATGGAATGGAAAAGAATGGAATGGAATGGAATCAACCGGAATGGAATGGTATGGAATAGAATGGAAAGGAATGGAATGGAATGGAATCAACCCGAATGGAATGGAATGGAACGGAATGGAATAGAATGGAATGGAATCAACCTGAATGGAATGGAATGGAATGGAATGGAATGGAATCAACACGAATTTAATGAAATGGAGTGGAATGGAATGGAATGGAATCAACCCGAATGGATTGGAGTGGAAAGGAATGGAATGGAATGGATTGGAATGGAACGGAACCAAAATGAATCTAATGGAATGGAATGGAATGGACTGGAATAACCTGATTGGAACGCAATGGAATGGAAAGGAATGGAATCAACCAGAATGGAATGGAGTGGAATGGAATCAACCCGAATGGAATGGCATGAAATGGAATGGAAAGGAATGGAATGGAATGGAATCAACCAGAATGGAATGGAATGGAATGGAATGGAATCAACACGAATGGAATGGCATGCAATGGAATGGAATGGAATGGAACGGAATCAACTCGAATGGAAACGAATGGAATGGAATAGAATGGAGTGGAACGGAATCAACCCGAATGGAATGGATTGGAATGGAATGGAATGGAATGGAGTGGAATAGAATGGAATCAACACGAAAGGAATGGAATGGAACGCAATGGAATGGAAACAACACGAACGGAATGGAATGGAGTGGAAAGGAATGGAATGCAATGGAATGGAAACAACACGAATGGAATGGAATGGAATGGAATGGAATGAAATGAAATGGAAAAGAATGGAATCAAACCGAATGGAATGGAATGGAAAGGAATGGAAAAAACCCGAATGGAATCGATTGTAATGGAATGGAATGGAATGGAATGGAATAGAATCAACCCGAAGGGAATTCAATGGAATGCAATGGAATGGAATGGAATCAACCGGATTGGAATGGAATGGAATGGAATGGAAAGGAATCAATGCGAATGGAATGGAATGGAATGGAATGGAATGGAATGGAATGGAATCAACCGGAATGGAATGGAATGGAATGCAATGGAATGAAATGGAATGGAATGGAACGGAACGGAATCCAACCGAATGGAATGGATTGGAATGGAATGGAATCAACCCGAAAGGAATGGAATGCAATGGAATGGATTGGAATAGTATCAACCCGAATGGAATGGAATGGACTAGAATGGAATGGAATCTATCCGAATGGGATGGAATGGAATGGAAAGGAATTGAATGGAAGCGAATGCAATGGAATGGAATGGAATGGAAGGGAATGGAATGGAATGGAATCAACACGAATGGAATAGAATGGAGGGGAATGGAATGGAATGGAATGCAATGCAATGGAATCAACCCGAATGGATTGGAATGGAATGGAATCAACCCGAATGGAATGGAATGGAATGGAATCAACTAGAATGGAATGGAATGGAATGGAATGGAACGGAATGGTATCAACCCGAATGGAATGGAATGGAATGGAAGGGAATCAACACGAAAGAAATGGATGGCAATGGAATGGAATGGAATGGAATCCACCCGTATGGAATGTAATGGAATGGAATCAACTCGAATGGAATGGATTGCAATGGAATGGAATGGAATCAACCCGAATGGAATGGAATGCAATGGAATGGAATGGAATGGAATCAACCCGAATGGAAGGGAATGGAAAGGAATGGAAGGGAATGGAATAGAATGCAAAGCACTCAACCAGATTGGAAAGGAATGCAATGGAATGGAATGGAATAGAACGCAAAGCAATCTACCAGAATGGAATGCAATGGAATGGAATGGAATGGAATCAAACCGAATGGAATGAAATGGATTGGAATCAACTCGAATGGAATGGAATGGAATGGAATGGAATGGAATGGAATGGAATGGAATGGAGTCAACCCGAATGGAATGGAATGGATTGCAATCAACTCGAATGAAATGGAATGCAATGGAATTGATTGGAATGGAAAGGAATGGAATGGAATGGAATGGAGTGGAAAGGAGTGGAGAAAACCGAAATGTATGGAATGGAATGGAATGGAATGGAATGGAATGGAATAAACCCGAATGGAATGAAATGGAATGGAATGGCATGGAATGGAATGGAATGGAATGGAATGGAATGGAATGGAATGGAATGGAATGGAATGGAATGGAATGCAATGGAATCAAGCCGAATGGAATGGAATGGAATGGAATGGAATGGAATGGAATGGAATGGAAGGGAATGGAATCAAACCGAATGGAATGGAATGGAATGGAATGGAAAGGAATCAACCCGAATAGAATGGATTGCAATGGAATGGAATGGAATGGAATCAACCCAAATGGAAGGGAAAGGAATGGAATGGAATGGAATGGAATCCAAAGCAGTCAACCAGAATGGAATGGAATGGAATTGAATTGAACGGAATAGAATGCAAAGCAATCAAACAGAATGGAATGGAATGGAATGGAATCAACCCGAATGGAATGGAATAGATTGGAATCAACTCGAATGGAATGGAATGGAATGGAATCAGCACAAATGGAATGGAATGGAATCGAATGGAAATGAATGGAATGGAATGGAATGGAATGCAAAGCAAGCAACCCGAATGGAATGGACTGGAATGCAATGGAATGGAATGCAATGGAATCAACCCCAATGGAACGGAATGGAGTGGAACTGAATGGAAAGGAATGGAATCTATCCGAATGGAATGGAATGGAATGGAATGGAATGGAATGGAATGGAATGGAATGGAATATAATAAACCCGTTTGGAATGGAATGGAATGCAATGGAATGGAATGGAATGGAATCAACCCGAAAGGAATGGAATGGAATGGATTGGAATGGAATATAATCAACCCGATTGGAATGGAATGCAATGGAATGGCATGGAATGGAATGGAATCAACCCGAATGGAATGGAACTGGAATGGAATGGAACGCAATCAACCCAAATGGAATAGAATGGAATGGAATGGAATGGAATGGAATGGAATGGAATGGAATGGAATGGAATGGAGTCAACCAGAATGGAATGGAATGGATTGGAATCAACCCGAATGGCATGGAATGGTATTGATTGGAATGGAATGGAATGCAATGGAATGGAAAGGAATCAACCCGAATGGAATGGACGGCAATGGAATGGAATGGAATGGAATCAACCCGAATGGAATGGAATGGAATGGAATGGAATGGAATGGAATGGAATAGAATGCAAAGCAGTCAACCAGAATGGAATGGAATTGAGTGGAATAGAATGCAAAGCAATCAACCAGAATGGAATGGAATGGAATGGAATGGATTGGAATGGAATCAACCTGAATTTAATGGAATGGAATGGAATTGAATCAACCTGAATGGAATGGACTCAACCTGAATGGAATGGAATGGAAAAGAATGGAATGGAATGGAATCAACCGGAATGGAATGGTATGGAATAGAATGGAAAGGAATGGAATGGAATGGAATCAACCCGAATGGAATGGAATGGAACGGAATGGAATAGAATGGAATGGAATCAACCTGAATGGAATGGAATGGAATGGAATGGCATGGAATGGAATGAGATGGAATGGAATCAACCCGAATGGAATGCAATGGAATGGCATCAACCCGAATGGAATGGAATGGAATGAAATGGAACGGAATTAACCCAAATGCAATGGAACGGAATGGTATGGAATGGAATCAACCCGAATGGAATGGAATGGAATGGAATGTAATGGAATGGAGTGGAATGGAATGGAATGGAATGAAATGGAATCAACCCAAATGGTTTGGAATTGAATGCAATGGAATGGAAAGGAATGGAATGGAATGGAAAGGAATCAACACGAATTTAATGAAATGGAGTGGAATGGAATGGAATGGAATCAACCCGAATGGAGTGGAGTGGAAAGGAATGGAATGGAATGGATTGGAATGGAACGGAACCAAAATGAATCTAATTGAATGGAATGGAATGGAATGTACAGGAATCAACCTGACTGGAACGGAATGGAATGGAACGGAATGGAATAAACCAGAATGGAATGGAGTGGAATGGAATCAACCCGAATGGAATGGAATGGAATCAACCCGAATGGAATGGAATGGAATGGAATGGAAAAGAATGGAATCAAACCGAATGGAATGGAATGGAATGGAATGGAATGGAATGGAATCAACCCAAATGGAATGGAATGGAATGGAATGGTATGGAATGGAATGGAATGGAATCAACCTGAATGGAATGGACTCAACCTGAATGGAATGGATTGGAAAAGAATGGAATGGAATGGAATCAACCGCAATGGAATGGTATGGAATAGAATGGAAAGGAATGGAATGGAATGGAATCAACCCAAATGGTATGGAATGGAATGGAACGGAATGGAATGGAATCAACCCGAATGGAATGGAATGGAATGGAATGGCATGGAATGGAATGAAATGTAACGGAATCAACCCGAATGGGATGGAATGGAATGGCATCAACCCGAATGGAATGGTATGGAATGAAATGGAATGGAATTAACCCAAATGCAACGGAAAGGAATGGTATGAAATGGAATCAACCCGAATGGAATGGAATGGAATGGAATGGAATGGAATGGAATGGAATGGAATGGAATTAACCCGAATGCATTGGAATGGAATGCAATGGAATGGAATGGAATCAACACGAATTTAATGGAATGGAATAGAATGGAATGGAATGGAATCAACCCGAATGGAATGGAATGAAATGGAATGGAAATGAATGGAATGGAATGGCATGGAATCAACCTGAATGGAATGGAATAGAATGGAATGGAATGTAATGGAATCAACCCGAATGGAATGCAATGGAATGGAATGCAATCAACTCGAATGGAATGGAATTCAATGGAATGGAATGGAGTCGAATCAACACGAATGGATTGGAATGAAATGGAATCAACTGAAATGGAATGGAATGGAATGGAATGGAATCGAATCAACCCGAATAAAATGGAATGGAATGGAATGGAATGGAATGGAATGGAATGCAATGGAATCAATCCGAAATAAGTGGAATGGAATAGAGTGGAATAGAATGGAATGGAATCAACCCGAATGAAATGGAATGGAATGGAATGGAATGGAATGGAATCAACCCGATTGGCATGGAATGGAATGGAAAAGAATGGAATCAAACCGAATGGAATGGAATGGAATCAACCCAAATGGAATTGAATGGAATGGAATGGAATGGAATGGAATGGAATCAGCCCGAATGGAATGGAATGGAACGGAATGGAATGGAATCAACACGAATGGAATGGAATGGAATGGAATCAGTGAGAATGGAATGGAATAAAACGGAATGGAATGGAATAAACGCGAATGGATTGGAAGGGAATTGAATGGAAAGGAATCAACCCGAATGGAATGGAATGAAATGGAATGGAAAGGAATGGAATGGAATGGAATCAACCGGAATGGAATGGAATGGAATGGAATGGAATGGAATCAACCTGAATGGAATGGAATGCAATGGAATGGAATGGAATGGAACGGAATCAACTCGAATGGAAAGGAATGGAATGGAATGGAATGGAGTGGAATGGAATCAACCCGAATGGAATGGATTGGAATGGAATGGAATGGAATGGAGTGGAATGGAATGGAATCAACACGAACGGAATGGAATGGAATGGAATGCAAAGGAAACAACAGGAATGGAATGGAATGGAGTGGAGTGGAATGGAATGGAATGGAATGGAATGGAATGGAATGGAATCAACCAGAATGGAATGGAATGGAATGGAATGGAATGGAATGGAATGGAATGGAATGAAATGGAATGGAAAAGAATGGAATCAAACCGAATGGAATGGAATGGAAATGAATGGAAACAATCCGAATGGAATCGATTGGAATGGAATGGAATGGAATGGAATGGAATAGAATCAACCCTAAGGGAATAGAATGAAATGCAATGGAATGGAATGGAACCAACCAGATTGGAATGGAATGGAATGGAATGCAATGGAATGGAATGGAATGGAAAGGAATCAAAGAGAATGGAATGGAATGGAATGGAATGGCATGAAGTGGAATGGAATGGAATCAACCCGAATGGAATGCAATGGAAAGGAATGGAATGGAATGGAACGGAACGGAATCAAACCAAATGGAATGGAATGGAATGGACTGGAATCGACCCGAAAGGAATGGAATGCAATGGAATGGATTGGAATGGTATCAACCCGAATGGAATGGAATGGAATGGAATCTATCCGAATGGAATGGAATGCAATGGAAAGGAATGGAATGGAATGGAATGGAGTGGAAAGGAGTGGAGAAAACCGAAATGTATGGAATGGAATGGAATGGAATGGAATAAACCCGAATGGAATGAAATGGAATGGAATGGCATGGAATGGAATGGAATGGAATGGAATGGAATGGAATGGAATGGAATGGAATGCAATGGAATCAAGCCGAATGGAATGGAATGGAATGGAATGGAATGGAATGGAATGGAATGGAATGGAAGGGAATGGAATCAAACCGAATGGAATGGAATGGAATGGAATGGAAAGGAATCAACCCGAATAGAATGGATTGCAATGGAATGGAATGGAATGGAATCAACCCAAATGGAAGGGAAAGGAATGGAATGGAATGGAATGGAATCCAAAGCAGTCAACCAGAATGGAATGGAATGGAATTGAATTGAACGGAATAGAATGCAAAGCAATCAAACAGAATGGAATGGAATGGAATGGAATCAACCCGAATGGAATGGAATAGATTGGAATCAACTCGAATGGAATGGAATGGAATGGAATCAGCACAAATGGAATGGAATGGAATCGAATGGAAATGAATGGAATGGAATGGAATGGAATGCAAAGCAAGCAACCCGAATGGAATGGACTGGAATGCAATGGAATGGAATGCAATGGAATCAACCCCAATGGAACGGAATGGAGTGGAACTGAATGGAAAGGAATGGAATCTATCCGAATGGAATGGAATGGAATGGAATGGAATGGAATGGAATGGAATGGAATATAATAAACCCGTTTGGAATGGAATGGAATGCAATGGAATGGAATGGAATGGAATCAACCCGAAAGGAATGGAATGGAATGGATTGGAATGGAATATAATCAACCCGATTGGAATGGAATGCAATGGAATGGCATGGAATGGAATGGAATCAACCCGAATGGAATGGAACTGGAATGGAATGGAACGCAATCAACCCAAATGGAATAGAATGGAATGGAATGGAATGGAATGGAATGGAATGGAATGGAATGGAATGGAATGGAGTCAACCAGAATGGAATGGAATGGATTGGAATCAACCCGAATGGCATGGAATGGTATTGATTGGAATGGAATGGAATGCAATGGAATGGAAAGGAATCAACCCGAATGGAATGGACGGCAATGGAATGGAATGGAATGGAATCAACCCGAATGGAATGGAATGGAATGGAATGGAATGGAATGGAATGGAATAGAATGCAAAGCAGTCAACCAGAATGGAATGGAATTGAGTGGAATAGAATGCAAAGCAATCAACCAGAATGGAATGGAATGGAATGGAATGGATTGGAATGGAATCAACCTGAATTTAATGGAATGGAATGGTATGGAATGGAATGGAATTGAATCAACCTGAATGGAATGGACTCAACCTGAATGGAATGGAATGGAAAAGAATGGAATGGAATGGAATCAACCGGAATGGAATGGTATGGAATAGAATGGAAAGGAATGGAATGGAATGGAATCAACCCGAATGGAATGGAATGGAACGGAATGGAATAGAATGGAATGGAATCAACCTGAATGGAATGGAATGGAATGGAATGGCATGGAATGGAATGAGATGGAATGGAATCAACCCGAATGGAATGCAATGGAATGGCATCAACCCGAATGGAATGGAATGGAATGAAATGGAACGGAATTAACCCAAATGCAATGGAACGGAATGGTATGGAATGGAATCAACCCGAATGGAATGGAATGGAATGGAATGTAATGGAATGGAGTGGAATGGAATGGAATGGAATGAAATGGAATCAACCCAAATGGTTTGGAATGGAATGCAATGGAATGGAAAGGAATGGAATGGAATGGAAAGGAATCAACACGAATTTAATGAAATGGAGTGGAATGGAATGGAATGGAATCAACCCGAATGGAGTGGAGTGGAAAGGAATGGAATGGAATGGATTGGAATGGAACGGAACCAAAATGAATCTAATTGAATGGAATGGAATGGAATGTACAGGAATCAACCTGACTGGAACGGAATGGAATGGAACGGAATGGAATAAACCAGAATGGAATGGAGTGGAATGGAATCAACCCGAATGGAATGGAATGGAATCAACCCGAATGGAATGGAATGGAATGGAATGGAAAAGAATGGAATCAAACCGAATGGAATGGAATGGAATGGAATGGAATGGAATCAACCCAAATGGAATGGAATGGAATGGAATGGTATGGAATGGAATGGAATGGAATCAACCTGAATGGAATGGACTCAACCTGAATGGAATGGATTGGAAAAGAATGGAATGGAATGGAATCAACCGCAATGGAATGGTATGGAATAGAATGGAAAGGAATGGAATGGAATGGAATCAACCCAAATGGTATGGAATGGAATGGAACGGAATGGAATGGAATCAACCCGAATGGAATGGAATGGAATGGAATGGCATGGAATGGAATGAAATGTAACGGAATCAACCCGAATGGGATGGAATGGAATGGCATCAACCCGAATGGAATGGTATGGAATGAAATGGAATGGAATTAACCCAAATGCAACGGAAAGGAATGGTATGAAATGGAATCAACCCGAATGGAATGGAATGGAATGGAATGGAATGGAATGGAATGGAATGGAATGGAATTAACCCGAATGCATTGGAATGGAATGCAATGGAATGGAATGGAATCAACACGAATTTAATGGAATGGAATAGAATGGAATGGAATGGAATCAACCCGAATGGAATGGAATGAAATGGAATGGAAATGAATGGAATGGAATGGCATGGAATCAACCTGAATGGAATGGAATAGAATGGAATGGAATGTAATGGAATCAACCCGAATGGAATGCAATGGAATGGAATGCAATCAACTCGAATGGAATGGAATTCAATGGAATGGAATGGAGTCGAATCAACACGAATGGATTGGAATGAAATGGAATCAACTGAAATGGAATGGAATGGAATGGAATGGAATCGAATCAACCCGAATAAAATGGAATGGAATGGAATGGAATGGAATGGAATGGAATGCAATGGAATCAATCCGAAATAAGTGGAATGGAATAGAGTGGAATAGAATGGAATGGAATCAACCCGAATGAAATGGAATGGAATGGAATGGAATGGAATGGAATCAACCCGATTGGCATGGAATGGAATGGAAAAGAATGGAATCAAACCGAATGGAATGGAATGGAATCAACCCAAATGGAATTGAATGGAATGGAATGGAATGGAATGGAATGGAATCAGCCCGAATGGAATGGAATGGAACGGAATGGAATGGAATCAACACGAATGGAATGGAATGGAATGGAATCAGTGAGAATGGAATGGAATAAAACGGAATGGAATGGAATAAACGCGAATGGATTGGAAGGGAATTGAATGGAAAGGAATCAACCCGAATGGAATGGAATGAAATGGAATGGAAAGGAATGGAATGGAATGGAATCAACCGGAATGGAATGGAATGGAATGGAATGGAATGGAATCAACCTGAATGGAATGGAATGCAATGGAATGGAATGGAATGGAACGGAATCAACTCGAATGGAAAGGAATGGAATGGAATGGAATGGAGTGGAATGGAATCAACCCGAATGGAATGGATTGGAATGGAATGGAATGGAATGGAGTGGAATGGAATGGAATCAACACGAACGGAATGGAATGGAATGGAATGCAAAGGAAACAACAGGAATGGAATGGAATGGAGTGGAGTGGAATGGAATGGAATGGAATGGAATGGAATGGAATGGAATCAACCAGAATGGAATGGAATGGAATGGAATGGAATGGAATGGAATGGAATGGAATGAAATGGAATGGAAAAGAATGGAATCAAACCGAATGGAATGGAATGGAAATGAATGGAAACAATCCGAATGGAATCGATTGGAATGGAATGGAATGGAATGGAATGGAATAGAATCAACCCTAAGGGAATAGAATGAAATGCAATGGAATGGAATGGAACCAACCAGATTGGAATGGAATGGAATGGAATGCAATGGAATGGAATGGAATGGAAAGGAATCAAAGAGAATGGAATGGAATGGAATGGAATGGCATGAAGTGGAATGGAATGGAATCAACCCGAATGGAATGCAATGGAAAGGAATGGAATGGAATGGAACGGAACGGAATCAAACCAAATGGAATGGAATGGAATGGACTGGAATCGACCCGAAAGGAATGGAATGCAATGGAATGGATTGGAATGGTATCAACCCGAATGGAATGGAATGGAATGGAATCTATCCGAATGGAATGGAATGCAATGGAAAGGAATGGAATGGAATGGAATGGAAGGGAATCAACCCGCATGGATTGGAATGGAGAGGAATCAAGTCGAATGGAATGGAATGGAATGGAATGGAATTGAATGGAATAGAATCAACCCGAATGGAATTGAATGGAATGGAATGGAATGGAATGGAATGGAATCAACACGAATGGAATAGAATGGAGGGGAATGGAATGGAATGGAATGCAATGGAATCAAGCCGAATGGAATGGAATGGAACGGAATCAACCCGATAGCAATGGATGGCAATGGAATGGAATGGAATGGAAACCACCCGTATTGAATGTAATGGAATGGAATCAACTGGAATGGAATGGATTAGAATGGAATGGAATGGAATCAACCCGAATGGAATGGAATGCAATGGAATGGAATGGAATGGAATCAACCCGAATGGAAGGGAATGGAAAGGAATGGAAGGGAATGGAATAGAATGCAAAGCAGTCAACCAGAATGGAATGGAATGCAATGGAATGGAATGGAATAGAATGCAAAGCAATCAACTAGAATGGAATGGAATGGAATGGAATGGAATGGAATGGAATCAACCCGAATGGAATGGAATGGATTGGAATCAACTCGAATGGAATGGAATGGAATGGAATGGAATGGAATGGAATGGAATGGAATGGAATGGAGTCAACCCGAATGGAATGGAATGGGTAGGAATCAACTCGAATGGAATGGAATGGAATTGATTGGAATGGAAAGGAATGGAATGGAATGGAATGGAATGGAATGGAATGGAATGGAGTGGAATGGAGTGGAGAAAACCGAAGTGTATGTAATGGAATGGAATGGAATGGAAGGGAATGGAATAAACCCGAATGGAATGAAATGGAATGGAATGGCATGGAATGGAATGGAATGGAGTGGAATGGAATGGAATGCAATGGAATGGAATGGAATCAACCCGAATGGAATGGAATGGAATGGAATGGAATGGAATGGAAAAGAACGGAATCAAACCAAATGGAATGGAACCGAATCAACCGAAACGCAATTTAATGGAATCAACCCGAATCGAATGCAATGGAATGGAAGGGAATCAACCCGAATGGAATGGAATGGAATCAACTCGAATGGAATGTAAAGGAATGGAATGAAACGGAATGGAATCAACCCGTTTGGAATGGAATGGAATGGAACGGAATCAACCCGAAAGGAATGGAAGGCAATGGAATTGAATGGAATGGAATGCACCCGAATGGAATGCAATGGAATGGAATCAACCCGAATGGAATGGAATGCAATGGAATGGAATGGAATGGAATCAACCCGCATGGAAGGGAATGGAATGGAATGGAAGGGAATGGAATAGAATGCAAAGCGGTCAAACAGAATGGAATGGAATGCAAAGGAATGGAATGGAATAGAATGCAAAGCAATCAACCAGACTGGAATGGAATGGAATGGAATCAACCCGAATGGAATGGAATGGATTGGAATCAACTCGAATGGACTGGAATGGAATGGAATGGAATGGAATGGAATCAACACAAATTGAATGGAATGGAGTCGAATGGAAATGAATGGAATGGAATGGAATGGAATGCAATGGTAGCAACCCGAATGGAATGGAATGGAATGGAATGGAATCAACCCGAATGGAATGGAATGGAATAGAATGGAATGGAATGGAATGGAATCAACCCGAATGGAATGGAATGGAATGGAATGGAATGAACTCGAACGGAATGGAATGGAATGGAATGCAATGGAATATAATCAACCCGATTGGAATGGAATGCAATGGAATGGAATGGAATGGAATCAACCTGAAATGAGTGGAATGGAATGGAATGCAATCAACACAAATGGAATGGAATGGAATGGAGTCAAACCGAATGGAATGGAATGGATTGGAATCAACTCGAATGGAATGGAATGGAATTGATTGGAATGGAAAGGAATGGAATGCAATTGAATCAACTCATATGGAATGGAATGGAATGGAATGTAAGGAATGGAATGGAATGGAATGGAATGGCATGGAATGGAATGGAGTGGAATGGAGTGGAGAAATCCGAAGTTTATGTAATGGAATGGAATGGAATGGAATAAACCCGAATGAAATGAAATGGAATGGAATGGAATAGAATGGAATGGAATGGAATGGAATGGAATGGAATGGAATGGAAAGGAATGCATTGGAATCAACCCGAATGGAATGGAAAGGAATGGAATGGAATGGAATGGAAGGGAATGGAATCAAACCGAATGGAATTGAATGGAATGGAATGGAATGGAAAGGAATCAACACGAATAGAATGGATTGCAATGGAATGGAATGGAAAGAAATCAAACCGAATGGACGGGAATGGAATGGAATGGAATGGAATAGAATGCAAAGCAGTCAACCAGAATGGAATGGAATTGAAAGGAATAGAATGCAAAGCAATCAACCAGAATGGAATTTAATGTAATGGAATCAACCCGAATGGAATGGAATAGATTGGAGTCAACTCGAATGGAATGGAATGGAACGGAATGGAATGGAGTGGAATGGAATCAACACAAATGGAATGGAATGGAATCGAATGGAAATGAATGGAATGGAATGGAATGGAATGCAATGCAAGCAACCCGAATGGAATGGACCGGAATGCAATGGAATGGAATGCAATGTTATCAACCCGAATGGAACGGAACGGAGTGGAATGGAATAGAAAGGAATGGAAACTCTCTGAATGTAATGGAATGGAATGGAATCAGCTCGGAAGGAATGGAATGGCAATGGAATGGAATGGAATATAATCAAACCGATTGGAATGGAATGCAATGGAATGGTATGGAATGGAATCAACTCGAATGGAATGGAATGGAATGGAATGGAACGGAATGGAATCAACCCGAATGGAATAGAATGCAATGGAATGGAATCAACCCGAAAGGAATGGAAGGCAATGGAATTGAATGGAATGGAATCCACCCGAATGGAATGGAATGGAATGGAAATAACTCGAATGGAATGGATTGGAATGGAATGGAATGGAATCACCCCGAATGGAATGGAATGCAATGGAATGGAATGGAATGGAATCACCCCGAATGGAAGGGAATGGAAAGGAATGGAAGGGAATGGAATAGAATGCAAAGCAGTCAAACAGAATGGAATGAAATGCAATGGAAAGGAATGGAATAGAATGCAAAGCAATCAACCAGAATGGAATGGAATGGAATGGAATGGAGTCAACCCGAATGGAATGGAATGGATTGGAATCAACTCGACTGGAATGGAATGGAATTGATTGGAATGGAATGGAACGGAATGCAATGGAATGAACTCGTATGGAACGGAATGGAATGGAGTGGAAAGGAATGGAATGGAATGGAATGGAATGGAATGGAATGGAATGGAACGGAATGGAATGGAATGGAATGGAATGGAACGGAATGGAATAGAATGGAATGGAAAGGAATCCAATGGAATCATCCCGAATGGAATGGAAAGGAATGGAGTGGAATGGAATTGAATGGAATGGAATGGTGTGGAATGGAATGGAGAAAATTGAAGGGTATGTAATGGAGTGGAATGGAATGGAATGGAATGGAATGGAATAAACCCGAATGGAATGGAATGGAATGGAATGGAATGGAATGGAATGGAATGGAGTGGAATCAACCCGAATGAAATGGAATGGAATGGAATTGAATGGAATGGAATGGAATGTAATCAACCCGAAAGGAACGGAATGGAAGGGAATGGAATGGAATAGAATGGAATGGAATGGAATCAACCCTAATGGAATGGAATGGAAGGGAATGAAATGCAATGAAATGGAACGGAATGGAATCAACCCAAATGGAATGGAAAGGAATGGAATGGAATGGAATGGAATGGAATCAACCCGAATGGAGTGGAGTGGAAAGGAATGGAATGGAATGGATTGGAATGGAATCAACCCGAATGGAATGGAATGGAATGGAATGGAATGGAATGGAATCAACCCGAATGGAATGGAATGGAATGGAATGGAATGGAATGGCATGGAAAAGAATGGAATCAAACCGAAAGAGATGGAATGGAATGGAATGGAAACAAACCCAATGGAATCGATTGGAATGGAATGGAACGGAATGGAATGGAATAGAATCAACCCGAATGGAATTGAATGGAATGCAATGGAATGGAATGGAATCAACCAGAATGGAATGGAATGGAATGGAATGGAATGGAATGGAATCAATGCGAATGGAATGGAATGGAATGGAATGGAATGGAATGGAATGGCATGGAGTGTAATGGAATGGAATCAACCAGAATGGAATGCAATGGAAGGGAATGGAATGGAATGGAACGGAACGGAATCAACCCGAATGGAATGGAATGGAGTGGAATGGAATCAACCCGAAAGGAATGGAATGCAATGGAATGGATTGGAATGGTATCAACCCGAATGGAATGGAATGGAATGGAATGGAATGGAATGGAATGGAATGGAATGGAATGGAATCAACCCTAATGGAATGGAATGGAATGGTATGGAATGAAATGCAATGAAATGGAACGGAATGGAATCAACCCCAATGGAATGGAAAGGAATGGCATGGAATGGAATGGAATGGAATGCAATCAACCCGAATGGAGTGGAGTGGAATGCAGTGGAATGGAATGGATTGGAATGGAACGTAGTCAAATGAATCTAATGGAATGGAATGTAATGGAACGGACTGGAATCAACCCGATTGGAACTGAATGGAATGGAACGGAATGGAATCAACCAGAATGAAATGGAGTGGAATGGAGTCAACCCGAATGGAATGGAATGGAATGGAACGGAATGGAATGGAATGGAATGGAATGGAAAGTAATGGAATGGAATGGAATCAACCCGAATCGAATGGAATGGAATGGAATGGAAAGGAGTGGAATCAACCCGAATGGAATGGAATGGAATGAAATGGAATGGAATGGCATGGAATGGAATGGAATGGAGTGGAATGGAATGGAATGCAATGGAATGGAATGGAATCAACCCGAATGGAATGGAATGGAATGGAATGGAATGGAATGGAAAAGAATGGAATCAAACCAAATGGAATGGAACCGAATCAACCGAAACGCAATTTAATGGAATCAACCCGAATCGAATGCAATGGAATGGAAAGGAATCAACCCGAATGGAATGGAATGGAATCAACTCGAATGGAATGTAAAGGAATGGAATGAAACGGAATGGAATCAACCCGTTTGGAATGGAATGGAATGGAACGGAATCAACCCGAAAGGAATGGAAGGCAATGGAATTGAATGGAATGGAATGCACCCGAATGGAATGCAATGGAATGGAATCAACCCGAATGGAATGGAATGCAATGGAATGGAATGGAATGGAATCAACCCGCATGGAAGGGAATGGAATGGAATGGAAGGGAATGGAATAGAATGCAAAGCGGTCAAACAGAATGGAATGGAATGCAAAGGAATGGAATGGAATAGAATGCAAAGCAATCAACCAGACTGGAATGGAATGGAATGGAATCAACCCGAATGGAATGGAATGGATTGGAATCAACTCGAATGGACTGGAATGGAATGGAATGGAATGGAATGGAATCAACACAAATTGAATGGAATGGAGTCGAATGGAAATGAATGGAATGGAATGGAATGGAATGCAATGGTAGCAACCCGAATGGAATGGAATGGAATGGAATGGAATCAACCCGAATGGAATGGAATGGAATAGAATGGAATGGAATGGAATGGAATCAACCCGAATGGAATGGAATGGAATGGAATGGAATGAACTCGAACGGAATGGAATGGAATGGAATGCAATGGAATATAATCAACCCGATTGGAATGGAATGCAATGGAATGGAATGGAATGGAATCAACCTGAAATGAGTGGAATGGAATGGAATGCAATCAACACAAATGGAATGGAATGGAATGGAGTCAAACCGAATGGAATGGAATGGATTGGAATCAACTCGAATGGAATGGAATGGAATTGATTGGAATGGAAAGGAATGGAATGCAATTGAATCAACTCATATGGAATGGAATGGAATGGAATGTAAGGAATGGAATGGAATGGAATGGAATGGCATGGAATGGAATGGAGTGGAATGGAGTGGAGAAATCCGAAGTTTATGTAATGGAATGGAATGGAATGGAATAAACCCGAATGAAATGAAATGGAATGGAATGGAATAGAATGGAATGGAATGGAATGGAATGGAATGGAATGGAATGGAAAGGAATGCATTGGAATCAACCCGAATGGAATGGAAAGGAATGGAATGGAATGGAATGGAAGGGAATGGAATCAAACCGAATGGAATTGAATGGAATGGAATGGAATGGAAAGGAATCAACACGAATAGAATGGATTGCAATGGAATGGAATGGAAAGAAATCAAACCGAATGGACGGGAATGGAATGGAATGGAATGGAATAGAATGCAAAGCAGTCAACCAGAATGGAATGGAATTGAAAGGAATAGAATGCAAAGCAATCAACCAGAATGGAATTTAATGTAATGGAATCAACCCGAATGGAATGGAATAGATTGGAGTCAACTCGAATGGAATGGAATGGAACGGAATGGAATGGAGTGGAATGGAATCAACACAAATGGAATGGAATGGAATCGAATGGAAATGAATGGAATGGAATGGAATGGAATGCAATGCAAGCAACCCGAATGGAATGGACCGGAATGCAATGGAATGGAATGCAATGTTATCAACCCGAATGGAACGGAACGGAGTGGAATGGAATAGAAAGGAATGGAATCTCTCTGAATGTAATGGAATGGAATGGAATCAGCTCGGAAGGAATGGAATGGCAATGGAATGGAATGGAATATAATCAAACCGATTGGAATGGAATGCAATGGAATGGTATGGAATGGAATCAACTCGAATGGAATGGAATGGAATGGAATGGAACGGAATGGAATCAACCCGAATGGAATAGAATGCAATGGAATGGAATCAACCCGAAAGGAATGGAAGGCAATGGAATTGAATGGAATGGAATCCACCCGAATGGAATGGAATGGAATGGAAATAACTCGAATGGAATGGATTGGAATGGAATGGAATGGAATCACCCCGAATGGAATGGAATGCAATGGAATGGAATGGAATGGAATCACCCCGAATGGAAGGGAATGGAAAGGAATGGAAGGGAATGGAATAGAATGCAAAGCAGTCAAACAGAATGGAATGAAATGCAATGGAAAGGAATGGAATAGAATGCAAAGCAATCAACCAGAATGGAATGGAATGGAATGGAATGGAGTCAACCCGAATGGAATGGAATGGATTGGAATCAACTCGACTGGAATGGAATGGAATTGATTGGAATGGAATGGAACGGAATGCAATGGAATGAACTCGTATGGAACGGAATGGAATGGAGTGGAAAGGAATGGAATGGAATGGAATGGAATGGAATGGAATGGAATGGAATGGAACGGAATGGAATGGAATGGAATGGAATGGAACGGAATGGAATGGAATGGAATGGAAAGGAATCCAATGGAATCATCCCGAATGGAATGGAAAGGAATGGAGTGGAATGGAATTGAATGGAATGGAATGGTGTGGAATGGAATGGAGAAAATTGAAGGGTATGTAATGGAGTGGAATGGAATGGAATGGAATGGAATGGAATAAACCCGAATGGAATGGAATGGAATGGAATGGAATGGAATGGAATGGAATGGAGTGGAATCAACCCGAATGAAATGGAATGGAATGGAATTGAATGGAATGGAATGGAATGTAATCAACCCGAAAGGAACGGAATGGAAGGGAATGGAATGGAATAGAATGGAATGGAATGGAATCAACCCTAATGGAATGGAATGGAAGGGAATGAAATGCAATGAAATGGAACGGAATGGAATCAACCCAAATGGAATGGAAAGGAATGGAATGGAATGGAATGGAATGGAATCAACCCGAATGGAGTGGAGTGGAAAGGAATGGAATGGAATGGATTGGAATGGAATCAACCCGAATGGAATGGAATGGAATGGAATGGAATGGAATGGAATCAACACGAATGGAATGGAATGGAATGGAATGGAATGGAATGGCATGGAAAAGAATGGAATCAAACCGAAAGAGATGGAATGGAATGGAATGGAAACAAACCCAATGGAATCGATTGGAATGGAATGGAACGGAATGGAATGGAATAGAATCAACCCGAATGGAATTGAATGGAATGCAATGGAATGGAATGGAATCAACCAGAATGGAATGGAATGGAATGGAATGGAATGGAATGGAATCAATGCGAATGGAATGGAATGGAATGGAATGGAATGGAATGGAATGGAATGGCATGGAGTGTAATGGAATGGAATCAACCAGAATGGAATGCAATGGAAGGGAATGGAATGGAATGGAACGGAACGGAATCAACCCGAATGGAATGGAATGGAGTGGAATGGAATCAACCCGAAAGGAATGGAATGCAATGGAATGGATTGGAATGGTATCAACCCGAATGGAATGGAATGGAATGGAATGGAATGGAATGGAATGGAATGGAATGGAATCAACCCTAATGGAATGGAATGGAATGGTATGGAATGAAATGCAATGAAATGGAACGGAATGGAATCAACCCCAATGGAATGGAAAGGAATGGCATGGAATGGAATGGAATGGAATGCAATCAACCCGAATGGAGTGGAGTGGAATGCAGTGGAATGGAATGGATTGGAATGGAACGTAGTCAAATGAATCTAATGGAATGGAATGTAATGGAACGGACTGGAATCAACCCGATTGGAACTGAATGGAATGGAACGGAATGGAATCAACCAGAATGAAATGGAGTGGAATGGAGTCAACCCGAATGGAATGGAATGGAATGGAACGGAATGGAATGGAATGGAATGGAATGGAAAGTAATGGAATGGAATGGAATCAACCCGAATCGAATGGAATGGAATGGAATGGAAAGGAGTGGAATCAACCCGAATGGAATGGAATGGAATGGAATGGAATGGAATGGAATGGAGTGGAATAGAAAGGAATGCAATGGAATCAACCCGAATGGAATGGAAAGGAATGGAATGGAATGGAATGGAATGGAAAGGAATGGTATGGAATGGAATGGAATCAAACCGAATGGAATGGAATGGAATGGAATGGAATGGAATGGAATCAACCCGAATGGAAGGGAATGGATTGGAATGGAATGGAATAGAATGCAAAGCAGTCAACCAGAATGGAATGGAATGGAATGGAATTGAACGGAATACAATGCCAAGCAATCAACCAGAATGGAATGGAATGGAATGGAATCAAACCGAATGGAATGGAACGGATTGGAATCAACTCGAATGGAATGGAATGGAATGGAATTGAATGGAATGGAATGAACAAAAATGGAATGGAATGGAATCGAATGGAAATGAATGGAATGGAATGGAATGGAATGCAATGCAAGCAACACGAATCGCATGGACTGGAATGCAATGGAATGGAGTGCAAAGGAATCAACCCGAATGGAACGGAATGGAGTGGAATGGAATGGAAAGGAATGGAATCTATCTGAATGGAATGGAATGGAATGGAATCAACTCGAATGGAAGGGAATGCAATGGAATGGAATGGAATATAACCAACCCGATTGGAATGGAATGCAATGGAATGGAATGGAATGGAATCAACCCGAATGGAACGGAATGGAATGGAATGGAATGGAATGGAATGGAATGGAATGGAATGGAATCAACACGAATGGAATGGAATGGAATGGAATGGAATGGAATCAACACGAATGGAATGCAATAGAATGGTATGGAATGGAATGAAATGGAATGGAATCAACCCGAAAGGACTGTGAATTCAATGGAATGGAAAGGAATCAAATCAACACGAATGGATTGGAATGGAACGGAGTCAACTCAAATGGAATGGAATGAAATCGAATCAACCCGAATAGAATGGAATGGAATGGAAAGGATTGGTATGGAATGCAATGGAATCAATCCGAAATAAATGGAATGGAATAGAATGGAATGGAATGGAATAGAATGGAATGGAATGGAATCAAGCCGAATGGAATGGAACGGTGTGCAATCATCTCGAATGGAATGGAATGGAATGGAATGGGATCGAATCAACCTAAATGGAATGGAATGGAATGGAATGGAATGAAAAAAACACGAATGGAATGGATTGGAGTGGAATGCAGGGAATGCAATGGAATGGAATGGAATCAACCCGAATGGAATGGAATGGAATGGAATGGAATGGAATGGAAAAGAATGGAATCAAATCGAATGGAATGAAATCAACCGAAATGGAATGGAATGGAATGGAATCAACCCGAACGGAATGGAATGGAATGGAATGGAATCAACACGAATGGAATGGAGTGGAATGGAATGGAATGGAATGGAATGGAATCAATGCGAATGGAATGGAATGGAATGGAATGCCATGGAGAGGAATGGAATGGAATCATCGGGAATGGAATGCAATGGAAGGGAATGGAATGGAATGGAACGGAATGGAATCAACCCGGAAAGAATGGAATGGAATGGAATGGAAGGAAATATATCCGAATGGAATGGAATGGAAAGGATTGGAAACAACACGAATGCAATGGAATGGAGTGGAATGGAATGGAATGCCATGGAATGGAATGGAATAAACCCGAATGCAATGGAATGGAATGGAATGGAATGGAAAAGAATGGAATCAAACCGAATGTAATTGAATGGAATGGAATGGAATCAACCGAAATGGAAAGGAATGGAATGGAATGGAATCAACCTGAATGGAATGGAATGGAATGGAATGGAATGGAATGGAATGGAATGGAATGGAATCAACACGAATGGAATGGAATGGAATGGAATGGAATCATTGCGAATGGAATGGAATGGAATGGAATGGAATGGAATGCCATTAATAGGAATGGAATGGAATCAACACGAATGGAATGCAATGGAAGGGAATGGAATGGAATGGAACGGAATGGAATCAACCCGAAAGAAATGGAATGGAATGGAATGGAATGGAATATTTTCGAATGGAATTGAATGGAAAGGAAAGGAATAGAATGGAATGAAATGGAATGGAATTGAATGGAATCAAACCGCATGGAATGGAATCGAGTGGAATCAACTCGAATGGAATGGAATGGAATGGAATGGAATGGAATGGAATGGAATAACCCCGAATGGAATTGAATGCACTGGAAAGGAATGGAATGGAATCACCCCTAATGGAATGGAATGCACTGGAAAGGAATGGAATGGTCTCAACCCGAATGGAATGGAATGGAATGGAATGGAATGGAATGGAATGGAATGGAGTGGAATCAACCCGAATGGAATGCAATGGAATGGCACGGAATGGAATGCAATGGAATGTAATCAACCGGAATGGAGTGGAGTGGAAAGGAATGGAATGGAATGGAATGGAATCAACACGATACTAATGGAATGGAATGGAATGGAATGGAATGGGCTGGAAACAACCGCATTGGAATGGAAGGGAATGGAATGGAATGCAATGGAATGGAATTAACCGGTATGGAATGGAATGGAATGGAATCAACTGGAATGGAATGGAATGGAATGGAATGGAATGGAATCAACCTGAATGGAATGGAATGGGATGAAATGGAATGGAACATACCCGAATGGAAAGGAATGGAATGGAATGGAATTGAATGGAATGGAATCAACACGAGTCTAATGGAATGGAAAGGAATGGAAGGGAAAGGAATGGAATGGAATCAACCCGAATGGAATGGAATGGAATCAACCGGAATGGAATGGAATGGAATAGAATGGAATCAACCGGAATGGAATGGAATGGAATGGAATGGCATGGAATGGAATGGAATGGAATGGAATGCAATTAGTTGGAATGGATTGGAATCAACCCGAATGGAATGGAATGGAATGGAATCAACACGAAAGGAATGGAATCAACACGAATGGAGTGTAATGGAATGGAATGGAATGGAATCAACCCGAATGGAATGGAATCAACCCGAATGGAATGGAATGGAATGGAATGGAATGGAATGGAATCAATGCGAGTGGAATGGAATGGAATGGAATGGAATGGAATGGCATGGAGTGTAATGGAATGGAATCAACCCGAATGGAATGCAATGGAAGGGAATGGAATGGAATGGAACGGAACGGAATCAACCCGAATGCAATGGAATGGAGTGGAATGGAATCAACCTGAAAGGAATGGAATGCAATGGAATGGATTGGAATGGTATCAACCCGAATGGAATGGAATGGAATGGAATGGAATGGAATGGAATCAATGCGAATGGAATGGAATGGAATGGAATGGAATGGAATGGAATGGAATGGAATGGCATGGAGTGTAATGGAATGGAATCAACCTGAATGGAATGGAATGCAATGTAATCGAATGCAATGGAATGGAATCAACCCGAATGGAAAGGAATGGAATGGAATGGAAAGGAATAAACCCGAAAAGAATGGAATGTAATGGAATGGAATGAAATGGAATGGATTGGAATCAACCCGAATGAAATGGAATGGAATGGAAATGAATGCAATGGAATGGAATGGAATCAACCCGAAAGGAATGGAATGGAAAGGAATGGAATGGAGTAGAATGTAATGGAATTGAATCAACCCTAATGGAATGGAATGGAATGGTATGGAATGAAATGCAGTGAAATGGAATGGAATGGAATCAACCCCAATGGAATGGAAAGGAATGGCATGGAATGGAATGGAATGGAATGCAATCAACCCGAATGGAGTGGAGTGGAATACAATGGAATGGAATGGATTGGAATGGAACGGAGTCAAAATGAATCTAATGGAATGGAATGTATTGGAATGGACTGGAATCAACCCGATTGGAACTGAATGGAATGGAATGGAATGGAATCAACCAGAATGAAATGGATTGGAATGGAATCAACCCGAATGGAATGGAATGCAATGGAACGGAACGGATCGGAATGGAATGGAATGGAATGGAAAGGAATGAAATGGAATGGAATCAACCCGAATGGAATGGAATGGAATGGAATGGAGTGGAGTGGAATCAACCCGAAGGGAACGGAATGTAATGGAGTGGAATGAAATGGAATCAACCCGAATGGAATGGAATGGAATGGACTGTAATCAACCCGAATCGAATGGAATGCAAATGAATAGAATGGAAGGGAATGGAATGGAATCAACCCGAATTCAATGGAATGTAATTGAATGGAATGGAATGGAATGAAATGGAACAAAATCGAATCAACCCAAATGGAATGGAATGGAATAGAATGGAATGGAATGGAATAGAATGAAATGGAACGAAATGGAATCAACCCGAACGGAATGGAATTGAATGGAATGGAATGGAATCAACCCGAATGGAATGGAATCAACCCGAATGGAATGGAATGGAACGGAATGGAATGGAATCAACCGGAATGGAATGGAATGGAATGCAATGGAATGAAATGGAATGGAATCAACCCGAATGGAATGGAATGGAAGGGAATGGTATAGAATGGAATGGAATGGAATGGAATAAACCCGAGTGGAATGGAATGTAATTGAATGGAATGGAATGGAATGGAATGAAATCGAACGAAATGGAAACAACCCGAATGGAATGGAATGGAATGGAATGGAATGGAATGGAATGGAATGGAATGGAATGGATTGGAATGAAATGGAATGGAATCAACCCGAATGGAATGGAATGGAATGGAATGGGATGGAATGGAACCAACACGAATGGAATGGAATGGAATGGCATGGAATGGAATGGAATGGAATGGAGTCAATCCGAAAGGAATGGAATGGAATGGAATGGAATGGAATAGAATTTAATGGATTGGAAAAGAATGGAATGGAATGAAATGGAATATAATGGAATGGAATCAACCCGAATGAAATGGAATGGTATGGAATGCAGTGGAATGGAATGGAATGGAATGGAATCAACCCGATTGGAATGGAATGGAATGGAATGGAATGGAATCAACCCGATTGGAATGGAATGGAATGGAATGGAATGGAATGGAATAGAATGGAATCAACCCGAATGGAATGGAATGGAATGGAATTGAATGGAATGGAATGGAATGGAATGGAATGGAATGGAATGGAATGGAATGGAATGGAATCAATGCGAATGGAATGGAATGGAAAGTAATGGAAAGGAATGGAATCAACCCGAATGGAATGGAATGGAATGGAATGGAATGGAGTGGAATCAACCCGAATGGAATGGAATGTAATGGAGTGGAATGAAATGGAATCAACCCGAATGGAATGGAATGGAACGGACTGGAATCAACCCGAATCGAACGGAATGGAAATGAACAGAATGGAAGGGAATGGAATGGAATCAACCCGAATTCAATGGAATGTAATCGAATGGAATGGAATGGAATGAAATGGAACAAAATCGAATCAACCCAAATGGAATGGAATGGAATAGAATGGAATGGAATGGAATAGAATGGAATGGAACGAAATGGAATCAAACCGAACGGAATGGAATTGAATGGAATGGAATGGAATCAACCCGAATGGAATGGAATCAACCCGAATGGAATGGAATGGAATGGAACGGAATGGAATGGAATCAACCGGAATGGAATGGAATGGAATGCAATGGAATGGAATGGAATGGAATCGACCCGAATGGAATGGAATGGAAGGGAATGGTATAGAATGGAATGGAATGGAATGGAATCAACCCGAGTGGAATGGAATGTAATTGAATGGAATGGAATGGAATGGAATGAAATGGAACGAAATGGAATCAACCCGAATGGAATGGAATGGAATGGAATGGAATGGAATGGAATGGAAGGGAATCAATGCGAATGGAATGGAATGGAATGGAATGGAATGGAATGGAATGGAATGGAATGGAATGGAATGGAATGGCATGGAGTGTAATGGAATGGAATCAACCCGAATGGAATGGAAGGCAATGTAATGGAATGCAATGGAATGGAATCAACCCGAATGGAAAGGAATGGAATGGAATGGAAAGGAATAAACCCGAAAAGAATGGAATGTAATGGAATGGAATGAAATGGAATGGATTGGAATCAACCCGAATGAAATGGAATGGAATGGAAATGAATGGAATGGAATGGAATGGAATGGAATCAACCCGAAAGGAATGGAATGGAAGGGAATGGAATGGAGTAGAATGTAATGGAATTGAATCAACCCTAATGGAATGGAATGGAATGGTATGGAATGAAATGCAGTGAAATGGAACGGAATGGAATCAACCCCAATGGAATGGAAAGGAATGGCATGGAATGGAATGGAATGGAATGCAAGCAACCCGAATGGAGTGGAGTGGAATACAATGGAATGGAATGGATTGGAATGGAACGGAGTCAAAATGAATCTAATGGAATGGAATGTAATGGAATGTACTGGAATCAACCCGATTGGAACTGAATGGAATGGAATGGAATGGAATCAACCAGAATGAAATGGATTGGAATGGAATCAACCCGAATGGAATGGAATGCAATGGAACGGAACGGAATGGAATGGAATGGAAAGGAATGGAATGGAATGGAATCAACCCGAATGGAATGGAATGGAATGGAATAGAATGGAATGGAATGGAATCAACCCTAATGGAATGGAATGGAATGGTATGGAATGAAATGCAATGAAATGGAACGGAATGGAATCAACCCCAATGGAATGGAAAGCAATGGCATGGAATGGAATGGAATGGAATGCAATCAACCCGAATGGAGTGGAGTGGAATGCAGTGGAATGGAATGGATTGGAATGGAACGTAGTCAAATGAATCTAATGGAATGGAATGTAATGGAACGGACTGGAATCAACCCGATTGGAACTGAAAGGAATGGAACGGAATGGAATCAACCAGAATGAAATGGAGTTGAATGGAGTCAACCCGAATGGAATGGAATGCAATGGAACGGAACGGAATGGAATGGAATGGAATGGAAAGTAACGGAATGGAATGGAATCAACCCGAATGGAAAGGAATGGAATGGAATGGAATGGAGTGGAATCAACCCGAATGGAATGGAATGTAATGGAGTGGAATGAAATGGAATCAACCCCAATGGAATGGAATGGAACGGACTGGAATCAACCCGAATCGAACGGAATGGAAATGAACAGAATGGAAGGGAATGGAATGGAATCAACCCGAATTCAATGGAATGTAATCGAATGGAATGGAGTGGAATGAAATGGAACAAAATCGAATCAACCCAAATGGAATGGAATGGAATAGAATGGAATGGAATGGAATAGAATGGAATGGAACGAAATGGAATCAAACCGAACGGAATGGAATTGAATGGAATGGAATGGAATCAACCCGAATGGAATGGAATCAACCCGAATGGAATGGAATGGAATGGAACGGAATGGAATGGAATCAACCGGAATGGAATGGAATGGAATGCAATGGAATGGAATGGAATGGAATCAACCCGAATGGAATGGAATGGAAGGGAATGGTATAGAATGGAATGGAATGGAATGGAATCAACCCGAGTGGAATGGAATGTAATTGAATGGAATGGAATGGAATGGAATGAAATGGAACGAAATGGAATCAACCCGAATGGAATGGAATGGAATGGAATGGAATGGAATGGAATGAAATGGAATGGAATCAACCCAAATGGAATGGAATGGAATGGAATGGAAGGGAATGGAATCAACACGAATGGAATGGAATGGAATGGCATGGAATGGAATGGAATGGAATGGAGTCAATCCGAAAGGAATGGAATGGAAAGGAATGGAATGGAGTAGAATGTAATGGATTGGAGTAGAATGGAATGGAATGAAATGGAATATAATGGAATGGAATCAACCCGAATGGAATGGAATGGTATGGAATGCAATGGAATGGAATGGAATGGAATCAACCCGATTGGAATGGAATGGAATGGAATGGAATGGAATAGAATGGAATCAACCCGAATGGAATGGAATGGAAAGAAATGGCATTGAATGGAATGGAATGGAATCAACCCGAATGAAATGGAATGGAATGGAATGGAATGGCAAGGAAAAGAATGGAATCAAACCGAATGGAATGGAATGGAATGGAATGGAATAGAATCAACCCGAATGGAATTGAATGGAATGCAATGGAATGGAATGGAATCAACCGGAATGGAATGGAATGGAATGGAATGGAATGGAACGGAACGGAATCAACCCGAATGCAATGGAATGGAGTGGAATGGAAACAACCTGAAAGGAATGGAATGCAATGGAATGGATTGGAATGGTATCAACCCGAATGGAATGGAATGGAATGGAATGGAATGGAATGGAATGGAATGGAATCAATGCGAATGGAATGGAATGGAATGGAATGGAATGGAATGGAATGGAATGGAATGGAATGGCATGGAGTGTAATGGAATGGAATCAACCCGAATGGAATGGAATGCAATGTAATGGAATGCAATGGAATGGAATCAAACCGAATGGAAAGGAATGGAATGGAATGGAAAGGAATAAACCCGAAAAGAATGGAATGTAATGGAATGGAATGAAATGGAATGGATTGGAATCAACCCGAATGAAATGGAATGGAAGGGAATGGAATGGAGTAGAATGTAATGGAATTGAATCAACCCTAATTGAATGGAATGGAATGGTATGGAATGAAATGCAGTGAAATGGAACGGAATGGATTCAACCCCAATGGAATGGAAAGGAATGGCATGGAATGGAATGGAATGGAATGCAATCAACCCGAATGGAGTGGAGTGGAATACAATGGAATGGAATGGATTGGAATGGAACGGAGTCAAAATGAATCTAATGGAATGGAATGTAATGTAATGGACTGGAATCAACCCGATTGGAACTGAATGGAATGGAATTGAATGGAATCAACCAGAATGAAATGGATTGGAATGGAATCAACCCGAATGGAATGGAATGCAATGGAACGGAACGGAATGGAATGGAATGGAATGGAAAGGAATGAAATGGAATGGAATCAACCCGAATGGAATGGAATGGAATGGAATGGAGTGGAGTGGAATCAACCCGAAGGGAACGGAATGTAATGGAGTGGAATGAAATGGAATCAACCCGAATGGAATGGAATGGAATGGACTGTAATCAACCCGAATCGAATGGAATGGAAATGAATAGAATGGAAGGGAATGGAATGGAATCAACCCGAATTCAATGGAATGTAATTGAATGGAATGGAATGGAATGAAATGGAACAAAATCGAATCAACCCAAATGGAATGGAATGGAATAGAATGGAATGGAATGGAATAGAATGGAATGGAACGAAATGGAATCAACCCGAACGGAATGGAATTGAATGGAATGGAATGGAATCAACCGGAATGGAATGGAATCAACCCGAATGGAATGGAATGGAACGGAATGGAATGGAATCAACCGGAATGGAATGGAATGGAATGCAATGGAATGAAATGGAATGGAATCAACCCGAATGGAATGGAATGGAAGGGAATGGTATAGAATGGAATGGAATGGAATGGAATAAACCCGAGTGGACTGGAATGTAATTGAATGGAATGGAATGGAATGGAATGAAATGGAACGAAATGGAATCAACCCGAATGGAATGGAATGGAATGGAATGGAATGGAATGGAATGGATTGGAATGAAATGGAATGGAATCAACCCGAATGGAATGGAATGGAATGGAATGGAATGGGATGGAATGGAATCAACACGAATGGAATGGAATGGAATGGCATGGAATGGAATGGAATGGAATGGAGTCAATCCGAAAGGAATGGAATGGAATGGAATGGAATGGAATAGAATTTAATGGATTGGAATAGAATGGAATGGAATGAAATGGAATATAATGGAATGGAATCAACCCGAATGAAATGGAATGGTATGGAATGCAGTGGAATGGAATGGAATGGAATGGAATGGAATCAACCCGATTGGAATGGAATGGAATAGAATGGAATCAACCCGAATGGAATGGAATGGAATGGAATTGAATTGAATGGAATGGAATGGAATGGAATGGAATGGAATCAATGCGAATGGAATGGAATGGAATGGAATGGAAAGTAATGGAATGGAATGGAATCAACCCGAATGGAATGGAATGGAATGGAATGGAATGGAGTGGAATCAACCCGAATGGAATGGAATGGAACGGACTGGAATCAACCCGAATCGAACGGAATGGAAATGAACAGAATGGAAGGGAATGGAATGGAATCAACCCGAATTCAATGGAATGTAATCGAATGGAATGGAAAGGAATGAAATGGAACAAAATCGAATCAACCCAAATGGAATGGAATGGAATAGAATGGAATGGAATGGACTAGAATGGAATGGAACGAAATGGAATCAAACCGAACGGAATGGAATTGAATGGAATGGAATGGAATCAACCCGAATGGAATGGAATCAACCCGAATGGAATGGAATGGAATGGAACGGAATGGAATGGAATCAACCGGAATGGAATGGAATGGAATGCAATGGAATGGAATGGAATGGAATCAACCCGAATGGAATGGAATGGAAGGGAATGGTATAGAATGGAATGGAATGGAATGGAATCAACCCGAGTGGAATGGAATGTAATTGAATGGAATGGAATGGAATGGAATGAAATGGAACCAAATGGAATCAACACGAAAGGAATGGAATGGAATGGAATGGAATGGAGTGGAATGGAAGGGAATCAATGCGAATGGAATGGAATGGAATGGAATGGAATGGAATGGAATGGAATGGAATGGAATGGCATGGGGTGTAATGGAATGGAATCAACCCGAATGGAATGGAATGCAATGTAATGGAATGCAATGGAATGGAATCAACCCGAATGGAAAGGAATGGAATGGAATGGAAAGGAATAAACCCGAAAAGAATGGAATGTAATGGAATGGAATGAAATGGAATGGATTGGAATCAACCCGAATGAAATGGAATGGAAGGGAATGGAATGGAGTAGAATGTAATGGAATTGAATCAAGCCTAATGGAATGGAATGGAATGGTATGGAATGAAATGCAGTGAAATGGAACGGAATGGATTCAACCCCAATGGAATGGAAAGGAATGGCATGGAATGGAATGGAATGGAATGCAATCAACCCGAATGGAGTGGAGTGGGATACAATGGAATGGAATGGATTGGAATGGAACGGAGTCAAAATGAATCTAATGGAATGGAATGTAATGGAATGGACTGGAATCAACCCGATTGGAACTGAATGGAATGGAATTGCATGGAATCAACCAGAATGAAATGGATTGGAATGGAATCAACACGAATGGAATGGAATGCAATGGAACGGAACGGAATGGAATGGAATGGAATGGAAAGGAATGAAATGGAATGGAATCAACCCGAATGGAATGGAATGGAATGGAATGGAGTGGAGTGGAATCAACCCGAAGGGAACGGAATGTAATGGAGTGGAATGAAATGGAATCAACCCGAATGGAATGGAATGGAATGGACTGTAATCAACCCGAATCGAATGGAATGGAAATGAATAGAATGGAAGGGAATGGAATGGAATCAACCCGAATTCAATGGAATGTAATTGAATGGAATGGAATGGAATGAAATGGAACAAAATCGAATCAACCCAAATGGAATGGAATGGAATAGAATGGAATGGAATGGAATAGAATGGAATGGAACGAAATGGAATCAACCCGAACGGAATGGAATTGAATGGAATGGAATGGAATCAACCCGAATGGAATGGAATCAACCCGAATGGAATGGAATGGAACGGAATGGAATGGAATCAACCGGAATGGAATGGAATGGAATGCAATGGAATGAAATGGAATGGAATCAACCCGAATGGAATGGAATGGAAGGGAATGGTATAGAATGGAATGGAATGGAATGGAATAAACCCGAGTGGACTGGAATGTAATTGAATGGAATGGAATGGAATGGAATGAAATGGAACGAAATGGAATCAACCCGAATGGAATGGAATGGAATGGAATGGAATGGAATGGAATGGATTGGAATGAAATGGAATGGAATCAACCCGAATGGAATGGAATGGAATGGAATGGAATGGGATGGAATGGAATCAACACGAATGGAATGGAATGGAATGGCATGGAATGGAATGGAATGGAATGGAGTCAATCCGAAAGGAATGGAATGGAATGGAATGGAATGGAATAGAATTTAATGGATTGGAATAGAATGGAATGGAATGAAATGGAATATAATGGAATGGAATCAACCCGAATGAAATGGAATGGTATGGAATGCAGTGGAATGGAATGGAATGGAATGGAATGGAATCAACCCGATTGGAATGGAATGGAATAGAATGGAATCAACCCGAATGGAATGGAATGGAATGGAATGGAATTGAATGGAATGGAATGGAATGGAATGGAATGGAATCAATGCGAATGGAATGGAATGGAATGGAATGGAAAGTAATGGAATGGAATGGAATCAACCCGAATGGAATGGAATGGAATGGAATGGAATGGAGTGGAATCAACCCGAATGGAATGGAATGGAACGGACTGGAATCAACCCGAATCGAACGGAATGGAAATGAACAGAATGGAAGGGAATGGAATGGAATCAACCCGAATTCAATGGAATGTAATCGAATGGAATGGAATGGAATGAAATGGAACAAAATCGAATCAACCCAAATGGAATGGAATGGAATAGAATGGAATGGAATGGACTAGAATGGAATGGAACGAAATGGAATCAAACCGAACGGAATGGAATTGAATGGAATGGAATGGAATCAACCCGAATGGAATGGAATGGAATGGAACGGAATGGAATGGAATCAACCGGAATGGAATGGAATGGAATGCAATGGAATGGAATGGAATGGAATCAACCCGAATGGAATGGAATGGAAGGGAATGGTATAGAATGGAATGGAATGGAATGGAATCAACCCGAGTGGAATGGAATGTAATTGAATGGAATGGAATGGAATGGAATGAAATGGAACGAAATGGAATCAACACGAATGGAATGGAATGGAATGGAATGGAATGGAGTGGAATGGAAGGGAATCAATGCGAATGGAATGGAATGGAATGGAATGGAATGGAATGGAATGGAATGGCATGGGGTGTAATGGAATGGAATCAACCCGAATGGAATGGAATGCAATGTAATGGAATGCAATGGAATGGAATCAACCCGAATGGAAAGGAATGGAATGGAATGGAAAGGAATAAACCCGAAAAGAATGGAATGTAATGGAATGGAATGAAATGGAATGGATTGGAATCAACCCGAATGAAATGGAATGGAAGGGAATGGAATGGAGTAGAATGTAATGGAATTGAATCAACCCTAATGGAATGGAATGGAATGGTATGGAATGAAATGCAGTGAAATGGAACGGAATGGATTCAACCCCAATGGAATGGAAAGGAATGGCATGGAATGGAATGGAATGGAATGCAATCAACCCGAATGGAGTGGAGTGGAATACAATGGAATGGAATGGATTGGAATGGAACGGAGTCAAAATGAATCTAATGGAATGGAATGTAATGGAATGGACTGGAATCAACCCGATTGGAACTGAATGGAATGGAATTGAATGGAATCAACCAGAATGAAATGGATTGGAATGGAATCAACACGAATGGAATGGAATGCAATGGAACGGAACGGAATGGAATGGAATGGAATGGAAAGGAATGAAATGGAATGGAATCAACCCGAATGGAATGGAATGGAATGGAATGGAGTGGAGTGGAATCAACCCGAAGGGAACGGAATGTAATGGAGTGGAATGAAATGGAATCAACCCGAATGGAATGGAATGGAATGGACTGTAATCAACCCGAATCGAATGGAATGGAAATGAATAGAATGGAAGGGAATGGAATGGAATCAACCCGAATTCAATGGAATGTAATTGAATGGAATGGAATGGAATGAAATGGAACAAAATCGAATCAACCCAAATGGAATGGAATGGAATAGAATGGAATGGAATGGAATAGAATGGAATGGAACGAAATGGAATCAACCCGAACGGAATGGAATTGAATGGAATGGAATGGAATCAACCCGAATGGAATGGAATCAACCCGAATGGAATGGAATGGAACGGAATGGAATGGAATCAACCGGAATGGAATGGAATGGAATGCAATGGAATGAAATGGAATGGAATCAACCCGAATGGAATGGAATGGAAGGGAATGGTATAGAATGGAATGGAATGGAATGGAATAAACCCGAGTGGACTGGAATGTAATTGAATGGAATGGAATGGAATGGAATGAAATGGAACGAAATGGAATCAACCCGAATGGAATGGAATGGAATGGAATGGAATGGAATGGATTGGAATGAAATGGAATGGAATCAACCCGAATGGAATGGAATGGAATGGAATGGAATGGGATGGAATGGAATCAACACGAATGGAATGGAATGGAATGGCATGGAATGGAATGGAATGGAATGGAGTGAATCCGAAAGGAATGGAATGGAATGGAATGGAATGGAATAGAATTTAATGGATTGGAATAGAATGGAATGGAATGAAATGGAATATAATGGAATGGAATCAACCCGAATGAAATGGAATGGTATGGAATGCAGTGGAATGGAATGGAATGGAATGGAATGCAATCAACCCGATTGGAATGGAATGGAATAGAATGGAATCAACCCGAATGGAATGGAATGGAATGGAATTGAATTGAATGGAATGGAATGGAATGGAATGGAATGGAATGGAATCAATGCGAATGGAATGGAATGGAATGGAATGGAAAGTAATGGAATGGAATGGAATCAACCCGAATGGAATGGAATGGAATGGAATGGAATGGAGTGGAATCAACCCGAATGGAATGGAATGGAACGGACTGGAATCAACCCGAATCGAACGGAATGGAAATGAACAGAATGGAAGGGAATGGAATGGAATCAACCCGAATTCAATGGAATGTAATCGAATGGAATGGAA
This sequence comes from Pan paniscus, assembly GCF_029289425.2. Classification (NCBI taxonomy): domain Eukaryota; kingdom Metazoa; phylum Chordata; class Mammalia; order Primates; family Hominidae; genus Pan; species Pan paniscus. The sequence continues at coordinate 17,223,538 of NC_073265.2, forward strand.
TGGAATGAAATGGAACAAAATCGAATCAACCCAAATGGAATGGAATGGAATAGAATGGAATGGAATGGAATAGAATGGAATGGAACGAAATGGAATCAAACCGAACGGAATGGAATTGAATGGAATGGAATGGAATCAACCCGAATGGAATGGAATCAACCCGAATGGAATGGAATGGAATGGAACGGAATGGAATGGAATCAACCGGAATGGAATGGAATGGAATGCAATGGAATGGAATGGAATGGAATCAACCCGAATGGAATGGAATGGAAGGGAATGGTATAGAATGGAATGGAATGGAATGGAATCAACCCGAGTGGAATGGAATGTAATTGAATGGAATGGAATGGAATGGAATGAAATGGAACGAAATGGAATCAACACGAATGGAATGGAATGGAATGGAATGGAATGGAGTGGAATGGAAGGGAATCAATGCGAATGGAATGGAATGGAATGGAATGGAATGGAATGGAATGGAATGGCATGGGGTGTAATGGAATGGAATCAACCCGAATGGAATGGAATGCAATGTAATGGAATGCAATGGAATGGAATCAACCCGAATGGAAAGGAATGGAATGGAATGGAAAGGAATAAACCCGAAAAGAATGGAATGTAATGGAATGGAATGAAATGGAATGGATTGGAATCAACCCGAATGAAATGGAATGGAATGGAAATGAATGGAATGGAATGGAATGGAATCAACCCGAAAGGAATGGAATGGAAGGGAATGGAATGGAGTAGAATGTAATGGAATTGAATCAACCCTAATGGAAAGGTATGGAATGGTATGGAATGAAATGCAGTGAAATGGAACGGAATGGAATCAACCCCAATGGAATGGAAAGGAATGGCATGGAATGGAATGGAATGGAATGCAATCAACCCGAATGGAGTGGAGTGGAATACAATGGAATGGAATGGATTGGAATGGAACGGAGTCAAAATGAATCTAATGGAATGGAATGTAATGGAATGTACTGGAATCAACCCGATTGGAACTGAATGGAATGGAATGGAATGGAATCAACCAGAATGAAATGGATTGGAATGGAATCAACCCGAATGGAATGGAATGCAATGGAACGGAACGGAATGGAATGGAATGGAATGGAAAGGAATGGAATGGAATGGAATCAACCCGAATGGAATGGAATGGAATGGAATGGAATGGAGTGGAATCAACCCGAAGGGAATGGAATGTAATGGAGTGGAATGAAATGGAATCAACCCGAATGGAATGGAATGGAATGGACTGTAATCAACCCGAATCAAATGGAATGGAAATGAATAGAATGGAAGGGAATGGAATGGAATCAACACGAATTCAATGGAATGTAATTGAATGGAATGGAATGGAATGAAATGGAACAAAATCGAATCAACCCAAATGGAATGGAATGGAATAGAATGGAATGGAATGGAATAGAATGGAATGGAACGAAATGGAATCAACCCGAACGGAATGGAATTGAATGGAATGGAATGGAATCAACCCGAAGGGAATGGAATCAACCCGAATGGAATGGAATGGAACGGAATGGAATGGAATCAACCGGAATGGAATGGAATGGAATGCAATGGAATGAAATGGAATGGAATCAACCCGAATGGAATGGAATGGAAGGGAATGGTATAGAAAGGAATGGAATGGAATGGAATCAACCCGAGTGGAATGGGATGTAATTGAATGGAATGGAATGGAATGGAATGAAATGGAACGAAATGGAATCAACCCGAATGGAATGGAATGGAATGGAATGGAATGGAATAGAATGGAATGGAATGGAATGAAATGGAATGGAATCAACCCGAATGGAATGGAATGGAATGGAATGGGATGGAATGGAATCAACAAGAATGGAATGGAATGGAATGGCATGGAATGGAATGGAATTGAATGGAGTCAATCCGAAAGGAATGGAATGGAATGGAATGGAATGGAATGGAATGGAATGGAATAGAATGTAATGGATTGGAATAGAATGGAATGGAATGAAATGGAATATAATGGAATGGAATCAACCCGAATGAAATGGAATGGTATGGAATGCAATGGAATGGAATGGAATGGGATGGAATCAACCCGATTGGAATGGAATGGAATGGAATGGAATGGAATAGAATGGAATCAACCCGAATGGAATGGAGTGGAATGCAATGGAATTGAATTGAATAGAATGGAATGGAATGGAATGGAATGGAATGGAATGGAATGGAATCAATGCGAATGGAATGGAATGGAATGGAATGGAATGGCATGGAGTGTAATGGAATGGAATCAACCCGAATGGAATGCAATGGAAGGGAATGGAATGGAATGGAACGGAACGGAATCAACCCGAATGGAATGGAATGGATTGGAATGGAATAAACCTGAAAGGAATGGATGCAATGGAATGGATTGGAAAGGTATCAACCCGAATGGAATGGAATGGAATGGAATGGAATGGAATGGAATGGAATGGAATAGAATCAACACGAATGGAATGGAATGGAATGGAATGGAATGGAATGGAATGGAATGGCATGGAGTGTAATTGAATGGAATCAACCCGAATGGAATGGAATGCAATGGAATGGAATGGAATGGAATGGAATCAACACGAATGGAATAGAATGGAGGAGAATGGAATGGAATGGAATGCAATGCAATGGAATCAACCCGAATGGAATAGAATGGAATGGAATCACCCCGAATGGAATGGAATGGAATGGAATCAACTAGAATGGAATGGAATGGAATGGAATGGAATGGAATGGAATGGAATGGAATGGAATGGAATGGAATGGAATCAACCCGAATTAAATGGAATGGAATGGAAGGGAATCAACCCGAAAGAAATGGATGGCAATGTAATGGAATGGAATGGAATCCACCCGTATGGAATGTAATGGAATGGAATCAACTCGAATGGAATGGATTGCAATGGAACGGAATGGAATCAACCCGAATGCAATGGAACGCAATGGAATGGAATGGAATGGAATGGAATCAACCAGAATGGAAGGGAATGGAAAGGAATGGAAGGGAATGGAATAGAATGCAAAGCACTCAACCAGATTGGAAAGGAATGCAATGGAATGGAATGGAATAGAACGCAAAGCAATCTACCAGAATGGAATGCAATGGAATGGAATCAACCCGAATGGAATGGAATGGATTGGAATCAACTCGAATGGAATGGAATGGAATTGAATGGAATGGAATGGGGTCAACCCGAACGGAATGGAATGAATTGGAATCAACTCGAATGGAATGGAATATAATGGAATAGATTGGAATGGAAAGGAATGGAATGGAATGGAATGGAAAGGAATAAAACCGAATGGAATGAAATGGAATGGAATGGCATGGAATGGAATGGAATGGAATGGAATGGAATGGAATGCAATGGAATCAAGCCGAATGGAATGGAATGGAATGGAATGGAATCAAACCGAATGGAATGGAATGGAATGGAATGGAAAGGAATCAACCCGAATAGAATGGATTGCAATTGAATGGAATGGAATGGAATCAACCCAAATGGAAGGGAATGGGATGGAATGGTATGGAATGGAATGGAATCCAAAGCAGTCAACCAGAATGGAATGGAATGGAATTGAATTGAACGGAATAGAATGCAAAGCAATCAAACAGAATGGAATGGAATGGAATGGAATCAACCCGAATGGAATGGAATAGATTGGAATCAACTCGAATGGAATGGAATGGAATGGAATGGAATCAGCACAAATGGAATGGAATGGAATCGAATGGAAATGAATGGAATGGAATGGAATGGAATGCAATGCAAGCAACCCGAATGGAATGGACTGGAATGCAATGGAATGGAATGCAATAGAATCAACCCCAATGGAACGGAATGGAGTGGAACAGAATGGAAAGGAATGGAATATAGCCGAATGGAATTGAATGGAATGGAATGGAATGCAATGGAATATAATAAACCCGTTTGGAATGGAATGGAATGCAATGGAATGGAATGGAATGGAATCAACCCGAAAGGAATGGAATGGAATGGATTGCAATGGAATATAATCAACCGGATTGGAATGGAATGCAATGGAATGGAATGGAATGGAATCAACCCGAATGGAATGGAATGGAATGGAATGGAACGCAATCAACCCAAATGGAATAGAATGGAATGGAATGGAATGGAATGGAATGGAATGGAATGGAATGGAATGGAATGGAATGGAATGGAGTCAACCAGAATGGAATGGAATGGATTGGAATCAACCCGAATGGAATGGAATGGTATTGATTGGAATGGAATGGAATGCAATGGAATGGAAAGGAATCAACCCGAATGGAATGGACGGCAATGGAATGGAATGGAATGGAATCAACACGAATGGAATGGAATGGAATGGAATGGAATGGAATGGAATGGAATAGAATGCAAAGCAGTCAACCAGAATGGAATGTAATGGAATGGTATGGATTGGAATGGAATCAACCTGAATGGAATGGAATGGAATGGTATGGAATGGAATGGAATAGAATCAACCTGAATGGAATGGACTCAACCTGAATGGAATGGAATGGAAAAGAATGGAATGGAATGGAATCAACCGGAATGGAACGGTATGGAATAGAATGGAAAGGAATGGAATGGAATGGAATCAACCAGAATGGAATGGAATGGAACGGAATGGAATAGAATGGAATGAAATCAACCTGAATGGAATGGAATGGAATGGCATGGAGTGGAATGAGATGGAATGGAATCAACCCGAATGGAATGCAATGGAATGGCATCAAACCGAATGGAATGGAATGGAATGAAATGGAACGGAATTAACCCAAATGCAATGGAACGGAATGGTATGGAATGGTATCAACACGAATGGAATGGAGTGGAATGGAATGGAATGGAACGGAATGGAATGGAATGGAATGGAATCAACACGAATTTAATGAAATGGAGTGGAATGGAATGGAATGGTATCAACCCGAATGGAATGGAACGGAATGGAATGGAATGGAATGGAATGGAATGGAATCAACCCAAATGGTTTGGAATGGAATGCAATGGAATGGAACGGAATGGAATGGAGTCAACACGAATTTAATGAAATGGAGTGGAATGGAATGGAATGGAATCAACCCGAATGGAGTGGAGTGGAAAGGAATGGAATGGAATGGATTGGAATGGAACGGAACCAAAATGAATCTAATGGAATGGAATGGAATGGACTGGAATCAACCTGATTGGAACGCAATGGAATGGAAAGGAATGGAATCAACCAGAATGGAATGGAGTGGAATGGAATCAACCCGAATGGAATGGCATGAAATGGAATGGAAAGGAATGGAATGGAATGGAATGAACCAGAATGGAATGGAATGGAATCAACACGAATGGAATGGCATGCAATGGAATGGAATGGAATGGAACGGAATCAACTCGAATGGAAACGAATGGAATGGAATAGAATGGAGTGGAATGGAATCAACCCGAATGGAATGGATTGGAATGGAATGGAACGCAATGGAATGGAAACAACACGAATGGAATGGAATGGAGTGGAATGGAATGGAATGCAATGGAATGGAAACAACACGAATGGAATGGAATGGAATGGAATGGAATGAAATGAAATGGAAAAGAATGGAATCAAACCGAATGGAATGGAATGGAAAGGAATGGAAAAAACCCGAATGGAATCGATTGTAATGGAATGGAATGGAATGGAATGGAATAGAATCAACCCGAAGGGAATTCAATGGAATGCAATGGAATGGAATGGAATCAACCGGATTGGAATGGAATGGAATGGAATGGAAAGGAATCAATGCGAATGGAAAGGAATGGAATGGAATGGAATGGCATGAAGTGGAATGGAATGGAATCAACCCGAATGGAATGCAATGGAAGGGAATGGAATGGAATGGAACGGAACGGAATCAAACCGATTGGAATGGATTGGAATGGAATGGAATCAACCCGAAAGGAATGGAATGCAATGGAATGGATTGGAATAGTATCAACCCGAATGGAATGGAATGGACTAGAATGGAATGGAATCTATCCGAATGGGATGGAATGGAATGGAAAGGAATTGAATGGAAGCGAATGCAATGGAATGGCATGGAATGGAATGGAATGGAATCAACACGAATGGAATAGAATGGAGGGGAATGGAATGGAATGGAATGCAATGCAATGGAATCAACCCGAATGGAATGGCATGGAATGGAATCAACCCGAATGGAATGGAATGGAATGGAATCAACTAGAATGGAATGGAATGGAATGGAATGGAACGGAATGGTATCAACCCGAATGGAATGGAATGGAATGGAAGGGAATCAACACGAAAGAAATGGATGGCAATGGAATGGAATGGAATGGAATCCACCCGTATGGAATGTAATGGAATGGAATCAACTCGAATGGAATGGATTGCAATGGAATGGAATGGAATCAACCCGAATGGAATGGAATGCAATGGAATGGAATGGAATGGAATCAACCCGAATGGAAGGGAATGGAAAGGAATGGAAGGGAATGGAATAGAATGCAAAGCACTCAACCAGATTGGAAAGGAATGCAATGGAATTGAATGGAATAGAACGCAAAGCAATCTACCAGAATGGAATGCAATGGAATGGAATGGAATGGAATCAAACCGAATGGAATGAAATGGATTGGAATGAACTCGAATGGAATGGAATGGAATGGAATGGAATGGAATGGAATGGAGTCAACCCGAATGGAATGGAATGGATTGCAATCAACTCGAATGAAATGGAATGCAATGGAATTGATTGGAATGGAAAGGAATGGAATGGAATGGAATGGAATGGAATGGAATGGAATGGAGTGGAAAGGAGTGGAGAAAACCGAAATGTATGGAATGGAATGGAATGGAATTTAATGGAATAAACCCGAATGGAATGAAATGGAATGGAATGGCATGGAATGGAATGGAATGGAATGGAATGGAATGGAATGGAATGCAATGGAATCAAGCCGAATGGAATGGAATGGAATGGAATGGAATGGAATGGAATGGAATCAACACGAATGGAATAGAATGGAGGGGAATGGAATGGAATGGAATGCAATGCAATGGAATCAACCCGAATGGAATGGCATGGAATGGAATCAACCCGAATGGAATGGAATGGAATGGAATCAACTAGAATGGAATGGAATGGAATGGAATGGAACGGAATGGTATCAACCCGAATGGAATGGAATGGAATGGAAGGGAATCAACACGAAAGAAATGGATGGCAATGGAATGGAATGGAATGGAATCCACCCGTATGGAATGTAATGGAATGGAATCAACTCGAATGGAATGGATTGCAATGGAATGGAATGGAATCAACCCGAATGGAATGGAATGCAATGGAATGGAATGGAATGGAATCAACCCGAATGGAAGGGAATGGAAAGGAATGGAAGGGAATGGAATAGAATGCAAAGCACTCAACCAGATTGGAAAGGAATGCAATGGAATTGAATGGAATAGAACGCAAAGCAATCTACCAGAATGGAATGCAATGGAATGGAATGGAATGGAATCAAACCGAATGGAATGAAATGGATTGGAATGAACTCGAATGGAATGGAATGGAATGGAATGGAATGGAATGGAATGGAGTCAACCCAAATGGAATGGAATGGATTGCAATCAACTCGAATGAAATGGAATGCAATGGAATTGATTGGAATGGAAAGGAATGGAATGGAATGGAATGGAATGGAATGGAATGGAATGGAGTGGAAAGGAGTGGAGAAAACCGAAATGTATGGAATGGAATGGAATGGAATTTAATGGAATAAACCCGAATGGAATGAAATGGAATGGAATGGCATGGAATGGAATGCAATGGAATGGAATGGAATGGAATGGAATGCAATGGAATCAAGCCGAATGGAATGGAATGGAATGGAATGGAATCAAACCGAATGGAATGGAATGGAATGGAATGGAAAGGAATCAACCCGAATAGAATGGATTGCAATGGAATGGAATGGAATGGAATCAACCCAAATGGAAGGGAATGGAATGGAATGGAATGGAATGGAATCCAAAGCAGTCAACCAGAATGGAATGGAATGGAATTGAATTGAACGGAATAGAATGCAAAGCAATCAAACAGAATGGAATGGAATTGAATGGAATCAACCCGAATGGAATGGAATAGATTGGAATCAACTCGAATGGAATGGAATGGAATGGAATCAGCACAAATGGAATGGAATGGAATCGAATGGAAATGAATGGAATGGAATGGAATGGAATGCAATGCAAGCAACCCGAATGGAATGGACTGGAATGCAATGGAATGGAATGCAATGGAATCAACCCCAATGGAACGGAATGGAGTGGAACTGAATGGAAAGGAATGGAATCTATCCGAATGGAATGGAATGGAATGGAATGGAATGGAATGGAATGGAATGGAATATAATAAACCCGTTTGGAATGGAATGGAATGCAATGGAATGGAATGGAATCAACCCGAAAGGAATGGAATGGAATGGATTGGAATGGAATATAATCAACCCGATTGGAATGGAATGCAATGGAATGGAATGGAATGGAATCAACCCGAATGGAATGGAATGGAATGGAATGGAACGCAATCAACCCAAATGGAATAGAATGGAATGGAATGGAATGGAATGGAATGGAATGGAATGGAATGGAATGGAGTCAACAAGAATGGAATGGAATGGATTGGAATCAACCCGAATGGAATGGAATGGTATTGATTGGAATGGAATGGAATGCAATGGAATGGAAAGGAATCAACCCGAATGGAATGGAATGGTATTGATTGGAATGGAATGGAATGCAATGGAATGGAAAGGAATCAACCCGAATGGAATGGACGGCAATGGAATGGAATGGAATGGAATCAACCCGAATGGAATGGAATGGAATGGAATGGAATGGAATGGAATGGAATGGAATGGAATGGAATGGAATACAATGCAAAGCAGTCAACCAGAATGGAATGGAATTGAGTGGAATAGAATGCAAAGCAATCAACCAGAATGGAATGAAATGGAATGGAATGGATTGGAATGGAATCAACCTGAATTTCATGGAATGGAATGGTATGGAATGGAATGGAATTGAATCAACCTGAATGGAATGGACTCAACCTGAATGGAATGGAATGGAAAAGAATGGAATGGAATGGAATCAACCGGAATGGAATGGTATGGAATAGAATGGAAAGGAATTGAATGGAATGGAATAAACCCGAATGGAATGGAATGGAACGGAATGGAATAGAATGGAATGGAATCAACCTGAATGGAATGGAATGGAATGGAATGGCATGGAATGGAATGAGATGGAATGGAATCAACCCGAATGGAATGCAATGGAATGGCATCAACCCGAATGGAATGGAATGGAATGAAATGGAACGGAATTAACCCAAATGCAATGGAACGGAATGGTATGGAATGGAATCAACCCGAATGGAATGGAATGGAATGGAATGGAATGGAATGGAGTGGAATGGAATGGAATGGAATGAAATGGAATCAACCCAAATGGTTTGGAATGGAATGCAATGGAATGGAACGGAATGGAATGGAATGGAATGGAATCAACACGAATTTAATGAAATGGAGTGGAATGGAATGGAATGGAATCAACCCGAATGGAGTGGAGTGGAAAGGAATGGAATGGAATGGATTGGAATGGAACGGACCCAAAATGAATCTAATGGAATGGAATGGAATGGAATGTACTGGAATCAACCTGACTGGAACGGAATGGAATGGAACGGAATGGAATAAACCAGAATGGAATGGAGTGGAATGGAATCAACCCGAATGGAATGGAAAAGAATGGAATCAAACCGAATGGAATGGAATGGAATGGAATGGAATCAACCCAAATGGAATGGAATGGAATGGAATGGAATGGAATGGAATGGAATGGAATGGAATGGAATGGAATCAGCCCGAATGAAATGGAATGGAAAGGAATGGAATGGAATCAGCACGAATGGAATGGAATGGAATTGAATCAATGAGAATGGAATGGAATAAAACGGAATGGAATGGAATAAACGCGAATGGAGTGGAAGGGAATTGAATGGAAAGGAATCAACCCGAATGGAATGGCATGAAATGGAATGGAAAGGAATGGAATGGAATGGAATCAACCGGAATGGAATGGAATGGAATGGAATGGAATCAACACGAATGGAATGGAATGCAATGAAATGGAATGGTAAGGAACGGAATCAACTTGAATGGAAAGGAATGGAATGGAATAGAATGGAGTGGAATGGAATCAACCAGAATGGAATGGAATGGAATGGAATGGAATGGAATGGAATGGAGTGGAATGGAATGGAATCAACACGAAAGGAATGGAATGGAATGCAATGGAATGGAAACAACACGAATGGAATGGAATGGAGTGGAATGGAATGGAATGGAATGGAATGGAATGGAATCAACCAGAATGGAATGGAATGGAATGGAATGGAATGCAATGAAATGGAGTCAACCCGAATGGAATGGAATGGATTGGTATCAACCCGAATGGAATCGATTGGAATGGAATGGAATGGAATGGAATGGAATAGAATCAACGCGAAGGGAATAGAATGGAATGCAATGGAATGGAATTGAATCAACCCGAATGGAATGGAATGGAATGGAATGGAATGAAATGGAATGGAAAAGAATGGAATCAAACCGAATGGAATGGAATGGAAAGGAATGGAAAAAACCCGAATGGAATCGATTGTAATGGAATGGAATGGAATGGAATGGAATAGAATCAACCCGAAGGGAATTCAATGGAATGCAATGGAATGGAATGGAATCAACCGGATTGGAATGGAATGGAATGGAATGCAAAGGAATCAATGCGAATGGAATGGAATGGAATGGAATGGAATGGAATGGAATGGAATGGAATGGAATGGAATGGCATGAAGTGGAATGGAATGGAATCAACCAGAATGGAATGCAATGGAAGGGAATGGAATGGAATGGAACGGAACGGAATCAAACCGAATGAATGGAATGGAATGGAATGGAAACAACCCGAAAGGAATGGAATGCAATGGAATGGATTGGAATGGTATCAACCCGAATGGAATGGAATGGAATGGAATGGAATGGAATCTATCCGAATGGAATGGAATGGAATGGAAAGGAATGGAATGGAATCGAATGCAATGGAATGGAATGGAATGGAAGGGAATGGAATGGAATGAAATCAACACGAATGGAATAGAATGGAGGGGAATGGAATGGAATGGAATGCAATGCAATGGAATCACCCCGAAAGGAATGGAATGGAATGGAATCAACCCGAATGGGATGGAATGGAATGGAATCAACTCGAATGAAATCGAATGGAATGGAAGGGAATTAACCCGAAAGCAATGGATGGCAATGGGATGGAATGGAATGGAATCCACCCGTATGGAATGTAATGGAATGGAATCAACTCGAATGGAATGGATTGCAATGGAACGGAATGGAATCAACCCGAATGGAATGGAATGCAATGGAATGGAATGGAACGGAAACAACACGAATGGAAGGGAATGGAAAGGAATGGAAGGGAATGGAATAGAATGCAAAGCAGTCAACCAGATTGGAATGGAATGCAATGGAATGGAATGGAATAGAACGCAAAGCAATCTACCAGAATGGAATGCAATGGAATGGAATGAAATGGAATGGAATGGAATCAACCCGAATGGAATGGAATGGATTGGAATCAACTCGAATGGAATGGAATGGAATGGAATGGAATGGAATGGAATGGCATGGAATGGAGTCAACCCGAATGAAATGGAATGGATTGGAATCAACTCGAATGGAATGGAATGCAATTGAATTGATTGGAATGGAAAGGAATGGAATGGAATGGAATGGAATGGAATGAAATGGAGTGGAATGGAGTGGAGAAAACCGAAGTGTATGGAATGGAATGGAATGGAATGGAATGGAATAATCCCGAATGGAATGAAATGGAATGGAATGGCATGGAATGGAATGGAATGGAATGGAATGGAATGGAATGGAATGGAATGGAATGCAATGGAATCAAGCCGAATGGAAGGGAATGGAATGGAATGGAATGGAATCAAACCGAATGGAATGGAATGGAATGGAATGGAATGGAATGGAAAGGAATCAACCCGAATAGAATGGTTTGCAATGGAATGGAATGGAATGGAATCAACCCAAATGGAAGGGAATGGAATGGAATGGAATGGAATAGAATCCAAAGCAGTCAACCAGAATGGAATGGAATGGAATTGAATTGAACGGAATAGAATGTAAAGCAATCAACCACAATGGAATGGAATGGAATGGAATCAACCCGAATGGAATGGAATAGATTGGAATCAACTCGAATGGAATGGAAAGGAATGGAATGGAATCGAATGGAAATGAATGGAATGGAATGGAATGGAATGCAATGCAAGCAACCCGTTTGGAATGGACTGGAATGCAATGGAATGGAATGAAATGGAATCAACCCCAACGGAACGGAATGGAGTGGAACTGAATGGAAAGGAATGGAATCTATCCGAATGGAATGGAATGGAATGGAATCAACTCGAATGGAATGGAATGGAATGGAATGGAATATAATAAACCCGTTTGGAATGGAATGGAATGCAATGGAATGGAATGGAATGGAATCAACCCGAAAGGAATGCAATGGAATGGATTGGAATGGAATATAATCAACCCGATTTTAATGGAATGCAATGGAATGGAATGGAATTGAATCAACCCGAATGGAATGGAATGGAATGGAATGGAATGCAATCAACCCAAATGGAATAGAATGGAATCGAATGGAATGGAATGGAATGGAATGGAGTCAACCCGAATGGAAAGGAATGGATTGGAATCAACCCGAATGGAATGGAATGGTATTGATTGGAATGGAATGGAATGGAATGGAATGGAAAGGAATCAACCCGAATGTAATGGATGGCAATGGAATGGAATGGAATGGAATCAACCCGAATGGAATGGAATGGAATGGAATGGAATGGAATAGAATGGAATCAACCCAAATGGAAGGGAATGGAATGGAATGGAATGGAATAGAATCCAAAGCAGTCAACCAGAATGGAATGGAATGGAATGGAATTGAACGGAATAGAATGTAAAGCAATCAACCAGAATGGAATGGAATGGAATGGAATCAACCCGAATGGAATGGAATAGATTGGAATCAACTCGAATGGAATGGAATGGAATGGAATGGAATAAACACAAATGGAATGGAATGGAATCGAATGGAAATGAATGGAATGGAATGGAATGGAATGCAATGCAAGCAACTCGAATGGAATGGACTGGAATGCAATGGAATGGAATGCAATGGAATCAACCCCAATGGAACGGAATGGAGTGGAACTGAATGGAAAGGAATGGAATCTATCCGAATGGAATGGAATGGAACGGAATCAACTCGAATGGAATGGAATGGAATGGAGTGGAACGGAATGGAATATAATAAACCCGTTTGGAATGGAATGGAATGCAATGGAATGGAATGGAATGGAATCAACCCGAAAGGAATGGAATGGAATGGATTGGAATGGAATATAATCAACCCGATTTTAATTTAATGCAATGGAATGGAATGGAATGGAATCAACCCGAATGGAATGGAATGGAATGGAATGGAATGCAATCAACCCAAATGGAATAGAATGGAATGGAATGGAATGGAATGGAATGGAATGGAATGGAGTCAAACCGAATGGAATGGATTGGATTGGAATCAACCCGAATGGAATGGAATGGTATTGATTGGAATGGAATGGAATGGAATGGAATGGAAAGGAATCAACCCGAATGGAATGGATGGCAATGGAATGGAATTGAATGGAATCAACCCGAATGGAATGGAATGGAATGGAATAGAATGCAAAGCAGTCAAGGAGAATGGAATGGAATTGAATGGAATAGAATGCAAAGCAATCAACCAGAAAGGAATATAATGGAATGGAATGGATTGGAATGGATTCAACCAGAATGGAATGGAATGGAATGGTATGGAATGGAATGGAATGGAATCAACCTGAATGGAATGGACTCAACCTGAATGGAATGGAATGGAAAAGAATGGAATGGAATGGAATCAACCGGAATGGAATGGTATGGAATAGAATGGAAAGGAATGGAATGGAATGGAATCAACCCGAATGGAATGGAATGGAACGGAATGGAATAGAATGAAATGGAATCAACCCGAATGGAATGGAATGGAATGGAATGGCATGGATTGGAATGAGATGGAATGGAATCAACCCGAATGGAATGGAATGGAAAGGCATCAACCCGAATGGAATGGAATGGAATGAAATGGAACGGAATTAACCCAAATGCAATGGAAAGGAATGGTATGGAATGGAATCAACCCGAATGGAATGGAATGGAATGGAATGGAATGGAATGGAATCAACCCGAATGGTTTGGAATGGAATGCAATGGTATGGAACGGAATGGAATGGAATGGAATGGAATCAACACGAATTTAATGAAATGGAGTGGAATGGAATGGAATGGAATCAACCCGACAGGAATGCAATGGAATGGAGTGGAATGGAATGGATTGGAATGAAATCAACCAGAATAGAATGGAATGGAATGGAATGGAATGGAATGGAATGGAATGGAATGGATTTGAATGGAACCAAACCGAATGGAATGGAATGGAATGGAATGGAATGGAATGGAATGGAATGGAATGGAATCAACCCGAATGGAATGGAATCAACCCGAATGGAATGGAATGGAATGGAATGGAATCAACCGGAATGGAATGGAATGGAATGGAATGGAATTGAACGGACTGGAATCAACCCGAATGGAATGGAATGGAAGGGAGTGGAATGGAATGGAATGGAATGGAAGGGAACGAAATGGAAACAACTCGAATGGAATGGAAAGGAATGGAACGGAAAGGAATGGAATCAACCCGAATGGAATGGAATGCAATGGCATTTAATGGAATGGAATGGAATGGAATCAACACGAATGGAATGGAATGCAATGGCATGGAATGGAATGGAATGGAATGCAATGAAATGGAACGGAATGGATTCAACCCGAATGGAATGGAACGGAATTGAAGGGAATGGAATGGAATGGAATGGAATGGAATGGAATGGAATGGAATGGAAGGGAATGGAATCAACCCGAATGGAGTGGAGTGGAAAGGAATGGAATGGAATGGATTGGAATGGAACGGAATCAAAATGAATCTAATGGAATGGAATGGAATGGAATGGACTGGAATCAACCCGAATGGAAAGAAATGGAATGGAATGCAATGGAATGGAATGGAATGGAATCAACATGAATGGAGTGGAATGGAATGGAATGGAATGGACTGGAGTGGATAGAATCAACCCGAATGGAATGGAATGGGATGGAATGGAATGGAATGGAATGGAATCACCCAGAAAGGAATGGAATGAATGTACTGGAGTGGAATAGAATCAACCCGAATGGAATGAAATGGAATGGAATGGGATGGAATGGAATGGAATGGAATCATCCCGAATGGAATGGAATGGAATGGAATGGAATGTTATGGAATGGAATTGAATGGAATCAACGCGAATAGAATGATCTGGAATGGAATGGAATGGAATGGAATGGTATGGTATCAACCCGAATTGAATGGAATGGAAGAGTATGGAATGCAAAGGAACGGAATGGAATCAACGCGAATGGAATGGAATTGAATGGAATGCAATGCAATGGAATGGAATCTACCCGAATGCATTGGAATGGAATGGAATGGAATGGAATGAAATGGAATGGAATGTAATCGACCCAAATAGAATGGAATGGAATGGAATGGTATGGAATGGAATGGAATGGAATCAACCTGAATGGAATTGACTCAACCTGAATGGAATGGACTGGAAAAGAATGGAATGGAATGGAATCAACCGGAATGGAATGGTATGGAATAGAATGGAAAGGAATGGAATGGAATGGAATCAACCCAAATGGAATGGAATGGAATGGTATGGAATAGAATGGAAAGGAATGGAATGGAATGGAATCAACCCAAAAGAATGGAATGGAATGGAACGGAATGGAATGGAATGGAATGGAATGGAATCAACCCGAATGGAATGGAATGGAATGGAATGGCATGGAAGGGAATGAAATGGAATGAAATCAACCCGAATGGAATGGAATGGAATGGCATCAAACCGAATGGAATGGAATGGAATGAAATGGAATGGAATTAACCAAAATGCAATGGAAAGGAATGGTATGGAATGGAATCAACCCGAATGGAATGGAATGGAATGGAATGGAATGGAATGGAATGGAATCAACCCGAATGGATTGTAATGGAAGGGAATGGAATGGAATGGAACGGAACGGAATCAAACTGAATGGAATGGATTGGAATGGAATGGAATGGAATGCAATGGGATCAAACGAAATGCAATGGAATGGAATGGTATGGAATGGAATCAACCCGAATGGAATGGAATGGAATGGAATGGTATGGAATGGAATCAACCCGAATGGATTGGAATGTAATGCAATGGAATGGAATGGAATCAACACGAATATAATGAAATGGAATGGAATGGAATGCAATGGAATGAACCCGAATGGAATGGAATGGAATGGAATCAACCCGAATGGAATGGAATGGAATGGAATAAACTAGAATGCAATGGAATGGAATGGAATGGAATGGAACGGTATGGAATCAACCCGAATGGAATGGAATGGAATGGAAGGCAATCAAACCGAAGGAAATGGATGGCAATGGAATGGAATGGAATGGAATCCACCCGTATGGAATGTAATGGAATGGAATCAACTCGAATGGAATGGATTGCAATGGAACGGAATGGAATCAACCCGAATGGAATGGAATGCAATGGAATGGAATGGAATGGAATGGAGTGGAATGGAGTGGAGAAAACCGAAGTGTATGGAATGGAATGGAATGGAATGGAATGGAATGGAATGGAATAAACCCGAAGGGAATGAAATGGAATGGAATGGCATGGAATGGAATGGAATGGAATGGAATGGAATGGAATGCAATGGAATCAAGCCGAATGGAATGGAATGGAATGGAATGGATTGGAATGGAATGGAATGGAATCAAACCGAATGGAATGGAATGGAATGGAATGGAAAGGAATCAACCCGAATAGAATGGATTGCAATGGAATGGAATGGAATGGAATCAACCCAAATGGAAGGGAATGGAATGGAATGGAATGGAATAGAATACAAAGCAGTCAACCAGAATGGAATGGAATGGAATTGAATTGAACGGAATAGAATGCAAAGCAATCAAACAGAATGGAATGGAATGCAATGGAACCAACCCGAATGGAATGGAATAGATTGGAATCAACTCGAATGGAATGGAATGGAAAGGAATGGAATGGAATCAGCACAAATGGAATGGAATGGAATCGAATGGAAATGAAGGGAATGGAATGGAATGGAATGCAATGCAAGCAACCCGAATGGAATTGACTGGAATGCAATGGAATGGAATGCAATGGAATCAACCCCATTGGAACGGAATGGAGTGGAACTGAATGGAAAGGAATGGGATCTATCCGAATGGAATGGAATGGAATGGAATCAACTCGAATGGAATGGAATGGAATGGAATGGAATGGAATGGAATGGAATATAATAAACCCGTTTGGAATGGAATGGAATGCAATGGAATGGAATGGAATGGAATCAACCCGAAAGCAATGGAATGGAATGGATTGGAATGGAATATAATCAACCCGATTGGAATGGAATGCAATGGAATGGAATGAAATGGAATCAACCCGAATGGAATGGAATGGAATGGAATGGAACGCAATCAACCCAAATGGAATAGAATGGAATGGAATGGAATGGAATGGAATGGAACGGAATTAACCCAAATGCAATGGAACGGAATGGTATGGAATGGAATCAACCCGAATGGAATGGAATGGAATGGAATGGAATGGAATGGAATGGAATGGAATCAACCCAAATGGTTTGGAATGGAATGCAATGGAATGGAACGGAGTGGAATGGAATGGAATGGAATCAACACGAATTTAATGAAATGGAGTGGAATGGAATGGAATGGAATCAACCCGACTGGAAAGCAATGGAAAGGAATGGAATGGAATGGATTGGAATGAAATCAACCAGAATAGAATGGAATGGAATGGAATGGAATGGAATGGAATGGATTTGAATGGAATCAATCCGAATAGAATGGAATGGAATGGAATGGAATGGAATCAACCCGAATGGAATGGAATCAACCCGAATGGAATGGAATGGATTGGAATGGAATCAACCAGAATGGAATGGAATGGAATGGAATGGAATTGAACGGACTGGAATCAACCCGAATGGAATGGAATGGATTGGAATCAACTCGAATGGAATGGAATGGAATGGAATGGAATGGTAAAGAATGCAATGGAATGGATTGGAATGGCATGGAATGGAATGGAATGGAATGGAGTGGAGAAATCCGAAGTGTATGTAATGGAATGGAATGGAATGGAATGGAATAAACCCGAATGGAATGAAATGGAATGGAAGGGAGTGGAATGGAACGAAATGGAATGCAATGGAATGGAATGGAATGGAAAGGAATGCAATGGAATCAACCCGAATGGAATGGAAAGGAATGGAATGGAATGGAATGGAATGGAATGGAATGGAATGGAATGGAACGGAATCAACACGAATAGAACGGATTGCAATGGAATGGAATGGAATGGAATGAACCCGAATGGAAGGGAATGGAATGGAATAGAATGCAAACCAGTCAACCAGAATGGAATGGAATGGAATGGAATTGAACGGAATAGAATGCAAAGCAATCAACCAGAATGAAATGGAATGTAAAGGAATCAACCCGAATGGAATGGAATGGATTGGAATAAACTCGAATGGAATGGAATGGAGTGGAATGGAACCAACACAATTGGGATGGAATCGAATCGAATGGAAATGAATGGAATGGAATGGAATGGAATGCAATGCAAGCAACACGAATGGAATGGACTGGAATGGAATGGAATGGAATGCAATGGAATCAACCTGAAAGGAACGGAATGGAGTGGAATGGAATGGAATCTATCAGAATGGAATGGAAGAGAATGGAATCAACTCGAATGGAATCGAATGGAATGGAATGGAATATAATCAACCCGATTGGAATGGAATGCAATGGAATGGAATGGAATGGAATCAACCCGAACGGAATGGAATGGTATGGAAAGGAATGGAATGGAGTCAACCCTAATGGAATGGAATGGTTTGGAATCAACCCGAATGGAGTGGAATGGAATTGATTGGAATGGAATGCAATGGAATGCATTGGAATCAACTCGTATGGAATGGAATGGAATGGAAAGGAAAGGAATGGAATGGAATGGAATGGAAAGGAATGGAATGGAATGGAAAGGAATGGAATGGAATGGAATGGAATGGAATGGAATGGAATGGAGAGGAATGGAATGGAGAAACCCGAATGGAATGGAATGGAATGGTATGGAATGGAATGGAATGGAATGGAATAAACCCAAATGGAATGAAATGGAAAGCAATGGATTGGAATGGAATGCAGTGGAATGGAATGGAAAGGAATGCAATGGAATAAACCCGAATGGAATGTAAAGGAATGGAATGCAATGAAATGGAATGGAATGGAATCAACCCGAATGGAATGGAAAGGAATCAAACCGAATGGAATGGAATGGAATGGAGAGGAATCAACCCGAATGGAATGGAACAAAATGGAATGGAAAGGAATGGAATGGAATGGAATGGAATGGAATGGAATGGAATCAACCCGAATGGAATGGAATGGAATAGTATGGAATGGAATGAAATGGAATGGAATCAACTAGATAGGAGTAGAATACAATGGAATGGAATGGAATCGAATCAACACGAATGGATTGGAAGGGAATGGAGTCAACTCAAATGGAATGGAAAGGAATGGAATGGAATCGAATCAACCCGAATACAATGGAATGGAATGGAATGGAATGGTATGGAATGGAATGGAATCAATCCGAAATAAATGGAATGGAATAGAATGGAATGGAATGGAATGGAATCAACCAGAATGGAATGGAACGTTGTGCAATCATCTCGAATGGAATGAAATGGAATGGAATCGAATCTACCTGAATGGAATGGAATGGAATGGAATGGAATGGAAAGAACACGAATGGAAAGGAATGGAGTGGAATGCAAGGAATGCAATGGAATGGAATGGAATCAACCCGAATGGAATGGAATGGAATGGAATGGAAAAGAATGGAATCAAACCGAATGGAATGGAATGGAATCAACGGAAATGGAATGGAAAGGAATGGAATGGAATCAACCCGAACGGAATGGAATGGAATGGAATGAAATCAACACGAATGTAATGTAATGTAATGTAATGTAATGGAATGGAATCAATGCGAATGCAATGGAATGGAATGCCATGGAGTCGAATGGAATGGAATCAACACGAATAGAATGCAATGGAAGTCAATGGAATGGAATGGAGCCGAATGGAATCAACCCGAAAGGAATGTAATGGAATGGAATATATCAGATTGGAATGGAATGGAAAGGAATGGAATAGAATAGAATGGAATGGAATGGAAACAAACCGCATGGAATGGAATCGAGTGGAATCAACACGAATGGAATGGAATGGAATGGAACGGAATGGAGTGGAATCACCCCGAATGGAATGGAATGCAATGGAAAGGAATGGAATGGATTCAACCCGAATGGAATGGAATGGAATGGAATTGAATGGAATCAAACCGAATGGAATGCAAACGAATGGCACGCAATGGAATGGAATGGAATGGAATCAACCGGAATGGAGTGGAGTGGAATGTAATGGAATGTAATGGAATCAACACGAATCTAATAGTATAGAATGGAATGGAATGGAATGGAATAGAATAGAATGGAGTCAACTCGATTGGAACAGAATGGAATGGAATGGACTGGAATGGAAAGGAATGGAATGGAATCAATCGGAATGCAATGGAATGGAATCGAATGGAATCAACCCGAATGGAATGGAATGGAACGGAATGGAATGGAATGCCATGGAATCAACCCGAATGGAATGGAATGGAATGGAATGGAATGGAATGGAATCAATCAGAATGGAATGGAATGGAATGGAATGGAATGGAAATGAATGGAATGGAATGGAATGGAATGGAATCAACCGGAATTGAATGGAATGGAATGCAGTCAACTGGAATGGAATGGAATGGAATGGAATGGAATGGAATGGAATCAACCCGAATGGAATGGAATGGAATGGAACAGAATGGAACCAACCCGAATGGAAAGGAATGGAATGGAATGGAATGGCAATGAATGGAATGTAATCAACACGAATGGAATGAAACGGAATGGAATGGAATGGAATGGAATGGAATGGAATGGAATGGAATCAACCGGAATGGAATGGAATGGAATGGAATGGAATGGAATCAACACGAATGGAATGAAACGGAATGGAATGTAATGGAATGGAATGGAATGGAATGGAATGGAATGGAATGGAATCAACCGGAATGGAATGGAATGGAATGGAATGGAATCAACACGAATGGAATGGAATGGGATGGAACGGAATGGAACGGAATGGAATGGAATCAACCCGAATGGAATGGAATGGAATGGAATGCAATGGAATGGAATGGAATGGAATCAACACGAATGGAATGCAATGGAATGGAATGGAATGGAATGGAATGAAATAGAATGCAAAGCAGTCAACCAGAATGGAATGGAATGCAATGGAATGGACTGGAATAGAATACAAAGCAATCAACCAGAATGGAAAGGAATGGAATGGAATGG
This sequence comes from Pan paniscus, assembly GCF_029289425.2. Lineage (NCBI taxonomy): Eukaryota > Metazoa > Chordata > Mammalia > Primates > Hominidae > Pan > Pan paniscus. The sequence goes on from NC_073265.2 coordinate 17,245,449, forward strand.
AATGGAATCAACCCGAGTGGAATGGAATGGATTGGAATCAACTCGAATGGAATGGAATGGAATGGAATGGAATCTAATGGAATGGAATGGAATCAACACAAATAGAATGGAATGGAATCGAATGGAAATGAATGGAATGGAATGGAATGGAATGCACTGGAAGCAACCCGAATGGAATGGAATGGAATGGAATGGAATGGAATGGAATGGAAAGGAATCAACCCGAATGGAATGGAATGGAATGGAATCAACTTGAATGGAATGGAATGGAATGTAATGGAATGGAATGGAATGGAATATAATCAACCTGATTGGAATGGAATGCAATGGAAAGGAATGGAATGGAATCACCCCGAATGGAATGGAATGGAATGGAAGGGAATGGAATGGAATGGAATGGAATGGAGTCAACCCGAATGGAATGGAATGGATTGGAATCAACTCGAATGGAATGGAATGGAATTGATTGGAATGGAATGGAACGGAATGCAATGGAATCAACTCGTATGGAACGGAATGGAATGGAATGGAAAGGAATGGAATGGAATGGAATGGAACGGAGTGGAATGGAATGGAATGGAAAGGAATGCAATGGAATCATCCCGAATGGAATGGAAAGGAATGGAGTGGAATGGAATTGAATGGAATGGAATGGTGTGGAATGGAATGGAGAAAATTGAAGGGTATGTAATGGAATGGAATGGAATGGAATGGAATGGAATGGAATAAACCCGAGTGGAATGGAATGGAATGGAATGGAATGGAATGGAGTGGAATGGAAAGGAATGCAATGGAATCAACCCGAATGGAATGGAAAGGAATGGAATGGAATGGAATGGAATGGAAAGGAATGGTATGGAATGGAATGGAATGGAATGGAATGGAATCAAACCGAATGGAATGGAATGGAATGGAATGGAATGGAATGGAATGGAATGGAATGGAATGGAATGGAATGCAATCAACCCGAATGGAATGTATTGCAATGGAATGGAATGGAATGGAATCAACCCGAATGGAAGGGAATGGAATGGAATGGAATGGAATAGAATGCAAAGCAGTCAACCAGAATGGAATGGAATTGAACGGAATACAATGCCAAGCAATCAACCAGAATGGAATGGAATGGAATAGAATCAAACCGAATGGAATGGAATGGATTGGAATCAACTCGAATGGAATGGAATGGAATGGAATGGAATGGAATGGAATGGAATGAATACAAATGGAATGGAATGGAATCGAATGGAAATGAATGGAATGGAATGGAATGGAATGCAATGCAAGCAACCCGAATCGAATGGACTGGAATGCAATGGAATGGAATGCAAAGGAATCAACCCGAATGGTACGGAATGGAGTGGAATGGAATGGAAAGGAATTGAATCTATCTGAATGGAATGGAATGGAATGGAATCAACTCGAATGGAATGGAATGCAATGGAATGGAATGGAATATAACCAACCCGATTGGAATGGAATTCAATGGAATGGAATGGAATGGAATCAACCCGAATGGAATGGAATGGAATGGATTGGAATGGAATGAAATTGAATGGAATGGAATCAACACGAATGGAATGCAATGGAATGGTATGGAATGGAATGAAATGGAATGGAATCAACCCGAAAGGACTGTGAGTTCAATGGAATGGAAAGGAATCAAATCAACACGAAAGGATTGGAATGGAATGGAGTCAACTCAAATGGAATGGAATGGAATCGAATCAACCCGAATAGAATGGAATGGAATGGAAAGGATTGGTATGGAATGCAATGGAATCAATCCGAAATAAATGGAATGGAATAGAATGGAATGGAATGGAATCAAGCCGAATGGAATGGAACGGTGTGCAATCATCTAGAATGGAACGGAATGGAATGGAATGGGATCGAATCAACCTAAATGGAATGGAATGGAATGGAATGGAATGAAAAAAACACGAATGGAATGGATTGGAGTGGAATGCAGGGAATGCAATGGAATGGAATGGAATCAACCCGAATGGAATGGAATGGAATGAAATGGAATGGAATGGAATGGAAAAGAATGGAATCAAATCGAATGGAATGAAATCAACCAAAATGGAATGGAATGGAATGGAATCAACCCGAACGGAATGGAATGGAATGGAATGGAATGGAATCAACACGAATGGAATGGAATGGAATGGAATGGAATGGAATGGAATGGAATGGAATGGAATGGAATGGAATCAATGCGAATGGAATGGAATGGAATGGAATGGAATGGAATGCCATGGAGAGGAACGGAATGGAATCATCGGGAATGGAATGCAATGGAAGGGAATGGAATGGAATGGAACGGAATGGAATCAACCCGAAAAGAATGGAATGGAATGGAATGGAAGGAAATATATCCGAATGGAATGGAATGGAAAGGAATGGAAACAACACGAATGCAATGGAAGGGAGTTGAATGGAATGGAATGCCATGGAATGGAATGGAATAAACCCGAATGCAGTGGAATGGAATGGAATGGAATGGAAAAGAATGGAATCAAACCGAATGTAATTGAATGGAATGGAATGGAATCAACGGAAATGGAAAGGAATGGAATGGAATGGCATCAACCTGAATGGAATGGAATGGAATGGAATGGAATGGAATCAACACGAATGGAATGGAATGGAATGGAATGGAATCACTGCGAATGGAATGGAATGGAATGGAATGGAATGGAATGCCATGAATAGGAATGGAATGGAATCAACATGAATGGAATGCAATGGAAGGGAATGGAATGGAATGGAACGGAATGGAATCAACCCGAAAGAAATGGAATGGAATGGAATGGAATGGAATATTTTCGAATGGAATGGAATGGAAAGGAAAGGAATAGAATCGAATGAAATGGAATGGAATTGAATGGAATCAAACCGCATGGAATGGAATCGAGTGGAATCAACTCGAATGGAATGGAATGGAATGGAATGGAATGGAATGGAATGGAATGGAATCACCCCGAATGGAATGGAATGCACTGGAAAGGAATGGAATGGAATCACCCCTAATGGAATGGAATGCACTGGAAAGGAATGGAATGGTCTCAACCCGAATGGAATGGAATGGAATGGAATGGAATGGAGTGGAATCAACCCGAATGGAAAGGAATGGCACGGAATGGAATGCAGTGGAATGTAATCAAACGGAATGGAGTGGAGTGGAAAGGAATGGAATGGAATGGAATGGAATCAACACGATTCTAATGGAATGGAATGGAATGGAATGGAATGGGCTGGAATCAACCCCATTGGAATGGAATGGAATGGAATGGAATGGAATGGAATGGAATGGAATGGAATGGAATGGAATTAACCGGTATGGAATGGAATGGAATGGAATGGAATGGAATGGAATGGAATGGAATGGAATTAACCGGTATGGAATGGAATGGAATGGAATCAGCTGGAATGGAATGGAATGGAATGGAATGGAATGGAACGGAATGGAATGCAATCAACCCGAATGGAATGGAATGGGATGAAATGGAATGGAACATACCCGAATGGAAAGGAATGGAATGGAATGGAATTGAATGGAATGGAATCAACACGAGTCTAATGGAATGGAAAGGAATGGAAGGGAAAGGAATGGAATGGAATCAACACGAATGGAATGGAATGGAATGGAATGGAATGGAATCAACCGGAATGGAATGGAATGGAATGTAATGGAATCAACCGGAATGGAATGGAATGGAATGGAATGGAATGGAATGGAATGGAATGGAATGGAATGGAATGGAATGGAATGAAATTAATTGGAATGGATTGGAATCAACCCAAATGGAATGGAATGGAATGGAATCAACCCGAACGGAATGGAATCAACACGAATGGAGTGTAATGGAATGGAATGGAATGGAATCAACCCGAATGGAATGGAATCAACCCGAATGGAATGGAATGGAATGGAATGGAATCAACCGGAATGGAATGGAATTGAATGGAATGGAATGGAATAGAACGGACTGGAATCAACCCGAATGGAATGGAATGGAAGGGAGTGGAATGGAATGGAATGGAATGGAATGGAATCAACCGGAATGGAATGGAATTTAATTGAATGGAGTTGAATGGAATGGAATGAAATGGAACGAAATGGAATCAACCCGAATGGAATGGAATGGAATGGAACGGAAAGGAATGGAATCAACCCGAATGGAATGGAATGAAATGGCATTTAATGGAATGGAATGGAATGGAATTAACACGAATGGAATGGAATGCAATGGCAAGGAATGGAATGGAATGGAATGGAATGGAGTCAATACTAAAGGAATGGAATGGAATGCAATGGAATGGAATGGAAGGGAATAGAATGGAATGGATTGGAATGGAATGGAATGGAATGGAATGGAATGGAACATAATGGAATGGAATCACTCCAAATGGAATGGAATGGAATGGAATGTTATGGAATGGAATGGAATGGAATGGAATCAACCCGATTGGAATGGAATGGAATAGCATGGAATTAATGGATAAGAATGGAATCAATCTGAATGTAATGTAATGGAATGGAATGGAATGTAATGGAATGGAGTGGAGTGGAATCAACCCGAATGAAATGGAATGGAATGGAATTGAATGGAATGGAATGGAATGTAATCAACCCGAAAGGAATGGAATGGAAGGGAATGGAATGGAATAGAATGGAATGGAATGTAATCAACCCTAATGGAATGGAATGGAATGGAATGAAATGCAATGAAATGGAACGGAATGGAATCAACCCGAATGGAGTGGAGTGGAAAGGAATGGAATGGAATGGACTGGAATGGAATCAACCCGAATGGAATGGAATGGAATGGAATGGAATGGAATGGAATGGAATGGAATCAACCCGAATGGAATGGAATGGAATGGAATGGAATGGCATGGAAAAGAATGGAATCAAACCGAATGGAATGGAATGGAATGGAATGGAAACAAACCCAATGGAATCGATTGGGATGGAATGGAACGGCATGGAATGGAATAGAATCAACCCGAATGGAATTGAATGGAATGCAATGGAATGGAATGGAATCAACCAGAATGGAATGGAATGGAATGGAATGGAATGGAATCAATGCGAATGGAATGGAATGGAATGGAATGGAATGGAATGGAATGGAATGGAATGGCATGGAGTGTAATGGAATGGAATCAACCAGAATGGAATGCAATGGAAGGGAATGGAATGGCATGGAACGGAACGGAATCAACCCGAATGGAATGGAATGGAGTGGAATGGAATCAACCCGAAAGGAATGGAATGCAATGGAATGGATTGGAATGGTATCAACACGAATGGAATGGAATGGAATGGAATAAACCCGAATGAAATGAAATGGAATGGAATGGAATGGAATGGAATGGAATGGAATGGAATGGAATGGAAAGGAATGCATTGGAATCAACCCGAATGGAATGGAAAGGAATGGAATGGAATGGAATGGAAGGGAATGGAATCAAACCGAATGGAATTGAATGGAATGGAATGGAATGGAAAGGAATCAACACGAATAGAATGGATTGCAATGGAATGGAATGGAAAGAAATCAAACCGAATGGACGGGAATGGAATGGAATGGAATGGAATAGAATGCAAAGCAGTCAACCAGAATGGAATGGAATTGAAAGGAATAGAATGCAAAGCAATCAACCAGAATGGAATTAATGTAATGGAATCAACCCGAATGGAATGGAATAGATTGGAGTCAACTCGAATGGAATTGAATGGAATGGAATGGAATGGAGTGGAATGGAATCAACACAAATGGAATGGAATGGAATCGAATGGAAATGAATGGAATGGAATGGAATGGAATGCAATGGAAGCAACCCGAATGGAATGGACCGGAATGCAATGGAATGGAATGCAATGTTATCAACCCGAATGGAACGGAACGGAGTGGAATGGAATAGAAAGGAATGGAATGTCTCTGAATGTAATGGAATGGAATGGAATCAGCTCGAAAGGAATGGAATGGCAATGGAATGGAATGGAATATAATCAAACCGATTGGAATGGAATGCAATGGAATGGAACGGAATGGAATCAACCCGAATGGAATAGAATGGAATGGAATGGAATCAACCCGAAAGGAATGGAAGGCAATGGAATTGAATGGAATGGAATCCACCCGAATGGAATGGAATGGAATGGAAATAACTCGAATGGAATGGATTGGAATGGAATGGAATGGAATCAACCCGAATGGAATGGAATGCCATGGAATGGAATGGAATGGAATCACCCCGAATGGAAGGGAATGGAAAGGAATGGAAGGGAATGGAATAGAATGCAAAGCAGTCAAACAGAATGGAATGAAATGCAATGGAAAGGAATGGAATAGAATGCAAAGCAATCAACCAGAATGGAATGGAATGGAATGGAATGGAGTCAACCCGAATGGAGTGGAATGGATTGGAATCAACTCGAATGGAATGGAATGGAATGGAATGGTAAAGAATGCAATGGAATGGATTGGAATGGCATGGAATGGAATGGAGTGGAATGGAGTGGAGAAATCCGAAGTGTATGTAATGGAATGGAATGGAATGGAATGGAATGTAATAAACCCGAATGGAATGAAATGGAATGGAAGGGAGTGGAATGGAACGGAATGGAATGCAATGGAATGGAATGGAATGGAAAGGAATGCAATGGAATCAACCCGAATGGAATGGAAAGGAATGGAATGGAATGGAATGGAATGGAATGGAATGGAATGGAATGGAACGGAATCAACACGAATAGAATGGATTGCAATGGAATGGAATGGAATGGAATGAACCCGAAAGGAAGGGAATGGAATGGAATAGAATGCAAACCAGTCAACCAGAATGGAATGGAATGGAATGGAATTGAACGGAATACAATGCCAAGCAATCAACCAGAATGGAATGGAATGGAATGGAATCAAACCGAATGGAATGGAACGGATTGGAATCAACTCGAATGGAATGGAATGGAATGGAATGGAATGGAATGGAATGAACAGAAATGGAATGGAATGGAATCGAATGGAAATGAATGGAATGGAAGGGAATGGAATGCAATGCAAGCAACCCGAATCGAATGGACTGGAATGCAATGGAATGGAATGCAAAGGAATCAACCCGAATGGAACGGAATGGAGTGGAATGGAATGGAAAGGAATGGAATCTATCTGAATGGAATGGAATGGAATGGAATCAACTCGAATGGAATGGAATGCAATGGAATGGAATGGAATATAACCAACCCGATTGGAATGGAATGCAATGGAATGGAATGGAATGGAATCAACCCGAATGGAATGGAATGGAACGGATTGGAATGGAATGAAATGGAATGGAATGGAATCAACACGAATGGAATGGAATGGAATGGAATGGAATGGAATGGAATCAACACGAATGGAATGCAATGGAATGGTATGGAATGGTATGAAATGGAATGGAATCAACCCGAAAGGACTGTGAATTAAATGGAATGGAAAGGAATCAAATCAACACGAATGGATTGGAGTGGAACGGAGTCAACTCAAATGGAATGGAATGGAATCGAATCAACCCGAATAGAATGGAATGGAATGGAAAGGATTGGTATGGAATGCAATGGAATCAATCCGAAATAAATGGAATGGAATAGAATGGAATGGAATGGAATCAAGCCGAATGGAATGGAACGGTGTGCAATCATCTCGAATGGAATGGAATGGAATGGAATGGGATCGAATCAACCTAAATGGAATGGAATGGAATGGAATGGAATGAAAAAAACACGAATGGAATGGATTGGAGTGGAATGCAGGGAATGCAATGGAATGGCATGGAATCAACCCGAATGGAATGGAAAGGAATGGAATGGAATGGAATGGAAAAGAATGGAATCAAATCGAATGGAATGAAATCAACCGAAATGGAATGGAATGGAATGGAATCAACCCGAATGGAATGGAATGGAATGGAATGGAGTCAACACGAATGGAATGGAATGGAATGGAATGGAATGGAATGGAATGGAATCAATGCGAATGGAATGGAATGGAATGGAATGGAATGGAATGCCATGGAGAGGAACGGAATGGAATCATCGGGAATGGAATGCAATGGAAGGGAATGGAATGGAATGGAACGGAATGGAATCAACCCGAAAAGAATGGAATGGAATGGAATGGAAGGAAATATATCCGAATGGAATGGAATGGAAAGGAATGGAAACAACACGAATGCAATGGAATGGAGTGGAATGGAATGGAATGCCATGGAATGGAACGGAATAAACCCGAATGCAATGGAATGGAATGGAATGGAATGGAAAAGAATGGAATCAAACCGAATGTAATTGAATGGAATGGAATGGAATCAACCGAAATGGAAAGGAATGGAATGGAATCAACCTGAATGGAATGGAATGGAATGGAATGGAATGGAATGGAATGGAATCAACACGAATGGAATGGAATGGAATGGAATGCAATCATTGCGAATGGAATGGAATGGAATGGAATGGAATGCCATGAATAGGAATGGAATGGAATCAACACGAATGGAATGCAATGGAAGGGAATGGAATGGCATGGAACGGAATGGAATCAACCCGAAAGAAATGGAATGGAATGGAATGGAATGGAATATTTTCGAATGGAATGGAATGGAAAGGAAAGGAATAGAATGGAATGAAATGGAATGGAATTGAATGGAATCAAACCGCATGGAATGGAATCGAGTTGAATCAACTCGAATGGAATGGAATGGAATGGAATGGAATGGAATGGAATGGAATGGAATGGAATCACCCCGAATGGAATGGAATGCACTGGAAAGGAATGGAATGGAATAACCCCTAATGGAATGCAATGCACTGGAAAGGAATGGAATGGTCTCAACCCGAATGGAATGGAATGGAATGGAATGGAATTGAATGGAATGGAGTGGAATCAACCCGAATGGAATGCAATGGAATGGCACGGAATGGAATGCAATGGAATGAAATCAACCGGAATGGAGTGCAGTGGAAAGGAATGGAATGGAATGGAATGGAATCAACACGATTCTAATGGAATGGAATGGAATGGAATGGAATGGGCTGGAATCAACCATATTGGAATGGAATGGAATGGAATGGAATGGAATTAACCGGTATGGAATGGAATGGAATGGAATCAACTGGAATGGAATGGAATGGAATGGAATGGAACGGAATGGAATGGAATCAACCCGAATGGAATGGAATGGGATGAAATGGAATGGAACATACCCGAAGGGAAAGGAATGGAATGGAATGGAATTGAATGGAATGGAATCAACACGAGTCTAATGGAATGGAAAGGAATGGAAGGGAAAGGAATGGAATGGAATCAACACGAATGGAATGGATTGGAATGGAATGGAATGGAATGGAATCAACGGGAATGGAATGGAATGAAATGGAATGGAATCAACCGGAATGGAATGGAATGGAATGGAATGGAACGGAATGGAATGCAATTAATTGGAATGGATTGGAATCAACCCGAATGGAATGGAATGGAATGGAATGGCATGGAAGGGAATGAAATGGAATGAAATCAACCCGAATGGAATGGAATGGAATGGCATCAAACCGAATGGAATGGAATGGAATGAAATGGAATGGAATTAACCAAAATGCAATGGAAAGGAATGGTATGGAATGGAATCAACCCGAATGGAATGGAATGGAATGGAATGGAATGGAATGGAATGGAATCAACCCGAATGGATTGTAATGGAAGGGAATGGAATGGAATGGAACGGAACGGAATCAAACTGAATGGAATGGATTGGAATGGAATGGAATGGAATGCAATGGGATCAAACGAAATGCAATGGAATGGAATGGTATGGAATGGAATCAACCCGAATGGAATGGAATGGAATGGAATGGTATGGAATGGAATCAACCCGAATGGATTGGAATGTAATGCAATGGAATGGAATGGAATCAACACGAATATAATGAAATGGAATGGAATGGAATGCAATGGAATGAACCCGAATGGAATGGAATGGAATGGAATCAACCCGAATGGAATGGAATGGAATGGAATAAACTAGAATGCAATGGAATGGAATGGAATGGAATGGAACGGTATGGAATCAACCCGAATGGAATGGAATGGAATGGAAGGCAATCAAACCGAAGGAAATGGATGGCAATGGAATGGAATGGAATGGAATCCACCCGTATGGAATGTAATGGAATGGAATCAACTCGAATGGAATGGATTGCAATGGAACGGAATGGAATCAACCCGAATGGAATGGAATGCAATGGAATGGAATGGAATGGAATGGAGTGGAATGGAGTGGAGAAAACCGAAGTGTATGGAATGGAATGGAATGGAATGGAATGGAATGGAATGGAATAAACCCGAAGGGAATGAAATGGAATGGAATGGCATGGAATGGAATGGAATGGAATGGAATGGAATGGAATGCAATGGAATCAAGCCGAATGGAATGGAATGGAATGGAATGGATTGGAATGGAATGGAATGGAATCAAACCGAATGGAATGGAATGGAATGGAATGGAAAGGAATCAACCCGAATAGAATGGATTGCAATGGAATGGAATGGAATGGAATCAACCCAAATGGAAGGGAATGGAATGGAATGGAATGGAATAGAATACAAAGCAGTCAACCAGAATGGAATGGAATGGAATTGAATTGAACGGAATAGAATGCAAAGCAATCAAACAGAATGGAATGGAATGCAATGGAACCAACCCGAATGGAATGGAATAGATTGGAATCAACTCGAATGGAATGGAATGGAAAGGAATGGAATGGAATCAGCACAAATGGAATGGAATGGAATCGAATGGAAATGAAGGGAATGGAATGGAATGGAATGCAATGCAAGCAACCCGAATGGAATTGACTGGAATGCAATGGAATGGAATGCAATGGAATCAACCCCATTGGAACGGAATGGAGTGGAACTGAATGGAAAGGAATGGGATCTATCCGAATGGAATGGAATGGAATGGAATCAACTCGAATGGAATGGAATGGAATGGAATGGAATGGAATGGAATGGAATATAATAAACCCGTTTGGAATGGAATGGAATGCAATGGAATGGAATGGAATGGAATCAACCCGAAAGCAATGGAATGGAATGGATTGGAATGGAATATAATCAACCCGATTGGAATGGAATGCAATGGAATGGAATGAAATGGAATCAACCCGAATGGAATGGAATGGAATGGAATGGAACGCAATCAACCCAAATGGAATAGAATGGAATGGAATGGAATGGAATGGAATGGAACGGAATTAACCCAAATGCAATGGAACGGAATGGTATGGAATGGAATCAACCCGAATGGAATGGAATGGAATGGAATGGAATGGAATGGAATGGAATGGAATCAACCCAAATGGTTTGGAATGGAATGCAATGGAATGGAACGGAGTGGAATGGAATGGAATGGAATCAACACGAATTTAATGAAATGGAGTGGAATGGAATGGAATGGAATCAACCCGACTGGAAAGCAATGGAAAGGAATGGAATGGAATGGATTGGAATGAAATCAACCAGAATAGAATGGAATGGAATGGAATGGAATGGAATGGAATGGATTTGAATGGAATCAATCCGAATAGAATGGAATGGAATGGAATGGAATGGAATCAACCCGAATGGAATGGAATCAACCCGAATGGAATGGAATGGATTGGAATGGAATCAACCAGAATGGAATGGAATGGAATGGAATGGAATTGAACGGACTGGAATCAACCCGAATGGAATGGAATGGATTGGAATCAACTCGAATGGAATGGAATGGAATGGAATGGAATGGTAAAGAATGCAATGGAATGGATTGGAATGGCATGGAATGGAATGGAATGGAATGGAGTGGAGAAATCCGAAGTGTATGTAATGGAATGGAATGGAATGGAATGGAATAAACCCGAATGGAATGAAATGGAATGGAAGGGAGTGGAATGGAACGAAATGGAATGCAATGGAATGGAATGGAATGGAAAGGAATGCAATGGAATCAACCCGAATGGAATGGAAAGGAATGGAATGGAATGGAATGGAATGGAATGGAATGGAATGGAATGGAATGGAACGGAATCAACACGAATAGAACGGATTGCAATGGAATGGAATGGAATGGAATGAACCCGAATGGAAGGGAATGGAATGGAATAGAATGCAAACCAGTCAACCAGAATGGAATGGAATGGAATGGAATTGAACGGAATAGAATGCAAAGCAATCAACCAGAATGAAATGGAATGTAAAGGAATCAACCCGAATGGAATGGAATGGATTGGAATAAACTCGAATGGAATGGAATGGAGTGGAATGGAACCAACACAATTGGGATGGAATCGAATCGAATGGAAATGAATGGAATGGAATGGAATGGAATGCAATGCAAGCAACACGAATGGAATGGACTGGAATGGAATGGAATGGAATGCAATGGAATCAACCTGAAAGGAACGGAATGGAGTGGAATGGAATGGAATCTATCAGAATGGAATGGAAGAGAATGGAATCAACTCGAATGGAATCGAATGGAATGGAATGGAATATAATCAACCCGATTGGAATGGAATGCAATGGAATGGAATGGAATGGAATCAACCCGAACGGAATGGAATGGTATGGAAAGGAATGGAATGGAGTCAACCCTAATGGAATGGAATGGTTTGGAATCAACCCGAATGGAGTGGAATGGAATTGATTGGAATGGAATGCAATGGAATGCATTGGAATCAACTCGTATGGAATGGAATGGAATGGAATGGAAAGGAATGGAATGGAATGGAATGGAAAGGAATGGAATGGAATGGAAAGGAATGGAATGGAATGGAATGGAATGGAATGGAATGGAATGGAGAGGAATGGAATGGAGAAACCCGAATGGAATGGAATGGAATGGTATGGAATGGAATGGAATGGAATGGAATAAACCCAAATGGAATGAAATGGAAAGCAATGGATTGGAATGGAATGCAGTGGAATGGAATGGAAAGGAATGCAATGGAATAAACCCGAATGGAATGTAAAGGAATGGAATGCAATGAAATGGAATGGAATGGAATCAACCCGAATGGAATGGAAAGGAATCAAACCGAATGGAATGGAATGGAATGGAGAGGAATCAACCCGAATGGAATGGAACAAAATGGAATGGAAAGGAATGGAATGGAATGGAATGGAATGGAATGGAATGGAATCAACCCGAATGGAATGGAATGGAATAGTATGGAATGGAATGAAATGGAATGGAATCAACTAGATAGGAGTAGAATACAATGGAATGGAATGGAATCGAATCAACACGAATGGATTGGAAGGGAATGGAGTCAACTCAAATGGAATGGAAAGGAATGGAATGGAATCGAATCAACCCGAATACAATGGAATGGAATGGAATGGAATGGTATGGAATGGAATGGAATCAATCCGAAATAAATGGAATGGAATAGAATGGAATGGAATGGAATGGAATCAACCAGAATGGAATGGAACGTTGTGCAATCATCTCGAATGGAATGAAATGGAATGGAATCGAATCTACCTGAATGGAATGGAATGGAATGGAATGGAATGGAAAGAACACGAATGGAAAGGAATGGAGTGGAATGCAAGGAATGCAATGGAATGGAATGGAATCAACCCGAATGGAATGGAATGGAATGGAATGGAAAAGAATGGAATCAAACCGAATGGAATGGAATGGAATCAACGGAAATGGAATGGAAAGGAATGGAATGGAATCAACCCGAACGGAATGGAATGGAATGGAATGAAATCAACACGAATGTAATGTAATGTAATGTAATGTAATGGAATGGAATCAATGCGAATGCAATGGAATGGAATGCCATGGAGTCGAATGGAATGGAATCAACACGAATAGAATGCAATGGAAGTCAATGGAATGGAATGGAGCCGAATGGAATCAACCCGAAAGGAATGTAATGGAATGGAATATATCAGATTGGAATGGAATGGAAAGGAATGGAATAGAATAGAATGGAATGGAATGGAAACAAACCGCATGGAATGGAATCGAGTGGAATCAACACGAATGGAATGGAATGGAATGGAACGGAATGGAGTGGAATCACCCCGAATGGAATGGAATGCAATGGAAAGGAATGGAATGGATTCAACCCGAATGGAATGGAATGGAATGGAATTGAATGGAATCAAACCGAATGGAATGCAAACGAATGGCACGCAATGGAATGGAATGGAATGGAATCAACCGGAATGGAGTGGAGTGGAATGTAATGGAATGTAATGGAATCAACACGAATCTAATAGTATAGAATGGAATGGAATGGAATGGAATAGAATAGAATGGAGTCAACTCGATTGGAACAGAATGGAATGGAATGGACTGGAATGGAAAGGAATGGAATGGAATCAATCGGAATGCAATGGAATGGAATCGAATGGAATCAACCCGAATGGAATGGAATGGAACGGAATGGAATGGAATGCCATGGAATCAACCCGAATGGAATGGAATGGAATGGAATGGAATGGAATGGAATCAATCAGAATGGAATGGAATGGAATGGAATGGAATGGAAATGAATGGAATGGAATGGAATGGAATGGAATCAACCGGAATTGAATGGAATGGAATGCAGTCAACTGGAATGGAATGGAATGGAATGGAATGGAATGGAATGGAATCAACCCGAATGGAATGGAATGGAATGGAACAGAATGGAACCAACCCGAATGGAAAGGAATGGAATGGAATGGAATGGCAATGAATGGAATGTAATCAACACGAATGGAATGAAACGGAATGGAATGGAATGGAATGGAATGGAATGGAATGGAATGGAATCAACCGGAATGGAATGGAATGGAATGGAATGGAATGGAATCAACACGAATGGAATGAAACGGAATGGAATGTAATGGAATGGAATGGAATGGAATGGAATGGAATGGAATGGAATCAACCGGAATGGAATGGAAT
This sequence comes from Pan paniscus, assembly GCF_029289425.2. NCBI lineage: Eukaryota > Metazoa > Chordata > Mammalia > Primates > Hominidae > Pan > Pan paniscus. The sequence goes on from NC_073265.2 coordinate 17,260,455, forward strand.
GGAATGGAATGGAATCAACACGAATGGAATGGAATGGGATGGAACGGAATGGAACGGAATGGAATGGAATCAACCCGAATGGAATGGAATGGAATGGAATGCAATGGAATGGAATGGAATGGAATCAACACGAATGGAATGCAATGGAATGGAATGGAATGGAATGGAATGAAATAGAATGCAAAGCAGTCAACCAGAATGGAATGGAATGCAATGGAATGGACTGGAATAGAATACAAAGCAATCAACCAGAATGGAAAGGAATGGAATGGAATGGAATGGAATCAACCCGAGTGGAATGGAATGGATTGGAATCAACTCGAATGGAATGGAATGGAATGGAATGGAATCTAATGGAATGGAATGGAATCAACACAAATAGAATGGAATGGAATCGAATGGAAATGAATGGAATGGAATGGAATGGAATGCACTGGAAGCAACCCGAATGGAATGGAATGGAATGGAATGGAATGGAATGGAATGGAAAGGAATCAACCCGAATGGAATGGAATGGAATGGAATCAACTTGAATGGAATGGAATGGAATGTAATGGAATGGAATGGAATGGAATATAATCAACCTGATTGGAATGGAATGCAATGGAAAGGAATGGAATGGAATCACCCCGAATGGAATGGAATGGAATGGAAGGGAATGGAATGGAATGGAATGGAATGGAGTCAACCCGAATGGAATGGAATGGATTGGAATCAACTCGAATGGAATGGAATGGAATTGATTGGAATGGAATGGAACGGAATGCAATGGAATCAACTCGTATGGAACGGAATGGAATGGAATGGAAAGGAATGGAATGGAATGGAATGGAACGGAGTGGAATGGAATGGAATGGAAAGGAATGCAATGGAATCATCCCGAATGGAATGGAAAGGAATGGAGTGGAATGGAATTGAATGGAATGGAATGGTGTGGAATGGAATGGAGAAAATTGAAGGGTATGTAATGGAATGGAATGGAATGGAATGGAATGGAATGGAATAAACCCGAGTGGAATGGAATGGAATGGAATGGAATGGAATGGAGTGGAATGGAAAGGAATGCAATGGAATCAACCCGAATGGAATGGAAAGGAATGGAATGGAATGGAATGGAATGGAAAGGAATGGTATGGAATGGAATGGAATGGAATGGAATGGAATCAAACCGAATGGAATGGAATGGAATGGAATGGAATGGAATGGAATGGAATGGAATGGAATGGAATGGAATGCAATCAACCCGAATGGAATGTATTGCAATGGAATGGAATGGAATGGAATCAACCCGAATGGAAGGGAATGGAATGGAATGGAATGGAATAGAATGCAAAGCAGTCAACCAGAATGGAATGGAATTGAACGGAATACAATGCCAAGCAATCAACCAGAATGGAATGGAATGGAATAGAATCAAACCGAATGGAATGGAATGGATTGGAATCAACTCGAATGGAATGGAATGGAATGGAATGGAATGGAATGGAATGGAATGAATACAAATGGAATGGAATGGAATCGAATGGAAATGAATGGAATGGAATGGAATGGAATGCAATGCAAGCAACCCGAATCGAATGGACTGGAATGCAATGGAATGGAATGCAAAGGAATCAACCCGAATGGTACGGAATGGAGTGGAATGGAATGGAAAGGAATTGAATCTATCTGAATGGAATGGAATGGAATGGAATCAACTCGAATGGAATGGAATGCAATGGAATGGAATGGAATATAACCAACCCGATTGGAATGGAATTCAATGGAATGGAATGGAATGGAATCAACCCGAATGGAATGGAATGGAATGGATTGGAATGGAATGAAATTGAATGGAATGGAATCAACACGAATGGAATGCAATGGAATGGTATGGAATGGAATGAAATGGAATGGAATCAACCCGAAAGGACTGTGAGTTCAATGGAATGGAAAGGAATCAAATCAACACGAAAGGATTGGAATGGAATGGAGTCAACTCAAATGGAATGGAATGGAATCGAATCAACCCGAATAGAATGGAATGGAATGGAAAGGATTGGTATGGAATGCAATGGAATCAATCCGAAATAAATGGAATGGAATAGAATGGAATGGAATGGAATCAAGCCGAATGGAATGGAACGGTGTGCAATCATCTAGAATGGAACGGAATGGAATGGAATGGGATCGAATCAACCTAAATGGAATGGAATGGAATGGAATGGAATGAAAAAAACACGAATGGAATGGATTGGAGTGGAATGCAGGGAATGCAATGGAATGGAATGGAATCAACCCGAATGGAATGGAATGGAATGAAATGGAATGGAATGGAATGGAAAAGAATGGAATCAAATCGAATGGAATGAAATCAACCAAAATGGAATGGAATGGAATGGAATCAACCCGAACGGAATGGAATGGAATGGAATGGAATGGAATCAACACGAATGGAATGGAATGGAATGGAATGGAATGGAATGGAATGGAATGGAATGGAATGGAATGGAATCAATGCGAATGGAATGGAATGGAATGGAATGGAATGGAATGCCATGGAGAGGAACGGAATGGAATCATCGGGAATGGAATGCAATGGAAGGGAATGGAATGGAATGGAACGGAATGGAATCAACCCGAAAAGAATGGAATGGAATGGAATGGAAGGAAATATATCCGAATGGAATGGAATGGAAAGGAATGGAAACAACACGAATGCAATGGAAGGGAGTTGAATGGAATGGAATGCCATGGAATGGAATGGAATAAACCCGAATGCAGTGGAATGGAATGGAATGGAATGGAAAAGAATGGAATCAAACCGAATGTAATTGAATGGAATGGAATGGAATCAACGGAAATGGAAAGGAATGGAATGGAATGGCATCAACCTGAATGGAATGGAATGGAATGGAATGGAATGGAATCAACACGAATGGAATGGAATGGAATGGAATGGAATCACTGCGAATGGAATGGAATGGAATGGAATGGAATGGAATGCCATGAATAGGAATGGAATGGAATCAACATGAATGGAATGCAATGGAAGGGAATGGAATGGAATGGAACGGAATGGAATCAACCCGAAAGAAATGGAATGGAATGGAATGGAATGGAATATTTTCGAATGGAATGGAATGGAAAGGAAAGGAATAGAATCGAATGAAATGGAATGGAATTGAATGGAATCAAACCGCATGGAATGGAATCGAGTGGAATCAACTCGAATGGAATGGAATGGAATGGAATGGAATGGAATGGAATGGAATGGAATCACCCCGAATGGAATGGAATGCACTGGAAAGGAATGGAATGGAATCACCCCTAATGGAATGGAATGCACTGGAAAGGAATGGAATGGTCTCAACCCGAATGGAATGGAATGGAATGGAATGGAATGGAGTGGAATCAACCCGAATGGAAAGGAATGGCACGGAATGGAATGCAGTGGAATGTAATCAAACGGAATGGAGTGGAGTGGAAAGGAATGGAATGGAATGGAATGGAATCAACACGATTCTAATGGAATGGAATGGAATGGAATGGAATGGGCTGGAATCAACCCCATTGGAATGGAATGGAATGGAATGGAATGGAATGGAATGGAATGGAATGGAATGGAATGGAATTAACCGGTATGGAATGGAATGGAATGGAATGGAATGGAATGGAATGGAATGGAATGGAATTAACCGGTATGGAATGGAATGGAATGGAATCAGCTGGAATGGAATGGAATGGAATGGAATGGAATGGAACGGAATGGAATGCAATCAACCCGAATGGAATGGAATGGGATGAAATGGAATGGAACATACCCGAATGGAAAGGAATGGAATGGAATGGAATTGAATGGAATGGAATCAACACGAGTCTAATGGAATGGAAAGGAATGGAAGGGAAAGGAATGGAATGGAATCAACACGAATGGAATGGAATGGAATGGAATGGAATGGAATCAACCGGAATGGAATGGAATGGAATGTAATGGAATCAACCGGAATGGAATGGAATGGAATGGAATGGAATGGAATGGAATGGAATGGAATGGAATGGAATGGAATGAAATTAATTGGAATGGATTGGAATCAACCCAAATGGAATGGAATGGAATGGAATCAACCCGAACGGAATGGAATCAACACGAATGGAGTGTAATGGAATGGAATGGAATGGAATCAACCCGAATGGAATGGAATCAACCCGAATGGAATGGAATGGAATGGAATGGAATCAACCGGAATGGAATGGAATTGAATGGAATGGAATGGAATAGAACGGACTGGAATCAACCCGAATGGAATGGAATGGAAGGGAGTGGAATGGAATGGAATGGAATGGAATGGAATCAACCGGAATGGAATGGAATTTAATTGAATGGAGTTGAATGGAATGGAATGAAATGGAACGAAATGGAATCAACCCGAATGGAATGGAATGGAATGGAACGGAAAGGAATGGAATCAACCCGAATGGAATGGAATGAAATGGCATTTAATGGAATGGAATGGAATGGAATTAACACGAATGGAATGGAATGCAATGGCAAGGAATGGAATGGAATGGAATGGAATGGAGTCAATACTAAAGGAATGGAATGGAATGCAATGGAATGGAATGGAAGGGAATAGAATGGAATGGATTGGAATGGAATGGAATGGAATGGAATGGAATGGAACATAATGGAATGGAATCACTCCAAATGGAATGGAATGGAATGGAATGTTATGGAATGGAATGGAATGGAATGGAATCAACCCGATTGGAATGGAATGGAATAGCATGGAATTAATGGATAAGAATGGAATCAATCTGAATGTAATGTAATGGAATGGAATGGAATGTAATGGAATGGAGTGGAGTGGAATCAACCCGAATGAAATGGAATGGAATGGAATTGAATGGAATGGAATGGAATGTAATCAACCCGAAAGGAATGGAATGGAAGGGAATGGAATGGAATAGAATGGAATGGAATGTAATCAACCCTAATGGAATGGAATGGAATGGAATGAAATGCAATGAAATGGAACGGAATGGAATCAACCCGAATGGAGTGGAGTGGAAAGGAATGGAATGGAATGGACTGGAATGGAATCAACCCGAATGGAATGGAATGGAATGGAATGGAATGGAATGGAATGGAATGGAATCAACCCGAATGGAATGGAATGGAATGGAATGGAATGGCATGGAAAAGAATGGAATCAAACCGAATGGAATGGAATGGAATGGAATGGAAACAAACCCAATGGAATCGATTGGGATGGAATGGAACGGCATGGAATGGAATAGAATCAACCCGAATGGAATTGAATGGAATGCAATGGAATGGAATGGAATCAACCAGAATGGAATGGAATGGAATGGAATGGAATGGAATCAATGCGAATGGAATGGAATGGAATGGAATGGAATGGAATGGAATGGAATGGAATGGAATGGCATGGAGTGTAATGGAATGGAATCAACCAGAATGGAATGCAATGGAAGGGAATGGAATGGCATGGAACGGAACGGAATCAACCCGAATGGAATGGAATGGAGTGGAATGGAATCAACCCGAAAGGAATGGAATGCAATGGAATGGATTGGAATGGTATCAACACGAATGGAATGGAATGCATTGGAATCAACCCGAATGGAATGGAAAGGAATGGAATGGAATGGAATGGAAGGGAATGGAATCAAACCGAATGGAATTGAATGGAATGGAATGGAATGGAAAGGAATCAACACGAATAGAATGGATTGCAATGGAATGGAATGGAAAGAAATCAAACCGAATGGACGGGAATGGAATGGAATGGAATGGAATAGAATGCAAAGCAGTCAACCAGAATGGAATGGAATTGAAAGGAATAGAATGCAAAGCAATCAACCAGAATGGAATTAATGTAATGGAATCAACCCGAATGGAATGGAATAGATTGGAGTCAACTCGAATGGAATTGAATGGAATGGAATGGAATGGAGTGGAATGGAATCAACACAAATGGAATGGAATGGAATCGAATGGAAATGAATGGAATGGAATGGAATGGAATGCAATGGAAGCAACCCGAATGGAATGGACCGGAATGCAATGGAATGGAATGCAATGTTATCAACCCGAATGGAACGGAACGGAGTGGAATGGAATAGAAAGGAATGGAATGTCTCTGAATGTAATGGAATGGAATGGAATCAGCTCGAAAGGAATGGAATGGCAATGGAATGGAATGGAATATAATCAAACCGATTGGAATGGAATGCAATGGAATGGAACGGAATGGAATCAACCCGAATGGAATAGAATGGAATGGAATGGAATCAACCCGAAAGGAATGGAAGGCAATGGAATTGAATGGAATGGAATCCACCCGAATGGAATGGAATGGAATGGAAATAACTCGAATGGAATGGATTGGAATGGAATGGAATGGAATCAACCCGAATGGAATGGAATGCCATGGAATGGAATGGAATGGAATCACCCCGAATGGAAGGGAATGGAAAGGAATGGAAGGGAATGGAATAGAATGCAAAGCAGTCAAACAGAATGGAATGAAATGCAATGGAAAGGAATGGAATAGAATGCAAAGCAATCAACCAGAATGGAATGGAATGGAATGGAATGGAGTCAACCCGAATGGAGTGGAATGGATTGGAATCAACTCGAATGGAATGGAATGGAATGGAATGGTAAAGAATGCAATGGAATGGATTGGAATGGCATGGAATGGAATGGAGTGGAATGGAGTGGAGAAATCCGAAGTGTATGTAATGGAATGGAATGGAATGGAATGGAATGTAATAAACCCGAATGGAATGAAATGGAATGGAAGGGAGTGGAATGGAACGGAATGGAATGCAATGGAATGGAATGGAATGGAAAGGAATGCAATGGAATCAACCCGAATGGAATGGAAAGGAATGGAATGGAATGGAATGGAATGGAATGGAATGGAATGGAATGGAACGGAATCAACACGAATAGAATGGATTGCAATGGAATGGAATGGAATGGAATGAACCCGAAAGGAAGGGAATGGAATGGAATAGAATGCAAACCAGTCAACCAGAATGGAATGGAATGGAATGGAATTGAACGGAATACAATGCCAAGCAATCAACCAGAATGGAATGGAATGGAATGGAATCAAACCGAATGGAATGGAACGGATTGGAATCAACTCGAATGGAATGGAATGGAATGGAATGGAATGGAATGGAATGAACAGAAATGGAATGGAATGGAATCGAATGGAAATGAATGGAATGGAAGGGAATGGAATGCAATGCAAGCAACCCGAATCGAATGGACTGGAATGCAATGGAATGGAATGCAAAGGAATCAACCCGAATGGAACGGAATGGAGTGGAATGGAATGGAAAGGAATGGAATCTATCTGAATGGAATGGAATGGAATGGAATCAACTCGAATGGAATGGAATGCAATGGAATGGAATGGAATATAACCAACCCGATTGGAATGGAATGCAATGGAATGGAATGGAATGGAATCAACCCGAATGGAATGGAATGGAACGGATTGGAATGGAATGAAATGGAATGGAATGGAATCAACACGAATGGAATGGAATGGAATGGAATGGAATGGAATGGAATCAACACGAATGGAATGCAATGGAATGGTATGGAATGGTATGAAATGGAATGGAATCAACCCGAAAGGACTGTGAATTAAATGGAATGGAAAGGAATCAAATCAACACGAATGGATTGGAGTGGAACGGAGTCAACTCAAATGGAATGGAATGGAATCGAATCAACCCGAATAGAATGGAATGGAATGGAAAGGATTGGTATGGAATGCAATGGAATCAATCCGAAATAAATGGAATGGAATAGAATGGAATGGAATGGAATCAAGCCGAATGGAATGGAACGGTGTGCAATCATCTCGAATGGAATGGAATGGAATGGAATGGGATCGAATCAACCTAAATGGAATGGAATGGAATGGAATGGAATGAAAAAAACACGAATGGAATGGATTGGAGTGGAATGCAGGGAATGCAATGGAATGGCATGGAATCAACCCGAATGGAATGGAAAGGAATGGAATGGAATGGAATGGAAAAGAATGGAATCAAATCGAATGGAATGAAATCAACCGAAATGGAATGGAATGGAATGGAATCAACCCGAATGGAATGGAATGGAATGGAATGGAGTCAACACGAATGGAATGGAATGGAATGGAATGGAATGGAATGGAATGGAATCAATGCGAATGGAATGGAATGGAATGGAATGGAATGGAATGCCATGGAGAGGAACGGAATGGAATCATCGGGAATGGAATGCAATGGAAGGGAATGGAATGGAATGGAACGGAATGGAATCAACCCGAAAAGAATGGAATGGAATGGAATGGAAGGAAATATATCCGAATGGAATGGAATGGAAAGGAATGGAAACAACACGAATGCAATGGAATGGAGTGGAATGGAATGGAATGCCATGGAATGGAACGGAATAAACCCGAATGCAATGGAATGGAATGGAATGGAATGGAAAAGAATGGAATCAAACCGAATGTAATTGAATGGAATGGAATGGAATCAACCGAAATGGAAAGGAATGGAATGGAATCAACCTGAATGGAATGGAATGGAATGGAATGGAATGGAATGGAATGGAATCAACACGAATGGAATGGAATGGAATGGAATGCAATCATTGCGAATGGAATGGAATGGAATGGAATGGAATGCCATGAATAGGAATGGAATGGAATCAACACGAATGGAATGCAATGGAAGGGAATGGAATGGCATGGAACGGAATGGAATCAACCCGAAAGAAATGGAATGGAATGGAATGGAATGGAATATTTTCGAATGGAATGGAATGGAAAGGAAAGGAATAGAATGGAATGAAATGGAATGGAATTGAATGGAATCAAACCGCATGGAATGGAATCGAGTTGAATCAACTCGAATGGAATGGAATGGAATGGAATGGAATGGAATGGAATGGAATGGAATCACCCCGAATGGAATGGAATGCACTGGAAAGGAATGGAATGGAATAACCCCTAATGGAATGCAATGCACTGGAAAGGAATGGAATGGTCTCAACCCGAATGGAATGGAATGGAATGGAATGGAATTGAATGGAATGGAGTGGAATCAACCCGAATGGAATGCAATGGAATGGCACGGAATGGAATGCAATGGAATGAAATCAACCGGAATGGAGTGCAGTGGAAAGGAATGGAATGGAATGGAATGGAATCAACACGATTCTAATGGAATGGAATGGAATGGAATGGAATGGGCTGGAATCAACCATATTGGAATGGAATGGAATGGAATGGAATGGAATTAACCGGTATGGAATGGAATGGAATGGAATCAACTGGAATGGAATGGAATGGAATGGAATGGAACGGAATGGAATGGAATCAACCCGAATGGAATGGAATGGGATGAAATGGAATGGAACATACCCGAAGGGAAAGGAATGGAATGGAATGGAATTGAATGGAATGGAATCAACACGAGTCTAATGGAATGGAAAGGAATGGAAGGGAAAGGAATGGAATGGAATCAACACGAATGGAATGGATTGGAATGGAATGGAATGGAATGGAATCAACGGGAATGGAATGGAATGAAATGGAATGGAATCAACCGGAATGGAATGGAATGGAATGGAATGGAATGGAATGGAATGCAATTAATTGGAATGGATTGGAATCAACCCGAATGGAATGGAATGGAATGGAATCAACCCGAACGGAATGGAATCAACACGAATGGAGTGTAATGGAATGGAATGGAATGGAATCAACCCGAATGGAACGGAATCAACCCGAATGGAATGGAATGGAATGGAATGGAATCAACCGGAATGGAATGGAATGGAATGGAACGGAATAGAACGGACTGGAATCAACCCGAATGGAATGGAATGGAAGGGAGTGGAATGGAATGGAATGGAATGGAATGGAATGGAATCAACCGGAATGGAATGGAATGTAATTGAATGGAATGGAATGGAATGGAATGAAACGGAACGAAATGGAATCAACCCGAATGGAATGGAATGGAATGGAACGGAAAGGAATGGAATCAACCGGAATGGAATGGAATGAAATGGCATTTAATGGAATGGAATGGAATGGAGTAAACACGAATGGAATGGAATGCAATGGCAAGGAATGGAATGGAATGGAATGGAATGGAGTCAATACTAACAGAATGGAATGGAACGCAATGGAATGGAATGGAAGGGAATAGAATGGAATGGATTGGAATGGAATGGAATGGAATGGAATGGAATGGAATATAATGGAATGGAATCACTCCAAATGGAATGGAATGGAATGGAATGTTATGGAATGGAATGGAATGGAATGGAATCAACCCGATTGGAATGGAATGGAATAGCATGGAATCAATGGGTAAGAATGGAATCAATCTGAATGTAATGTAATGTAATGGAATGGAATGGAATGGAGTGGAATCAACCCGAATGAAATGGAATGGAATGGAATTGAATGGAATGGAATGGAATGCAATCAACCCGAAAGGAATGGAATGGAAGGGAATGGAATGGAATAGAATGGAATGGAATGGAATCAACCCTAATGGAATGGAATGGAATGGAATGAAATGCAATAAAATGGAACGGAATGGAATCAACCCGAATGGAATGGAAAGGAATGGAATGGAATGGAATGGAATGGAATGGAATGGAATCAACCCGAATGGAGTGGAGTGGAAAGGAATGGAATGGAATGGATTGGAATGGAATCAACCCGAATGGAATGGAATGGAATGGAATGGAATGGAATGGAATGGAATGGAATGGAATCAACCCGAATGGAATGGAATGGAATGGAATGGCATGGAAAAGAATGGAATCAAACCGAATGGAATGGAATGGAATGGAATGGAAACAAACCCAATGGAATCGATTGGAATGGAATGGAACGGAATGGAATGGAATAGAATCAACCCGAATGGAATTGAATGGAATGCAATGGAATGGAATGGAATCAACCAGAATGGAATGGAATGGAATGGAATGGAATGGAATCAATGCGAATGGAATGGAATGGAATGGAATGGAATGGAATGGCATGGAGTGTAATGGAATGGAATCAACAAGAATGGAATGCAATGGAAGGGAATGGAATGGAATGGAACGGAACGGAATCAACCCGAATGGAATGGAATGGAGTGGAATGGAATCAACCCGAAAGGAATGGAATGCAATGGAATGGATTGCAATGGTATCAACCCGAATGGAATGGAATGGAATGGAATGGAATGGAATGGAATGGAATGGAATGGAATCAACCCTAATGGAATGGAATGCAATGGTATGGAATGAAATGCAATGAAATGGAACGGAATGGAATCAACCCCAATGGAATGGAAAGGAATGGCATGGAATGGAATGGAATGGAATGCAATCAACCCGAATGGAGTGGAGTGGAATGCAGTGGAATGGAATGGATTGGAGTGGAACGTAGTCAAATGAATCTAATGGAATGGAATGTAATGGAACGGACTGGAATCAACCCGATTGGAACTGAATGGAATGGAACGGAATGGAATCAACCAGAATGAAATGGTGTGGAATGGAGTCAACCCGAATGGAATGGAATGCAATGGAACGGAATGGAATGGAATGGAATGGAAAGGAATGGAATGGAATGGAATCAACCCGAATGGAATGGAATGGAATGGAATGGAATGGAATGGAATCAACCCGAATGGAATGGAATGAAATGGAGTGGAATGAAATGGAATCAATCCGAATGGAATGGAATGGAACGGACTGGAATCAACCCGAATCGAATGGAATGGAAATGAACAGAATGGAAGGGAATGGAATGGAATAAACCCGAATTCAATGGAATGTAATCGAATGGAATGGAATGGAATGAAATGGAAGAAAATCGAATCAACCCAAATGGAATGGAATGGAATAGAATGGAATGGAATGGAATAGAATTGAATGCAACGAAATGGAATCAAACCGAACGGAATGGAATTGAATGGAATGGAATGGAATCAACACGAATGGAATGGAATCAACCCGAATGGAATGGAATGGAATGGAACGGAATGGAATGGTATCAACCGGAATGGAATGGAATGGAATGCAATGGAATGGAATGGAATGGAATCAACCCGAATGGAATGGAAAGGAAGGGAATGGTATAGAATGGAATGGAATGGAATGGAATCAACCCGAGTGGAATGGAATGTAATTGAATGGAATGGAATGGAATGGAATGAAATGGAACGAAATGGAATCAACCCGAATGGAATGGAATGGAATGGAATGGAATGGAATGGAATGGAATGAAATGGAATGGAATCAACCCAAATGGAATGGAATGGAATGGAATGGAAGGGAATGGAATCAACACCAATGGAATGGAATGGAATGGCATGGAATGGAATGGAATGGAATGGAGTCAATCCGAAAGGAATGGAATGATATGGAATGGAATGGAGTAGAATGTAATGGATTGGAGTAGAATTGAATGGAATGAAATGGAATATAATGGAATGGAATCAACCCGAATGGAATGGAATGGTATGGAATGCAATGGAATGGAATGGAATCAACCCGATTGGAATGGAATGGAATGGAATGGAATGGAATGGAATAGAATGGAATCAACCCGAATGGAATGGAATGGAATGAAATGGAATTGAATGGAATGGAATGGAATCAACCCGAATGAAATGGAATGGAATGGAATGGAATGGCAAGGAAAAGAATAGAATCAAACCGAATGGAATGGAATGGAATGGAATGCAATAGAATCAACCCGAATGGAATTGAATGGAATGCAATGGAATGGAATGGAATCAACCGGAATGGAATGGAATGGAATGGAATGGAATGGAATGGAATCAATGCGAGTGGAATGGAATGGAATGGAATAGAATGGAATGGAATGGAATGGAATGGCATGGAGTGTAATGGAATGGAATCAACCCGAATGGAATGCAATGGAAGGGAATGGAATGGAATGAAACGGAACGGAATCAACCCAAATGGAATGGAATGGAGTGGAATGGAAACAACCTGAAAGGAATGGAATGCAACGGAATGGATTGGAATGGTATCAACCCGAATGGAATGGAATGGAATGGAATGGAATGGAAAGGAATGGAATCAATGCGAATAGAATGGAATGGAATGGAATGGAATGGAATGGAATGGAATGGAATGGAATGGAATGGCATGGAGTGAAATGGAATGGAATCAACCCGAATGGAATGGAATGCAATGGAATGGAAGGCAATGGAATGGAATCAACCCGAATGGAAAGGAATGGAATGGAATGGAAAGGAATAAACCCGAAAAGAATGGAATGTAATGGAATGGAATGAAATGGAATGGATTGGAATGGAAAGTAATGGAATGGAATGGAATCAACCCGAATGGAATGGAATGGAATGGAATGGAATGGAATGGAGTGGAATCAACCCGAATGGAATGGAATGGAATGGAATGGAATGGAGTGGAATGGAAAGGAATGCAATGGAATCAACGCGAATGGAATGGAAAGGAATGGAATGGAATGGAATGGAATGGAAAGGAATGGTATGGAATGGAATGGAATGGAATGGATTGCAATCAACCCGAATGGAGTGGAGTGGAATGCAATGGAATGGAATGGATTGGAATGGAACGGAGTCAAAATGAATCTAATGGAATGGAATGTAATGGAAAGGACTGGAATCAACCCGATTGGAACTGAATGGAATGGAATGGAATGGAATCAACCAGAATGAAATGGATTGGAATGGAATCAACCCGAATGGAAAGGAATGCAATGGAACGGAACGGAATGGAATGGAATTGATTGGAAAGGAATGGAATGGAATGGAATCAACCCGAATGGAATGGAATGGAATGGAATGGAATGGAATGGAGTGGAATCAACCCGAAGGGAATGGAATGTAATGGAGTGGAATGAAATGGAATCAACCCGAATGGAATGGAATGGAACGGACTGGAATCAACCCGAATCGAATGGAATGGAAATGAATAGAATGGAAGGGAATGGAATGGAATCAACCCGAATTCAATGGAATGTAATTGAATGGAAGGGAATGGAATGGAATCAACCCGAATTCAATGGAATGTAATTGAATGGAATGGAATGGAATGAAATGGAACAAAATCGAATCAACCCAAATGGAATGAAATGGAATAGAATGGAATGGAATGGAATAGAATGGAATGGAACGAAATGTAATCAACCCGAACGGAATGGAATTGAATGGAATGCAATGGAATCAACCCGAATGGAATGGAATCAACCCGAATGGAATGGAATGGAACGGAATGGAATGGAATCAACCGGAATGGAATGGAATGGAATGCAATGGAATGGAATGGAACGGAATCAACCCGAATGGAATGGAATGGAAGGGAATGGTATAGAATGGAATGGAATGGAATGGAATCACCCCGAAAGGAATGGAATGGAATGTACTGGAGTGGAATAGAATCAACCCGAATGGAATGGAATGGAATGGAATGGGATGGAATGGAATGGAATGGAATCACCCCGAATGGAATGGAATGGATTGGAATGGAATGTTATGGAATGGAATTGAATGGAATCAACGCGAATAGAATGATCTGGAATGGAATGGAATGGAATGGAATGGAATCAATCCGAATGGAATGAAATGGAATGGAATGGAATGGAATGGAATGGAATGGAATCAACCCGAATTGAATGGAAAGGAAGAGAATGGAATGCAAAGGAACTTAATGGAATCAACGCGAATGGAATGGAATTGAATGGAATGCAATGCAATGGAATGGAATCAACCCGAATGGAACGGAATGGAATGGAATGGAATGGAATCAACACGAATGGAATGGAATGGAATGGCATGGAATGGAATGGAATGGAATGGAGTCAATCCGAAAGGAATGGAATGGAATGGAATGGAATGGAATGGAATCAACCTGAATGGAATAGACTCAAACTGAATGGAATGGATTGGAAAAGAATGGAATGGAATGGAATCAACCGGAATGGAATGGTATGGAATAGAATGGAAAGGAATGGAATGGAATGGAATCAACCCAAAAGGAATGGAATGGAATGGAACGGATTGGAATGGAAAGGAATGGAATCAACCCGAATGGAATGGAATGGAATGGAATGGCATGGAATGGAATGAAATGGAATGGAATCAACCCGAATGGAATGGAATGGAATGGCATCAACCCGAAAAGAATGGAATGGAAGGGAATGGAATGGAATAGAATGGAAAGGAATGGAATCAAACCTAATGAAAGGCAATGGAATGGAATGGAATGAAATGCAATGAAATGGAACGGAATGGAATCAACCCGAATGGAATGGAAAGGAATGGAATGGAATGGAATGGAAAGGAAGGGAATGGAATCAACACGAATGGAGTGGAGTGGAAAGGAATGGAATGGAATGGATTGGAATGGAACGGAATCAAAATGAATCTAATGGAATGGAATGGAATGGAATGGACTGGAATCAACCCGATTGGAACAGAATGGAATGGTACGGAATGGAATCAGCCAGAATGGAATGGAGTGGAATGGAATCAACCCGAATGGAATGGAATGGAATGGAATGGAATCAACCCGAATGGAATGGAATGGAATGGAATGGAATGGAATGGAATGGAATGGAATGGAATGGAATGGCATGGAATCAACCAGAATGAAATAGAATGGAATGGAATAAAATGGAATGGAATGGAAAAGAATGGAATGGTTTCAACACGAATCTAATGGAATGGAATGGAATGGGATGGAATGGAATCCAATGGAATCCAACGGGATGGAATGGAATGGAATCACCCCGAATGGAATGGAATGGAATGGAATGGAATGCTATGGAATGGAACGGAATGGAATGGAATCAACCCGATTGGAATGGAATGGAATGGAATTGAATGGAATGGAATAGAATGGAATCAACCTGAATGAAATGTAATGTAATGCAATGTAATGGAACGGAATGGAATGGAGAGGAATCAACCCAAATGAAATGGAATGGAATGGAATTGAATGGAATGGAATGGAATGGAATCAACCCGAAAGGAATGGAATGGAAGGGAATGGAATGGAATAGAATGGAATGGAATGGAATCAACCCTAATGGAAGGCAATGGAATGGAATGGAATGAAATGCAATGAAATGGAACGGAAAGGAATCAACCCGAAAGGAATGGAAAGGAATGGAATGGAATGGAATGGAATGGAATCAACCCGAATGGAATGGAGTGGAAAGGAATGGAATGGAATGGATTGGAATGGAATGGAATCAAAATGAATCTAATGGAATGGAATGGAATGGACTGGAATCAACCCGATTGGCACGGAATGGAATGGAATGGAATGGAATGGAATGGTATGGAATGAACCCGAAAGGAATGGAATCAACCCGAATGGAATGGAATGGTATTGAATGCAATTTAATGGAATGGAATGGAATGGAATCAACCCGATTGGAATGGAATGGAATGGAATAGAATGGAATCAACCCGAATGGAATGGAATGGAATGGAATGGAATTGAATGGAATGGAATGGAATCAACCCGAATGAAATGGAATGGAATGGAATGGAATGGAATGGAATCAACCTGAATGGAATGCAATGGAATGGAATGGAATCAACTCGAATGGAATGGAATTCAATGGAATAGAATGGAGTCGAATCAACATGAATGGATTGGAATGAAATGGAATCAACTGAAATAGAATGGAATGGAATGGAATGGAATCGAATCAACCGGAATAGAATGGAATGGAATGGAATGGAATGGAATGGAATGGAATGGAATGGAATCAACCCGATTGGCATGGAATGGAATGGAAAAGAATGGAAACAAACCGAATGGAATGGAATGGAATGGAATGGAATCAACCCAAATGGAATGGAATGGAATGGAATGGAATGGAATGGAATGGAATCAACCAGAAAGGAATGGAATGCAAGGGAATGGAATGGAATAGAATGGAATGGAATGGAATCAACCCTAATGGAAGGCAATGGAATGGAATGGAATGAAATGCAATGAAATGGAACGGAATGGAATCAACCCGAATGGAATGGAAAGCAATGGAATGGAATGGAATGGAATGGAATTGAATGGAATCAACCCGAATGAAGTGGAGTGGAAAGGAATGGAATGGAATGGATTGGAATGGAACGGAATCAAAATGAATCTAATGGAATGGAATGGACTGGAATCAACCCGATTGGAACGGAATGGAATGGAACGTAATGGAATCAACCAGAATGGAATGGAGTGGAATGGAATCAACCCGAATGGAATGGAATGGAATGGAATGGAATCAACCCGAATGGAATGGAATGGAATGGAAAGGAATGGAATGGAATGGAATGGAATGGAATCAACCAGAATGAAATAGAATGGAATGGAATAAAATGGAATGGAAAGGAAAGGAATGGAATGGTTTCAACACGAATCTAATGGAATGGAATGGAATGGGATTGAATGGAATCGAATGGAATCCACCGGAATGGAATGGAATGGAATGAAATCACCCCGAATGGAATGGAATGGAATGCTATGAAATGGACGGAATGGAATGAAATCATCCCGATTGGAATGGAATAGAATGGAATGGAATGGAATCAACCCTAATGGAAGGCAATGGAATGGAATGGAATGAAATGCAATGAAATGGAACGGAAAGGAATCAACCCGAAAGGAATGGAAAGGAATGGAATGGAATGGAATGGAATGGAATGGAATCAACCCGAATGGAATGGAGTGGAAAGGAATGGAATGGAATGGATTGGAATGGAATGGAATCAAAATGAATCTAATGGAATGGAATGGAATGGACTGGAATCAACCCGATTGGCACGGAATGGAATGGAATGGAATGGTATGGAATGAACCCGAAAGGAATGGAATGGAATGGATTGGAATGGAGTATAATCAACCCGAATTTAATGGAATGCAATGGAATGGAATGGAATGGAATCAACCCGAATGGAATGGAATGGAATGGAATGGAATGCAATCAACCCAAATGGAATATAATGGAATGGAATGGAATGGAATGGAATGGAATGGAATGGAGTCAACCCGAATGGAATGGAATGGATTGGAATCAACCCGAATGGAATGGAATGGTATTGATTGGAATGGAATGGAATGGAATGGAATGGAATGGAAAGGAATCAACCCGAATGGAATGGATGGCAATGGAATGGAATGGAATGGAATCAACCCGAATGGAATGGAATGGAATGGAATGGAATGGAATGGAATAGAAGGCAAAGCAGTCAACCAGAATGGAATGGAATTGAATGGAATAGATTGCAAAGCAATCAACCAGAATGGAAAGTAATGGTATGGAATGGAATGGAATGGAATCAACCTGAATGGAATGGATTCAACCTGAATGGAATGGAATGGAAAAGAATGGAATGGAATGGAATCAACCGGAATGGAAAGTTATGGAATAGAATGGAAAGGAATGGAATGGAATGGAATCAACCCGAATGGAATGGAATGGAACAGAATGGAATAGAATGGAATGGAATCAACCCGAATGGAATCGAATGGCATCAACCCGAATGGAATGGAATGGAATGAAATGGAATGGAACGGAATTAACAGAAATGGAATGGAAAGGAATGGAATGGAATGGAATCAACCCGAATGGAATGGAATGGAATGGAATGGAATGGAATGGAATGGAATGGAATCAACCCGAATGGTTTGGAATGGAATGCAATGGGATGGAACAGAATGGAATGGAATGGAATGGAATCAACACGAATTTAATGAAATGGAGTGGAATGGAACGGAATGGAATCAAACCGACAGGAATGCAATGCAATGGAACGGAATGGAATGGATTGGAATGAAATCAACCAGAATAGAATGGAATGGAATGGAATGGAATGGAATGGAATGGAATGGAATGGAATGGATTTGAATGGAATCAAACCGAATTGAATGGAATGGAATGGAATGGAATGGAATGGAATGGAATGGAATCAACCCGAATGGAATGGAATCAACCCGAATGGAATGGAGTTGAATGGAATGGAATCAACCGGAATGGAATGGAATGGAATGGAATGGAATGGAATTGAACGGACTGGAATCAACCCGAATGGAATGGAATGGAAGGGAGTGGAATGGAATGGAATGGAATGGAATCAACCCAAATGGAATGGAATGTAATTGAATGGAATGAAATGGAATGGAATGAAATGGAACGAAATGGTATCAACTCGAATGAAATGGAAAGGAATGGAACGGAAAGGAATGGAATCTACCCGAATGGAATGGAATGGAATGGCATTTAATGGAATGGAATGTAATGGAATCAACACGAATGGAATGGAATGCAATGGCATGGAATGGAATGGAATGGAATGAAATGAAATGGAACGGAATGGAATCAACCCGAATGGAATGGAATGGAATGGAATGGAATGGAAGGCAATGGAATCAACCCGAATGGAGTGGAGTGGAAAGGAATGGAATGGAGTGGATTTGAACGGAACGCAATCAAAATGAATCTAATGGAATGGAATGGAATGGAATGGACTGGAATCAACCCGATTGGAATGGAATGGAATGGAACGGAATGGAATCAACCAGAATGGAATGGAGTGGAATGGAATCAACCCGAATGGAATGGAATGGAATCAACCCGAATGGAATGGAATGGAATGGAATGGAATGGAAAGGCATGGAATCATCCAGAGTGAAATAGAATGGAATGGAATGGAATGGAATGGAAAGGCATGGAATCATCCAGAGTGAAATAGAATGGAATGGAATAAAATGGAATGGAAGGGAAAAGAATGGAATGGTTTCAACACGAATCTAATGGAATGGAATGGAATGGAATGGGATGGAATCAACCGGAATGGAATGGAATGGAATCAACTGGAATGTAATGGAATGGAATGGAATCAAACCGAAATGAATGGAATGGGATGGAATGGAATGGAACCTACCCTCATGGAAAGGAATGGAATGGAATGGAATAGAATGGAATGGAATCAACACGAAAGGAATGGAATGGAATGGAATGGTATCGACCCGAATGGAATGGAATGGGATGGAACGGAATGGAATGGAATGGAATCAACCCGAATGGAAAGAAAATGAATGGAATGCAATGGAATGGAATGGGATGGAACGGAATGGAATGGAATGGAATGGAATCAACCCGAATGGAAAGAAATGGAATGGAATGCAATGGAATGGAATGGAATGGAATCAACATGAATGGAGTGGAATGGAATGGAATGGAATTGAATGGACTGGAGTGGAATAGAATCAACCCGAATGGAATGGAATGGGATGGAATGGAATGGAATGGAATGGAATCACCCCGAAAGGAATGGAATGGAATGTACTGGAGTGGAATAGAATCAACCCGAATGGAATGGAATGGAATGGAATGGGATGGAATGCAATGGAATGGAATCATCGCGAATGGAATGGAATGGAATATTATGGAATGGAATTGAATGGAATCAACGCCAATAGAATGATCTGGAATGGAATGGAATGGAATGGAATGGAATCAATCCGAATGGAATGAAATGGAATGGAATGGAATGGAATGGAACGGTATGGAATCAACCCGAATTGAATGGAAGGGAAGAGAATGGAGTGCAAAGGAACGGAATGGAATCAACGCGAATGGAATGGAATTGAATGGAATGCAATGCAATGGAATGGAGTCAACCCGAATGCATTGGAATGGAATGGAATGGAATGAAATGGAATGGAATGGAATCAACCTGAATGGAATGGACTCAACCTGTATGGAATGGATTGGAAAAGAATGGAATGGAATGGAATCAACCGGAATGGAATGGTATGGAATAGAATGGAAAGGAATGGAATGGAATGGAATCAACCCAAATGGAATGTAATGGAATGGTATGGAATAGAATGGAAAGGAATGGAATGGAATGCAAACAACACAAATGGAAAGAATTGAATGGAACAGAATGGAATGGAATGGAATGGAATCAACCCGAATGGAATGGAATGGAATGGAATGGCATGGAAGGGAATGAAATCGAATGGAATCAACCCGAATGGAATGGAATGGAATGGCATCAAACCGAATGGAATGGAATGGAGTGAAACGGAATGGAATTAACCCAAATGCAATGGAAAGGAATGGTATGGAATGGAATCAACACGAATGGAATGGAATGGAATGGAATGGAATGGAATCAACCCGAATGGATTGGAATGGAATGCAATGGAATGGAGTGGAATCAACACGAATTTAATGAAATGGAGTGGAATGGAATGGAATGGAATCAACACGAATTTAATGAAATGGAGTGGAATGGAATGGAATGGAATCAACACGAATGGAATGGAATGCTATGGAATGGAATGCAATGGAATGGATTTGAACGGAATCAAACCGAATAGAATGGAAAGGAACGGAATGGAATTGAATGGAATGGAATGGAATGGAATGGAATGGAATGGAATCAACACGAATGGAATGGAATGGAATGGAATGGAATCAACCCGAATGGATTGGAATGGAATGCAATGGAATGGAAGGGAATGGAATGGAATGGAATGGAATCAACACGAATTTAAAGAAATGCAGTGGAATGGAATGGAATGGAATCAACCCGAATGGAATGCAATGGAATGGAATGGAATGGAATGGATTGGAATGGAATCAACCAGAATAGAATGGAATGGAATGGAATGGAATGGAATGGAATGGAATGGAATGGAAAGGATTTGAATGGAATCAAACCGAATAGAATGGAATGGAATGGAGTGGAATGGAATGCAATGGAATGGAATCAACACGAATGGAATGGAATGGAATGGAATGGAATGGAATCAACCCAAATGGAATGGAATCAACCCGAATGGAATGGAATGGAATGGAATGGAATCAACCGGAATGGAATGGAATGGAATGGAAAGGAATTGAACGGACTGGAATCAACCCGAATGGAATGGAATGGAAGGGAGTGGAATGGAATGGAATGGAATGGAATGGAATGGAATGGAACGAAATGGAATCAACTCGAATGGAATGGAATGGAATGGAACGGAAAGGAATGGAATCAACCAGAATGGAATGGAATGGAATGGCATTTAATGGAATGGAATGGAATGGAATCAACACGAATGGAATGGAATGCAATGGCATGGAAAGGAATGGAATGGAATGCAATGGAGTCAATACTAACGGAATGGAATGGAATGCAATGGAGTCACTACTAACGGAATGGAATGGAATGCAATGGAATGGAATGGCAGGGAATAGAATGGAATGGATTGGAATGGAATGGAATGGAATGGAATGGAATATAATGGAAAGGAATCACCCCGAATGGAATGGAATGGAATGGAATGCTATGGAATGGAATGGAATGGAATGGAATCAACCCGATTGGAATGGAATGGAATGGAATGGAATGGAATGGAATAGAATGGAATCAACCTGAATGTAATGGAATGGAATGGAATGGAATGGAATGGAATGGAATGGAATGGAATCAACCCGAATGGAGTGGAGTGGAAAAGAATGGAATGGAATGGATTGGAATGGAACGGAATCAAAATGAATCTAATGGAATGGAATGGAATGGAATGGATTGGAATCAACCCGATTGGAACGGAATGGAATGGAACGGAATGGGATCAACCAGAATGGAATGGAGTGGAATGGAATCAACCCGAATGGAATGGAATGGAATGGAATGGAATCAACCCGAATGCAATGGAATGGAATGGAATGGAATGGAATGGAATGGCATGGAATCAACCAGAATGAAATAGAATGGAATGGAATGGAAAAGAATGGAATGGTTTCAACACGAATCTAATGGAATGGAATGGAATGGGATGGAATGAAATCGAATGGAATCAACCGGAATGGAATGGAATGGAATGGAATGGAATGGAATGGAATCGACCCGAATGGAATTGAATGGGAGGGAACGGAATGGAATGGAATGGAATGGAATCAACCCGAATGGAAAGAAAAGGAATGGAATGCAATGGAATGGAATGGGATGGAATGGAATGGAATGCAATGGAATGGAATGGACTCAACCCGAATGGAAAGAAATGGAATGGAATGCAGTGGAATGGAATGGAATGGAATCAACATGAATGGAGTGGAATGGAATGGAATGGACTGGAGAGGAATAGAATCAACCCGAATGGAATGGAATGGAATGGAATGGGATGGAATGGAAAGGAATGGAATCACCCAGAAAGGAATGGAATGGAATGGACTGGAGTGGAATAGAATCAACCCGAATGGAATGGAATGGAATGGAATGGGATGGAATGGAATGGAATAGAATCACCCCGAATGGAATGGAATGGAATGGAATGGAATGGAATGGAATGTTATGGAATGGAATTGAATGGAATCAACGCGAATGGAATGATCTGGAATGGAATGGAATGGAATGGAATGGAATGGAATCAATCCGAATGGAATGAAATCGAATGGAATGGAATGGAATGGAATGGATTCAATCCGAAAGGAATGGAATGGAATGGAATGGAATGGAATAGAATGTAATGGATTGGAATGGAATGGAAAGGAATGAAATGGAATATAATGGAATGGAATCAACCCGAATGGAATGGAATGGTATGGAATGCAATGGAATGGACTGGAATGGAATGGAATCAACCCGATTGGAATGGAATGGAATGGAATAGAATGGAATCAACCCGAATGGAATGGAATGGAATGGAATGGAATTGAATGGAATGGAATGGAATCAACCCGAATGAAATGGAATGGAATGGAATGGAATGGAATGGAATCAACCTGAATGGAATGCAATGGAATGGAATGGAATCAACTCGAATGGAATGGAATTCAATGGAATAGAATGGAGTCGAATCAACATGAATGGATTGGAATGAAATGGAATCAAATGAAATAGAATGGAATGGAATGGAATGGAATCGAATCAACCGGAAAAGAATGGAATGGAATGGAATGGAATGGAATGGAATGGTATGGAATGCAATGGAATCAATC
Source organism: Pan paniscus (assembly GCF_029289425.2). NCBI lineage: Eukaryota > Metazoa > Chordata > Mammalia > Primates > Hominidae > Pan > Pan paniscus. The sequence goes on from NC_073265.2 coordinate 17,284,508, forward strand.
CGAAATATGTGGAATGGAATAGAGTGGAATAGAATGGAATGGAATCAACACGAATGAAATGGAATGGAATGGAATGGGATGGAATGGAATGGAATAGAATCACCCCGAATGGATTGGAATGGAATGGAATGGAATGTTATGGAATGGAATTGAATGGAATCAACGCGAATGGAATGATCTGGAATGGAATGGAATGGAATGGAATGGAATGGACTGGACTGGAGTGGAATAGAATCAACCCGAATGGAATGGAATGGAATGGAATGGGATGGAATGGAATGGAATAGAATCACCCCGAATGGAATGGAATGGAACGGGATGGAATGGAATGGAATAGAATCACCCCGAATGGAATGGAATGGAATGGAATGGAATGGAATGTTATGGAATGGAATTGAATGGAATCAACGCGAATGGAATGATCTGGAATGGAATGGAATGGAATGGAATGGAATGAAATGGAATCAATCCGAATGGAATGAAAAGGAATGGAATGGAATGGAATGGAATGGAATGGAATGGAATGGAATGGAATGGAATGGAATGGTATGGAATCAACCCGAATGGAATGGAAAGGAAGAGAATGGAATGCAAAGGAACGGAATGGAATCAACACGAATGGAATGGAATTGAATGGAATGCAATGCAATGGAATGGAATCAACCTGAATGCATTGGAATGGAATGGAATGGAATGAAATGGAATGGAATGGAATCGACCCAAATAGAATGGAATGGAATGGAATGGAATCGAATGGATTGGAATCAACCCAAATGGAATGGAATGGAATGGAATGGTATGGAATGGAATGGAATGGAATGGAATCAACCTGAATGGAATGGACTCAACCTGAATGGAATGGATTGGAAAAGAATGGAATGGAATGGAATCAACCGGAATGGAATGGTATGGAATAGAATGGAAAGGAATGGAATGGAATGGAATCAACCCAAATGGAATGGAATGGAATGGAACGGAATGGAAGGGAATGGAATGGAATCAACCCGAATGGAATGGAATGTAATTGAATGGAATGGAATGCAATGAAATGGAACAAAATCGAATCAACCCGAATGGAATGGAATGGAATAGAATGGAATGGAATGGAACAGAATGGAATGGAATGGAATCAACCCGAATGGAATGGAATGTAATTGAGTTGAATGGAATGGAATGGAATGAAATGGAAGGAAATGGAATCAACCCGAACGGAATGGAATTGAATGGAATGGAATGGAATCAACCCGAATGGAATGGAATGGAACGGAATGGAATGGAATCAACCGGAATGGAATGGAATGGAATGGAATGGAATGGAATGGAATGGAATGGAATGGAATGGAATGGAATGGAATGGAATGGAATCAACCCGAATGGAATGGAATGGAAGGGAATGGAATGTAATGGAATGGAATGGAATGGAATCAACCTAAGTGGAATGGAATGTAATTGAATGGAATGGAATGGAATGGAATGAAATGGAACGAAATGGAATCAACCCGAATGGAATGGAATGGAATGGAATGGAGTGGAATGGAATCAACCCGAATGGAATGGAATGGAATGGAATGGAATGGAATGGAATCAACACGAATGGAATGGAATGGAATGGCATGGAATGGAATGAAATGGAATGGAGTCAATCCGAAAGGAATGGAATGGGATGGAATGGAATGGAATAGAATGTAATGGATTGGAATGGAATGGAAAGGAATGACATGGAATATAATGGAATGGAATCAACCCGAATGGAATGGAATGGTATTGAATGCAATTTAATGGAATGGAATGGAATGGAATCAACCCGATTGGAATGGAATGGAATGGAATAGAATGGAATCAACCCGAATGGAATGGAATGGAATGGAATGGAATTGAATGGAATGGAATGGAATCAACCCGAATGAAATGGAATGGAATGGAATGGAATGGAATGGAATCAACCTGAATGGAATGCAATGGAATGGAATGGAATCAACTCGAATGGAATGGAATTCAATGGAATAGAATGGAGTCGAATCAACATGAATGGATTGGAATGAAATGGAATCAACTGAAATAGAATGGAATGGAATGGAATGGAATCGAATCAACCGGAATAGAATGGAATGGAATGGAATGGAATGGAATGGAATGGAATGGAATGGAATCAACCCGATTGGCATGGAATGGAATGGAAAAGAATGGAAACAAACCGAATGGAATGGAATGGAATGGAATGGAATCAACCCAAATGGAATGGAATGGAATGGAATGGAATGGAATGGAATGGAATCAACCAGAAAGGAATGGAATGCAAGGGAATGGAATGGAATAGAATGGAATGGAATGGAATCAACCCTAATGGAAGGCAATGGAATGGAATGGAATGAAATGCAATGAAATGGAACGGAATGGAATCAACCCGAATGGAATGGAAAGCAATGGAATGGAATGGAATGGAATGGAATTGAATGGAATCAACCCGAATGAAGTGGAGTGGAAAGGAATGGAATGGAATGGATTGGAATGGAACGGAATCAAAATGAATCTAATGGAATGGAATGGACTGGAATCAACCCGATTGGAACGGAATGGAATGGAACGTAATGGAATCAACCAGAATGGAATGGAGTGGAATGGAATCAACCCGAATGGAATGGAATGGAATGGAATGGAATCAACCCGAATGGAATGGAATGGAATGGAAAGGAATGGAATGGAATGGAATGGAATGGAATCAACCAGAATGAAATAGAATGGAATGGAATAAAATGGAATGGAAAGGAAAGGAATGGAATGGTTTCAACACGAATCTAATGGAATGGAATGGAATGGGATTGAATGGAATCGAATGGAATCCACCGGAATGGAATGGAATGGAATGGAATCACCCCGAATGGAATGGAATGGAATGCTATGAAATGGACGGAATGGAATGAAATCATCCCGATTGGAATGGAATAGAATGGAATGGAATGGAATCAACCCTAATGGAAGGCAATGGAATGGAATGGAATGAAATGCAATGAAATGGAACGGAAAGGAATCAACCCGAAAGGAATGGAAAGGAATGGAATGGAATGGAATGGAATGGAATGGAATCAACCCGAATGGAATGGAGTGGAAAGGAATGGAATGGAATGGATTGGAATGGAATGGAATCAAAATGAATCTAATGGAATGGAATGGAATGGACTGGAATCAACCCGATTGGCACGGAATGGAATGGAATGGAATGGTATGGAATGAACCCGAAAGGAATGGAATGGAATGGATTGGAATGGAGTATAATCAACCCGAATTTAATGGAATGCAATGGAATGGAATGGAATGGAATCAACCCGAATGGAATGGAATGGAATGGAATGGAATGCAATCAACCCAAATGGAATATAATGGAATGGAATGGAATGGAATGGAATGGAATGGAATGGAGTCAACCCGAATGGAATGGAATGGATTGGAATCAACCCGAATGGAATGGAATGGTATTGATTGGAATGGAATGGAATGGAATGGAATGGAATGGAAAGGAATCAACCCGAATGGAATGGATGGCAATGGAATGGAATGGAATGGAATCAACCCGAATGGAATGGAATGGAATGGAATGGAATGGAATGGAATAGAAGGCAAAGCAGTCAACCAGAATGGAATGGAATTGAATGGAATAGATTGCAAAGCAATCAACCAGAATGGAAAGTAATGGTATGGAATGGAATGGAATGGAATCAACCTGAATGGAATGGATTCAACCTGAATGGAATGGAATGGAAAAGAATGGAATGGAATGGAATCAACCGGAATGGAAAGTTATGGAATAGAATGGAAAGGAATGGAATGGAATGGAATCAACCCGAATGGAATGGAATGGAACAGAATGGAATAGAATGGAATGGAATCAACCCGAATGGAATCGAATGGCATCAACCCGAATGGAATGGAATGGAATGAAATGGAATGGAACGGAATTAACAGAAATGGAATGGAAAGGAATGGAATGGAATGGAATCAACCCGAATGGAATGGAATGGAATGGAATGGAATGGAATGGAATGGAATGGAATCAACCCGAATGGTTTGGAATGGAATGCAATGGGATGGAACAGAATGGAATGGAATGGAATGGAATCAACACGAATTTAATGAAATGGAGTGGAATGGAACGGAATGGAATCAAACCGACAGGAATGCAATGCAATGGAACGGAATGGAATGGATTGGAATGAAATCAACCAGAATAGAATGGAATGGAATGGAATGGAATGGAATGGAATGGAATGGAATGGAATGGAATGGATTTGAATGGAATCAAACCGAATTGAATGGAATGGAATGGAATGGAATGGAATGGAATGGAATGGAATCAACCCGAATGGAATGGAATCAACCCGAATGGAATGGAGTTGAATGGAATGGAATCAACCGGAATGGAATGGAATGGAATGGAATGGAATGGAATGGAATTGAACGGACTGGAATCAACCCGAATGGAATGGAATGGAAGGGAGTGGAATGGAATGGAATGGAATGGAATCAACCCAAATGGAATGGAATGTAATTGAATGGAATGAAATGGAATGGAATGAAATGGAACGAAATGGTATCAACTCGAATGAAATGGAAAGGAATGGAACGGAAAGGAATGGAATCTACCCGAATGGAATGGAATGGAATGGCATTTAATGGAATGGAATGTAATGGAATCAACACGAATGGAATGGAATGCAATGGCATGGAATGGAATGGAATGGAATGAAATGAAATGGAACGGAATGGAATCAACCCGAATGGAATGGAATGGAATGGAATGGAATGGAATGGAATGGAAGGCAATGGAATCAACCCGAATGGAGTGGAGTGGAAAGGAATGGAATGGAGTGGATTTGAACGGAACGCAATCAAAATGAATCTAATGGAATGGAATGGAATGGAATGGACTGGAATCAACCCGATTGGAATGGAATGGAATGGAACGGAATGGAATCAACCAGAATGGAATGGAGTGGAATGGAATCAACCCGAATGGAATGGAATGGAATCAACCCGAATGGAATGGAATGGAATGGAATGGAATGGAAAGGCATGGAATCATCCAGAGTGAAATAGAATGGAATGGAATAAAATGGAATGGAAGGGAAAAGAATGGAATGGTTTCAACACGAATCTAATGGAATGGAATGGAATGGAATGGGATGGAATCAACCGGAATGGAATGGAATGGAATCAACTGGAATGTAATGGAATGGAATGGAATCAAACCGAAATGAATGGAATGGGATGGAATGGAATGGAACCTACCCTCATGGAAAGGAATGGAATGGAATGGAATAGAATGGAATGGAATCAACACGAAAGGAATGGAATGGAATGGAATGGTATCGACCCGAATGGAATGGAATGGGATGGAACGGAATGGAATGGAATGGAATCAACCCGAATGGAAAGAAAATGAATGGAATGCAATGGAATGGAATGGGATGGAACGGAATGGAATGGAATGGAATGGAATCAACCCGAATGGAAAGAAATGGAATGGAATGCAATGGAATGGAATGGAATGGAATCAACATGAATGGAGTGGAATGGAATGGAATGGAATTGAATGGACTGGAGTGGAATAGAATCAACCCGAATGGAATGGAATGGGATGGAATGGAATGGAATGGAATGGAATCACCCCGAAAGGAATGGAATGGAATGTACTGGAGTGGAATAGAATCAACCCGAATGGAATGGAATGGAATGGAATGGGATGGAATGCAATGGAATGGTATCATCGCGAATGGAATGGAATGGAATATTATGGAATGGAATTGAATGGAATCAACGCCAATAGAATGATCTGGAATGGAATGGAATGGAATGGAATGGAATCAATCCGAATGGAATGAAATGGAATGGAATGGAATGGAATGGAACGGTATGGAATCAACCCGAATTGAATGGAAGGGAAGAGAATGGAGTGCAAAGGAACGGAATGGAATCAACGCGAATGGAATGGAATTGAATGGAATGCAATGCAATGGAATGGAATCAACCCGAATGCATTGGAATGGAATGGAATGGAATGAAATGGAATGGAATGGAATCAACCTGAATGGAATGGACTCAACCTGTATGGAATGGATTGGAAAAGAATGGAATGGAATGGAATCAACCGGAATGGAATGGTATGGAATAGAATGGAAAGGAATGGAATGGAATGGAATCAACCCAAATGGAATGTAATGGAATGGTATGGAATAGAATGGAAAGGAATGGAATGGAATGCAATCAACACAAATGGAAAGAATTGAATGGAACAGAATGGAATGGAATGGAATGGAATCAACCCGAATGGAATGGAATGGAATGGAATGGCATGGAAGGGAATGAAATCGAATGGAATCAACCCGAATGGAATGGAATGGAATGGCATCAAACCGAATGGAATGGAATGGAGTGAAACGGAATGGAATTAACCCAAATGCAATGGAAAGGAATGGTATGGAATGGAATCAACCCGAATGGAATGGAATGGAATGGAATGGAATGGAATCAACCCGAATGGATTGGAATGGAATGCAATGGAATGGAGTGGAATCAACACGAATTTAATGAAATGGAGTGGAATGGAATGGAATGGAATCAACACGAATTTAATGAAATGGAGTGGAATGGAATGGAATGGAATCAACACGAATGGAATGGAATGCTATGGAATGGAATGCAATGGAATGGATTTGAACGGAATCAAACCGAATAGAATGGAAAGGAACGGAATGGAATTGAATGGAATGGAATGGAATGGAATGGAATGGAATGGAATCAACACGAATGGAATGGAATGGAATGGAATGGAATCAACCCGAATGGATTGGAATGGAATGCAATGGAATGGAAGGGAATGGAATGGAATGGAATGGAATCAACACGAATTTAAAGAAATGCAGTGGAATGGAATGGAATGGAATCAACCCGAATGGAATGCAATGGAATGGAATGGAATGGAATGGATTGGAATGGAATCAACCAGAATAGAATGGAATGGAATGGAATGTAATGGAATGGAATGGAATGGAATGGAAAGGATTTGAATGGAATCAAACCGAATAGAATGGAATGGAATGGAGTGGAATGGAATGCAATGGAATGGAATCAACACGAATGGAATGGAATGGAATGGAATGGAATGGAATCAACCCAAATGGAATGGAATCAACCCGAATGGAATGGAATGGAATGGAATGGAATCAACCGGAATGGAATGGAAAGGAATTGAACGGACTGGAATCAACCCGAATGGAATGGAATGGAAGGGAGTGGAATGGAATGGAATGGAATGGAATGGAATGGAATGGAACGAAATGGAATCAACTCGAATGGAATGGAATGGAATGGAACGGAAAGGAATGGAATCAACCAGAATGGAATGGAATGGAATGGCATTTAATGGAATGGAATGGAATGGAATCAACACGAATGGAATGGAATGCAATGGCATGGAAAGGAATGGAATGGAATGCAATGGAGTCAATACTAACGGAATGGAATGGAATGCAATGGAGTCACTACTAACGGAATGGAATGGAATGCAATGGAATGGAATGGCAGGGAATAGAATGGAATGGATTGGAATGGAATGGAATGGAATGGAATGGAATATAATGGAAAGGAATCACCCCGAATGGAATGGAATGGAATGGAATGCTATGGAATGGAATGGAATGGAATGGAATCAACCCGATTGGAATGGAATGGAATGGAATGGAATGGAATGGAATAGAATGGAATCAACCTGAATGTAATGGAATGGAATGGAATGGAATGGAATGGAATGGAATGGAATCAACCCGAATGGAGTGGAGTGGAAAAGAATGGAATGGAATGGATTGGAATGGAACGGAATCAAAATGAATCTAATGGAATGGAATGGAATGGAATGGATTGGAATCAACCCGATTGGAACGGAATGGAATGGAACGGAATGGAATCAACCAGAATGGAATGGAGTGGAATAGAATCAACCCGAATGGAATGGAATGGAATGGAATGGAATCAACCCGAATGCAATGGAATGGAATGGAATGGAATGGAATGGAATGGCATGGAATCAACCAGAATGAAATAGAATGGAATGGAATGGAAAAGAATGGAATGGTTTCAACACGAATCTAATGGAATGGAATGGAATGGGATGGAATGAAATCGAATGGAATCAACCGGAATGGAATGGAATGGAATGGAATGGAATGGAATGGAATCGACCCGAATGGAATGGAATGGGAGGGAACGGAATGGAATGGAATGGAATGGAATCAACCCGAATGGAAAGAAAAGGAATGGAATGCAATGGAATGGAATGGGATGGAATGGAATGGAATGGAATGGAATGGAATGGAATCAACCCGAATGGAAAGAAATGGAATGGAATGCAGTGGAATGGAATGGAATGGAATCAACATGAATGGAGGGGAATGGAATGGAATGGACTGGAGAGGAATAGAATCAACCCGAATGGAATGGAATGGAATGGAATGGGATGGAATGGAAAGGAATGGAATCACCCAGAAAGGAATGGAATGGAATGGACTGGAGTGGAATAGAATCAACCCGAATGGAATGGAATGGAATGGAATGGGATGGAATGGAATGGAATAGAATCACCCCGAATGGAATGGAATGGAATGGAATGGAATGGAATGTTATGGAATGGAATTGAATGGAATCAACGCGAATGGAATGATCTGGAATGGAGTGGAATGGAATGGAATGGAATGGAATGGAATGGAATCAATCCGAATGGAATGAAATGGAATGGAATGGAATGGAATGGAATGGATTCAATCCGAAAGGAATGGAATGGAATGGAATGGAATGGAATAGAATGTAATGGATTGGAATGGAATGGAAAGGAATGAAATGGAATATAATGGAATGGAATCAACCCGAATGGAATGGAATGGTATGGAATGCAATGGAATGGACTGGAATGGAATGGAATCAACCCGATTGGAATGGAATGGAATGGAATAGAATGGAATCAACCCGAATGGAATGGAATGGAATGGAATGGAATTGAATGGAATGGAATGGAATCAACCCGAATGAAATGGAATGGAATGGAATGGAATGGAATGGAATGGAATCAACCTGAATGGAATGCAATGGAATGGAATGGAATCAACTCGAATGGAATGGAATTCAATGGAATAGAATGGAGTCGAATCAACATGAATGGATTGGAATGAAATGGAATCAAATGAAATAGAATGGAATGGAATGGAATGGAATCGAATCAACCGGAAAAGAATGGAATGGAATGGAATGGAATGGAATGGAATGGTATGGAATGCAATGGAATCAATCCGAAATAAGTGGAATGGAATAGAGTGGAGTAGAATGGAATGGAATCAACACGAATGAAATGGAATGGAATGGAATGGGATGGAATGGAATGGAATAGAATCACCCCGAATGGATTGGAATGGAATGGAATGGAATGTTATGGAATGGAATTGAATGGAATCAACGCGAATGGAATGATCTGGAATGGAATGGAATGGAATGGAATGGAATGGACTGGAGTGGAATAGAATCAACCCGAATGGAATGGAATGGAATGGAATGGGATGGAATGGAATGGAATAGAATCACCCCGAATGGAATGGAATGGAACGGGATGGAATGGAATGGAATAGAATCACCCCGAATGGAATGGAATGGAATGGAATGGAATGGAATGTTATGGAATGGAATTGAATGGAATCAACGCGAATGGAATGATCTGGAATGGAATGGAATGGAATGGAATGGAATGAAATGGAATCAATCCGAATGGAATGAAAAGGAATGGAATGGAATGGAATGGAATGGAATGGAATGGTATGGAATCAACCCGAATGGAATGGAAAGGAAGAGAATGGAATGCAAAGGAACGGAATGGAATCAACACGAATGGAATGGAATTGAATGGAATGCAATGCAATGGAATGGAATCAACCTGAATGCATTGGAATGGAATGGAATGGAATGAAATGGAATGGAATGGAATCGACCCAAATAGAATGGAATGGAATGGAATGGAATCGAATGGATTGGAATCAACCCAAATGGAATGGAATGGAATGGAATGGTATGGAATGGAATGGAATGGAATGGAATCAACCTGAATGGAATGGACTCAACCTGAATGGAATGGATTGGAAAAGAATGGAATGGAATGGAATCAACCGGAATGGAATGGTATGGAATAGAATGGAAAGGAATGGAATGGAATGGAATCAACCCAAATGGAATGGAATGGAATGGAACGGAATGGAAGGGAATGGAATGGAATCAACCCGAATGGAATGGAATGCAATTGAATGGAATGGAATGCAATGAAATGGAACAAAATCGAATCAACCCGAATGGAATGGAATGGAATAGAATGGAATGGAATGGAACAGAATGGAATGGAATGGAATCAACCCGAATGGAATGGAATGTAATTGAGTTGAATGGAATGGAATGGAATGAAATGGAAGGAAATGGAATCAACCCGAACGGAATGGAATTGAATGGAATGGAATGGAATCAACCCGAATGGAATGGAATGGAACGGAATGGAATGGAATCAACCGGAATGGAATGGAATGGAATGGAATGGAATGGAATGGAATGGAATCAACCCGAATGGAATGGAATGGAAGGGAATGGAATGTAATGGAATGGAATGGAATGGAATCAACCTAAGTGGAATGGAATGTAATTGAATGGAATGGAATGGAATGGAATGAAATGGAACGAAATGGAATCAACCCGAATGGAATGGAATGGAATGGAATGGAGTGGAATGGAATCAACCCGATTGGAATGGAATGGAATGGAATGGAATGGAATCAACCTGAATGGAATGCAATGGAATGGAATGGAATCAACTCGAATGGAATGGAATTCAATGGAATAGAATGGAGTCGAATCAACATGAATGGATTGGAATGAAATGGAATCAACTGAAATAGAATGGAATGGAATGGAATGGAATCGAATCAACCGGAATAGAATGGAATGGAATGGAATGGAATGGAATGGAATGGAATGGAATGGAATCAACCCGATTGGCATGGAATGGAATGGAAAAGAATGGAAACAAACCGAATGGAATGGAATGGAATGGAATGGAATCAACCCAAATGGAATGGAATGGAATGGAATGGAATGGAATCAACCAGAAAGGAATGGAATGCAAGGGAATGGAATGGAATAGAATGGAATGGAATGGAATCAACCCTAATGGAAGGCAATGGAATGGAATGGAATGAAATGCAATGAAATGGAACGGAATGGAATCAACCCGAATGGAATGGAAAGCAATGGAATGGAATGGAATGGAATGGAATTGAATGGAATCAACCCGAATGAAGTGGAGTGGAAAGGAATGGAATGGAATGGATTGGAATGGAACGGAATCAAAATGAATCTAATGGAATGGAATGGACTGGAATCAACCCGATTGGAACGGAATGGAATGGAACGTAATGGAATCAACCAGAATGGAATGGAGTGCAATGGAATCAACCCGAATGGAATGGAATGGAATGGAATGGAATCAACCCGAATGGAATGGAATGGAATGGAAAGGAATGGAATGGAATGGAATGGAATGGAATCAACCAGAATGAAATAGAATGGAATGGAATAAAATGGAATGGAAAGGAAAGGAATGGAATGGTTTCAACACGAAGCTAATGGAATGGAATGGAATGGGATTGAATGGAATCGAATGGAATCCACCGGAATGGAATGGAATGGAATGGAATCACCCCGAATGGAATGGAATGGAATGCTATGAAATGGACGGAATGGAATGAAATCATCCCGATTGGAATGGAATGGAATGGAATGGAATGGAATGGAATAGAATGGAATCAACCTGAATGTAATGTAATGTAATGCAATGTAATGGAATGGAATGGAAGGGAGAGGAATCAACCCGAATGAAATGGAATGGAATGGAATTGAATGGAATGGAATGGAATGGAGTCAACCCTAATGGAAGGCAATGGAATGGAATGGAATGAAATGCAATGAAATGGAACGGAATGGAATCAACCCGAATGGAATGGAAAGGAATGGAATGGAATGGAATGGAATGGAATCAACCCGAAAGAAGTGGAGTGGAAAGGAATGCAATGGAATGGATTGGAATGGAACGGAATCAAAATGAATCTAATGGAATGGAATGGAATGGACTGGAATCAACCCGATTGGAATGGAATGGAATGGAACGGAATGGAATCAACCAGAATGGAATGGAGTGGAATGGAATCAACCCGAATTGAATGGAATGGAATGGAATGGAATCAAACCGAATGCAATGGAATGGAATGGAATGGAATGGAATGGCATGGAATCAAACAGAATGAAATAGAATGGAATGGAATAAAATGGAATGGAATGGAAAAGAATGGAATGGTTTCAACACGAATCTAATGGAATGGAATGGAATGGGATGGAATGGAATCGAATGGAATCAACCGGAATGGAATGGAATGGAATGAAATGGAATGGAATCGACCAGAATGGAATGGAATGGGAGGGAACGGAATGGAATGGAATGGAATGGAATCAACCCGAATGGAAAGAAAAGGAATGGAATGCAATGGAATGGAATGGGATGGAACGGAATGGAATGGAATGGAATGGAATCAACCCGAATGGAAAGAAATGGAATAGAATGCAATGGAATGGAATGGAATGGAATGGAATGGAATGGAATGGAATGGAAACAACATGAATGGAGTGGAATGGAATGGAATGGAATGGACTGGAGTGGAATAGAATCAACCCGAATGGAATGGAATGGAAAGGAATGGGATGGAATGGAATGGAATGGAATCACCCAGAAGGAAATGGAATGGAATGGACTGGAGTGGAATAGAATCAACCCGAATGGAATGGAATGGAATGGAATGGGATGGAATGGAATGGAATGGAATCACCCCGAATGGAATGGAATGGAACGGAATGGAATGTTATGGAATGGAATTGAATGGAATCAACGCGAATGGAATGATATGGAATGGAATGGAATGGAATGGAATGGAATGGAATGGAATCAATCCGAATGGAATGAAATGGAATGGAATGGAATGGAATGGAATGGAATCAACCTAAGTGGAATGGAATATAATTGAATGGAATGGAATGGAATGGAATGGAATGGAATGGACTGGAATGGAATGGAACGAAATGGAATCAACCCGAATGGAATGGAATGGAATGGAATGGAATGGAGTGGAATGGAATCAACCCGAATGGAATGGAATGGAATGGAATGAAATGGAATCAACACGAATGGAATGGAATGGAATGGCATGGAATGGAATGGAATGGAATGGAGTCAATCCGAAAGGAATGGAATGGAATGGAATGGAATGGAATAGAATGTAATGGATTGGAATGGAATGGAAAGGAATGAAAAGGAATATAATGGAATGGAATCAAACCTAATGGAATGGAATGGTATGGAATGCAATGGAATGGAATGGAATGGAATGGAATCAACCGGATTGGAATGGAATGGAATGGAATAAAATGGAATCAACCCGAATGGAATGGAATGAAATGGAATGGAAAGGAATGGAATGGAATGGAATCAACCGGAATGGAATGGAATGGAATGGAATGGAATGGAATCAACACGAATGGAATGGAATGCAATGGAATGGAATGGAATGGAACGGAATCAACTCGAATGGAAAGGAATGGAATGGAATAGAATGGAGTGGAATGGAATCAACACGAACGGAATGGAATGGAATGGAATGGAATGGAATGGAATGGAATCAACCTGAATGGAATGGACTCAACCTGAATGGAATGGAATGGAAAAGAATGGAATGGAATGGAATCAACCGGAATGGAATGGTATGGAAAAGAATGGAAAGGAATGGAATGGAATGGAATTAACCCGAATGGAATGGAATGGAACGGAATGGAATAGAATGGAATGGAATCCACCCGAATGGAATGGAATGGAATGGAATGGCATGGAGTGGAATGAGATGGAATGGAATCAACCCGAATGGAATGGAATGGAATGGCATCAACCCGAATGGAATGGAATGGAATGAAATGGAACGGAATTAACCCAAATGCAATGGAAAGGAATGGTATGGAATGGAATCAACCCGAATGGAATGGAATGGAATGGAATGGAATGGAATGGAATCAACCCGAATGGTTTGGAATGGAATGCAATGGAATGCAACGGAATGGAATGTAATGGAATGGAATCAACACGAATTTAATGAAATGCAGTGGAATGGAACGGAATGGAATCAACCCGACTGGAATGCAATGGAAAGGAATGGAATGGAATGGATTGGAAAGAAATCAACCAGAATAGAATGGAATGGAATGGAATGGAATGGAATGGAATGGAATGGAATGGAATCAAACCGAATGGAATGGAATGGAATGGAATGGAATCAAACAGAATGGAATGGAATGGAATGGAATGGAATTGAAGGGACAGGAATCAACACGAATGGAGTGGAATGGAAGGGAGTGGAATGGAATGGAATGGAATGGAATGGAATCAACCCAAAAGGAATGGAATGTAATTGAATGGAATGGAATGGAATGGAATGAAATGGATCGAAATGGAATCAACTCGAATGGAATGGAAAGGAATGGAACGGAAAGGAATGGAATCAACCCGAATGGAATGGAATTGAATGGCATTTAATGGAATGGAATCAACACGAATGGAATGGAATGCAATGGCATGGAATGGAATGGAATGGAATGCAATGAAATGGAACGGAATGGAATCAACCCGAATGGAATGGAATGGAATGGAATGGAATGGAATGGAATGGAATGGAGTGGAAGGGAATGGAATCAACCCGAATGGAGTGGAGTGGAAAGGAATGGAATGGAATGGATTGGAATGGAACGGAATCAAAATGAATCTAATGGATTGGAATGGAACAGAATGGACTGGAATCAACCCGATTGGAACGGAATGGAATGGAACGGAATGGAATCAACCTGAATGGAATGGACTCAACCTGAATGGAATGGATTGGAAAAGAATGGAATGGAATGGAATCAACCGGAATGGAATGGTATGGAATAGAATGGAAAGGAATGGAATGGAATGGAATCAACCCAAATGGAATGGAATGGAATGGAACGGAATGGAAGGGAATGGAATGGAATCAACCCGAATGGAATGGAATGTAATTGAATGGAATGGAATGCAATGAAATGGAACAAAATCGAATCAACCCGAAAGGAATGGAATGGAACAGAATGGAATGGAATGGAACAGAATGGAATGGAATGGAATCAACCCGAATGGAATGGAATGTAATTGAGTTGAATGGAATGGAAAGGAATGAAATGGAACGAAATGGAATCAACCCGAACGGAATGGAATTGAATGGAATGGAATGGAATCAACCCGAATGGAATGGAATGGAATGGAATGGAATGGAATGGAATGGAATGGAATCAACCGGAATGCAATGGAATGGAATGGAATGGAATCAACACGAATGGAATGGAATGGAAGGGAATGGAATGTAATGTAATGGAATGGAATGGAATCAACCTAAGTGGAATGGAATGTAATTGAATGGAATTGAATGGAATGGAATGAAATGGAACGAAATGGAATCAACCCGAATGGAATGGAATGGAACGGAATGGAGTGGAACGGAATCAACCCGAATGGAATGGAATGGAATGGAATGGAATGGAATGGCATGGAATGGAATGGAATGGAATGGATTGGAGTCAATCCGAAAGGAATGGAATGGAATGGAATGGAATAGAATGTAATGGATTGGAATGGAATGGAAAGGAATGAAATGGAAAATAATGGAATGGAATGAACCCGAATGGAATGGAATGGTATGGAATGCAATGGAATGGAATGGTATGGAATGGAATCAACCAGATTGGAATGGAATGGAATGGAATAGAATGGAATCAACCCGAATGGAATGGAATGGAATGGAATGGAATGGAATGGAATCAACCTGAATGGAATGCAATGGAATGGAATGGAATCAACTCGAATGGAATGGAATTCAATGGAATGGAATGGAGTCGAATCAACATGAATGGATTGGAATGAAATGGAATCAACTGAAATGGAATGGAATGGAATGGAATGGAATCGAGTCAACCGGAATAGAATGGAATGGAATGGAATGGTATGGAATGCAATGGAATCAATCCGAAATAAGTGGAATGAAATAGAGTGGAATAGAATGGAATGGAATCAACCCGAAAGAAATGGAATGGAATGGAATGGAATGGAATGGAATGGAATGGAATCAACCCGATTGGCATGGAATGGAATGGAAAAGAATGGAATCAAACCGAATGGAATGGAATGGAATGGAATGGAATCAACCCAAATGGAATGGAATCGAATGGAATGGAATGGAATGGAATGGAATGGAATGGAATGGAATCAGCCCGAATGGAATGGAATGGAAAGGAATGGAATGGAATCAACACGAATGGAATGGAATGGAATTGAGTCAATGAGAATGGAATGGAATAAAATGGAATGGAATGGAATAAACGCGAATGGAATGGAAGGGAATTGAATGGAAAGGAATCAACCCGAATGGAATGGAATGAAATGGAATGGAAAGGAATGGAATGGAATGGAATCAACCGGAACGGAATGGAATGGAATGGAATGGAATCAACACGAATGGAATGGAATGCAATGGAATGGAATGGAATGGAACGGAATCAACTCGAATGGAAAGGAATGCAATGGAATAGAATGGAGTGGAATGGAATCAACACGAATGGAATGGATTGGAATGGAATGGAATGGAATGGAGTGGAATGGAATGGAATCAACACGAACGGAATGGAATGGAATGGAAACAACACGAATGGAATGGAATGGAGTGGAATGGAATGGAATGGAATGGAATGGAGTGGAATCAACCAGAATGGAATGGAACGGAATGGAATGGAATGGAATGAAATGGAATGGCAAAGAATGGAATCAAACCGAATGGAATGGAATGGAAAGGAATGGAAAAAACCCGAATGGTATCGATTGGAAAGGAATGGAATGGAATGGAATGGAATAGAATCAACCCGAAGGGAATTGAATGGAACGCAATGGAATGGAATGGAATCAACCGGATTGGAATGGAATGGAATGGAATGGAATGGAATGGAATGGAAAGGAATCAATGCGAATGGAATGGAATGGAATGGAATGGAATGGAATGGCATGAAGTGGAATGGAATGGAATCAACCCGAATGGAATGCAATGGAAGGGAATGGAATGGAATGGAACGGAACGGAATCAAACCGAATGGAATGGATTGGAATGGAATGGAATCAACCCGAAAGGAATGGAATGCAATGGAATGGATTGGAATGGTATCAACCCGAATGGAATGGAATGGACTAGAATGGAATGGAATCTATCCGAATGGAATGGAATGGAATGGAAAGGAATGGAATGGAAGCGAATGCAATGGAATGGAATGGAATGGAAGGGAATGGAATGGAATGGAATCAACACGAATGGAATAGAATCGAGGGGAATGGAATGGAATGGAATGCAATGCAATGGAATCAACCCGAATGGAATGGAATGGAATGGAATCAACCCGAATGGAATGGAATGGAATGGAATGGAATCAACTAGAATGGAATGGAATGGAATGGAATGGAATGGAACGGAATGGAATCAACCCGAATGGAATGGAATGGAATGGAAGGGAATCAACCCGAAAGAAATGGATGGCAATGGAATGCAATGGAATGGAATCCACCCGTATGGAATGTAATGGAATGGAATCAACTCGAATGGAATGGATTGCAATGGAACGGAATGGAATCAACCCGAATGGAATGGAACGCAATGGAATGGAATGGAATGGAATCAACCCGAATGGAAGGGAATGGAAAGGAATGGAAGGGAATGGAATAGAATGCAAAGCCCTCAACCAGATTGGAAAGGAATGCAATGGAATGGAATGGAATAGAACGCAAAGCAATCTACCAGAATGGAATGCAATGGAATGGAATCAACCCGAATGGAATTGAATGGATTGGAATCAACTCGAATGGAATGGAATGGAATGGAATGGAGTCAACCTGAATGGAATGGAATGGATTGGAATCAACTCGAATGGAATGGAATGCAATGGAATTGATTGGAATGGAAAGGAATGGAATGGAATGGAATGGAGTGGAATAGAGTGGAGAAAACCGAAGTGTATGGAATGGAATGGAATGGAATGGAATGGAATGGAATAAACCCGAATGGAATGAAATGGAATGGAATGGCATGGAATGGAATGGAATGGAATGCAATGCAATGGAATCAAGCCGAATGGAATGGAATGGAATGGAATGGAATGGAATGGAATGGAATCAAACCGAATGGAATGGAATGGAATGGAATGGAAAGGAATCAACCCGAATAGAATGGATTGCAATGGAATGAAATGGAATGGAATCAACCCAAATGGAATGGAATTGAATGGAATGGTATGGAGTGGAATGGAATCCAAAGCAGTCAACCAGAATGGAATGGAATGGAATTGAATTGAACGGAATAGAATGCAAAGCAATCAAACAGAATGGAATGGAATGGAATGGAATCAACCCGAATGGAATGGAATAGATTGGAATCAACTCGAATGGAATGGAATGGAACGGAATGGAATGGAATGGAATCAGCACAAATGGAATGGAATGGAATCGAATGGAAATGAATGGAATGGAATGGAATGGAATGCAATGCAAGCAACCCGAATGGAACGGAATGGAGTGGAACTGAATGGAAAGGAATGGAATCTATCCGAATGGAATGGAATGGAATGGAATGGAATGGAATGGAATGGAATGGAATATAATAAACCCGTTTGGAATGGAATGGCATGCAATGGAATGGAATGGAATGGAATCAACCCGAAAGGAATGGAATGGAATGGATTGGAATGGAATATAATCAACCCGATTGGAATGGAATGCAATGGAATGGAATGGAATGGAATCAACCCGAATGGAATGGAATGGAATGGAATGGAATGCAATCAACCCAAATGGAATAGAATGGAATGGAATGGAATGGAATGGAACGGAATGGAATGGAATGGAATGGAGTCAACCCGAATGGAATGGAATGGATTGGAATCAACCCGAATGGAATGGAATGGTATTGATTGGAATGGAATGGAATGGAATGGAATGGAATGGAAAGGAATCAACCCGAATGGAATGGACGGCAATGGAATGGAATGGAATGGAATCAACCCGTATGGAATGGAATGGAATGGAATGGAATAGAATGAAAAGCAGTCAACCAGAATGGAATGGAAGTGAGTGGAATAGAATGCAAAGCAATCAACCAGAATGGGATGTAATGGAATGGAATGGATTGGAATGGAATCAACCTGAATGGAATGGAATGGAATGGTATGGAATGGAATGGAATTGAATCAACCTGAATGGAATGGACTCAACCTGAATGGAATGGAATGGAAAAGAATGGAATGGAATGGAATCAACCGGAATGGAATGGTATGGAATAGAATGGAAAAGTATGGGATGGAATGGAATCAACCCGAATGGAATGGAATGGAACGGAATGGAATAGAATGGAATGGAATCAACCTGAATGGAATGGAATGGAATGGAATGGCATGGAGTGGAATGAGATGGAATGGAATCAACCCGAATGGAATGCAATGGAATGGCATCAACCCGAATGGAATGGAATGGAATGAAATGGAACGGAATTAACCCAAATGCAAAGGAAAGGAATGGTATGGAATGGTATCAACCCGAATGGAATGGAATGGAATGGAATGGAATGGAATGGAATGGAATCAACCCAAATGGTTTGGAATGGAATGCAAAGGAATGGAACAGAATGGAATGGAATGGAATGGAATCAACACGAATTTAATGAAATGGAATGGAATGGAATGTAATGGTATCAACCCGAATGGAATGGAACGGAATGGAATGGAATGGAATGGAATGGAATGGAATGGAATGGAATGGAATGGAATTGAATCAACCCAAATGGTTTGGAATGGAATGCAATGGAATGGAACGGAATGGAATGGAATGGAATGGAATCAACACGAATTTAATGAAATGGAGTGGAATGGAATGGAATGGAATCAACCCGAATGGAGTGGAGTGGAAAGGAATGGAATGGAATGGATTGGAATGGAACGGAACCAAAATGAATCTAATGGAATGGAATGGAATGGACTGGAATCAACCTGAATGGAACGCAATGGAATGGAACAGAATGGAATCAACCAGAATGGAATGGAGTGGAATGGAATCAACCCGAATGGAATGGAATGGAATGGAAAAGAATGGAATCAAACCGAATGGAATGGAATGGAATGGAATGGAATCAACCCAAATGGAATGGAATGGAATGGAATGGAATGGAATGGAAAGGAATGGAATGGAATCAGCACGAAAGGAATGGAATGGAATTGAATCAATGAGAATGGAATGGAATAAAATGGAATGGAATGGAATAAACGCGAATGGAATGGAATGGAATTGAATGGAAAGGAATCAACCCGAATGGAATGGCATGAAATGGAATGGAAAGGAATGGAATGGAATGGAATCAACCGGAATGGAATGGAATGGAATGGAATGGAATCAACACGAATGGAATGGAATGCAATGGAATGGAATGGAATGGAACGGAATCAACTCGAATGGAAAGGAATGGAATGGAATAGAATGGAGTGGAATGGAATCAACCCGAATGGAATGGATTGGAATGGAATGGAATGGAATGGAGTGGAATGGAATGGAATCAACACGAAAGGAATGGAATGGAATGCAATGGAATGGAAACAACACGAATGGAATGGAATGGAGTGGAATGGAATGGAATGCAATGGAATGGAAACAACACGATTGGAATGGAATGGAATGGAATGGATTGGAATGAAATGGAATGGAAAAGAATGGAATCAAACCGAATGGAATGGAATGGAAAGGAATGGAAAAAACCCGAATGGAATCGATTGAAATGGAATGGAATGGAATGGAATGGAATAGAATCAACCCGAAGGGAATTCAATGGAATGCAATGGAATGGAATGGAATCAACGGGATTGGAATGGAATAGAATGGAATGGAATGGAAAGGAATCAATGCGAATGGAATGGAATGGAATGGAATGGAATGGAATGGAATGGAATGGAATGGAATAGAATGGCATGAAGTGGAATGGAATGGAATCAACCCTAATGGAATACAATGGAAGGGAATGGAATGGAATGGAACGGAACGGAATCAAACCGAATGAATGGAATGGAATGGAATGGAAACAACCCGAAAGGAATGGAATGCAATGGAATGGATTGGAATGGTATCAACCCGAATGGAATGGAATGGAATGGAATGGAATGGAATGGAATGGAATCTATCCCAATGGAATGGAACGGAATGGAAAGGAATGGAATGGAATCGAATGCAATGGAATGGAATGGAATGGAAGGGAATGGAATGGAATGAAATCAACACGAATGGAATAGAATGGAGGGGAATGGAATGGAATGGAATGCAATGAAATGGAATCAACCCGAAAGGAATAGAATGGAATGGAATCAACCCGAATGGAATGGAATGGAATGGAATCAACTCGAATGAAATGGAATGGAATGGAAGGGAATTAACCCGAAAGCAATGGATGGCAATGGGATGGAATGGAATGGAATCCACCCGTGTGGAATGTAATGGAATGGAATCAACTCGAATGGAATGGATTGCAATGGAACGGAATGGAATCAACCCGAATGGAATGGAATGCAATGGAATGGAATGGAATGGAATCAACCCGAATGGAAGGGAATGGAAAGGAATGGAAGGGAATGGAATAGAATGCAAAGCAGTCAACCAGATTGGAATGGAATGCAATGGAATGGAATGGAATAGAACGCAAAGCAATCTACCAGAATGGAATGCAATGGAATGGAATGAAATGGAATGGAATGGAATCAACCCGAATGGAATGGAATGGATTGGAATCAACTCGAATGGAATGGAATGGAATGGAATGGAATGGAATGGAATGGAGTCAACCGGAATGGAATGGAATGGATTGGAATCAACTCGAAAGGAATGGAATGCAATTGAATTGATTGGAATGGAACGGAATGGAATGGAATGGAATGGAATGGAATGAAATGGAGTGGAATGGAGTGGAGAAAACCGAAGTGTATGGAATGGAATGGATTGGAATGGAATGGAATGGAATAAACCCGAATGGAATAGAATGGAATGGCATGGAATGGAATGGAGTCAACCCGAATGGAATGGAATGGATAGGAATCAACCCGAATGGAATGGAATGGTATTGATTGGAATGGAATGGAATGGAATGGAATGGAAAGGAATCAACCGGAATGGAATGGATGGCAATGGAATGGAATGGAATGGAATCAACCCGAATGGAATGGAATGGAATGGAATGGAATGGAATCAACCCACATGGAAGGGAATGGAATGGAATGGAATGGAATAGAATCCAAAGCAGTCAACCAGAATGGAATGGAATGGAATTGAATTGAACGGAATAGAATGCAAAGCAATCAAACAGAATGGAATGGAATGGAATGGAATCAACCCGAATGGAATGGAATAGATTGGAATCAACTCGAATGGAACGGAATGGAATGGAATGGAATAAACACAAATGGAATGGAATGGAATCGAATGGAAATGAATGGAATGGAATGGAATGGAATGCAATGCAAGCAACCCGAATGGAATGGACTGGAATGCAATGGAATGGAAAGCAATGGAGTCAACCCCAATGGAACGGAATGGAGTGGAACTGAATGGAAAGGAATGGAATCTATCCGAATGGAATGGAATGGAAGGGAATCAACTCGAATGGAATGGAATGGAATGGAATGGAACGGAATGGAATATAATAAAACCGTTTGGAATGGAATGGAATGCAATGGAATGGAATGGAATGGAATCAACCCGAATGGAATGGAATGGAATGGAATGGAATGCAATCAACCCAAATGGAATAGAATGGAATGGAATGGAATGGAATGGAATGGAATGGAATGGAATGGAATGGAATGGAATGGAGTCAAACCGAATGGAATGGAATGGATTGGAATCAACCCGAATGGAATGGAATGGTATTGATTGGAATGGGATGGAATGGAATGGAATGGAAAGAAACCAACCCGAATGGAATGGATGGCAATGGAATGGAATGCAATGGAATCAACCCGAATGGAATGGAATGGAATGGAATGGAATGGTATGGAATGGAACGGAATGGAATCAACTTGAATGGAATGGACTCAACATGAATGGAATGGAATGGAAAAGAATGGAATGGAATGGAATCAACCGGAATGGAATGGTATGGAATAGAAAGGAAAGGAATGGAATGGAATGGAAACAACCCGAATGGAATGGAATGGAACGGAATGGAATAGAGTGAAATGGAATCAACCCGAATGGAAAGGAATGGAATGGAATGGCATGGAGTGGAATGAGATGGAATGGAATCAACCCGAATGGAATGGAATGGAAAGGCATCAACCCGAATGGAATGGAATGGAATGAAATGGAACGGAATTAACCCAAATGCAATGGAAAGGAATGGTATGGAATGGAATCAACCCGAATGGAATGGAATGGAATGGAATGGAATGGAATGGAATGGAATCAACCCGAATGGTTTGGAATGGAATGCAATGGTATGGAACGGAATGGAATGGAATGGAATGGAATCAACACGAATTTAATGAAATGGAGTGGAATGGAATGGAATGGAATCAACCCGACAGGAATGCAATGGAATGGAGTGGAATGGAATGGATTGGAATGAAATCAACCAGAATAGAATGGAATGGAATGGAATGGAATGGAATGGAACGGAATGGAATAGAGTGAAATGGAATCAACCCGAATGGAATGGAATGGAATGGAATGGCATGGAGTGGAATGAGATGGGATGGATTCAACCCGAATGGAATGGAATGGAAAGGCATCAACCCGAATGGAATGGAGTGGAATGAAATGGAACGGAATTAACCCAAATGCAATGGAAAGGAATGGTATGGAATGGAATCAACCCGAATGGAATGGAATGGAATGGAATGGAATGGAATGGAATGGAATCAACCCGAATTGTTTGGAATGGAATGCAATGGTATGGAACGGAATGGAATGGAATGGAATGGAATCAACACGAATTTAATGAAATGGAGTGGAATGGAATGGAATGGAATCAACCCGACAGGAATGCAATGGAATGGAGTGGAATGGAATGGATTGGAATGAAATCAACCAGAATAGAATGGAATGGAATGGAATGGAATGGAACGGAATGGAATAGAGTGAAATGGAATCAACCCGAATGGAATGGAATGGAATGGAATGGCATGGAGTGGAATGAGATGGGATGGATTCAACCCGAATGGAATGGAATGGAAAGGCATCAACCCGAATGGAATGGAATGGAATGAAATGGAACGGAATTAACCCAAATGCAATGGAAAGGAATGGTATGGAATGGAATCAACCCGAATGGAATGGAATGGAATGGAATGGAATGGAATGGAATCAACCCGAATGGTTTGGAATGGAATGCAATGGTATGGAACGGAATGGAATGGAATGGAATGGAATCAAGACGAATTTAATGAAATGGAGTGGAATGGAATGGAATGGAATCAACCCGACAGGAATGCAATGGAATGGATTGGAATGGAATGGATTGGAATGAAATCAACCAGAATAGAATGGAATGGAATGGAATGGAATGGAATGGAATGGAATGGAATGGAATGGAATGGATTTGAATGGAATCAAACCGAATAGAATGGAATGGAATGGAATGGAATGGAATGGAATGGAATGGAATGGAATCAACCCGAATGGAATGGAATCAACCCGAATGGAATGGAATGGAATGGAATGGAATCAACCGGAATGGAATGGAATGGAATGGAATGGAATTGAACGGACTGGAATCAACCCGAATGGAATGGAATGGAAGGGAGTGGAATGGAATGGAATGGAATGGAATGGAATCAACCCAAATGGAATGGAATGTAATTGAATGGAATGGAATGGAATGAAATGGAACGAAATGGAATCAACACGAATGGAATGGAAAGGAATGGAACGGAAAGGAATGGAATCAACCCGAATGGAATGGAATGCAATGGCATTTAATGGAATGGAATGGAATGGAATCAACACGAATGGAATGGAATGCAATGGCATGGAATGGAATGGAATGCAATGAAATGGAACGGAATGGATTCAACCCGAATGGAATGGAACGGAATGGAATGGAATGGAATGGAATGGAATGGAAGGGAATGGAATCAACACGAATGGGGTGGAGTGGAAAGGAATGGAATGGAATGGATTGGAATGGAACGGAATCAAAATGAATCTAATGAAATGGAATGGAATGGAATGGAATGGAATCAACCCGAATGGAAAGAAATGGAATGGAATGCAATGGAATGGAATGGAATGGAATCAACATGAATGGAGTGGAATGGAATGGAATGGAATGGACTGGAGTGGAATAGAATCAACCCGAATGGAATGGAATGGGATGGAATGGAATGGAATGGAATG
The DNA here is from genome assembly GCF_029289425.2 of Pan paniscus. Taxonomy (NCBI): domain Eukaryota; kingdom Metazoa; phylum Chordata; class Mammalia; order Primates; family Hominidae; genus Pan; species Pan paniscus. Next base: position 17,310,138 of record NC_073265.2, read on the forward strand.
GAATCACCCCGAAAGGAATGGAATGGAATGTACTGGAGTGGAATAGAATCAACCCGAATGGAATGAAATGGAATGGAATGGGATGGAATGGAATGGAATGGAATCATCCCGAATGGAATGGAATGGAATGGAATGGAATGTTATGGAATGGAATTGAATGGAATCAACGCGAATAGAATGATCTGGAATGGAATGGAATGGAATGGAATGGAATGGAATCAATCCGAATGGAATGAAATGGAATGGAATGGAATGGAATGGAATGGTATGGAATCAACCCGAATTGAATGGAAAGGAAGAGAATGGAATGCAAAGGAACGGAGTGGAATCAACGCGAATGGAATGGAATTGAATGGAATGCAATGCAATGGAATGGAATCAACCCGAATGCATTGGAATGGAATGGAATGGAATGGAATGGAATGAAATGGAATGGAATGGAATCGACCCAAATAGAATGGAATGGAATGGAATGGAATCAAATGGATTGGAATCAACCCAAATGGAATGGAATGGAATGGAATGGTATGGAATGGAATGGAATGGAATCAACCTGAATGGAATGGACTCAACCTGAATGGAATGGATAGGAAAAGAATGGAATGGAATGGAATCAACCGGAATGGAATGGTATGGAATAGAATGGAAAGGAATGGAATGGAATGGAATCAACCCAAATGGAATGGAATGGAATGGTATGGAATAGAATGGAAAGGAATGGAATGGAATGGAATCAACCCAAATGGAATGGAATGGAATGGAACGGAATGGAATGGAATGGAATGGAATGGAATGGAATGGAATGGAATGGAATCAACCCGAATGGAATGGAATGGAATGGAATGGCATGGAAGGGAATGAAATGGAATGAAATCAACCCGAATGGAATGGAATGGAATGGCATCAAACCGAATGGAATGGAATGGAATGAAATGGAATGGAATTAACACTAATGCAATGGAATGAATGGTATGGAATGGAATCAACCCGAATGGAATGGAATGGAATGGAATGGAATGGAATGGAATGGAATGGAATCAACCCGAATGGATTGTAACGGAATGCAATGGAATGGAATGGAATCAACACGAATTTAAAGAAATGGAGTGGAATGGAATGGAATGGAATCAACCCGAATGGAATGGAATGCAATGGAATGGAATGCAATGGAATGGATTTGAACGGAATCAAACCGAATAGAATGGAAAGGAATGGAATGGAATTGAATGGAATGGAATGGAATCAACACGAATGGAATGGAATGGAATGGAATGGAATCCACCCGAATGGATTGGATTGGAATGCAATGGAATGGAACGGAATGGAATGGAATGGAATGGAACGGAACGGAATCAAACCGAATGAATGGAATGGAATGGAATGGAAACAACCCGAAAGGAATGGAATGCAATGGAATGGATTGGAATGGTATCAACCCGAATGGAATGGAATGGAATGGAATGGAATGGAATGGAATGGAATCTATCCCAATGGAATGGAACGGAATGGAAAGGAATGGAATGGAATGGAATGGAATGGAAGGGAATGGAATGGAATGAAATCAACACGAATGGAATAGAATGGAGGGGAATGGAATGGAATGGAATGCAATGCAATGGAATCAACCCGAAAGGAATAGAATGGAATGGAATCAACCCGAATGGAATGGAATGGAATGGAATCAACTCGAATGAAATGGAATGGAATGGAAGGGAATTAACCCGAAAGCAATGGATGGCAATGGGATGGAATGGAATGGAATCCACCCGTGTGGAATGTAATGGAATGGAATCAACTCGAATGGAATGGATTGCAATGGAACGGAATGGAATCAACCCGAATGGAATGGAATGCAATGGAATGGAATGGAATGGAATCAACCCGAATGGAAGGGAATGGAAAGGAATGGAAGGGAATGGAATAGAATGCAAAGCAGTCAACCAGATTGGAATGGAATGCAATGGAATGGAATGGAATAGAACGCAAAGCAATCTACCAGAATGGAATGCAATGGAATGGAATGAAATGGAATGGAATGGAATCAACCCGAATGGAATGGAATGGATTGGAATCAACTCGAATGGAATGGAATGGAATGGAATGGAATGGAATGGAATGGAGTCAACCGGAATGGAATGGAATGGATTGGAATCAACTCGAAAGGAATGGAATGCAATTGAATTGATTGGAATGGAACGGAATGGAATGGAATGGAATGGAATGAAATGGAGTGGAATGGAGTGGAGAAAACCGAAGTGTATGGAATGGAATGGATTGGAATGGAATGGAATGGAATAAACCCGAATGGAATAGAATGGAATGGCATGGAATGGAATGGAGTCAACCCGAATGGAATGGAATGGATAGGAATCAACCCGAATGGAATGGAATGGTATTGATTGGAATGGAATGGAATGGAATGGAATGGAAAGGAATCAACCGGAATGGAATGGATGGCAATGGAATGGAATGGAATGGAATCAACCCGAATGGAATGGAATGGAATGGAATGGAATGGAATCAACCCACATGGAAGGGAATGGAATGGAATGGAATGGAATAGAATCCAAAGCAGTCAACCAGAATGGAATGGAATGGAATTGAATTGAACGGAATAGAATGCAAAGCAATCAAACAGAATGGAATGGAATGGAATGGAATCAACCCGAATGGAATGGAATAGATTGGAATCAACTCGAATGGAACGGAATGGAATGGAATGGAATAAACACAAATGGAATGGAATGGAATCGAATGGAAATGAATGGAATGGAATGGAATGGAATGCAATGCAAGCAACCCGAATGGAATGGACTGGAATGCAATGGAATGGAAAGCAATGGAGTCAACCCCAATGGAACGGAATGGAGTGGAACTGAATGGAAAGGAATGGAATCTATCCGAATGGAATGGAATGGAAGGGAATCAACTCGAATGGAATGGAATGGAATGGAATGGAACGGAATGGAATATAATAAAACCGTTTGGAATGGAATGGAATGCAATGGAATGGAATGGAATGGAATCAACCCGAATGGAATGGAATGGAATGGAATGGAATGCAATCAACCCAAATGGAATAGAATGGAATGGAATGGAATGGAATGGAATGGAATGGAATGGAATGGAATGGAATGGAATGGAGTCAAACCGAATGGAATGGAATGGATTGGAATCAACCCGAATGGAATGGAATGGTATTGATTGGAATGGGATGGAATGGAATGGAATGGAAAGAAACCAACCCGAATGGAATGGATGGCAATGGAATGGAATGCAATGGAATCAACCCGAATGGAATGGAATGGAATGGAATGGAATGGTATGGAATGGAATGGAATGGAATCAACTTGAATGGAATGGACTCAACATGAATGGAATGGAATGGAAAAGAATGGAATGGAATGGAATCAACCGGAATGGAATGGTATGGAATAGAAAGGAAAGGAATGGAATGGAATGGAAACAACCCGAATGGAATGGAATGGAACGGAATGGAATAGAGTGAAATGGAATCAACCCGAATGGAAAGGAATGGAATGGAATGGCATGGAGTGGAATGAGATGGAATGGAATCAACCCGAATGGAATGGAATGGAAAGGCATCAACCCGAATGGAATGGAATGGAATGAAATGGAACGGAATTAACCCAAATGCAATGGAAAGGAATGGTATGGAATGGAATCAACCCGAATGGAATGGAATGGAATGGAATGGAATGGAATGGAATGGAATCAACCCGAATGGTTTGGAATGGAATGCAATGGTATGGAACGGAATGGAATGGAATGGAATGGAATCAACACGAATTTAATGAAATGGAGTGGAATGGAATGGAATGGAATCAACCCGACAGGAATGCAATGGAATGGAGTGGAATGGAATGGATTGGAATGAAATCAACCAGAATAGAATGGAATGGAATGGAATGGAATGGAATGGAACGGAATGGAATAGAGTGAAATGGAATCAACCCGAATGGAATGGAATGGAATGGAATGGCATGGAGTGGAATGAGATGGGATGGATTCAACCCGAATGGAATGGAATGGAAAGGCATCAACCCGAATGGAATGGAGTGGAATGAAATGGAACGGAATTAACCCAAATGCAATGGAAAGGAATGGTATGGAATGGAATCAACCCGAATGGAATGGAATGGAATGGAATGGAATGGAATGGAATGGAATCAACCCGAATTGTTTGGAATGGAATGCAATGGTATGGAACGGAATGGAATGGAATGGAATGGAATCAACACGAATTTAATGAAATGGAGTGGAATGGAATGGAATGGAATCAACCCGACAGGAATGCAATGGAATGGAGTGGAATGGAATGGATTGGAATGAAATCAACCAGAATAGAATGGAATGGAATGGAATGGAATGGAACGGAATGGAATAGAGTGAAATGGAATCAACCCGAATGGAATGGAATGGAATGGAATGGCATGGAGTGGAATGAGATGGGATGGATTCAACCCGAATGGAATGGAATGGAAAGGCATCAACCCGAATGGAATGGAATGGAATGAAATGGAACGGAATTAACCCAAATGCAATGGAAAGGAATGGTATGGAATGGAATCAACCCGAATGGAATGGAATGGAATGGAATGGAATGGAATGGAATCAACCCGAATGGTTTGGAATGGAATGCAATGGTATGGAACGGAATGGAATGGAATGGAATGGAATCAAGACGAATTTAATGAAATGGAGTGGAATGGAATGGAATGGAATCAACCCGACAGGAATGCAATGGAATGGATTGGAATGGAATGGATTGGAATGAAATCAACCAGAATAGAATGGAATGGAATGGAATGGAATGGAATGGAATGGAATGGAATGGAATGGAATGGATTTGAATGGAATCAAACCGAATAGAATGGAATGGAATGGAATGGAATGGAATGGAATGGAATGGAATGGAATCAACCCGAATGGAATGGAATCAACCCGAATGGAATGGAATGGAATGGAATGGAATCAACCGGAATGGAATGGAATGGAATGGAATGGAATTGAACGGACTGGAATCAACCCGAATGGAATGGAATGGAAGGGAGTGGAATGGAATGGAATGGAATGGAATGGAATCAACCCAAATGGAATGGAATGTAATTGAATGGAATGGAATGGAATGAAATGGAACGAAATGGAATCAACACGAATGGAATGGAAAGGAATGGAACGGAAAGGAATGGAATCAACCCGAATGGAATGGAATGCAATGGCATTTAATGGAATGGAATGGAATGGAATCAACACGAATGGAATGGAATGCAATGGCATGGAATGGAATGGAATGCAATGAAATGGAACGGAATGGATTCAACCCGAATGGAATGGAACGGAATGGAATGGAATGGAATGGAATGGAATGGAAGGGAATGGAATCAACACGAATGGGGTGGAGTGGAAAGGAATGGAATGGAATGGATTGGAATGGAACGGAATCAAAATGAATCTAATGAAATGGAATGGAATGGAATGGAATGGAATCAACCCGAATGGAAAGAAATGGAATGGAATGCAATGGAATGGAATGGAATGGAATCAACATGAATGGAGTGGAATGGAATGGAATGGAATGGACTGGAGTGGAATAGAATCAACCCGAATGGAATGGAATGGGATGGAATGGAATGGAATGGAATGGAATCACCCCGAAAGGAATGGAATGGAATGTACTGGAGTGGAATAGAATCAACCCGAATGGAATGAAATGGAATGGAATGGGATGGAATGGAATGGAATGGAATCATCCCGAATGGAATGGAATGGAATGGAATGGAATGTTATGGAATGGAATTGAATGGAATCAACGCGAATAGAATGATCTGGAATGGAATGGAATGGAATGGAATGGAATGGAATCAATCCGAATGGAATGAAATGGAATGGAATGGAATGGAATGGAATGGTATGGAATCAACCCGAATTGAATGGAAAGGAAGAGAATGGAATGCAAAGGAACGGAGTGGAATCAACGCGAATGGAATGGAATTGAATGGAATGCAATGCAATGGAATGGAATCAACCCGAATGCATTGGAATGGAATGGAATGGAATGGAATGGAATGAAATGGAATGGAATGGAATCGACCCAAATAGAATGGAATGGAATGGAATGGAATCAAATGGATTGGAATCAACCCAAATGGAATGGAATGGAATGGAATGGTATGGAATGGAATGGAATGGAATCAACCTGAATGGAATGGACTCAACCTGAATGGAATGGATAGGAAAAGAATGGAATGGAATGGAATCAACCGGAATGGAATGGTATGGAATAGAATGGAAAGGAATGGAATGGAATGGAATCAACCCAAATGGAATGGAATGGAATGGTATGGAATAGAATGGAAAGGAATGGAATGGAATGGAATCAACCCAAATGGAATGGAATGGAATGGAACGGAATGGAATGGAATGGAATGGAATGGAATGGAATGGAATGGAATGGAATCAACCCGAATGGAATGGAATGGAATGGAATGGCATGGAAGGGAATGAAATGGAATGAAATCAACCCGAATGGAATGGAATGGAATGGCATCAAACCGAATGGAATGGAATGGAATGAAATGGAATGGAATTAACACTAATGCAATGGAATGAATGGTATGGAATGGAATCAACCCGAATGGAATGGAATGGAATGGAATGGAATGGAATGGAATGGAATGGAATGGAATGGAATCAACCCGAATGGATTGTAACGGAATGCAATGGAATGGAATGGAATCAACACGAATTTAAAGAAATGGAGTGGAATGGAATGGAATGGAATCAACCCGAATGGAATGGAATGCAATGGAATGGAATGCAATGGAATGGATTTGAACGGAATCAAACCGAATAGAATGGAAAGGAATGGAATGGAATTGAATGGAATGGAATGGAATGGAATCAACACGAATGGAATGGAATGGAATGGAATGGAATCCACCCGAATGGATTGGATTGGAATGCAATGGAATGGAACGGAATGGAATGGAATGGAATGGAATCAACACGAATTTAATGAAATGGAGTGGAATGGAATGAAATGGAATCAACCCGAATGGAATGCAATGGAATGGAATGGAATGGAATGGATTTGAATGGAATCAAACCGAATAGAATGGAATGGAATGGAGTGGAATGGAATGGAATGGAATGGAATGAACACGAATGGAATGGAATGGAATGGAATGGAATCAACCGGAATGGAATGGAATGGAATGGAATGGAATCAACCTGACTGGAAAGCAATGGAATGGAATGGAATCAACTCGAATGGAATGGAATTCAATGGAATGGAATGGAGTCGAATCAACATGAATGGATTGGAATGAAATGGAATCAACTGAAATGGAATGGAATGGAGTCGAATCAACCGGAATAGAATGGAATGGAATGGAATGGTATGGAATGCAATGGAATCAATCCGAAATAAGTGGAATGGAATAGAGTGGAATAGAATGGAATGGAATCAACCCGAATGAAATGGAATGGAATGGAATGGAATGGAATGGAATCAACCCGATTGGCATGGAATGGAATGGAATGGAATGGAATCAACCCAAATGGAATGGAATGCAATGGAATGGAATGGAATCAACGGGTTTGGAATGGAATGGAATGGAATGGAAAGGAATCAATGCGAATGAAATGGAATGGAATGGAATGGAATGGAATGGAATGGAAAGGAATGGAATGGAATGGAATGGCATGAAGTGGAATGGAATGGAATCAACCCGAATGGAATGCAATGGAAGGGAATGGAATGGAATGGAACGGAACGGAATCAAACCGAATGAATGGAATGGAATGGAATGGAAACAACCCGAAAGGAATGGAATGCAATGGAATGGATTGGAATGGTATCAACCCGAATGGAATGGAATGGAATGGAATGGAATGGAATCTATCCGAATGGAATGGAACGGAATGGAAAGGAATGGAATGGAATCGAATGCAATGGAATGGAATGGAATGGAAGGGAATGGAATGGAATGAAATCAACACGAATGGAATAGAATGGAGGGGAATGGAATGGAATGCAATGCAATGCAATGGAATCAACCCGAAAGGAATGGAATGGAATGGAATCAACCCGAATGGAATGGAATGGAATGGAATAAACTCGAATGAAATGGAATGGAATGGAAGGGAATTAACCCGAAAGCAATGGATGGCAATGGGATGGAATGGAATGGAATCCACCCGTATGGAATGTAATGGAATGGAATCAACTCGAATGGAATGGATTGCAATGGAACGGAATGGAATCAACCCGAATGGAATGGAATGCAGTGGAATGGAATGGAATGGAATCAACCCGAATGGAAGGGAATGGAAAGGAATGGAAGGGAATGGAATAGAATGTAAAGCAGTCAACCAGATTGGAATGGAAAGCAATGGAATGGAATGGAATAGAACGCAAAGCAATCTACCAGAATGGAATGCAATGGAATGGAATGAAATGGAATGGAATGGAATCAACCCGAATGGAATGGAATGGATTGGAATCAACTCGAATGGAATGGAATGGAATGGAATGGAATGGAATGGAGTCAACCCGAATGGAATGGAATGGATTGGAATCAACTCGAATGGAATGGAATGCAACTGAATTGATTGGAATGGAAAGGAATGGAATGGAATGGAATGGAATGGAATGGAATGGAATGAAATGGAGTGGAATGGAGTGGAGAAAACCGAAGTGTATGGAATGGAATGGATTGGAATGGAATGGAATGGAATGGAATGGAATAAACCCGAATGGAATAGAATGGAATGGAATGGAATGGAATGGAATGGAATGGAGTCAACCCGAATGGAATGGAATGGATTGCAATCAACCCGAATGGAATGGAATGGTATTGATTGGAATGGAATGGAATGGAATGGCATGGAAAGGAATCAACCCGAATGGAATGGATGGCAATGGAATGGAATGGAATGGAATCAACCCGAATGGAATGGAATGGAATGGAATGGAATGGAATCAACCCAAATGGAAGGGAATGGAATGGAATGGAATGGAATAGAATCCAAAGCAGTCAACCAGAATGGAATGGAATGGAATGGAATCAACCCGAATGGAATGGAATAGATTGGAATCAACTCGAATGGAATGGAATGGAATGGAATGGAATAAACACAAATGGAATGGAATGGAATCGAATGGAAATGAATGGAATGGAATGGAATGGAATGCAATGCAAGCAACCCGAATGGAATGGACTGGAATGCAATGGAATGGAATGCAATGGAATCAACCCCAATGGAACGGAATGGAGTGGAACTGAATGGAAAGGAATGGAATCTATCCGAATGGAATGGAATGGAATGGAATCAACTCGAATGGAATGGAATGGAATGGAATGGAACGGAATGGAATATAATAAACCCGTTTGGAATGGAATGGAATGCAATGGAATGGAATGGAATGGAATGGAATCAACCCGAAAGGAATGGAATGGAATGGATTGGAATGGAATATAATCAACCGGATTTTAATGGAATGCAATGGAATGGAATGGAATGGAATCAACCCGAATGGAATGGAATGGAATGGAATGGAATGCAATCAACCCAAATGGAATAGAATGGAATGGAATGGAATGGAATGGAATGGAATGGAATGGAATGGAATGGAATGGAGTCAAACCGAATGGAATGGAATGGAATGGATTGGAATCAACCCGAATGGAATGGAATGGTATTGATTGGAATGGAATGGAATGGAATGGAATGGAAAGGAATCAACCCGAATGGAATGGATGGCAATGGAATGGAATGGAATGGAATCAACCCGAAAGGAATGGAATGGAATGGAATGGAATGGAATCAACCCGAATGGTTTGGAATGGAATGCAATGGTATGGAACGGAATGGAATGGAATGGAATGGAATCAACACGAATTTAATGAAATGGAGTGGAATGGAATGGAATGGAATCAACCCGACAGGAATGCAATGGAATGGAGTGGAATGGAATGGATTGGAATGAAATCAACAAGAATAGAATGGAATGGAATGGAATGGAATGGAATGGAATGGATTTGAAAGGAATCAAACCGAATAGAATGGAATGGAATGGAATGGAATGGAATGGAATCAACCCGAATGGAATGGAATCAACCCGAATGGAATGGAATGGAATGGAATGGAATCAACCGGAATGGAATGGAATGGAATGGAATGGAATGGAATTGAACGGACTGGAATCAACCCGAATGGAATGGAATGGATGGGAGTGGAATGGAATGGAATGGAATGGAATGGAATGGAATGGAATCAACCCAAATGGAATGGAATGTTATTGAATGGAAAGGAATGGAATGGAATGAAATGGAACGAAATGCAATCAACTCGAATGGAATGGAAAGGAATGGAACGGAAAGGAATGGTATCAACCCGAATGGAATGGAATGCAATGGCATGGAATGGAATGGAATGGAATGCAATGAAATGGAACGGAATGGATTCAACCCGAATGGAATGGAACGGAATGGAATGGAATGGAATGGAATGGAAGGGAATGGAATCAACCCGAATGGAGTGGAGTGGAAAGGAATGGAAGGGAATGGATTGGAATGGAACGGAATCAAAATGAATCTAATGAAATGGAATGGAATGGAATGGACTGGAATCAACCCGAATGGAAAGAAATGGAATGGAATGCAATGGAATGGAATGGAATGGAATCAACATGAATGGAGTGGAATGGAATGGAATGGAATGGACTGGAGTGGAATAGAATCAACCCGAATGGAATGGAATGGGATGGAATGGAATGGAATGGAATGGAATCACCCCGAAAGGAATGGAATGGAATGTACTGGAGTGGAATAGAATCAACCCGAATGGAATGAAATGGAATGGAATGGGATGGAATGGAATGGAATGGAATCATCCCGAATGGAATGGAATGGAATGGAATGGAATGTTATGGAATGGAATTGAATGGAAACAACGCGAATAGAATGATCTGGAATGGAATGGAATGGAATGGAATGGAATGGAATGGAATCAATCCGAATGGAATGGAATGGAATGGAATGGAATGGAATGGAATGGTATGGAATCAACCCGAATTGAATGGAAAGGAAGAGAATGGAATGCAAAGGAACGGAATGGAATCAAAGCGAATGGAATGGAATTGAATGGAATGCAATGCAATGGAATGGAATCAACCCGAATGCATTGGAATGGAATGGAATGGAATGAAATGGAATGGAATGGAATCGACCCAAATAGAATGGAATGGAATGGAATGGAATCAAATGGATTGGAATCAACCCAAATGGAATGGAATGGAATGGAATGGTATGGAATGGAATGGAATGGAATCAACCTGAATGGAATGGACTCAACCTGAATGGAATGGATTGGAAAAGAATGGAATGGAATGGAATCAACCGGAATGGAATGGTATGGAATAGAATGGAAAGGAATGGAATGGAATGGAATCAACCCAAATGGAATGGAATGGAATGGTATGGAATAGAATGGAAAGGAATGGAATGGAATGGAATCAACCCAAATGGAATGGAATGGAATGGAACGGAATGGAATGGAATGGAATGGAACGGAATGGAATGGAATGGAATGGAATCAACCCGAATGGAATGGAATGGAATGGAATGGAATGGCATGGAAGGGAATGAAATGGAATGAAATCAACCCGAATGGAATGGAATGGAATGGCATCAAACCGAATGGAATGGAATGGAATGAAATGGAATGGAATTAACCCTAATGCAATGGAATGAATGGTATGGAATGGAATCAACCCGAATGGAATGGAATGGAATGGAATGGAATGGAATGGAATGGAATCAACCCGAATGGATTGTAACGGAATGCAATGGAATGGAATGGAATCAACACGAATTTAATGAAATGGAGTGGAATGGAATGGAATGGAATCAACCCGAATGGAATGGAATGCAATGGAATGGAATGCAATGGAATGGATTTGAACGGAATCAAACCGAATAGAATGGAAAGGAATGGAATGGAATTGAATGGAATGGAATGGAATCAACACGAATGGAATGGAATGGAATGGAATGGAATCCACCCGAATGGATTGGATTGGAATGCAATGGAATGGAACGGAATGGAATGGAATGGAATGGAATCAACACGAATTTAATGAAATGGAGTGGAATGGAATGGAATGGAATCAACCCGAATGGAATGCAATGGAATGGAATGGAATGGAATGGATTGGAATGGAATCAACCAGAATAGAATGGAATGGAATGGAATGGAATGGAATGGAATGGAATGGAATGGATTTGAATGGAATCAAACCGAATAGAATGGAATGGAATGGAGTGGAATGGAATGGAATGGAATGGAATCAACACGAATGGAATGGAATGGAATGGAATGGAATCAACCGGAATGGAATGGAATGGAATGGAATCAACCTGAATGGAGAGCAATGGAATGGAATGGAATCAACTCGAATGGAATGGAATTCAATGGAATGGAATGGAGTCGAATCAACATGAATGGATTGGAATGAAATGGAATCAACTGAAATGGAATGGAATGGAATCGAATCAACCGGAATAGAATGGAATGGAATGGAATGGAATGGAATCGAATGGATTGGAATCAACCCAAATGGAATGGAATGGAATGGAATGGCATGGAATGGAATGGAATGGAATGGAATCAACCTGAATGGAATGGACTCAACCTGAATGGAATGGATTGGAAAAGAATGGAATGGAATGGAATCAACCGGAATGGAATGGTATGGAATAGAATGGAAAGGAATGGAATGGAATGGAATCAACCCAAATGGAATGGAATGGAATGGAACGGAATGGAAGGGAATGGAATGGAATCAACCCGAATGGAATGGAATGTAATTGAATGGAATGGAATGCAATGAAATGGAACAAAATCGAATCAACCCGAATGGAATGGAATGGAATAGAATGGAATGGAATGGAACAGAATGGAATGGAATGGAATCAACCCGAATGGAATGGAATGTAATTGAGTTGAATGGAATGGAATGGAATGAAATGGAAGGAAATGGAATCAACCCGAACGGAATGGAATTGAATGGAATGGAATGGAATAAACCCGAATGGAATGGAATGGAACGGAATGGAATGGAATCAACCGGAATTGAATGGAATGGAATGGAACGGAATGGAATGGAATGGAATGGAATGGAATGGAATCAACCCGAATGGAATGGAATGGAAGGGAATGGAATGTAATGGAATGGAATGGAATGGAATCAACCTAAGTGGAATGGAATGTAATTGAATGGAATGGAATGGAATGGAATGAAATGGAACGAAATGGAATCAACCCGAATGGAATGGAATGGAATGGAATGGAGTGGAATGGAATCAACCCGAATGGAATGGAATGGAATGGAATGGAGTGGAATGGAATCAACCCGAATGGAATGGAATGGAATGGAATGGAATGGAATGGAATGGAATGGAATGGAATGGAATCAACACGAATGGAATGGAATGGAATGGCATGGAATGGAATGAAATGGAATGGAGTCAATCCGAAAGGAATGGAATGGAATGGAATGGAATGGAATAGAATGTAATGGATTGGAATGGAATGGAAAGGAATGAAATGGAATATAATGGAATGGAATCAACCCGAATGGAATGGAATGGTATTGAATGCAATGGAATGGAATGGAATGGAATGGAATCAACCCGATTGGAATGGAATGGAATGGAATAGAATGGAATCAACCCGAATTGAATGGAATGGAATGGAATGGAATTGAATGGAATGGAATGGAATCAACCCGAATGAAATGGAATGGAATGGAATGGAATGGAATGGAATCAACCTGAATGGAATGCAATGGAATGGAATGGAATCAACTCGAATGGAATGGAATTCAATGGAATAGAATGGAGTCGAATCAACATGAATGGATTGGAATGAAATGGAATCAACTGAAATAGAATGGAATGGAATGGAATGGAATCGAATCAACCGGAATAGAATGGAATGGAATGGAATGGAATGGAATGGAATGGAATGGAATGGTATGGAATGCAATGGAATCAATCCGAAATAAGTGGAATGGAATAGAGTGGAATAGAATGGAATGGAATCAACACGAATGAAATGGAATGGAATGGAATGGAATGGAATGGAATGGAATGGAATGGAATGGAATCAACCCGATTGGCATGGAATGGAATGGAAAAGAATGGAATCAAACCGAATGGAATGGAATGGAATGGAATGGAATGGAATGGAATGGAATCAACCAGAATGGAATGGAATGGAATGGAATGCAATGGAGTCACTACTAACGGAATGGAATGGAATGCAATGGAATGGAATGGCAGGGAATAGAATCGAATGGATTGGAATGGAATGGAATGGAATGGAATGGAATATAATGGAATGGAATCACCCCGAATGGAATGGAATGGAATGGAATGGAATGCTATGGAATGGAATGGAACGGAATGGAATCAAACCGATTGGAATGGAATGGAATGGAGTAGAATGGAAACAACCTGAATGTAATGTAATGGAATGGAATGGAATGGAATGGAGAGGAATCAACCCGAATGAAATGGAATGGAATGGAATTGAATGGAATGGAATGGAATGGAATCAACCCGAAAGGAATGGAATGGAAGGGAATGGAATGGAATAGAATGGAATGGAATGAAATCAACCCTAATGGAAGGCAATGGAATGGAATGGAAGGAAATGCAATGAAATGGAAAGGAATGGAATCAACCCGAATGGAATGAAAAGGAATGGAATGGAATGGAATGGAATGGAATGGAATGGAATCAACCCGAATGGAGTGGAGTGGAAAGGAATGGAATGGAATGGATTGGAATGGAACGGAATCAAAATGAATCTAATGGAATGGAATGGAAAGGAATGGACTGGAATCAACCCGATTGGAACGGTATGGAATGGAACGGAATGGAATCAACCAGCATGGAATGGAGTGGAATGGATTCAACCCGAATGGAATGGAATGGAATGGAATGGAATCAACCCGAATGGAATGGAATGGAATGGAATGGAATGGAATGGAATGGAATCAACCAGAATGAAATAGAATGGAATGGAATAAAATGGAATGGAATGGAAAAGAAAGGAATTGTTTCAACACGAATCTAATGGAATGGAATGGAATGGGATGGAATGGAATCGAATGGAATCCACCGGAATGGAATGGAATGGAATCACCCCGAATGGAATGGAATGGAATGGAATGCTATGGAATGGACGGAATGGAATGAAATCAACCCGATAGGAATGGAATGGAATGGAATGGAATGGAATGGAATGGAATAGAATGGAATCAACCTGAATGTAATGTTATGTAATGCAATGTAATGGAATGGAATGGAATGGAATGGAGAGGAATCAACCCGAATGAAATGGAATGGAATGGAATTGAATGGAATGGAATGGAATGGAATCAACCCGAATGGAGTGGAGTGGAAAGGAATGGAATGGAATGGATTGGAGTGGAACAGAATCAAAATGAATCTAATGGAATGGAATGGAATGGAATGGACTGGAATCAACCCGATTGGAACGGAATGGAATGGAACGGAATGGAATCAACCAGAATGGAACGGAGTGGAATGGAATCAACCCGAATGGAATGGAATGGAATGGAATGGAATCAACCCGAATGCAATGGAATGGAATGGAATGGAATGGAATGGAATGGCATGGAATCAACCAGAATGAAATAGAATGGAATGGAATAAAATGGAATGGAATGGAAAAGAATGGAATGGTTTAAACACGAATCTAATGGAATGGAATGGAATGGGATGGAATGGAATCGAATGGAATCAACCGGAATGGAATGGAATGGAATGGAATGGAATGGAATGGAATGGAATGGAATCGACCCGAATGGAATGGAATGGGAGGGAACGGAATGGAATGGAATGGAATGGAATCAACCCGAATGGAAAGAAAAGGAATGGAATGCAATGGAATGGAATTGGATGGAACGGAATGGAATGGAATGGAATGGAATCAACCCGAATGGAAAGAAATGGAATGGAATGCAATGGAATGGAATGGAATGGACTGGAGTGGAATAGAATCAACCGAATGGAATGGAATGGAATGGAATGGGATGGAATGGAATGGAATGGAATCACCCAGAAAGGAATGGAATGGAATGGACTGGAGTGGAATAGAATCAACCCGAATGGAATGGAATGGAATGGAATGGGATGGAATGGAATGGAATGGAATCACCCCGAATGGAATGGAATGGAATGGAAAGGAATGCTATGGAATGGAATTGAATGGAATCAACGCGAATGGAATGATCTGGAATGGAATGGAATGGAATGGAATGGAATGGTATGGAATCAACCCGAATGGAATGGAAAGGAAGAGAATGGAATGCAAAGGAACGGAATGGAATCAACACGAATGGAATGGAATTGAATGGAATGCAATGCAATGGAATGGAATCAACCTGAATGCATTGGAATGTAATGGAATGGAATGAAATGGAATGGAATGGAATCGACCCAAATAGAACGGAATGGAATGGAATGGAATCGAATGGATTGGAATCAACCCAAATGGAACGGAATGGAATGGAATTGTATGGAATGGAATGGAATGGAATCAACCTGAATGGAATGGACTCAACCTGGATGGATTGGATTGGAAAAGAATGGAATGGGATGGAATCAACCGGAATGGAATGGTATGGAATAGAATGGAAAGGAATGGGATGGAATGGAATCAACCCGAATGGAATGGAATGGAATGGAATGGAACGGAATGGAAGGGAATGGAATGGAATCAACCCGAATGGAATGGAATGTAATTGAAAGGAATGGAATGCAATGAAATGGAACAAAATCGAATCAACCCGAATGGAATGGAATGGAATACAATGGAATGGAATGGAACAGAATGGAATGGAATGGAATCAACCGGAATGGAATGGAATGTAATTGAGTTGAATGGAATGGAATGGAATGAAATGGAACGAAATGGAATCAACCCGAACGGAATGGAATTGAATGGAATGGAATGGAATCAACCCGAATGGAATGGAATGGAACGGAATGGAATGGAATCAACCGGAATGGAATGGAATGAAATGGAATGGAATGGAATGGAATGGAATCAACCCGAATGGAGTGGAATGGAAGGGAATGGAATGTAATGTAATGGAATGGAATGGAATCAACCTAAGTGGAATAGAATATAATTGAATGGAATGGAATGGAATGGAATGGAACGAAATGGAATCAACCCGAATGGAATGGAATGGAATGGAATGGAGTGGAATGGAATCAACCCGAATGGAATGGAATGGAATGGAATGAAATGGAATCAACACGAATGGAACGGAATGGAATGGCATGGAATGGAATGGAATGGAATGGAGTCAATCCGAAAGGAATGGAATGGAATGGAATGGAATGGAATAGAATGTAATGGATTGGAATGGAATGGAAAGGAATGAAAAGGAATATAATGGAATGGAATCAACCCGAATGGAATGGAATGGTATGGAATGCAATGGAATGGAATGGAATGGAATGGAATCAACCCGATTGGAATGGAATGGAATGGAATAAAATGGAATCAACCCGAATGGAATGGAATGAAATGGAATGGAAAGGAATGGAATGGAATGGGATAAACCGGAATGGAATGGAATGGAATGGAATGGAATGGAATGGAATGGAATCAACACGAATGGAATAGAATGCAATGGAATGGAATGGAATGAAACGGAATCAACTCGAATGGAAAGGAATGGAATGGAATAGAATGGAGTGGAATGGAATCAACACGAACGGAATGGAATGGAATGGAATGGAATGGAAACAACACGAATGAAATGGAATGGAGTGGAATGGAATGGAATGGAATGGAATGGAATGGAATGGAATCAACCAGAATGGAATGGAATGGAATGGAATGGAATGGAATGGAATGGAATGAAATGGAATGGAAAAGAATGGAATCAAACCGAATGGAATGGAATGGAATGGAATGGAATGGAATGGAATGGAATCAACCCGAATGGAATGGAATCAACCCGAATGGAATGGAATGGAATGGAATGGAATCAACCGGAATGGAATGGAATGGAATGGAATGGAATGGAATTGAACGGACTGGAATCAACCCGAATGGAATGGAATGGAAGGGAGTGGAATGGAATGGAATGGAATGGAATGGAATGGAATCAACCCAAATGGAATGGAATGTTATTGAATGGAATGGAATGGAATGGAATGAAATGGAACGAAATGCAATCAACTCGAATGGAATGGAAAGGAATGAAACGGAAAGGAATGGTATCAACCCGAATGGAATGGAATGCAATGGCATTTAATGGAATGGAATGGAATGGAATGGAATCAACACGAATGGAATGGAATGCAATGGCATGGAATGGAATGGAATGGAATGCAATGAAATGGAACGGAATGGATTCAACCCGAATGGAATGGAAGGGAATGGAATGGAATGGAATGGAATGGAATGGAATGGAAAGGAATGGAATCAACCCGAATGGAGTGGAGTGGAAAGGAATGGAATGGAATGGATTGGAATGGAACGGAATCAAAATGAATCTAATGAAATGGAATGGAATGGAATGGACTGGAATCAACCCGAATGGAAAGAAATGGAATGGAATGCAATGGAATGGAATGGAATGGAATCAACATGAATGGAGTGGAATGGAATGGAATGGAATGGACTGGAGTGGAATAGAATCAACCCGAATGGAATGGAATGGGATGGAATGGAATGGAATGGAATGGAATCACCCCGAAAGGAATGGAATGGAATGTACTGGAGTGGAATAGAATCAACCCGAATGGAATGAAATGGAATGGAATGGGATGGAATGGAATGGAATGGAATCATCCCGAATGGAATGGAATGGAATGGAATGGAATGTTATGGAATGGAATTGAATGGAAACAACGCGAATAGAATGATCTGGAATGGAATGGAATGGAATGGAATGGAATGGAATCAATCCGAATGGAATGAAATGGAATGGAATGGAATGGAATGGAATGGTATGGAATCAACCCGAATTGAATGGAAAGGAAGAGAATGGAATGCAAAGGAACGGAATGGAATCAACACGAATGGAATGGAATTGAATGGAATGCAATGCAATGGAATGGAATCAACCCGAATGCATTGGAATGGAATGGAATGGAATGAAATGGAATGGAATGGAATCGACCCAAATAGAATGGAATGGAATGGAATGGAATCAAATGGATTGGAATCAACCCAAATGGAATGGAATGGAATGGAATGGTATGGAATGGAATGGAATGGAATCAACCTGAATGGAATGGACTCAACCTGAATGGAATGGATTGGAAAAGAATGGAATGGAATGGAATCAACCGGAATGGAATGGTATGGAATAGAATGGAAAGGAATGGAATGGAATGGAATCAACCCAAATGGAATGGAATGGAATGGTATGGAATAGAATGGAAAGGAATGGAATGGAATGGAATCAACCCAAATGGAATGGAATGGAATGGAACGGAATGGAATGGAATGGAATGGAACGGAATGGAATGGAATGGAATGGAATCAACCCGAATGGAATGGAATGGAATGGAATGGAATGGCATGGAAGGGAATGAAATGGAATGAAATCAACCCGAATGGAATGGAATGGAATGGCATCAAACCGAATGGAATGGAATGGAATGAAATGGAATGGAATTAACCCTAATGCAATGGAATGAATGGTATGGAATGGAATCAACCCGAATGGAATGGAATGGAATGGAATGGAATGGAATGGAATGGAATCAACCCGAATGGATTGTAACGGAATGCAATGGAATGGAATGGAATCAACACGAATTTAATGAAATGGAGTGGAATGGAATGGAATGGAATCAACCCGAATGGAATGGAATGCAATGGAATGGAATGCAATGGAATGGATTTGAACGGAATCAAACCGAATAGAATGGAAAGGAATGGAATGGAATTGAATGAAATGGAATGGAATGGAATCAACACGAATGGAATGGAATGGAATGGAATGGAATCCACCCGAATGGATTGGATTGGAATGCAATGGAATGGAACGGAATGGAATGGAATGGAATGGAATCAACACGAATTTAATGAAATGGAGTGGAATGGAATGGAATGGAATCAACCCGAATGGAATGCAATGGAATGGAATGGAATGGAATGGAATGGATTGGAATGGAATCAACCAGAATAGAATGGAATGGAATGGAATGGAATGGAATGGAATCAACCCGAATGGATTGTAACGGAATGCAATGGAATGGAATGGAATCAACACGAATTTAATGAAATGGAGTGGAATGGAATGGAATGGAATCAACCCGAATGGAATGGAATGCAATGGAATGGAATGCAATGGAATGGATTTGAACGCAATCAAACCGAATAGAATGGAAAGGAATGGAATGGAATTGAATGGAATGGAATGGAATGGAATCAACACGAATGGAATGGAATGGAATGGAATGGAATCCACCCGAATGGATTGGATTGGAATGCAATGGAATGGAACGGAATGGAATGGAATGGAATGGAATCAACACGAATTTAATGAAATGGAGTGGAATGGAATGGAATGGAATCAACCCGAATGGAATGCAATGGAATGGAATGGAATGGAATGGATTGGAATGGAATCAACCAGAATAGAATGGAATGGAATGGAATGGAATGGAATGGAATGGAATGGAATGGAATGGAATGGAATGGATTTGAATGGAATCAAACCGAATAGAATGGAATGGAATGGAGTGGAATGGAATGGAATGGAATGGAATCAACACGAATGGAATGGAATGGAATCAACCGGAATGGAATGGAATGGAATGGAATCAACCTGAATGGAAAGCAATGGAATGGAATGGAATCAACTCGAATGGAATGGAATTCAATGGAATGGAATGGAGTCGAATCAACATGAATGGATTGGAATGAAATGGAATCAACTGAAATGGAATGGAATGGAATCGAATCAACCGGAATAGAATGGAATGGAATGGAATGGAATGGAATCGAATGGATTGGAATCAACCCAAATGGAATGGAATGGAATGGAATGGTATGGAATGGAATGGAATGGAATGGAATCAACCTGAATGGAATGGACTCAACCTGAATGGAATGGATTGGAAAAGAATGGAATGGAATGGAATCAACCGGAATGGAATGGTATGGAATAGAATGGAAAGGAATGGAATGGAATGGATTCAACCCAAATGGAATGGAATGGAATGGAACGGAATGGAAGGGAATGGAAAGGAATCAACCCGAATGGAATGGAATGTAATTGAATGGAATGGAATGCAATGAAATGGAACAAAATCGAATCAACCCGAATGGAATGGAATGGAATAGAATGGAATGGAATGGAACAGAATGGAATGGAATGGAATCAACCCGAATGGAATGGAATGTAATTGAGTTGAATGGAATGGAATGGAATGAAATGGAAGGAAATGGAATCAACCCGAATGGAATGGAATTGAATGGAATGGAATGGAATCAACCCGAATGGAATGGAATGGAACGGAATGGAATGGAATCAACCGGAATGGAATGGAATGGAATGGAATGGAATGGAATGGAATGGAATGGAATGGAATGGAATCAACCCGAATGGAATGGAATGGAAGGGAATGGAATGCAATGGAATGGAATGGAATGGAATCAACCTAAGTGGAATGGAATGTAATTGAATGGAATGGAATGGAATGGAATGAAATGGAACGAAATGGAATCAACCCGAATGGAATGGAATGGAATGGAATGGAGTGGAATGGAATCAACCCGAATGGAATGGAATGGAATGGAATGGAATGGAATGGAATCAACACGAATGGAATGGAATGGAATGGCATGGAATGGAATGAAATGGAATGGAGTCAATCCGAAAGGAATGGAATGGAATGGAATGGAATGGAATAGAATGTAATGGATTGGAATGGAATGGAAAGGAATGAAATGGAATATAATGGAATGGAATCAACCCGAATGGAATGGAATGGTATTGAATGCAATGGAATGGAATGGAATGGAATGGAATCAACCCGATTGGAATGGAATGGAATGGAATAGAATGGAATCAACCCGAATGGAATGGAATGGAATGGAATGGAATGGAATGGAATGGAATCAACCCGAATGAAATGGAATGGAATGGAATGGAATGGAATGGAATCAACCTGAATGGAATGCAATGGAATGGAATGGAATCAACTCGAATGGAATGGAATTCAATGGAATAGAATGGAGTCGAATCAACATGAATGGATTGGAATGAAATGGAATCAACTGAAATAGAATGGAATGGAATGGAATGGAATCGAATCAACCGGAATAGAATGGAATGGAATGGAATGGAATGGAATGGAATGGAATGGAATGGAATGGTATGGAATGCAATGGAATCAATACGAAATAAGTGGAATGGAATAGAGTGGAATAGAATGGAATGGAATCAACACGAATGAAATGGAATGGAATGGAATGGAATGGAATGGAATGGAATGGAATCAACCCGATTGGCATGGAATGGAATGGAAAAGAATGGAATCAAACCGAATGGAATGGAATGGAATGGAATGGAATGGAATGGAATGGAATGGAATGGAATCAACCAGAATGGAATGGAATGGAATGGAATGCAATGGAGTCACTACTAACGGAATGGAATGGAATGCAATGGAATGGAATGGCAGGGAATAGAATCGAATGGATTGGAATGGAATGGAATGGAATGGAAGGGAATATAATGGAATGGAATCACCCCGAATGGAATGGAATGGAATGGAATGGAATGCTATGGAATGGAATGGAACGGAATGGAATCAACCCGATTGGAATGGAATGGAATGGAATAGAATGGAAACAACCTGAATGTAATGTATTGGAATGGAATGGAATGGAATGGAGAGGAATCAACCCGAATGAAATGGAATGGAATGGAATTGAATGGAATGGAATGGAATGGAATCAACCCGAAAGGAATGGAATGGAAGGGAATGGAATGGAATAGAATGGAATGGAATGAAATCAACCCTAATGGAAGGCAATGGAATGGAATGGAAGGAAATGCAATGAAATGGAAAGGAATGGAATCAACCCGAATGGAATGAAAAGGAATGGAATGGAATGGAATGGAATGGAATGGAATGGAATGGAATCAACCCGAATGGAGTGGAGTGGAAAGGAATGGAATGGAATGGATTGGAATGGAACGGAATCAAAATGAATCTAATGGAATGGAATGGAATGGAATGGACTGGAATCAACCCGATTGGAACGGTATGGAATGGAACGGAATGGAATCAACCAGCATGGTATGGAGTGGAATGGAATCAACCCGAATGGAATGGAATGGAATGGAATGGAATCAACCCGAATGGAATGGAATGGAATGGAATGGAATGGAATGGAATGGAATGGAATGGAATCAACCAGAATGAAATAGAATGGAATGGAATAAAATGGAATGGAATGGAAAAGAAAGGAATGGTTTCAACACGAATCTAATGGAATGGAATGGAATGGGATGGAATGGAATCGAATGGAATCCACCGGAATGGAATGGAATGGAATCACCCCGAATGGAATGGAATGGAATGGAATGCTATGGAATGGACGGAATGGAATGAAATCAACCCGATAGGAATGGAATGGAATGGAATGGAATGGAATGGAATGGAATGGAATAGAATGGAATCAACCTGAATGTAATGTTATGTAATGCAATGTAATGGAATGGAATGGAATGGAATGGAGAGGAATCAACCCGAATGAAATGGAATGGAATGGAATTGAATGGAATGGAATGGAATGGAATCAACCCGAATGGAGTGGAGTGGAAAGGAATGGAATGGAATGGATTGGAGTGGAACAGAATCAAAATGAATCTAATGGAATGGAATGGAATGGAATGGACTGGAATCAACCCGATTGGAACGGAATGGAATGGAACGGAATGGAATCAACCAGAATGGAATGGAGTGGAACGGAATCAACCCGAATGGAATGGAATGGAATGGAATGGAATCAACCCGAATGCGATGGAATGGAATGGAATGGAATGGAATGGAATGGCATGGAATCAACCAGAATGAAATAGAATGGAATGGAATAAAATGGAATGGAATGGAAAAGAATGGAATGGTTTAAACACGAATCTAATGGAATGGAATGGAATGGGATGGAATGGAATCGAAAGGAATCAACCGGAATGGAATGGAATGGAATGGAATGGAATGGAATGGAATCGACCCGAATGGAATGGAATGGGAGGGAACGGAATGGAATGGAATGGAATGGAATCAACCCGAATGGAAAGAAAAGGAATGGAATGCAATGGAATGGAATGGGATGGAACGGAATGGAATGGAATGGAATCGACCCGAATGGAATGGAATGGGAGGGAACGGAATGGAATGGAATGGAATGGACTGGAGTGGAATAGAATCAACCGAATGGAATGGAATGGAATGGAATGGGATGGAATGGAATGGAATGGAATCACCCAGAAAGGAATGGAATGGAATGGACTGGAGTGGAATAGAATCAACCCGAATGGAATGGAATGGAATGGAATGGGATGGAATGGAATGGAATGGAATCACCCCGAATGGAATGGAATGGAATGGAAAGGAATGTTATGGAATGGAATTGAATGGAATCAACGCGAATGGAATGATCTGGAATGGAATGGAATGGAATGGAATGGAATGGAATGGTATGGAATCAACCCGAATGGAATGGAAAGGAAGAGAATGGAATGCAAAGGAACGGAATGGAATCAATACGAATGGAATGGAATTGAATGGAATGCAATGCAATGGAATGGAATCAACCTGAATGCATTGGAATGTAATGGAATGGAATGAAATGGAATGGAATGGAATCGACCCAAATAGAACGGAATGGAATGGAATGGAATCGAATGGATTGGAATCAACCCAAATGGAACGGAATGGAATGGAATTGTATGGAATGGAATGGAAAGGAATCAACCTGAATGGAATGGAATGTAATTGAATGGAATGGAATGCAATGAAATGGAAC
This sequence comes from Pan paniscus, assembly GCF_029289425.2. NCBI lineage: Eukaryota > Metazoa > Chordata > Mammalia > Primates > Hominidae > Pan > Pan paniscus. Next base: position 17,335,275 of record NC_073265.2, read on the forward strand.
AAAATCGAATCAACCCGAATGGAATGGAATGGAATACAATGGAATGGAATGGAACAGAATGGAATGGAATGGAATCAACCGGAATGGAATGGAATGTAATTGAGTTGAATGGAATGGAATGGAATGAAATGGAATGAAATGGAATCAACCCGAACGGAATGGAATTGAATGGAATGGAATGGAATCAACCCGAATGGAATGGAATGGAACGGAATGGAATGGAATCAACCGGAATGGAATGGAATGAAATGGAATGGAATGGAATGGAATGGAATCAACCCGAATGGAGTGGAATGGAAGGGAATGGAATGTAATGGAATGGAATGGAATGGAATCAAACTAAGTGGAACAGAATATAATTGAATGGAATGGAATGGAATGGAATGGAATGGAACGAAATGGAATCAACCCGAATGGAATGGAATGGAATGGAATGGAGTGGAATGGAATCAACCCGAATGGAATGGAATGGAATGGAATGAAATGGAATCAACACGAATGGAACGGAATGGAATGGCATGGAATGGAATGGAATGGAATAGAATGTAATGGATTGGAATGGAATGGAAAGGAATGAAAAGGAATATAATGGAATGGAATCAACCCGAATGGAATGGAATGGTATGGAATGCAATGGAATGGAATGGAATGGAATGGAATCAACCCGATTGGAATGGAATGGAATGGAATAAAATGGAATCAACCCGAATGGAATGGAATGAAATGGAATGGAAAGGAATGGAATGGAATGGAATAAACCGGAATGGAATGGAATGGAATGGAATGGAATGGAATGGAATCAACACGAATGGAATAGAATGCAATGGAATGGAATGGAATGGAACGGAATCAACTCGAATGGAAAGGAATGGAATGGAATAGAATGGAGTGGAATGGAATCAACACGAACGGAATGGAATGGAATGGAATAGAATGGAAAAAACACGAATGAAATGGAATGGAGTGGAATGGAATGGAATGGAATGGAATGGAATGGAATGGAATGGAATCAACCAGAATGGAATGGAATGGAATGGAATGGAATGGAATGGAATGGAATGGAATGGAATGGAATGGAATGAAATGAAATGGAATGGAAAAGAATGGAATCAAACCGAATGGAATGGAATGGAAAGGAATGGAAAAAACCCGAATGGAATCGATTGGAATGGAATGGAATGGAATAGAATCAACCCGAAGGGAATTGAATGGAATGCAATGGAATGGAATGGAATCAACCGGATTGGAAAGGAATGGAATGGAATGGAATGGAATGGAAAGGAATCAATGCGAATGGAATGGAATGGAATGGAATGGAATGGAATGGAATGGCATGAAGAGGAATGGAATGGAATCAACCCGAATGGAATGCAATGGAAGGGAATGGAATGGAATGGAACGCAACGGAATCAAACCGAATGGAATGGAATGGAATGGAATGGAATCAACCCGAAAGGAATGGAATGCAATGGAATGGATTGGAATGGTATCAACCCGAATGGAATGGAATGGAATGGAATAAACCCGAATGAAATGAAATGGAATGGAATGGAATGGAATGGAATGGAATGGAAAGGAATGCATTGGAATCAACCCGAATGGAATGGAAAGGAATGGGATGGAATGGAATGGAAGGGAATGGAATCAAACCGAATGGAATTGAATGGAATGGAATGGAATGGAAGGAATCAACACGAATAGAATGGATTGCAATGGAATGGAATGGAAAGAAATCAAACCGAATGGACGGGAATGGAATGGAATGGAATGGAATAGAATGCAAAGCAGTCAACCAGAATGGAATGGAATTGAAAGGAATAGAATGCAAAGCAATCAACCAGAATGGAATTTAATGTAATGGAATCAACCCGAATGGAATGGAATAGATTGGAGTCAACTCGAATGGAATGGAATGGAATGGAATGGAATGGAGTGGAATGGAATCAACACAAATGGAATGAAATGGAATCGAATGGAAATGAATGGAATGGAATGGAATGGAATGCAATGCAAGCAACCCGAATGGAATGGACCGGAATGCAATGGAATGGAATGCAATGTTATCAACCCGAATGGAACAGAACGGAGTGGAATGGAATAGAAAGGAATGGAATCTCTCTGAATGTAATGGAATGGAATGGAATCAGCAAGAAAGGAATGGAATGGCAATGGAATGGAATGGAATATAATCAAACCGATTGGAATGGAATGCAATGGAATGGAATGGAATGGAATCAACTCGAATGGAATGGAATGGAATGGAATGGAACGGAATGGAATCAACCCGAATGGAATAGAATGGAATGGAATGGAATCAACCCGAAAGGAATGGAAGGCAATGGAATTGAATGGAATGGAATCCACCCGAATGGAATGGAATGGAATGGAAATAACTCGAATGGAATGGATTGGAATGGAATGGAATGGAATCAACCCGAATGGAATGGAATGCAATGGAATGGAATGGAATGGAATCACCCCGAATGGAAGGGAATGGAAAGGAATGGAAGGGAATGGAATAGAATGCAAAGCAATCAACCAGAATGGAATGGAATGGAATGGAATGGAGTCAACCCGAATGGAATGGAATGGATTGGAATCAACTCGAATGGAATGGAATGGAATGGAATGGTAAAGAATGCAATGGAATGGATTGGAATGGCATGGAATGGAATGGAGTGGAATGGAGTGGAGAAATCCGAAGTGTATGTAATGTAATGGAATGGAATGGAATGGAATGGAATAAACCCGAATGGAATGAAATGGAATGGAAGGGAGTGGAATGGAACGGAATGGAATGCAATGGAATGGAATGGAATGGAAAGGAATGCAATGGAATCAACCCGAATGGAATGGAAAGGAATGGAATGGAATGGAATGGAATGGAATGGAATGGAATGGAACGGAATCAACACGAATAGAATGGATTGCAATGGAATGGAATGGAATGGAATGAACCCGAAAGGAAGGGAATGGAATGGAATAGAATGCAAACCAGTCAACCAGAATGGAATGGAATGGAATGGAATTGAACGGAATACAATGCCAAGCAATCAACCAGAATGGAATGGAATGGAATCAACACGAATGGAATGCAATGGAATGGTATGCAATGGAATGAAATGGAATGGAATCAACCCGAAAGGACTGTGAATTCAATGGAATGGAAAGGAATCAAATCAACACGAATGGATTGGAATGGAACGGAGTCAACTCAAATGGAATGGAATGGAATCAAATCAAACCGAATAGAATGGAATGGAATGGAAAGGATTGGTATGGAATGCAATGGAATCAATCCGAAATAAATGGAATGGAATAGAATGGAATGGAATGGAATCAAGCCGAATGGAATGGAACGGTGTGCAATCATCTCGAATGGAATGGAATGGAATGGAATGGGATCGAATCAACCTAAATGGAATGGAATGGAATGGAATGGAATGAAAAAAACACGAATGGAATGGATTGGAGTGGAATGCAGGGAATGCAATGGAATGGAATGGAATCAACCCGAATGGAATGGAATCAACACGAATGGAATGGAATAGAACGGAATGGAAAGGAATCAACCGGAATGGAATGGAATGGAATGCAATGGAATGAAATGGAATGGAATCAACCCGAATGGAATGGAATGGAAGGCAATGGTATAGAATGGAATGGAATGGAATGGAATCAACCCGAGTGGAATGGAATGTAATTGAATGGAATGGAATGGAATGGAATGAAATGGAACGAAATGGAATCAACCCGAATGGAATGGAATGAAATGGAATGGAATGGAATGGAATGAAATGGAATGGAATCAACCCGGATGGAATGGAATGGAATGGAATGGGATGGAATGGAATCAACACGAATGGAATGGAATGGAATGGCATGGAATGGAATGGAATGGAATGGAGTCAATCCGAAAGGAATGGAATGGAATGGAATGGAATGGAATGGAATAGAATGTAATGGATTGGAATAGAATGGAATGGAATGAAAAGTAATATAATGGAATGGAATCAACCCGAATGAAATGGAATGGTATGGAATGCAATGGAATGGAATGGAATGGAATGGAATCAACCCGATTGGAATGGAATGGAATGGAATGGAATGGAATAGAATGGAATCAACGCGAATGGAATGGAATGGAATGGAATGGAATGGAATGGAATGGAATGGAATGGAATGGAATCAATGCGAATGGAATGGAATGGAATGGAATGGAATGGAATGGCATGGAGTGTAATGGAATGGAATCAACCCGAATGGAATGCAATGGAAGGGAATGGAATGGAATGGAACGGAACGGAATCAACCCGAATGGAATGGAATGGAGTGGAATGGAATCAACCTGAAAGGAATGGAATGCAATGGAATGGATTGGAATGGTATCAACCCGAATGGAATGGAATGGAATGGAAAGGAATGGAATGGAATCAATGCGAATGGAATGGAATGGAATGGAATGGAATGGAATAGAATGGAATCAACGCGAATGGAATTGAATGGAATGGAATTGAATGGAATGGAATGGAATGGAATGGAATCAATGCGAATGGAATGGAATGGAATGGAATGGAATGGAATGGAATGGCATGGAGTGTAATGGAATGGAATCAATCCGAATGGAATGCAATGGAAGGGAATGGAATGGAATGGAACGGAACGGAATCAACCCGAATGGAATGGAATGGAGTGGAATGGAATCAACCTGAAAGGAATGGAATGCAATGGAATGGATTGGAATGGTATCAACCCGAATGGAATGGAATGGAATGGAAAGGAATGGAATGGAATCAATGCGAATGGAATGGAATGGAATGGAATGGAATGGAATGGAATGGAATGGAATGGAATGGCATGGAGTGTAATGGAATGGAATCAACCCGAATGGAATGGAATGCAATGGAATGGAATGCAATGGAATGGAATCAACCCGAATGGAAAGGAATGGAATGGAATGGAAAGGAATAAACCCGAAAAGAATGGAATGTAATGGAATGGAATGAAATGGAATGGAGTGGAATCAACCCGAATGAAATGGAATGGAATGGAAATGAATGGAATGGAATGGAATGGAATCAACCCGAAAGGAATGGAATGGAAAGGAATGGAATGGAGTAGAATGGAATGGAATTGAATCAACCCTAATGGAATGGAATGGAATGGTATGGAATGAAATGCAGTGAAATGGAACGGAATGGAATCAACCCCAATGGAATGGAAAGGAATGGCATGGAATGGAATGGAATGGAATGCAATCAACCCGAATGGAGTGGAGTGGAATGCAATGGAATGGAATGGATTGGAATGGAACGGAGTCAAAATGAATCTAATGGAATGGAATGTAATGGAATGGACTGGAATCAACCCGATTGGAACTGAATGGAATGGAATGGAATAGAATCAACCAGAATGAAATGGATTGGAATGGAATCAACCCGAATGGAATGGAATGCAATGGAACGGAACGGAATGGAATGGAATGGAATGGAATGGAAAGGAATGGAATGGAATGGAATCAACCCGAATGGAATGGAATGGAATGGAATGGAATGGAGTGGAATCAACCCGAAGGGAATGGAATGTAATGGAGTGGAATGAAATGGAATCAACCCGAATGGAATGGAATGGAACGGACTGGAATCAACCCGAATCGAATGGAATGGAAATGAATAGAATGGAAGGGAATGGAATGGAATCAACCCGAATTCAATGGACTGTAATTGAATGGAAGGGAATGGAATGGCATCAACCCGAATTCAATGGAATGTAATTGAATGGAATGGAATGGAATGAAATGGAACAAAATCGAATCAACCCAAATGGAATGAAATGGAATAGAATGGAATGGAATGGAATAGAATGGAATGGAACGAAATGTAATCAACCCGAACGGAATGGAATTGAATGGAATGGAATGGAATCAACCCGAAAGAATGGAATCAACCCGAATGGAATGGAATGGAAAGGAATGGAATGGAATCAACCGGAATGGAATGGAATGGAATGCAATGGAACGGAATGGAACGGAATCAACCCGAATGGAATGGAATGGAAGGGAATGGTATAGAATGGAATGGAATGGAATGGAATCAACCCGAGTGGAATGGAATGCAATTGAATGTAATGGAATGGAATGGAATGAACTGGAACGAAATGGAATCAACCCGAATGGAATGGAATGGAATGGAATGGAATGGAATGGAATGAAATGGAATGGAATCAACCCGAATGGAATGGAATGGAATGGAAGGGGATGGAATGGAATCAACACGAATGGAATGGAATGGAATGGCATGGAATGGAATGGAATGGAATGGAGTCTGTCCGAAAGGAATGGAATGGAATGGAATAGAATGTAATGGATTGGAATAAAATGGAATGGAATGAAATGGAATATAATGGAATGGAATCAACCCGAATGAAATGGAATGGTATGGAATGCAATGGAATGGAATGGAATGGAATGGAATTAACCCGATTGGAATGGAATGGAATGGAATGGAATGGAATTGAATGGAATCAACCCGAATGGAATGGAATGGAATGGAATGGAATGGAATGGAATGGAATGGAATGGAATCAACCCGAATGGAATGGAATGGAATGGAATGGAATGGAATGGAATGGAATGGAATCAACCTGAATGAAATGGAATGGAATGGAATGGAATGGAATGGAATGCAATGAACCCGAAAGGAATGGAATGGCAGGGAATGGAATGGAATAGAATGGAATGGAATGGAATCAACCCGAATGGAATGGAATGAAATGGAATGGAAATGAACGGAATGGAATGGCATGGAATCAACCCGAATGGAATGGAATAGAATGGAATGGAATGGAATGGAATAAACCCGAATGGAATGCAATCGAATGGAATGGAATCAACTCGAATGGAATGGAATTCAATGGAATGGAATGGAGTCGAATCAACACGAATGGATTGGAATGAAATGGAATCAACTGAAATGGAATGGAATGGAATCGAATCAACCCGAATAGAATGGAATGGAATGGTATGGAATGCACTGGAATAAATCCGAAATAAGTGGAATGGAATAGAGTGGAATAGAATGGAACCGAATCAACCTGAATGAAATGGAATGGAATGGAATGGAATGGAATGGAATGGAATGGAATGAATCCGAATGGCATGGAATGGAATGGAAAAGAATGGAATCAAACCCAAAGGAATGGAATGGAATGGAATCAACCCAAATGGAATGGAATGGAATGGAATGGAATGGAATGGAATGGAATGGAATCAGCCCGAATGGAATGGAATGGAATGGAATAGAATGGAATCAACACGAATGGAATGGAATGGAATGGAATGGAATCAATGAGAATAGAATGGAATGGAAAGGAATGGAATGGAATGGCAAGGAATCAACCAGAATGAAATAGAATGGAATGGAATAAAATGGAATGGAAGGGAAAAGAATGGAATGGTTTCAACACGAATCTAATGGAATGGAATGGAATGGGATGGAATGGAATGGAATGGAATCAACCGGAATGGAATGGAATGGAATCAACTGGAATGGAATGGAATGGAATGGAATAGAATGGAATCAAACCGAAAGGAATGGAATGGGATGGAATGGAATGGAACCTACCCAAATGGAAAGGAATGGAATGGAATGCAATGGAATGGAATGGAATGGAATGGAATGGAATCAACACGAAAGGAATGGAATGGAATTGAATGGAATCGACCCGAATGGAATGGAATGGGATGGAACGGAATGGAAAGGAATGGAATGGAATCAACCCGAATGGAAAGAAAAGGAATGGAATGCAATGGAATGGAATTGGATGGAACGGAATGGAATGGAATGGAATCAACCCGAAAGAAAGAAATGGAATGGAATGCAATGGAATGGAATGGAATGGAATCAACATGAATGGAGTGGAATGGAATGGAATGGAATGGACTGGAGTGGAATAGAATCAACCCGAATGGAATGGAATGGGATGGAATGGATTGGAATGGAATGGAATCACCCCGAAAGGACTGGAATGGAATGTACTGGAGTGGAATAGAATCAACCCGAATGGAATGGAATGGAATGGAATGGGATGGAATGGAATGGAATGGAATCACACCGAATGGAATGGAATGGAATGGAATGGAATGGAATGGAATGGAATTGAATGGAATCAACGCGAATATAGTGATCTGGAATGGAATGGAATGGAATGGAATGGAATGGAATGGAATGGAATCAATCCGAATGGAATGAAATAGAATGGAATGGAATGGAATGGAATGGAATGGAATGGAATGGAATGGTATGGAATCAACCCGAACTGAATGGAAAGGAAGAGAATGGAATGCAAAGGAACTTAATGGAATCAACGCGAAAGGAATGGAATTGAATGGAATGCAATGCAATGGAATGGAATCAACGAGAATGGAACGGAATGGAATGGAATGGAATGGAATCAACACGAATGGAATGGAATGGAATGGCATGGAATGGAATGGAATGGAATGGAATGGAGTCAATCCGAAAGGAATGGAATGGAATGGAATGGAATGGAATGGAATCAACCTGAATGGAATAGACTCAACCTGAATGGAATGGATTCAAAAAGAATGGAATGGAATGGAATCAACCGGAATGGAATGGTATAGAATAGAATGGAAAGGAATGGAATGGAATGGAATCAACCCAAATGGAATGGAATGGAATGGAACGGAATGGAATGGAAAGGAATGGAATCAACCCGAATGGAATGGAATGGAATGGAATGGTATGGAATGGAATGAAATGGAATGGAATCAACACGAATGGAATGGAATGGAATGGCATCAACCCGAAAGGAATGGAATGGAATGGAATGGAATGGAATAGAATGGAATGGAATGGAATCAACCCTAATGGAAGGCAATGGAAAGGAATGGAATGAAATGCAATGAAATGGAACGGAATGGAATCAACCCGAATGGAATGGAAAGGGATGGAATGGAATGGAATGGAATGGAAGGGAATGGAATCAACCCGAATGGAGTGGAGTGGAAAGGAATGGAATGGAATGGATTGGAATGGAACGGAATCAAAATGAATGTAATGGAATGGAATGGAATGGAATGGACTGGAATCAACCCGATTGGAACAGAATGGAATGGTACGGAATGGAATCAACCAGAATGGAATGGAGTGGAATGGAATCAACCCGAATGGAATGGAATGGAATGGAATGGAATCAACCCGAATGGAATGGAATGGAATGGAATGGAATGAATGGAATGGAATGGAATGGCATGGAATCAACCAGAATGAAATAGAATGGAATGGAATAAAATGGAATGGAATGGAAGAGAATGGAATGGTTTCAACACGAATCTAATCGAATGGAATGGAATGGGATGGAATGGAATCCAATGGAATCCAACGGAATGGAATGGAATGGAATCACCCCGAATGGAATGGAATGGAATGCTATGGAATGGAACGGAATGGAATGGAATCAACCCGATTGGAATGGAATGGAATGGAATGGAATGGAATGGAATGGAATAGAATGGAATCAACCTGAATGTAATGTAATGTAATGCAATGTAATGGAACGGAATGGAATGGAGAGGAATCAAGCCAAATGAAATGGAATGGAATGGAATTGAATGGAATGGAATGGAATGGAATCAACCCGAAAGGAATGGAATGGAAGGGAATGGAATGGAATAGAATGGAATGGAATGGAATCAACCCTAATGGAAGGCAATGGAATGGAATGGAATGAAATGCAGTGAAATAGAACGGAATGGAATCAACCCGAAAGGAATGGAAAGGAATGGAATGGAAAGGAATGGAATGGAATGGAATGGAATGGAATGGAAACAACCCGAATGGAATGGAGTGGAAAGGAATGGAATGGAATGGATTGGAATGGAACGGAATCAAAATGAATGTAATGGAATGGAATGGAATGGACTGGAATCAACCCGATTGGAACGGAATGGAATGGAACGGAATGGAATCAACCAGAATGGAATGGAGTGGAATGGAATCAACCAGAATGGAATCGAATGGAATGGAATGGAATCAACCCGAATGCAATGGAATGGAATGGAATGGAATGAAATGGAATGGCATGGAATCAACCAGAATGAAATAGAATGGAATGGAATAAAATGGAATGGAATGGAAAAGAATGGAATGGTTTCAACACGAATCTAATGGAATGGAATGGAATGGGATGGAATGGAATCGAATGGAATCAACCGGAATGGAATGGAATGGAATGGAATGGAATGGAATGGAATGGAATGGAATGGAATGGAATCGACCCGAATGGAATGGAATGGGATGGAACGGAATGGAATGGAATGGAATAGAATCATCCCGAATGGAAAGAAAAGGAATGGAATGCAATGGAATGGAATGGGATGGAACGGAATGGAATGGAATAGAATGGAATCAACCCGAATGGAAAGAAGTGGAATCAACCCGAATGGAATGGAATGGAATGGAATGGGATGGAATGGAAAAGAATGGAATCACCCAGAAAGGAATGGAATGGAATGGACTGGAGTGGAATAGAATCAACCCGAATATAATGGAATGGAATGGAATGGGATAGAATGGAATGGAATGGAATCACCCCGAATGGAATGGAATGGAATGGAATGGAATGTTATGGAATGGAATTGAATGGAATCAACGCGAATGGAATGATCTGGAATGGAATGGAATGGAATGGAATGGAATCAATCCGAATGGAATGAAATGGAATGGAATGGAATGGTATGGAATCAACCCAAAAGGAATGGAATGGAATGGATTGGAATGGAATATAATCAACCCGATTTTAATGCAATGGAATGGAATGGAATGGAATGGAATCAACCCGAATGGAATGGAATGGAATGGAATGGAATGGAATGCAATCAACCCAAATGGAATATAATGGAATGGAATGGACTGGAATGGAATGGAATGGAGTCAACCCGAATGGAATGGAATGGATTGGAATCAACCCGAATGGAATGGAATGGTATTGATTGGAATGGAATGGAATGGAATGGAATGGAAAGGAATCAACCCGAATGGAATGGAATGGAATGGAATGGAATGGAATGGAATGGAATGGAATCAGCCCGAATGGAATGGAATGGAATGGAATAGAATGGAATCAACACGAATGGAATGGAATGGAATGGAATGGAATCAATGAGAATAGAATGGAATGGAAAGGAATGGAATGGAATGGCAAGGAATCAACCAGAATGAAATAGAATGGAATGGAATAAAATGGAATGGAAGGGAAAAGAATGGAATGGTTTCAACACGAATCTAATGGAATGGAATGGAATGGGATGGAATGGAATGGAATGGAATCAACCGGAATGGAATGGAATGGAATCAACTGGAATGGAATGGAATGGAATGGAATAGAATGGAATCAAACCGAAAGGAATGGAATGGGATGGAATGGAATGGAACCTACCCAAATGGAAAGGAATGGAATGGAATGCAATGGAATGGAATGGAATGGAATGGAATGGAATCAACACGAAAGGAATGGAATGGAATTGAATGGAATCGACCCGAATGGAATGGAATGGGATGGAACGGAATGGAAAGGAATGGAATGGAATCAACCCGAATGGAAAGAAAAGGAATGGAATGCAATGGAATGGAATTGGATGGAACGGAATGGAATGGAATGGAATCAACCCGAAAGAAAGAAATGGAATGGAATGCAATGGAATGGAACGGAATGGAATCAACATGAATGGAGTGGAATGGAATGGAATGGAATGGACTGGAGTGGAATAGAATCAACCCGAATGGAATGGAATGGGATGGAATGGATTGGAATGGAATGGAATCACCCCGAAAGGACTGGAATGGAATGTACTGGAGTGGAATAGAATCAACCCGAATGGAATGGAATGGAATGGAATGGGATGGAATGCAATGGAATGGAATCACACCGAATGGAATGGAATGGAATGGAATGGAATGTTATGGAATGGAATTGAATGGAATCAACGCGAATATAGTGATCTGGAATGGAATGGAATGGAATGGAATGGAATCAATCCGAATGGAATGAAATAGAATGGAATGGAATGGAATGGAATGGAATGGAATGGAATGGAATGGTATGGAATCAACCCGAACTGAATGGAAAGGAAGAGAATGGAATGCAAAGGAACTTAATGGAATCAACGCGAAAGGAATGGAATTGAATGGAATGCAATGCAATGGAATGGAATCAACGAGAATGGAACGGAATGGAATGGAATGGAATGGAATCAACACGAATGGAATGGAATGGAATGGCATGGAATGGAATGGAATGGAATGGAATGGAATGGAGTCAATCCGAAATGAATGGAATGGAATGGAATGGAATGGAATGGAATCAACCTGAATGGAATAGACTCAATCTGAATGGAATGGATTCAAAAAGAATGGAATGGAATGGAATCAACCGGAATGGAATGGTATAGAATAGAATGGAAAGGAATGGAATGGAATGGAATCAACCCAAATGGAATGGAATGGAATGGAACGGAATGGAATGGAAAGGAATGGAATCAACCCGAATGGAATGGAATGGAATGGAATGGTATGGAATGGAATGAAATGGAATGGAATCAACCCGAATGGAATGGAATGGAATGGCATCAACCCGAAAGGAATGGAATGGAATGGAATGGAATGGAATAGAATGGAATGGAATGGAATCAACCCTAATGGAAGGCAATGGAAAGGAATGGAATGAAATGCAATGAAATGGAACGGAATGGAATCAACCCGAATGGAATGGAAAGGGATGGAATGGAATGGAATGGAATGGAAGGGAATGGAATCAACCCGAATGGAGTGGAGTGGAAAGGAATGGAATGGAATGGATTGGAATGGAACGGAATCAAAATGAATCTAATGGAATGGAATGGAATGGAATGGACTGGAATCAACCCGATTGGAACAGAATGGAATGGTACGGAATGGAATCAACCAGAATGGAATGGAGTGGAATGGAATCAACCCGAATGGAATGGAATGGAATGGAATGGAATCAACCCGAATGGAATGGAATGGAATGGAATGGAATGGAATGGAATGGAATGGAATGGCATGGAATCAACCAGAATGAAATAGAATGGAATGGAATAAAATGGAATGGAATGGAAGAGAATGGAATGGTTTCAACACGAATCTAATCGAATGGAATGGAATGGGATGGAATGGAATCCAATGGAATCCAACGGAATGGAATGGAATGGAATCACCCCGAATGGAATGGAATGGAATGCTATGGAATGGAACGGAATGGAATGGAATCAACCCGATTGGAATGGAATGGAATGGAATGGAATGGAATGGAATGGAATGGAATGGAATAGAATGGAATCAACCTGAATGTAATGTAATGTAATGCAATGTAATGGAACGGAATGGAATGGAGAGGAATCAAGCCAAATGAAATGGAATGGAATGGAATTGAATGGAATGGAATGGAATGGAATCAACCCGAAAGGAATGGAATGGAAGGGAATGGAATGGAATAGAATGGAATGGAATGGAATCAACCCTAATGGAAGGCAATGGAATGGAATGGAATGAAATGCAGTGAAATAGAACGGAATGGAATCAACCCGAAAGGAATGGAAAGGAATGGAATGGAAAGGAATGGAATGGAATGGAATGGAATGGAATGGAAACAACCCGAATGGAATGGAGTGGAAAGGAATGGAATGGAATGGATTGGAATGGAACGGAATCAAAATGAATGTAATGGAATGGAATGGAATGGACTGGAATCAACCCGATTGGAACGGAATGGAATGGAACGGAATGGAATCAACCAGAATGGAATGGAGTGGAATGGAATCAACCAGAATGGAATCGAATGGAATGGAATGGAATCAACCCGAATGCAATGGAATGGAATGGAATGGAATGAAATGGAATGGCATGGAATCAACCAGAATGAAATAGAATGGAATGGAATAAAATGGAATGGAATGGAAAAGAATGGAATGGTTTCAACACGAATCTAATGGAATGGAATGGAATGGGATGGAATGGAATCGAATGGAATCAACCGGAATGGAATGGAATGGAATGGAATGGAATGGAATGGAATGGAATGGAATGGAATCGACCCGAATGGAATGGAATGGGATGGAACGGAATGGAATGGAATGGAATAGAATCATCCCGAATGGAAAGAAAAGGAATGGAATGCAATGGAATGGAATGGGATGGAACGGAATGGAATGGAATAGAATGGAATCAACCCGAATGGAAAGAAGTGGAATCAACCCGAATGGAATGGAATGGAATGGAATGGGATGGAATGGAAAAGAATGGAATCACCCAGAAAGGAATGGAATGGAATGGACTGGAGTGGAATAGAATCAACCCGAATATAATGGAATGGAATGGAATGGGATAGAATGGAATGGAATGGAATCACCCCGAATGGAATGGAATGGAATGGAATGGAATGTTATGGAATGGAATTGAATGGAATCAACGCGAATGGAATGATCTGGAATGGAATGGAATGGAATGGAATGGAATCAATCCGAATGGAATGAAATGGATTGGAATGGAATGGTATGGAATCAACCCAAAAGGAATGGAATGGAATGGATTGGAATGGAATATAATCAACCCGATTTTAATGCAATGGAATGGAATGGAATGGAATGGAATCAACCCGAATGGAATGGAATGGAATGGAATGGAATGCAATCAACCCAAATGGAATATAATGGAATGGAATGGACTGGAATGGAATGGAATGGAGTCAACCCGAATGGAATGGAATGGATTGGAATCAACCCGAATGGAATGGAATGGTATTGATTGGAATGGAATGGAATGGAATGGAATGGAAAGGAATCAACCCGAATGGAATGGATGGCAATGGAATGGAATGGAATGGAATCAACCCGAATGGAATGGAGTGGAATGGAATGGAATAGAATAGAATGCAAAGCAGTCAACCAGAATGGAATGGAATTGAATGGAATAGATTGCAAAGCAATCAACCAGAATGGAAAGTAATGGAATGGAATGGATTGGAATGGAATCAACCTGAATGGAATGGAATGGAATGGTATGGAATGGAATGGAATGGAATCAACCTGAATGGAATGGATTCAACCTGAATGGAATGGAATGGAAAAGAATGGAATGGAATGGAATCAACCGGAATGGAGTTGTATGGAAAAGAATGGAAAGGAATGGAATGGAATGGAATCAACCCGAATGGAATGGAATGGAATGGAATGGAATGTTATGGAATGGAATTGAATGGAATCAACGCGAATAGAATGATCTGGAATGGAATGGAATCAATCCGAATGGAATGAAATGGAATGGAATGGAATGGAATGGAATGGAATGGAATGGAATGGAATGGAATGGAATCATCCCGAATTTAATGGAAAGGAAGAGAATGGAATGCAAAGGAACTTAATGGAATCAACGCGAATGGAATGGAATTGAATGGAATGCAATGCAATGGAATGGAATCAACACGAATGGAACGGAATGGAATGGAATGGAATGGAATCAACACGAATGGAATGGAATGGAATGGCATGGAATGGAATGGAATGGAATGGAGTCAATCCGAAAGGAATGGAATGGAATGGAATGGAATGGAATGGAATCAACCTGAATGGAATAGACTCAACCTGAATGGAATGGATTGGAAAAGAATGGAATGGAATGGAATCAACCGGAATGGAATGGTATAGAATAGAATGGAAAGGAATGGAATGGAATGGAATCAACCCAAATGGAATGGAATGCAATAGAACGGAGTGGAATGGAAAGGAATGGAATCAACCCGAAAGGAATGGAATGGAATGGAATGGCATGGAATGGAATGAAATGGAATGGAATCAACCCGAATGGAATGGAATGGAATGGCATCAACCCGAAAGGAATGGAATGGAAGGGAATGGAATGGAATAGAATGGAATGGAATGGAATCAACCCTAATGGAAGGCAATGGAATGGAATGGAATGAAATGCAATGAAATGGAACGGAATGGAATCAACCCGAATGGAATGGAAAGGAATGGAATGGAATGGAATGGAATGGAAGGGAATGCAATCAACCCGAATGGAGTGGAGTGGAAAGGAATGGAATGGAATGGATTGGAATGGAACGGAATCAAAATGAATCAAATGGAATGGAATGGAATGGAATGGACTGGAATCAACCCGATTGGAACAGAATGGAATGGTACGAAATGGAATCAACCAGAATGGAATGGAGTGGAATGGAATCAACCCGAATGGAATGGAATGGAGTGGAATGGAATCAACCCGAATGGAATGGAATGGAATGGAATGGAATGGAATGGAATGGCATGGAATCAACCAGAATGAAATAGAATGGAATGGAATAAAATGGAATGGAATGGAAAAGAATGGAATGGTTTCAACACGAATCTAATGGAATGGAATGGAATGGGATGGAATGGAATCCAATGGAATCCAACGGAATGGAATGGAATGGAATCACCCCGAATGGAATGGAATGGAATGGAATGGAATGCTATGGAATGGAACGGAATGGAATGGAATCAACCAGATTGGAATGGAATGGAATGGAATGGAATGGAATGGAATAGAATGGAATCAACCTGAATGTAATGTAATGTAATGCAATGTAATGGAACGGAATGGAATGGAGAGGAATCAACACAAATGAAATGGAATGGAATGGAATTGAATGGAATGGAATGGAATGGAATCAACCCGAAAGGAATGGAATGGAAGGGAATGGAATGGAATAGAATGGAATGGAATGGAATCAACCCTAATGGAACGCAATGGATTGGAATGGAATGAAATGCAATGAAATGGAACGGAATGGAATCAACCCGAAAGGAATGGAAAGGAATGGAATGGAATGGAATGGAATGGAGTGGAATGGAATGGAATGGAATCAACCCGAATGGAATGGAGTGGAAAGGAATGGAATGGAATGGATTGGAATGGAACGGAATCAAAATGAATCTAATGGAATGGAATGGAATGGACTGGAATCAACCCGATTGGAACGGAATGGAATGGAACGGAATGGAATCAACCAGAATGGAATGGAGTGGAATGGAATCAACCCGAATGCAATGGAATGGAATGGAATGGGATGGAACGGAATGGAATGGAATGGAATAGAATCAACCCGAATGGAAAGAAAAGGAATGGAATGCAATGGAATGGAATGGGATGGAACGGAATGGAATGGAATGGAATGGAATCAACCCGAATGGAAAGAAATGGAATGGAATGCAATGGAATGGAATAGAATGGAATGGAATGGAATCAACAGGAATGGAGTGGAATGGAATGGAATGGAATGGACTGGAGTGGAATAGAATCAACCCGAATGGAATGGAATGGAATGGAATGGAATGGGATGGAATGGAAAGGAATGGAATCACCCAGAAAGGAATGGAATGGAATGGACTGGAGTGGAATAGAATCAACCCGAATATAATGGAATGGAATGGAATGGGATGGAATGGAATGGAATGGAATCACCCCGAATGGAATGGAATGGAATGGAATGGAATGTTATGGAATGGAATTGAATGGAATCAACGCGAATGGAATGATCTGGAATGGAATGGAATGGAATGGAATGGAATCAATCCGAATGGAAAGAAATGGAATGGAATGGAATGGAATGGAATGGAATGGAATGGAATGGTATGGAATCAACCCGAAAGGAATGGAATGGAATGGATTGGAATGGAATATATTCAACCCGATTTTAATGGAAATCAATGTAATGGAATGGAATGGAATCAACCCGAATGGAATGGAATGGAATGGAATGGAATGCAATCAACCCAAATGGAATATAATGGAATGGAATGGAATGGAATGGAATGGAATGGAATGGAGTCAACCCGAATGGAATGGAATGGATTGGAATCAACCCGAATGGAATGGAATGGTATTGATTGGAATGGAATGGAATGGAATGGAATGGAAAGGAATCAACCCGAATGGAATGGATGGCAATGGAATGGAATGGAATCAACCCGAATGGAATGGAATGGAATGGAATGGAATGGAATGGAATGGAATGGAATAGAATGCAAAGCAGTCAACCAGAATGGAATGGAATTGAATGGAATAGATTGCAAAGCAATCAACCAGAATGGAAAGTAATGGAATGGAATGGATTGGAATGGAATCAACCTGAATGGAATGGAATGGAATGCTATGGAATGGAATGGAATGGAATCAACCTGAATGGAATGGTTTCAACCTGAATGGAATGGAATGGAAAAGAATGGAATGGAATGGAATCAACCGGAATGGAATGGTATGGAATAGAATGGAAAGGAAAGAATGGAATGGAATGGAATGAACCCGAATGGAATGGAATGGAACAGAATGGAATAGAATGGAATGGAATCAACCCGAATGGAATGGAATGGAATGGAATGGCATGGAGTGGAATGAGATGGAATGGAATCAACCCGAATGGAATGGAATGGAATGGCATCAACCCGAATGGAATGGAATGGAATGAAATGGAACAGATTTAACCGAAATGGAATGGAAAGGAATGGAATGGAATGGAATCAACCCGAATGGAATGGAATGGAATGGAATGGAATGGAATGGAATGGAATCAACCCGAATGGTTTGGAATGGAATGCAATGGAATGGAACAGAATGGAATGGAATGGAATGGAATGGAATCAACACGAATTTAATGAAATGGAGTGGAATGGAACGGAATGGAATCAAACCGACAGGAATGCAATGCAATGGAACGGAATGGAATGTATTGGAATGAAATCAACCAGAATGGAATGGAATGGAATGGAATGGAATGGAATGGATTTGAATGGAATCAAACCGAATAGAATGGAATGGAATGGAATGGAATGGAATGGAATGGAATCAACCCGAATGGAATGGAATCAACCCGAATGGAATGGAGTGGAATGGAATGGAATCAAACGGAATGGAATGGAATGGAATGGAATGGAATGGAATTGAACGGACTGGAATCAACCCGAATGGAATGGAATGGAAGAGAGTGGAACGGAATGGAATGGAATGGAATGGAATCAACCCAAATGGAATGGAATGTAATTGAATGGAATGGAATGGAATGGAATGAAATGGAACGAAATGGAATCAACTCGAATGAAATGGAAAGGAATGGAATGGAAAGGAATGGAATCAACCCGAATGGAAAGGAATGGAATGGCATTTAATGGAATGGAATGGAATGGAATCAACACGAATGGAATGGAATGCAAAGGCATGGAATGGAATTGAATGGAATGAAATGAAATGGAACGGAATGGAATCAACCCGAATGGAATGGAATGGAATGGAATGGAATTGAAGGGAATGGAATCAACCCGAATGTAGTGGAGTGGAAAGGAATGGAATGGAGTGGATTGGAATGGAACGCAATCAAAATGAATCTAATGGAATGGAACGGACTGGAATCAACCCGATTGGAACGGAATGGAATGACACGGAATGGAATCAAACAGAATGGAATGGAGTGGAATGGAATCAACCCGAATGGAATGGAATGGAATCAACCCGAATGGAATGGAATGGAATGGAATGGAAAGGCATGGAATCAACCAGAATGAAATAGAATGGAATGGAATAAAATGGAATGGAAGGGAAAAGAATGGAATGGTTTCAACACGAATCTAATGGAATGGAATGGAATGGAATGGGATGGAATGGAATGGAATGGAATCAACCGGAATGGAATGGAATGGAATCAACTGGAATGGAATGGAATGGAATGGAATCAAACCGAAATGAATGGAATGGGATGGAATGGAATGGAACCTACCCGAATGGAAAGGAATGGAATGGAATGGAATGGAATGGAATGGAATCAACACGAAAGGAATGGAATGGAATGGAATGGTATCGACCCGAATGGAATGGAATGGGATGGAACGGAATGGAATGGAATGGAATGGAATCAACCCGAATGGAAAGAAAAGGAATGGAATTCAATGGAATGGAATGGGATGGAAAGGAATGGAATGGAATTTAATGGAATCAACCCGAAAGGAATGGAATGGAATGGAATGGTATCGACCCGAATGGAATGGAATGGGATGGAACGGAATGGAATGGAATGGAATGGAATCAACCCGAATGGAAAGAAAAGGAATGGAATGCAATGGAATGGAATGGGATGGAACGGAATGGAATGGAATGGAATGGAATCAACCCGAATGGAAAGAAATGGAATGGAATGCAATGGAATGGAATGGAATGGAATCAACATGAATGGAGTGGAATGGAATGGAATGGAATGGAATGGACTGGAGTGGAATAGAATCAACCCGAATGGAATGGAATGGGATGGAATGGAATGGAATGGAATGGAATCACCCCGAAAGGAATGGAATGGAATGTACTGGAGTGGAATAGAATCAACCCGAATGGAATGGAATGGAATGGAATGGGATGGAATGCAATGGAATGGAATCATCCCGAATGGAATGGAATGGAATGGAATGGAATGTTATGGAATGGAATTGAATGGAATCAACGCCAATAGAATGATCTGGAATGGAATGGAATGGAAAGGAATGGAATGGAATCAATCCGAATGGAATGAAATGGAATGGAATGGAATGGAATGGAACGGTATGGAATAAACCCGAATTGAATGGAAAGGAAGAGAATGGAATGCAAAGGAACGGAATGGAATCAACGCGAATGGAATGGAATTGAATGGAATGCAATGCAATGGAATGGAATCAACACGAATTTAATGAAATGGAGTGGAATGGAATGGAATGGAATCAACCCGAATGGAATGGAATGCTATGGAATGGAATGCAATGGAATGGATTTGAACGGAATCAAACCGAATAGAATGGAAAGGAATGGAATGGAATTGAATGGAATGGAATGGAATGGAATGGAATGGAATCAACACGAATGGAATGGAATGGAATCAACCCGAATGGATTGGAATGGAATGCAATGGAATGGAATGGATTGGAATGGAATCAACCAGAATAGAATGGAATGGAATGGAATGGAATGGAATGGAATGGAATGGATTTGAATGGAATCAAACCGAATAGAGTGGAATGGAATGGAGTGGAATGGAATGGAATGGAATGGAATCAACACGAATGGAAAGGAATGGAATGGAATGGAATCAACCCGAATGGAATGGAATCAACCCGAATGGAATGGAATGGAATGGAATGGAATCAACCGGAATGGAATGGAATGGAATGGAATGGAATGGAAAGGAATTGAACGGACTGGAATCAACCCGAATGGAATGGAATGGAAGGGAGTGGAATGGAATGGAATGGAATGGAATGGAATGAAATGGAACGAAATGGAATCAACTCGAATGGAATGGAATGGAATGGAACGGAAAGGAATGGAATCAACCCGAATGGAATGGAATGGAATGGCATTTAATGGAATGGAATGGAATGGAATCAACACGAATGGAATGGAATGCAATGGCATGGAAAGGAATGGAATGGAATGAAATGGAGTCAATACTAACGGAATGGAATGGAATGCAATGAAATGGAATGGCAGGGAATAGAATGGAATGGATTGGAATGGAACGGAATGGAATGGAATGGAATATAATGGAATGGAATCACCCCGAATGGAATGGAATGGAATGGAATGCTATGGAATGGAATGGAATGGAATGGAATCAACCCGACTGGAATGGAATGGAATGGAATGGAATGGAATGGAATGGAATGGAATGGAATAGAATGGAATCAACCTGAATGTAATGTAATGGAATGGAATGGAATGGAATAGAATGGAATGGAGAGGAATCAACCCGAATGAAATGGAATGGAATGGAATTGAATGGAATGGAATGGAATGGAATCAACCCGAACGGAATGGAATAGAAGGGAATGGAATGGAATAGAATGGAATGGAATGGAATCAACCCTAATGGAAGGCAATGGAATGGAATGGAATGAAATGCAATGAAATGGAAGGGAATGGAATCAGCCTGAATGGAATGGAAAGGAATGGAATGGAATGGATTGGTATGGAACGGAATCAAAATGAATCTAATGGAATGGAATGGAATTGAATGGACTGGAATCAACCCGCTTGGAACGGTATGGAATGGAACGGAATGGAATCAACCAGAATGGAATGGAGTGGAACTGAGTCAACCCGAATGGAATGGAATGGAATGGAATGGAATCAACCCGAATGGAATGGAATGGAATGGAATGGAATGGAATGGAATGGAATAAACCAGAATGAAATAGAATGGAATGGAATAAAATGGAATGGAATGGAAAAGAATGGAATGGTTTCAACACGAATCTAATGGAATGGAATGGAATGCGATGGAATGGAATGGAATGGAATCCACCGGAATGGAATGGAATGGAATCACCCTGAATAGAATGGAATGGAATGCCATGCTATGGAATGGAAGGAATGGAATGAAATCAACCCGATTGGAATGGAATGGAATGGAATAGAATGGAATAGAATGGAATCAACCTGAATGTAATGTAATGTAATGCAATGTAATGGAATGGAATGGAATGGAGAGGAATCAAACCGAATGAAATGGAATGGAATGGAATTGAATGGAATGGAATGGAATGGAATCAACCCAAAAGGAATGGAATGGAAGGGTATGGAATGGAATAGAATGGAATGGAATGGAATCAACCCTATTGGAAGGCAATGGAATGGAATGGAATGAAATGCAATGAAATGGAAAGGAATGTAATCACCCCGAATGGAATGGAAAGGAATGGAATGGAATGGAATGGAATGGAATGGAATGGAATGGAATGGAATCAACCCGAATGGAGTGGAGTGGAAAGGAATGGAATGGAATGGATTGGAATGGAATGGAATCAAAATGAATCTAATGGAATGGAATGGAATGGACTGGAATCAACCCGAAAGGAATGGAATGGAATGGATTGGAATGGAATATAATCAACCCGATTTTAATGGAAATCAATGGAATGGAATGGAATGGAATCAACACGAATGGAATGGAATGGAAGGGATTGGAATGCAATCAACCCAAATGGAATATAATGGAATGGAATGGAATGGAATGGAATGGAATGGAATGGAATGGAATGGAATGGAATGGAGTCAACCCGAATGGAATGGAATGGATTGGAATCAACCCGAATGGAATGGAATGGTATTGATTGGAATGGAATGGAATGGAATGGAATGAAAAGGAATCAACCCGAATGGAATGGATGGCAATGGAATGGAATGGAATGGAATCAACCCGAATGGAATGGAATGGAATGGAATGGAATAGAATGCAAAGCGGTCAACCAGAATGGAATGGAATTGAATGGAATAGATTGCAAAGCAATCAACCAGAATGGAAAGTAATGGAATGGAATGGATTGGAATGGAATCAACCTGAATGGAATGGAATGGAATGGTATGGAATGGAATGGAATGGAATCAACCTGAATGGAATGGAACCAACCTGAATGGAATGGAATGGAAAAGAATGGAATGGAATGGAATCAACCGGAATGGAATGGTAAGGAATAGAATGGAAAGGAATGGAATGGAATGGAATCAACCCGAATGGAATGGAATGGAATGGAATGGCATGGAGTGGAATGAGATGGAATGGAATCAACCCGAATGGAATGGAATGGAATGGCATCAACCCGAATGGAATGGAATGGAATGAAATGGAACAGAATTAACCGAAATGGAATGGAAAGGAATGGAATGGAATGGAATCAACCCGAATGGAATGGAATGGAATGGAATGGAATGGAATGGAATGGAATCAACCCGAATGGTTTGGAATGGAATGCAATGGAATGGAACAGAATGGAATGGAATGGAATGGAATCAACACGAATTTAATGAAATGGAGTGGAATGGAACGGAATGGAATCAAAACGACAGGAATGCAATGCAATGGAACGGAATGGAATGGATTGGAATGAAATCAACCAGAATAGAATGGAATGGAATGGAATGGAATGGAATGGATTTGAATGGAATCAAACCGAATAGAATGGAATGGAATGGAATGGAATGGAATGGAATGGAATCAACCCGAATGGAATGGAATCAACCCGAATGGAATGGAGTGGAATGGAATGGAATCAACCGGAATGGAATGGAATGGAATGGAATGGAATGGAATTGAACGGACTGGAATCAACTCGAATGGAATGGAATGGAAGGGAGTGGAATGGAATGGAATGGAATGGAATGGAATCAACCCAAATGGAATGGAATGTAATTGAATGGAATGGAATGGAATGGAATGAAATGGAACGAAATGGAATCAACTCGAATGAAATGGAAAGGAATGGAACGGAAAGGAATGGAATCAACCCGAATGGAATGGAATGGAATGGCATTTAATGGAATGGAATGGAATGGAATCAACACGAATGGAATGGAATGCAATGGCATGGAATGGAATGGAATGGAATGAAATGAAATGGAACGGAATTGAATCAACCCGAATGGAATGGAATGGAATGGAATGGAATGGAATGGAATGGAATGGAAGGGAATGGAATCAACCCGAATGGAGTGGAGTGGAAAGGAATGGAATGGAGTGGATTGGAATGGAACGCAATCAAAATGAATCTAATGGAATGGAATGGACTGGAATCAACCCGATTGGAACGGAATGGAATGGAATCAACCGGAATGGAATGGAATGGAATGGAATGGAATGGAATGGAATGGAATGGAATGGAATGGAATCAACCCGAATGGAGTGGAGTGGAAAGGAATGGAATGGAATGGATTGGAATGGAAAAGAATCAAAATGAATCTAATGGAATGGAATGGAATGGAATGGACTGGAATCAACCAGATTGGAACGGAATGGAATGGAACGGAATGGAATCAACCAGAATGGAATGGAGTGGAATGGAATCAACCCGAATGGAATGGAATGGAATCAACCCGAATGGAATGGAATGGAATGGAATGGAATGGCATGGAATCAACCAGAATGAAATAGAATGGAATGGAATAAAATGGAACGGAAGGGAAAAGAATGGAATGGTTTCAACACGAATCTAATAGAATGGAATGGAATGGAATGGAATGGGATGCAATGGAATGGAATGGATTCAACCGGAATGGAATGGAATGGAATCAACTGGAATGGAATGGAATGGAATGGAATCAAACCGAAAGGAATGGTATGGAATGGAATGGAATGGAACCTACCGAATGGAAAGGAATGGAATGGAATGGAATGGAATGGAATGGAATGGAATGGAATCAACACGAAAGGAATGGAAAAGAATGGAAGGGAATCGACCCGAATGGAATGGAATGGGACGGAACTTAATGGAATGGAATGGAATGGAATCAACCCGAATGGAAAGAAAAGGAATGGAATGCAATGGAATGGAATGGGATGGAACGGAATGGAATGGAATGGAATGGAATCAACCCGAATGGAAAGAAATGGAATGGAATGCAATGGAATGGAATGGAATGGAATCAACATGAATGGAGTGGAATGGAATGGAAAAAATGGACTGGAGTGGAATAGAATCAACCCGAATGGAATGGAATGGGATGGAATGGAATGGAATGGAATGGAATCACCCCGAAAGGAATGGAATGGAATGTACTGGAGTGGAATAGAATCAACCCGAATGGAATGAAATGGAATGGGATGGAATTGAATTGAATGGAATCAACGCGAATAGAATGATCTGGAATGGAATGGAATGGAATGGAATGGAATGGAATCAATCCAAATGGAATGAAATGGAATGGAATGGAATGGTATGGAATCAACCCGAATTGAATGGAAAGGAAGGGAATGGAATGCTAAGGAACGGAATGGAATCAACGCGAATGGAATGGAATTGAATGGAATGCAATGCAATGGAATGGATTCAACCCGAATGCATTGGAATGGAATGGAATGGAATGAAATGGAATGGAATGGAATCGACCCAAATAGAATGGAATGGAATTGAATGGAATCAAATGGATTGGAATCAACCCAAGTGGAATGGAATGGAATGGAATGGTGTGGAATGGAATGGAATGGAATCAACCTGAATGGAATGGACTCAACCTGAATGGAATAGTTTGGAAAAGAATGGAATGGAATGGAATCAACCGGAATGGAATGGTATGGAATAGAATGGAAAGGAATGGAATGGAATGGAATCAACCCAAATGGAATGGAATGGAATGGTATGGAATAGAATGGAAGGGAATGGAATGGAATGGAATCAACCCAAATGGAATGTAATGGAATGGAACGGAATGGAATGGAATGGAATGGAATCAACCCGAATGGAATGGAATGGAATGGAATGGCATGGAAGGGAATGGAATGGAATGGAATCAACCCGAATGGAATGGAGTGGAATGGCATCAAACCGAATGGAATGGAATGGAATGAAATGGAATGGAATTAACCCAAATGCAATGGAAAGGAATGGTATGGAATTGAATCAACCCGAATGGAATGGAATGGAATGTAATGGAATGGAATGGAATGGAATCAACCCGAATGGATTGGAATGGAATGCAATGGAATGGAATTGAATCAACACGAATTTAATGAAATGGAGTGGAATGGAATGGAATGGAAACAACCCGAATGGAATGGAATGCAATGGAATGGAATGCAATGGAATGGATTTGAACGGAATCAAACCGAATAGAATGGAAAGGAATGGAATGGAATTGAATGGAATGGAATGGAATGGAATCAACACGAATGGAATGGAATGGAATGGAATGGAATCAACCCGAATGGATTGGAATGGAATGCAATGGAATGGAACGGAATGGAATGGAATGGAATGGAATCAACACGAATTTAATGAAATGGAGTGGAATGGAACGGAATGGAATCAACCCGAATGGAATGCAATGGAATGGAATGGAATGGAATGGATTGGAATGGAATCAACCAGAATAGAATGGAATGGAATGGAATGGAATGGAATGGAATGGAATGGAATGGAATGGAATGGAATGGATTTGAATGGAATCAAACCGAATAGAATGGAATGGAATGGAGTGGAATGGAATGGAATGGAATGGAATCTACACGAATGGAATGGAATGGAATGGAATCAACCCGAATGGAATGGAATCAACCCGAATGCAATGAAATGGAATGGAATGGAATCAACCGGAATGGAATGGAATGGAATGGAAAGGAATTGAACGGACTGGAATCAACCCGAATGGAATGGAATGGAAGGGAGTGGAATGGAATGGAATGGAATGGAATGGAATGGAATCAACCCAAATGGAATGGAATGTAATTGAATGGAATGGAACGGAATGGAATGAAATGGAACGAAATGGAATCAACTCGAATGGAATGGAATGGAATGGAACGGAAAGGAATGGAATCAACCCGAATGGAATGGAATGGAATGGCATTTAATGGAATGGAATGGAATGGAATCAACACGAATGGAATGGAATGCAATGGCATGGAATGGAATGGAATGGAATGCAATGGAGTCAATACTAACGGAATGCAATGGAATGCAATGGAATGGAATGGCAGGGAATAGAATCGAATGGATTGGAATGGGATGGAATGGAATGGAATGGAATATAATGGAATGGAATCTCCTCGAATGGAATGGAATGGAATGGAATGGAATGCTATGGAATGGAATGGAACGGAATGGAATCAACCCGATTGGAATGGAATGGAATGGAATGGAATGGAATGGAATGGAATGGAATAGAATGGAATCAACCTGAATGTAATGTAATGGAATGGAATGTAATGGAATGGAATGGAATGGAGAGGAATCAACCCGAATGAAATGGAATGGAATGGAATTGAATGGAATGGAATGGAATGGAATCAACCCGAAAGGAATGGAATGGAAGGGAATGGAATGGAATAGAATGGAATGGAATGAAATCAACCCTAATGGAAGGCAATGGAATAGAATGGAATGAAATGCAATGAAATGGAACGGAATGGAATCAACACGAATGGAATGAAAATGAATGGAATGGAATGGAATGGAATGGAATGGAATCAACCCGAATGGAGTGGAGTGGAAATTAATGGAATGGAATGGATTGGAATGGAACGGAATCAAAATGAATCTAATGGAATGGAATGGAATGGAATGGACTGGAATCAACCCGATTGGAACGGTACTGAATGGAACGGAATGGAATCAACCAGAATGGAATGGAGTGGAATGGAATCAACCCGAATGGAATGGAATGGAATGGAATGGAATCAACCCGAATGGAATGGAATGGAATGGAATGGAATGCTATGGAATGGACGGAATGGAATGAAATCAACCCGATAGGAATGGAATGGAATGGAATGGAATGGAATGGAATAGAATGGAATCAAGCTGAATGTAATGTAATGTAATGCAATGTAATGGAATGGAATGGAATGGAGAGGAATCAACCCGAATAAAATGGAATGGAATGGAATTGAATGGAATGGAATGGAATGGAATCAACCCGAATGGAGTGGAGTGGAAAGGAATGGAATGGAATGGATTGGAAGGGAACGGAGTCAAAATGAATCTAATGGAATGTAATGGAATGGAATGGAGTGGAATCAACCCGATTGGAACGGAATGGAATGGAACGGAATGGAATCAACCAGAATGGAATGGAGTGGAATGGAATCAACCCGAATGGAATGGAATGGAATGGAATGGAATCAACCCGAATGCAATGGAATGGAATGGAATGGAATGGAATGGAATGGAATGGAATGGAATGGCATGGAATCAACCAGAATGAAATAGAATGGAATGGAATAAAATGGAATGGAATGGAAAAGAATGGAAAGGTTTAAACACGAATCTAATGGAATGGAATGGAATGGGATGGAATGGAATTGATTGGAATCAACCGGAATGGAATGGAATGGAATGGAATGGAATGGAATCGACCCGAATGGAATGGAATGGGAGGGAACGGAATGAAATGGAATGGAATGGAATCAACCCGAATGGAAAGAAAAGGAATGGAATGCAATGGAATGGAATGGGATGGAACGGAATGGAATGGAATGGAATGGAATCAACCCGAATGGAAAGAAATGGAATGGAATGCAATGGAATGGAATGGAATGGAATGGAATGGAATCAACATGAATGGAGTGGAATGGAATGGAATGGAATGGACTGGAGTGGAATAGAATCAACCCGAATGGAATGGAATGGAATGGAATGGGATGGAATGGAATGGTATGGAATCACCCAGAAAGGAATGGAATGGAATGGACTGGAGTGGAATAGAATCAACCCGAATGGAATGGAATGGAATGGAATGGGACGGAATGGAATGGAATGGAATCACCCCGAATGGAATGGAATGGAATGGAATGGAATGGAATGGAATGGAATTGAATGGAATCAACGCGAATGGAATGATCTGGAATGGAATGGAATGGAATGGAATGGAATGGAATCAATCCGAATGGAATGAAATGGAATGGAATGGAATGGAATTGTATGGAATCAACCCGAATGGAATGGAAAGGAAGAGAATGGAATGCAAAGGAACGGAATGGAATCAACACGAATGGAATGGAATTGAATGGAATGCAATGCAATGGAATGGAATCAACCTGAATGCATTATAATGTAATGGAATGGAATGAAATGGAATGGAATGGAATCGACCCAAATAGAACGGAATGGAATGGAATGGAATCGAATGGATTGGAATGAACCCAAATGGAACGGAATGGAATGGAATTGTATGGAGTGGAATGGAATGGAATCAACCTGAATGGAATGGACTCAACCTGAATGGAATGGATTGGAAAAGAATGGAATGGAATGGAATCAACCGGAATGGAATGGAATGGATTCAACCGGAATGGAATGGTATGGAATAGAATGGAAAGGAATGGAATGGAGTGGAATCAACCCGAATGGAATGGAATGGAATGGAATGGAACGGAATGGAAGGGAATGGAATGGAATCAACCCGAATGGAATGGAATGTAATTGAATGGAATGGAATGCAATGAAATGGAACAAAATCGAATCAACCCGAATGGAATGGAATGGAATAGAATGGAATGGAATGGAACAGAATGGAAAGGAATGGAATCAACCGGAATGGAATGGAATGTAATTGAGTTGAATGGAATGGAATGGAATGAAATGGAACGAAATGGAATCAACCCGAACGGAATGGAATTGAATGGAATGGAATGGAATCAACCCGAATTGAATGGAATGGAACGGAATGGAATGGAATCAACCAGAATGGAATGGAATGGAATGGAATGGAATGGAATCAACACGAATAGAATGGAATGGAAGGGAATGGAATGTAATGGAATGGAATGGAAGGGAATTGAATGTAATGGAATGGAATGGAATGGAATCAACCTAAGTGGAATGGAATGTAATTGAATGGAATGGAATGGAATGGAATGGAATGGAATGGAACGAAATGGAATCAACCCGAATGGAATGGAATGGAATGGAATGGAGTGGAATGGAATCTACCCGAATGGAATGGAATGGAATGGAATGGAATGGAATGGAATCAACACGAATGGAATGCAATGGAATGGCATGGAATGGAATGGAATGGAATGGAGTCAATCCGAAAGGAATGGAATGGAATGGAATGGAATGGAATAGAATGTAATGGATTGGAATGGAATGGAAAGGTATGAAAAGGAATATAATGGAATGGAATCAACCCGAATGGAAAGGAATGGTATGGAATGCAATGGAATGGAATGGAATGTAATGGAATAAACCCGATTGGATTGGAATGGAATGGAATAAAATGGAATCAACCCGAATGGAATGGAATGAAATGGAATGGAAAGGAATGGAATGGAATGGAATCAACCGGAATGGAATGGAATGGAATGGAATGGAATCAACCCGATTGGATTGGAATGGAATGGAATAAAATGGAATCAACCCGAATGGAATGGAATGAAATGGAATGGAAAGGAATGGAATGGAACGGAATCAACCGGAATGGAATGGAATGCAATGGAATGGAATGGAATGGAACGGAATCAACTCGAATGGAAAGGAATGGAATGGAATAGAATGGAGTGGAATGGAATCTATCCGAATGGAATGGAATGGAATGGAAAGGAATGGAATGGAAGCGAATGCAATGGAATGGAATGGAATGGAATGGAATGAAATGGAATGGAATCAACACGAATGGAATAGAATGGAGGGGAATGGAATGGAATGGAATGCAATGTAATGGAATCAACCCGAATGGAATGGAATGGAATGGAATCAACCCGACTGGAATGCAATGGAAAGGAATGGAATGGAATGGATTGGGAAGAAATCAACCAGAATAGAATGGAATGGAATGGAATGGAATGGAATGGAATGGAATGGAATGGAATGGAATGGATTTCAATGGAATCAAACCGAATGGAATGGAATGGAATGGAATGGAATGGAATGGAATGGATTCAACCTGAATGGATTGGAATCAACACGAATGGAATGGAATGGAACGGAATGGAATGGAATCAACCGGAATGGAATGGAATGGAATGGAATGGAATTGAAGGGACAGGAATCAACCCGAATGGAATGGAATGGAAGGGAGTGGAATGGAATGGAATGGAATGGAATGGAATGGAATGGAATCAACCCAAATGGAATGGAATGTAATTGAATGGAATGGAATGGAATGGAATGAAATGGAACGAAATGGAATCAACTCGAATGGAATGGAAAGGAATGGAATGGAAAGGAATGGAATCAACCCGAATGGAATGGAATGGAATGGCATTTAATGGAATGGAATGGAATGGAATCAACACGAATGGAATGGAATGCAATGGCATGGAATGGAATGGACTGGAATGCAATGAAATGGAACGGAATGGAATCAACCCGAATGGAATGGAATGGAATGGTATGGAATGGAATAGAATGCAAAGCAGTCAACCAGAATGGAATGGAATTGAATGGAATAGAATGCAAAGCAATCAACCAGAATAGAATATAATGGAATGGAATGGATTGGAATGGAATCAACCTGAATGGAATGGAATGGAATGGTATGGAATGGAATGGAATGGAATCAACCTGAATGGAATGGACTCAACCTGAATGGAATGGAATGGAAAAGAATGGAATGGAATGGAGTCAACCGGAATGGAATGGTATGGAATAGAATGGAAAGGAATGGAATGGAATGGAATCAACCCGAATGGAATGGAACGGAACGGAATGGAATAGAATGAAATGGAATCAACCCGAATGGAATGGAATGGCATGGAGTGGAATGAGATGGAATGGAATCAACCCGAATGGAATGGAATGGAATGGCATCAACCCGAATGGAATGGAATGGAATGAAATGGAACGGAATTAACCCAAAAGCAATGGAAAGTAATGGTATGGAATGGAATCAACCAGAATGGAATGGAATGGAATGGAATGGAATGGAATGTAATGGAATCAACCCGAATGGTTAGGAATGGAATGCAATGGAATGGAACGGAACGGAATGGAATGGAATGGAATCAACACGAATTTAATGAAATGGAGTGGAATGGAATGGAATGGAATCAATCCGACAGGAATGCAATGGAATGGAGTGGAATGGAATGGATTGGAATGAAATCAACCAGAGTAGAATGGAATGGAATGGAATGGAATGGAATGGAATGGATTTGAATGGAATCTAGCCGAATAGAATTCAATGGAATGGAATGGAATGGAATGGAATCAACCCGAATGGAATGGAATCAACCCGAATGGAATGGAATGGAATGGAATGGAATCAACCGGAATGGAATGGAATGGAATGGAATGGAATTGAACGGACTGGAAACAACCCGAAAGGAATGGAATGGAAGGGAGTGGAATGGAATGGAATGGAATGGAATCAACCCAAATGGAATGGAATGTAATTGAATGGAATGGAATGGAATGGAATGAAATGGAACGAAATGGAATCAACTCGAATGGAATGGAAAGGAATGGAACGGAAAGGAATGGAATCAACCCGAATGGAATGGAATGGAATGGAATGGCATTTAATGGAATGGAATGGAATGGAATCAACACGAATGGAATGGAACGGAATGGAATGGAATGGAATGGAATGGAAAGGAAGGGAATGGAATCAACCCGAATGGAGTGGAGTGGAAAGGAATGGAATGGAATGGATTGGAATGGAACGGAATCAAAATGAATCTAATGGAAGGGAATGGAATGGAATGGACTGGAATCAACCAGATTGGAACGGAATGGAATGGAACGGAATGGAATCAACAAGAATGGAATGGAGTGGAATGGAATCAACCCGAATGGAATGGAATGGAATCAACCAAAATGGAATGGAATGGAATGGAATGGAATGGAATGGCATGGAATCAACCAGAATGAAATAGAATGGAATGGAATAAAATGGAATGGAAGGGAAAAGAATGGAATGGTTTCAACACGAATCTAATGGAATGGAATGGAATGGAATGGAATGGGATGCAATGGAATGGAATGGAATCAACCGGAATGGAATGGAATGGAATCAACTGGAATGGAATAGAATGGAATGGAATCAAACCGAAAGGAATGGAATGGGATGGAATGGAATGGAACCTACCGAATGGAAAGGAATGGAATGGAATGGAATGGAATGGAATGGAATGGAATCAACACGAAAGGAATGGAATGGAATGGAATGGAATCGACCGGAATGGAATGGAATGGGACGGAACGGAATGGAATGGAATGGAATGGAATCAACCCGAATGGAAAGAAAAGGAATGGAATGCAATGGAATGGAATGGGATGGAACGGAATGGAATGGAATGGAATGGAATCAACCCGAATGGAAAGAAATGGAATGGAATGCAATGGAATGGAATGGAATGGAATCAACATGAATGGAGTGGAATGGAATGGAAAAAATGGACTGGAGTGGAATAGAATCAACCCGAATGGAATGGAATGGGATGGAATGGAATGGAATGGAATGGAATCACCCCGAAAGGAATGGAATGGAATGTACTGGAGTGGAATAGAATCAACCCGAATGGAATGGAATGGAATGGGATAGAATGGAATTGAATGGAATCAACGCGAATAGAATGATCTGGAATGGAATGGAATGGAATGGAATGGAATGGAATCAATCCGAATGGAATGAAATGGAATGGAATGGAATGGTATGGAATCAACCCGAATTGAATGGAAAGGAAGGGAATGGAATGCAAAGGAACGGAATGGAATCAACGCGAATGGAATGGAATTGAATGGAATGCAATGCAATGGAATAGATTCAACCCGAATGCATTTTAATGGAATGGAATGGAATGAAATGGAATGGAATGGAATCGACCCAAATAGAATGGAATGGAATGGAATGGAATCAAATGGATTGGAATCAACCCAAATGGAATGGAATGGAATGGAATGGAATGGTATGGAATGGAATGGAATGGAGTCAACCTGAATGGAATGGACTCAACCTGAATGGAATAGATTGGAAAAGAATGGAATGGAATGGAATCAACCGGAATGGAATGGTATGGAATAGAATGGAAAGGAATGGAATGGAATGGAATCAACCCAAATGGAATGGAATGGAATGGTATGGAATAGAATGGAAAGGAATGGAATGGAATGGAATCAACCCAAATGGAATGTAATGGAATGGAACGGAATGGAATGGAATGGAATGGAATCAACCCGAATGGAATGGAATGGAATGGAATGGCATGGAAGGGAATGAAATGGAATGGAATCAACCCGAATGGAATGGAATGGA
This sequence comes from Pan paniscus, assembly GCF_029289425.2. Lineage (NCBI taxonomy): Eukaryota > Metazoa > Chordata > Mammalia > Primates > Hominidae > Pan > Pan paniscus. The sequence continues at coordinate 17,370,056 of NC_073265.2, forward strand.
ATGGCATCAAACCGAATGGAATGGAATGGTATGAAATGGAATGGAATTAACCCAAATGCAATGGAAAGGAATGGTATGGAATTGAATCAACCCGAATGGAATGGAATGGAATGGAATGGAATGGAATGGAATCAACCCGAATGGATTGGAATGGAATGCAATGGAATGGAATGGAATCAACACGAATTTAATGAAATGGAGTGGAATGGAATGGAATGGAATCAACCCGAATGGAATGGAATGCAATGGAATGGAATGCAATGGAATGGATTTGAACGGATTCAAACCGAATAGAATGGAAAGGAATGGAATGGAATTGAATGGAATGGAATGGAATGGAATCAACACGTATGGAATGGAATGGAATGGAATGGAATCAACCCGAATGGATTGGAATGGAATGCAATGGAATGGAACGGAATGGAATGGAATGGAATGGAATCAACACGAATTTAATGAAATGGAGTGGAATGGAACGGAATGGAATCAACCCGAATGGAATGCAATGGAATGGAATGGAATGGAATGGATTGGAATGGAATCAACCAGAATAGAATGGAATGGAATGGAATGGAATGGAATGGAATGGAATGGAATGGAATGGATTTGAATGGAATCAAACCGAATAGAATGGAATGGAATGGAGTGGAATGGAATGGAATGGAATGGAATCAACACGAATGGAATGGAATGGAATGGAATGGAATCAACCCGAATGGAATGGAATCAACCCGAATGCAATGAAATGGAATGGAATGGAATCAACCGGAATGGAATGGAATGGAATGGAAAGGAATTGAACGGACTGGAATCAACCCGAATGGAATGGAATGGAAGGGAGTGGAATGGAATGGAATGGAATGGAATGGAATGGAATCAACCCAAATGGAATGGAATGTAATTGAATGGAATGGAACGGAATGGAATGAAATGGAACGAAATGGAATCAACTCGAATGGAATGGAATGGAATGGAACGGAAAGGAATGGAATCAACCCGAATGGAATGGAATGGAATGGCATTTAATGGAATGGAATGGAATGGAATCAACACGAATGTAATGGAACGCAATGGCATGGAATGGAATGGAATGGAATGCAATGGAGTCAATACTAACGGAATGGAATGGAATATAATGGAATGGAATGGCAGGGAATAGAATCGAATGGATTGGAATGGGATGCAATGGAATGGAATGGAATATAATGGAATGGAATCACCCCGAATGGAATGGAATGGAATGGAATGGAATGGAATGGAATGCTATGGAATGGAATGGAACGGAATGGAATCAACCCGATTGGAATGGAATGGAATGGAATGGAATGGAATGGAATGGAATGGAATGGAATAGAATGGAATCAACCTGAATGTAATGTAGTGGAATGTAATGTAATGGAATGGAATGGAATGGAGAGGAATCAACCCGAATGAAATGGAATGGAATGGAATTGAATGGAATGGAATGGAATGGAATCAACCCGAAAGGAATGGAATGGAAGGGAATGGAATGGAATAGAATGGAATGGAATGAAATCAACCCTAATGGAAGGCAATGGAATGGAATGGAATGAAATGCAATGAAATGGAAAGGAATGGAATCAACCCGAATGGAATGAAAAGGAATGGAATGGAATGGAATGGAATGGAATGGAATCAACCCGAATGGAGTGGAGTGGAAAGGAATGGAATGGAATGGATTGGAATGGAACGGAATCAAAATGAATCTAATGGAATGGAATGGAATGGAATTGAATGGAATCAACCCGATTGGAACGGTATGGAATGGAACGGAATGGAATCAAACAGAATGGAATGGAGTGGAATGGAATCAACCCGAATGGAATGGAATGGAATGGAATGGAATCAACCCGAATGGAATGGAATGGAATGGAATGGAATGGAATGGAATGGAATGGAATCAACCAGAATGAAATAGAATGGAATGGAATAAAATGGAATGGAATGGAAAAGAAAGGAATGGTTTCAACACGAATCTAATGGAATGGAATGGAATGGGATGGAATGGAATCGAATGGAATCCACCGGAATGGAATGGAATGGAATCGACCCGAATGGAATGGAATGGGAGGGAACGGAATGGAATGGAATGGAATGGAATCAACCCGAATGGAAAGAAAAGGAATGGATGCAATGGAATGGAATGGGATGGAACGGAATGGAATGGAATGGAATGGAATCAACCCGAATGGAAAGAAATGGAATGGAATGCAATGGAATGGAATGGAATGGAATCAACATGAATGGAGTGGAATGGAATGGAATGGAATGGACTGGAGTGGAATAGAATCAACCCGAATGGAATGGAATGGAATGGAATGGGATGGAATGGAATGGAATGGAATCACCCAGAAAGGAATGCAATGGAATGGACTGGAGTGGAATAGAATCAACCCGAATGGAATGGAATGGAATGGAATGGGACGGAATGGAATGGAATGGAATCACCCCGAATGGAATGGAGTGGAATGGAATGGAATTGAATGGAATCAACGCGAATGGAATGATCTGGAATGGAATGGAATGGAATGGAATGGAATGGAATCAATCCGAATGGAATGAAATGGAATGAAATGGAATGGAATGGAATGGAATCACCCCGATTCGAATGGAATGGAATGGAATGGAATGGAATGGAATGGAATCAACCCGCATGGATTGGAATGGAGAGGAATCAAGTGTAATGGAATGGAATGGAATGGAATGGAATTGAATGGAATGGAATCAACCTGAATGGAATGGAATGGAATGGAATGGAATGGAATGGAATCAACCCGAATGGAAAGGAATGGAATGGAATGGAATGGAATGGAATGGAATCAACCCGAATGGAGTGGAGTTGAATGGAATGTAATGGAAATGAATGGAATATAATCAACCCGATTGGAATGAAGTGCAATGGAATGGAATGGAATGGAATCACCCCGATTCGAATGGAATGGAATGGAATGGAATGGAATGGAATGGAATGGAATGGAATAAAATCAACCCAAATGGAATAGAACGGAATGGTGACAACCCGAATGGAATGGAATGGAATTGATTGGAATGGAATGGAACGGAATGCAATGGAATCAACTCGTATGGAATGGAATGGAATGGAATGGAAAGGAATGGAATGAAATGGAATGGAACGGAATGGAGTGGAATGGAACGGAATGGAATGGAATGGAATGGAAAGGAATGCAATGGAATCATCCCGAATGGAATGGAAAGGAATGGAGTGGAATGGAATTGAATGGAATGGAATGGAGTGGAATGGAATGGAGAAAATTGAAGGGCATGGAATGGAATGGAATTGAAAGGAATGCAATGGAATCATCCCGAATGGAATGGAAAGGAATGGAGTGGAATGGAATTGAATGGAATGGAATGGAGTGGAATGGAATGGAGAAAATTGAAGGGCATGTAATGGAATGGAATGGAATGGAATGGAATGGAATAAACCCGAATGGAATGGAATGGAATGGAATGGAATAGAATGGAATGGAATGGAATGGAATGGAATGGAATGGAATGGAGTGGAATAGAAAGCAATGCAATGGAATCAACCCGAATGGAATGGAAAGGAATGGAATGGAATGGAATGGAATGGAATGGAATGGAATGGAATGGAATGGAAAGGAATGGTATGGAATGGAATGGAATGGAATGGAATGGCATCAAACCGAATGGAATGGAATGGAAAGGAATGGAATGGAATGGAAAGGAATCTACCCAAATAGAATGTATTGCAATGGAATGGAATGGAATGGAATCAACCCGAGTGGAAGGGAATGGAATGGAATGGAATGGAATAGAATGCAAAGCAGTCAACCAGAATGGAATGGAATGGAATGGAATTGAACGGAGTACAATGCCAAGCAATCAACCAGAATGAAATGGAATGGAATGGAATCAACGCGAATGGAATGGAATGGATTGGAATCAACTCGATTGGAATGGAATGGAGTGGAATCAACACAAATGGAATGGAATGGAATCGAATGGAAATGAATGGAATGGAATGGAATGGAATGCAATGCAAGCAACCCGAATGGAATGGACTGGAATGCAATGGAATGGAATGCAAAGGAATCAACCCGAATGGAACGGAATGGAGTGGAATGGAATGGAAAGGAATGGAATCTATCCGAATGGAATGGAATGAAATGGTATCAACTCGAATGGAATGGAATGTAATGGAATGGAATGGAATATAATCAACCCGATTGGAATGGAATGCAATGGAATGGAATGGAATGGAATCAACCCGAATGGAATGTAATGGAATGGATTGCAATGGAAAATTATCAACCCGATTGGAAAGGAATGCAATGGAATTGAATGTAATGGAATCATCCAGAGAGGAATGGAATGGAATGCAATCAACCCGAATGGAATGGAATGGAATGGAATGGAATGGAATGGAATGGAGTCAACCCGAATGGAATGGAATGGATTGGTATCAACCCGAATGGAATGGAATGGAACTGATTGGAATGGAATGGAATGGAATGGAATGGAAAGGAATCAACCCGAATGGAAAGGATGGCAATGGAATGGAATGGAATGGAAATGAATGGAATGGAATAGAATGCAAAGCAGTCAACCAAAATGGAATGGAATTGAATGGAATAGAATGCAAAGCAATCAACCAGAATGGAATGGAATGGAATGGAACGGAATGGAATCAACCCGAATGGAATGGAATGGATTGGAATGGAATCAACCAGAATGGAATGGAATGGATTGGAATCAACTCGAATGGAATGGAATGGAATGGAATGGAATGGAATCAACACAAATGGAATGGAACGGAATCGAATGGAAATGAATGGAATGGAATGGAATGGAATGCAATGGAAGCAACCCGAATGAAATGGAATGTAATGGAATGGAATGGAATGGAATGGAATGGAATCAACCCGAATGGAACGGAACGGAATGGAATGGAATGGAATCAACTCGAATGGAATGGAATGGAATGGAATGGAATGGAATGCAATCAACCCGAATGGAATGGAATGGAATGGAATGGAGTCAACCCGAATGGAATGGAATGGATTGGAATCAACTCGATTGGAATGGAATGGAATTGATAGGAATGGAATGGAACGGAATTCAATGGAATCAACTCTTATGGAATGGAATGGAATGGTATGGAAAGGAATGGAATGGAATGGAATGGAATGGAATGGAATGGAATGGAGTGGAATGGAATGGAGATACCCGAAGGGAATGTAATGGTATGGAAAGGAATGGAATGTAAGAAACCCGAAAGGAATGAAATAGAATGGAATGGATTAGAATGGAATGCAATGGAATGGAATGGAAAGCAATGCAATGGAATAAACCCGAGTTGAATGGAAAGGAATGGAATGCAATGGAATGGAATGGAATGGAATAAACTCGAAGGGAATGGAAAGGAATGGAAAGCAATCAACCCGAATGGAATGGAATGGAATGGAGAGGAATCAACCCGAATGGCATGGAACAAAATGAAACGGAAAGGAATGGAATGGAATGGAATGGAATGGAATGGAATGGAATGGAATGGAATCAACCCGAATGGAATGCAATGGAATGGAATGGAATGGACTGAAATGGAATGGAATCAACCCGAAAGGACTGTTAATTCAATGGAATGGAATGGAATCAAATAAAAACGAATGGATTGGAATGGAATGGAGTGAACTCAAATGGAATGGAATGGAATCGAATCAACCTGAATAGAATGGAGTGGAATGGAATGGATTGGTATGGAATGCAATGGAATCAATCCGAAATAAATGGAAGGGAATAGAATGGAATGGAATGGAATGGAATCAAGCCGAATGGAATGGAACGGTGTGCAATCATCTCGAATGGAATGGAATGGGATCGAATCAACCTAAATGGAATGGAATGGAATGGAATGGAATGGAAAAAACACGAATGGAATGGATTGGAGTGGAATGCAAGGAATACAATGTAATGGAATGGAATCAAACCGAATGGAATGGAATGGAATGGAATGGAATGGAATAGAATGGAATCAAATCGCATGGAATGGAATCAACCGAAATGGAATGGAATGGAATGGAATGGAATCACCCCGAACGGAATGGAATGGAATGGAATGGAATCAACACGAATGGAATGGAATGGAATGGAATGGAATCAACCCGAACGGAATGGAATGGAATGGAATGGAATCAACACGAATTGAATGGAATGGAATGGAATGGAATGGAATGGAATGGAATGGAATGGAATGGAATGGAATGGAATGGAATGGAATCAATGCGAATGGAATGGAATGGAATGGAATGGAATGGAATGCCATGTAGAGGAAAGGAATGGAATCATCACGAATGGAATGCAATGGAAGGGAATGGAATGGAACGGAATGGAATCAACGCGAAAGAAATGGAATGGAATGTAATGGAAGGAAATATATCCCAATGGAATGGAATGGAAAGGAATGGAAACAACACGAATGGAATGGAATGGAGTGGAATGGAATGTAATGCAATGGAATGGAATGGAATAAACCCGAATGCAATGGAATGGAATGGAATGGAATGTAAAAGAATGGAATCAAACTGAATGGAATGTAATGGAATGGAATGAAATCAACCGAAATGGAAAGGAATGGAATGGAATGGAATCAACCCAATGGAATGGAATGGAATGGAATGGAATGGAATGGAATGGAATGGAATGGAATGGAATGGAATGGAATACAATCAACCCAAATGGAATAGAATGGAATGGAGTCAACCCGAATGGAATGGAATGGATTGGAATCAACTCGAATGGAATGGAATGGAATTGATTGGAATGGAATGGAACGGAATGCAATGGAATCAACTAGTATGGAATGGAATGGAATGGAATGGAATGGAAAGGAATGGAATGGAATGGAATGGAATGGAGTGGAATGGAAAGGAATGAAATGGAATGGAATGGAAAGGAATGCAATGGAATCATTCCGAATGGAATGGAAAGGAATGGAGTGGAATGGAATTGAATGGAATGGAATGGAGTGGAATGGAATGGAGAAAATTGAAGGGTATGTAATGGAATGGAATGGAATGGAATGGAATGGAATGGAATAAACCCGAATGGAATGGAATGCAATGGAATGGAATGGAATGGAATGGAATGGAATGGAATGGAATGGAGTGGAATGCAAAGGAATGCAATGGAATCAACCCGAATGGAATGGAAAGGAATGGAATGGAATGGAATGGAAAGGAATGGTATGGAATGGAATGGAATGGAATGGAATCAAACCGAATGGAATGGAATAGAATGGAATGGAATGGAAAGGAATGGATAGGAATCAACCCGAATAGAATATATTGCAATGGAATGGAATGGAATGGAAACAACCCGAATGGAAGGGAATGGAATGGAATTGAATGGAATAGAATGCAAAGCAGTCAAGCAGAATGGAATGGAATGGAATGGAATTGAACGGAATACAATGCCAAGCAATCAACCAGAATGAAATGGAATGGAATGGAATCAACGCGACTGGAATGGAATGGATTGGAATCAACTCGAATGGAATGGAATGGAATGGAATCAACACAAATGGAAAGGAATGGAATCGAATGGAAATGAATGGAATGGAATGGAATGGAATGCAATGCAAGCAACCCGAATGGAATGGACTGGAATGCAATGGAATGGAATGCAAAGGAATCAACCCGAATAGAACGGAATGGAGTGGAATGGAATGGAAAGGAATGGAATCTATCCGAATGGAATGGAATGAAATGGAATGGAATGGAATATAATCAACCCGATTGGAATGGAATGCAATGGAATGGAATGGAATGGAATCAACCCGAATGGAATGGAATGGAATGGATTGGAATGGAAAATTATCAACCCGATTGGAATGGAATGCAATGGAAATGAATGGAATGGAATCATCCCGAGTGGAATGGAATGGAATGCAATCAAACCGAATGGAATGGAATGGAATGGAATGGAATGGAATGGAGTCAACACGAATGGAATGGAATGGTTTGGTATCAACCCGAATGGAATGGAATGGAACTGATTTGTATGGAATGGAATGGAATGGAATGGAATGGAATGGAAAGGAATCAACCCGAATGGAATGGATGGCAATGGAATGGAATGGAATGGAATGGAATGGAATGGAATGGAATGGAATAGAATGCAAAGCAATCAAAGAGAATGGAATGGAATGGAATGGAACGGAATGGAATCAACCCGAATGCAATGGAATGGAATGGAATGGAATCACCCAGAATGGAATGGAATGGATTGGTATCAACTCGAATGGAATGGAATGGAATGGAATGGAATCAACACAAATGGAATGGAACGGAATCGAATGGAAATGAATGCAATGTAATGGAATGGAATGCAATGGAAGCAACCCGAATGAAATGGAATGGAATGGAATGGAATCGAATGGAATGGAATGGAATCAACCCGAATGGAATGGAATGGAATGGAATGGAATGGAATGGAAAAGAATGGAATCAAATCGAATGGAATGGAATCAACCGAAATGGAATGGAATGGAATGGAATCAACCCGAACGGAATGGAATGGAATGGAATGGAATCAACACGAATGGAATGGAATGGAATGGAATGGAATGGAATGGAATGGAATGGAATGGAATCAATGCGAATGGAATGGAATGGAATGGAATGGAATGCCATGGAGAGGAACGGAATGGAATCATCACGATTAGAGTACAATGGAAGGGAATGGAATGGAATGGAACGGAATGGAATCAACCCGAAAGGAATGGAATGGAATGGAATGGAAGGAAATATATCCCAATGGAATGGAATGGAAAGGAATGGAAACAACACGAATGGAATGGAATGGAGAGGAATGGAATGGAATGCAATGGAATGGAATGGAATAAACCCGAATGCAATGGAATGGAATGGAATGGAATGGAAAAGAATGCAATCAAACCGAATGGAATGGAATGGAATGGAATGAAATCAACCGAAATGGAAAGGAATGGAATTGAATGGAATCAACCCAAATGGAATGGAATGGAATGGAATGGAATGGAATGGAATGGAAGGGAATAGAATGGAATACAATCAACCCAAATGGAATAGAATGGAATGAAGTCAACCCGAATGGAATGGAATGGATTGGAATCAACTCGAATGGAATGGAATGCAATTGATTGGAATGGAAAGGAATGGAATGGAATGGAATCAAGCCGAATGGTATGGAACCGTGTGCAATCATGTCAAATGGAATGGAATGGAATGGGATCGAATCAACCTAAATGGAATGGAATGGAATGGAATGGAATGGAAAAAAACACGAATGGAATGGATTGGAGTGGAATGCAAGGAATGCAATGGAATGGAATGGAATCAACCCGAATGGAATGGAATGGAATGGAATGGAGTAGAATGGAATGGAAAAGAATGGAATCAAATCGAATGGAATGGAATCAACCGAAATGGAATGGAATGGAATGGAATGGAATCAACCAGAACGGAATGGAATGGAATGGAATGGAATCAACAGGAATAGAATGGAATGGAATGGAATCAATTCGAATGGAATGGAATGGAGTGGAATGGAATGGAATGGGATGCCATGGAGAGGAACGGAATGGAATCATCACGAATGGAATGCAATGGAAGGGAATGGAATGGAATGGAACGGAATGGAATCAACCCGAAAGGAATGGAATGGAATGGAATGGAAGGAAATATATCCCAATGGAATGGAATGGAAAGGAATGGAAACAACACGAATGGAATGGAATGGAGTGGAATGGAATGGAATGCAATGGAATAGAATGGAATAAACCCGAATGAAATGGAATGGAATGGAATGGAATGGAAAAGAATGGAATCAAACCGAATGGAATGGAATGGAATGGAATGAAATCGACCGAAATGGAAAGGAATGGAATGGAATGGAATCAACCTGAATGGAATGGAATGGAATAGAATGGAATGGAATGGAATCAACACGAATGGAATGGAATGGAATGAAATGGAATGGAATGCCATGAATAGGAATGGAGTGGAATCAACACGAATGGAATGCAATGGAAGGGAATGGAATGGAATGGAACGGAATGGAATCAACCCGAAAGGAATGGAATGGAATGGAATGGAATGGAATAGAATATTTTCGAATGGAATGGAATGGAAAGGAAAGGAATAGAATGGAATGAAATGGAATGGAATGGAATCAAACCGCATGGAATGGAAGCGAGTGGAATCAACTCGAATTGAATGGAATGGAATGGAATGGAATGGAATGGAATCACCCCGAATGGAATGGAATGCACTGGAAAGGAATGGAATGGTTTCAACCAGAATGGAATGGAATTGAATGGAATGGAATGGAATGGAATGGAATGGAATGGAGTGGAGTGGAATCAACCCGAATGGAATGCAATGGAATGGCACGGAATGGAATGCAATGGAATGTAATCAACCGGAATGGAGTGGAGTGGAATGGAATGGAATGGAATGGAATGGGCTTCAATGAACCCGATTGGAATGGAATGGAATGGAATGGAATGGAATGGAATCAACCGGCATGGAATGGAATGGAATGGAAGCAACTGGAATGGAATGGAATGGAATTGAATGGAATGGAATGGAATGGAATCAACACGAATGGAATGGAATGGGATGGAATGGAATGGAACATGCCCGAATGGAAAGGAAAGCAATGGAATGGAATTGAATGGAATGGAATCAACACGAGTCTAATGGAATGGAAAGGAATGGAATGGAATGGAATGGAATGGAATGGAATGGAATCAACACGAATGGAATGGAATGGAATGGAATGGAATGGAATGGAATCAACCGGAATGGAATGGAAAGGAATCAACCGGAATGGAATGGAATGGAATGGAATGGAATGGAATGGAATGGAATGGAATGGAATGGAATGGAATGGAATCAACCCGAATGGAATGGAATGGAATGGAACGGAACGGAATGGAATGGAATGGAATGGAATGGAATGGATTGGAATGGATTGGAATCAACCTGAATGGAATGGAATGGAATAGAATGGAATGGAATGGATTGGAAAAGAATGGAATGGTTTCAACACGAATATAATGGAATGGAATGGAATGGGATGGAATGGAATGGAATGGAATCAACCAGAATGGAATGGAATGGAATCAACTGGAATGGAATGGAATGGAATGGAATGGAATGGAATGGAATGGAATGGAATCAACCCGAAAGGAATGGAATGGGATGGAATGGAGTGGAAACTACACGAAAGGAAAGGAATGGAATGGAATGGAATGGGATGGAATTGAGTGGAAACTACACGAAAGGAAAGGAATGGAATGGAATGGAATTGAATGAAATGGAATCAACACGAGTCAAATGGAATGGAATGGAATGGAATGGAATGGAATCAAAACGAATGGAATGGAATGGAATGGAATTGAATGGAATGGAATCAACCCGAATGGAATGGAGTGGGATGGAACGGAATGGAATGGAATGGAAGGGAATCAACCCGAATGGAAAGGAATGGAATGGAATGCAATGGAATGGAATGGAATGGAACCAACATGAATGGAGTGGAATGGAATGGAATGGAATGGACTGGAGTGGAATAGAATCAACCCGAATGGAATGGAATGGAATGGAATCGGATGGAATGGAATGGAATGGAATCACCCCGAATGGAATGGAATGGAATCGAATGCAATGTTGTGGAATGGAATTGAATGGAATCAACGCGAATACAATGATCTGGAATGGAATGGAATGGAATGGAATGGAATGGAATCAATCCGAATGGAATGGAATGGAATAATTCTGAATGGAATGAAATGGAATGGAATGGAATGGAATGGTATGGAATCAACCCGAATGGAATGGAAAGGAAGAGAATGGAATGCAAAGGAACGGAATGGAAATCATCGCGAATGGAATGGAATTGAATGGAATGCAATGCAATGGAATGGAATCAACTTGAATGTATTGGAATTGAATGGAATGGAAGGAAATGGAATGGAATGGAATCGACCCAGATGGAATGGAATGGAATGGTATGGGATGGAATGGAATGGAATCAACCTGAATGGAATGGACTCAACCTGAATGGAATGGAATGGAAAAGAATGGAATGGAATGGAATGAAACGGAATGGAATGGAATGGAAAAGAATGGAATGGAATGGAATCAACCGGAATGGAATGGTATGGAATAGAATGGAAAGGAATGGAATGGAACGGAATTCACCCGAATGGATTGGAATGGAATGGAACGGAATGGAATAGAATGGAATGGAATCAACACGAATGGAATGCAATGGAATGGAATGTCATGGAATGGAATGAAATGGAATGGATTCAACCCGAATGGAATGGAATGGAATGGCATCAACCCGAATGGAATAGAATGGAATGAAATGGAAAGGAATTAACCCAAATGCAATGGAAAGGAATGGTATGGAATGGAATCAACCCGAATGGAATGGAATGGAATGGAATGGAATGGAATGGAATGGAATCAACCCGAATGGATTGGAATGGAATGCAATGGAATGGGACGGAATGGAATGGAATGGAATGGAATCAACACGAATTTAATGAAATGGAGTGGAATGGAATGGAATGGAATCAACCCGAATGGAATGCAATGGAATGGAATGGAATGGAATGGAATGGATTGGAATGGAATCAACCCGAATGGAAAGGAATGGAATGGTATGGAATGGAATGGAATGGAATCAACCTGAATGGAAAGGACCCAACATGAATGGAATGGAATGGAAAAGAATGGAATGGAATGGAATCAACCGGAATGGAATGGTATGGAATAGAATGGAAAGGAATGGAATGGAATGGAATCAACCCGAATGGAATGGAATGGAATGGAATGGAATGGAATAGAATGGAATGGAATCAATCCGAATGGAATGGAATGGAATGGAATGGCATGGAGTGGAATGAGATGGAATGGAATCAACCCGAATGGAATGGAATGGAATGGAATGGAATCAACCCGAATGGAATGGAATGGAATGGAATGGAATGGAATGGAATGGCATGGAATCAACCAGAATGAAATAGAATGGTTGGAATAAAATGGAATGGAATGGAAAACAATGGAATGGTTTCAACATGAATCTAATGTAATGGAATGGAATGGGATGGAATGGAATGGAATGGAATCAACCGGAATGGAATGGAATGGAATCAACTGGAATGGAATGGAATGGAATGGAATGCAATCAACCCGAAAGGAATGGAATGGGATGGAATGGAATGGAACCTACCCGAATGGAAAGGAATGGAATGGAATGGAATGGAATGGAATGGAATGGAATGGAATCAACACGAATTTAATGAAATGGAGTGGAATGGAATGGAATGGAATCAACCCGAATGGAATGCAATGGAATGGAATGGAATGGAATGGAATGGATTGGAATGGAATCAACCCGAATGGAAAGGAATGGAATGGTATGGAATGGAATGGAATGGAATCAACCTGAATGGAAAGGACCCAACCTGAATGGAATGGAATGGAAAAGAATGGAATGGAATGGAATCAACCGGAATGGAATGGTATGGAATAGAATCGAAAGGAATGGAATGGAATGGAATCAACCCGAATGGAATGGAATGGAATGGAATGGAATGGAATAGAATGGAATGGAATCAACCCGAATGGAATGGAATGGAATGGAATGGAATGGAATGGAATGGAAAAGAATGGAATCAAATCGAATGGAATGGAATCAACCGAAATGGAATGGAATGGAATGGAATCAACCAGAACGGAATGGAATGGAATGGAATGGAATCAACAGGAATGGAATGGAATGGAATGGAATCAATTCGAATGGAATGGAATGGAGTGGAATGGAATGGAATGGGATGCCATGGAGAGGAACGGAATGGAATCATCACGAATGGAATGCAATGGAAGGGAATGGAATGGAATGGAACGGAATGGAATCAACCCGAAAGGAATGGAATGGAATGGAATGGAAGGAAATATATCCCAATGGAATGGAATGGAAAGGAATGGAAACAACACGAATGGAATGGAATGGAGTGGAATGGAATGGAATGCAATGGAATGGAATGGTATAAACCCGAATGAAATGGAATGGAATGGAATGGAATGGAAAAGAATGGAATCAAACCGAATGGAATGGAATGGAATGGAATGAAATCGACCGAAATGGAAAGGAATGGAATGGAATGGAATCAACCTGAATGGAATGGAATGGAATAGAATGGAATGGAATGGAATCAACACGAATGGAATGGAATGGAATGAAATGGAATGGAATGCCATGAATAGGAATGGAGTGGAATCAACACGAATGGAATGCAATGGAAGGGAATGGAATGGAATGGAACGGAATGGAATCAACCCGAAAGGAATGGAATGGAATGGAATGGAATGGAATATTTTCGAATGGAATGGAATGGAAAGGAAAGGAATAGAATGGAATGAAATGGAATGGAATGGAATCAAACCGCATTGAATGGAAGCGAGTGGAATCAACTCGAATTGAATGGAATGGAATGGAATGGAATGGAATGGAATCACCCCGAATGGAATGGAATGCACTGGAAAGGAATGGAATGGTTTCAACCCGAATGGAATGGAATGGAATGGAATGGAATGGAATGGAATGGAATGGAGTGGAGTGGAATCAACCCGAATGGAATGCAATGGAATGGCACGGAATGGAATGCAATGGAATGTAATCAACCGGAATGGAGTGGAGTGGAATGGAATGGAATGGAATGGAATGGGCTTCAATGAACCCGATTGGAATGGAATGGAATGGAATGGAATGGAATCAACCGGCATGGAATGGAATGGAATGGAAGCAACTGGAATGGAATGGAATGGAATTGAATGGAATGGAATGGAATGGAATCAACCCGAATGGAATGGAATGGGATGGAATGGAATGGAACATGCCCGAATGGAAAGGAAAGCAATGGAATGGAATTGAATGGAATGGAATCAACACGAGTCTAATGGAATGGAAAGGAATGGAATGGAATGGAATGGAATGGAATGGAATGGAATCAACACGAATGGAATGGAATGGAATGGAATTGAATGGAATGGAATGTAATCAACCGGAATGGAATGGAAAGGAATCAACCGGAATGGAATGGAATGGAATGGAATGGAATGGAATGGAATGGAATGGAATCAACCCGAATGGAATGGAATGGAATGGAACGGAATGGAATGGAATGGAATGGAATGGAATGGAATGGATTGGAATGGATTGGAATCAACCTGAATGGAATGGAATGGAATACAATGGAATGGAATGGATTGGAAAAGAATGGAATGGTTTCAACACGAATCTAATGGAATGGAATGGAATGGGATGGAATGGAATGGAATGGAATCAACCAGAAAGGAATGGAATGGAATCAACTGGAATGGAATGGAATGGAATGGAATGGAATGGAATGGAATGGAATCAACCCGAAAGGAATGGAATGGGATGGAATGGAGTGGAAACTACACGAAAGGAAAGGAATGGAATGGAATGGAATTGAATGAAATGGAATCAACACGAGTCAAATGGAATGGAATGGAATGGAATGGAATGGAATCAACACGAATGGAATGGAATGGAATGGAATCAACCTGAATGGAAAGGACCCAACCTGAATGGAATGGAATGGAAAAGAATGGAATGGAATGGAATCAACTGGAATGGAATGGTATGGAATAGAATGGAAAGGAATGGAATGGAAAGGAATCAACCCGAATGGAATGGAATGGAATGGAATGGAATAGAATGGAATGGAATCAATCCGAATGGAATGGAATGGAATGGCATGGAGTGGAATGAGATGGAATGGAATCAACCCGAATGGAATGGAATGGAATGGAATGGAATCAACCCGAATGGAATGGAATGGAATGGAATGGAATGGAATGGAATGGAATGGCATGGAATCAACCAGAATGAAATAGAATGGTTGGAATAAAATGGAATGGAATGGAAAACAATGGAATGGTTTCAACATGAATCTAATGTAATGGAATGGAATGGGATGGAATGGAATGGAATGGAATCAACCGGAATGGAATGGAATGGAATCAACTGGAATGGAATGGAATGGAATGGAATGGAATCAACCCGAAAGGAATGGAATGCGATGGAATGGAATGGAACCTACCCGAATGGAAAGGAATGGAATGGAATGGAATGGAATGGAATGGAATGGAATGGAATGGAATCAACACGAATGGAATGGAATGGAATGGAATGGAATGGAATGGAATGGAATCGACCCGAATGGAATGGAATGGGATGGAACGGAATGGAATGGAATGGAATGGAAACCACCCGTATTTAATGTAACGGAATGGAATAAACTCGAATGGAATAGATTGGAATGGAATGGAATGGAATCAACCCGAATGGAATGGAATGCAATGGAATGGAATGGAATGGAATCAACCCGAATGGAAGGGAATGGAAAGGAATGGAAGGGAATGGAATACAATGCAAAGCAGTCAACCAGAATGGAATGGAATGCAATGGAATGGAATGGAATAGAAAGCAAAGCAATCAACCAGAATGGAATGGAATGGAATGGAATGGAATGGAATGGAATGGAATGGAATCAACCCGAATGGAATGGAATGGATTGGAATCAACTCGAATGGAATGGAATGGAATGGAATGGAATGGAATGGAGTCAACCCGAATGGAATGGAATGGATTGGAATCAACTCGAATGGAGTGGAATGGAATTGATTGGAATGGAAAGGAATGGAATGGAATGGAATGGAATGGAATGGAATGGAATGGAATGGAGTGGAATGGAGTGGAGAAAACCGAAGTGTATGTAATGGAATGGAATGGAATGGAAGGGAATGGAATAAACCCGAATGGAAAGAAATGGAATGGAATGGCATGGAATGGATTGGAATGGAATGGAATGGAAAGGAATGCAATGGAATCAAGCCGAATGGAATGGAAGGGAATGGAATGCAATGGAATGGAATGGAATGGAATGGAATGGAATCAAACCGAATGGAATGGAATGGAATGGAATGGAATGGAAAGGAATCAACACGAATAGAATGGATTGCAATGGAATGGAATGGAATGGAATCAACCCAAATGGAAGGGAATGGAATGGAATGGAATGGAATAGAATCCAAAGCAGTCAACCAGAATGGAATGCAATGGAATGGAATTGAACGGAATAGAATGCAAAGCAATAAACCATAATGGAATGGAATGGAATGGAATGGAATGGAATGGAATGGAATGGAATGGAATGGAATGGAATGAAATGGAGTGGAGTTGAATGGAATGGAATCAAACCGAATGGAATGGAATGCAATTGAATGGAATGCAATGGAGTGGAATTGAAGTGAATCAAGCCGAATAGAATGGAAAGGAATGGAATGAAATGGAATGGAATGGAATGGAATGGAATCAACAGGAATGGAATGGAATGGAATGGAATGGGATGGAATCAACACGAATGGAATGGAATGGAATGGAATGGAATCCACCCGAATGGAATGGAATCAACACGAATGGAATGGAATGGAATGGAATAATCCGGAATGGAATGGAATGGAATTGAACGGACTGGAATCAACCCGAATGGAATGGAATGGAAGGGAGTGGAATGGAATGGAATGGAATGGAAGGGAATGGAATCAACCCGAAAGGAATGGAAAGAAATTGAATGGAATGGAATGGAATGGAATGCAACGGAAAGGAATGGAATCAACCCGAATGGAATGGAATGGCATTAAATGGAATGGAATGGAATGGAATCAACACGAATAGAAAGGAATGCAATGGCAAGGAATGGAATGGAATGGAATGGAATGGAGTCAATACTACCGGAACGGAATGGAATGCAATGGAATGGAATGGAAGGGAATAGAATGGAATGGATTGGAATGGAATGGAATGGAATGGAATTGAATGGAATATAATGGAATGGAATCACTCCGAATGGAATGGAATGGAATGGAATGGTATGGAATGGAACGGAATGGAATCAACCCGAATGGAATGGAAAGGAATGGAATGGAATGGAATGGAATGGAATGGAATGGAAACAACCCGAATGGAATGGAATGGAATGGAATCAACTTGAATGGAATGGAATGGAATGGAATGGAATGGAAATGAATGGAATATAATCAACCCGATTGGAATGGAGTGCAATGGAATGGAATGGAATGGAATCACCCCGATTCGAATGGAATGGAATGGAATGGAATGGAATGGAATGGAATACAATCAACCCAAATGGAATAGAATGGAATGGAGTCAACCCGAATGGAATGGAATGGATTGGAATCAACTCGAATGGAATGGAATGGAATTGATTGGAATGGAATGGAACGGAAAGCAATGGAATCAACTCGTATGGAATGGAAAGGAATGGAATGGAAAGGAATGGAAAGGAATGGAATGGAACGGAAAGGAATGGAATGGAGTGGAATGGAACGGAATGGACTGGAATGGAACGGAATGGAATGGAATGGAATGGAAAGGAATGCAATGGAATCATCCCGAATGGAATGGAAAGGAATGGAGTGGAATGGAATGGAATGGAATTGAATGGAGTGGAATGGAATGGAGAAAATTGAAGGGTATGGAATGGAATGGAATGGAATGGAATGGAATGGAATGGAATAAACCCGAATGGAATGGAATGGAAAGGAATGGAATGGAATGGAATGGAGTGGAATGGAAAGGAATGCAATGGAATCAACCCGAATGGAATGGAAAGGAATGGAATGGAATGGAATGGAATGAAATGGAATGGAATGGAATGGAAAGGAATGGTATGGAATGGAATGGAATGGAATGGAATGGCATCAAACCGAATGGAATGGAATGGAATGGAATGGAATGGAATGGAATGGAAAGGAATCAACCCGAATAGAATGAATTGCAATGGAATGGAATGGAATGGAATCAACCCGAATGGAAGGGAATGGAATGGAATGGAATGGAATAGAATGCAAAGCAGTCAACCAGAATGGAATGGAATGGAATGGAATTGAACGGAATACAATGCCAAGCAATCAACCAGAATGAAATGGAATGGAATGCAATCAACGCGAATGGAATGGAATGGATTGGAATCAACTCGAATGGAATGGAATGGAATGGAAACAACACGAATGGAATTGAATGGAGTGGAATGGAATGGAATGCAATGGAATGGAATGGAATAAACCCGAATGAAATGGAATGGAATGGAATGGAATGGAAAAGAATGGAATCAAACCGAATGGAATGGAATGGAATGGAATGGAATAGAATTGGAATGTAATGGAATCAACACGAATGAAATGGAATGGAATGGAATGGAATCATTGCGAATGGAATGGAATGGAATGGAATGGAACGGAATGCCATGAATAGGAATGGAATGGAATCAACACGAATGGAATGCAATGGAAGGGAATGGAATGGAATGGAACGGAATGGAATCAACCCGAAAGTAATGGAATGGAATGGAAGGGAATGGAATATTTTCGAATGGAATGGAATGGAAAGGAAAGGAATAGCATGGAATGAAATGGAATGGAATGGAATGGAATCAAACCGCATGGAATGGAAGCGAGTGGAATCAACTCGAATGGAATGGAATGGAATGGAATGGAATGGAATCACCCCGAATGGAATGGAATGCACGGGAAAGGAATGGAATGGTTTCAACCCGAATGGAATGGAATGGAATGGAATAGAATGGAATGGAATGGAATGGAATGGAGTGGATTGGAATCAACCCGAATGGAATGCAATGGAATGGCACGGAATGGAATGCAATGGAATGTAATCAACCGGAATGGAGTTTAGTGGAATGGAATGGAATGGAATGGAATCAACACGATTCTAATGGAATGGAATGGAATGGAATGGAATGGAATGGAATGGGCTTCAATCAACCCGATTGGAATGGAATGGAATGGAATGGAATGGAATCAACCTGTATGGAATGGAATGGAATGGAATGGAATCAACCCGAATGGAATGGAATGGGATAGAATGGAATGGAACATGCCTGAATGGAAAGGAATGCAATGGAATGGAATTGAATGGAATGGAATCAACACGAGTCTAATGGAATGGAAAGGAATGGAATGGAATGGAATGGAATGGAATCAACACCAATGGAATGGAATGGAATGGAATGGAATGGAATGGAATCAACCGGAATGGAATGGAAAGGAATCAACCGGAATGGAATGGAATGGAATGGAATGGAATGGAATGGAATGGAATGGAATCAACCCGAATGGAATGGAATGGAATGGAACGGAATGAAATGGAATGGAATTGAATCAACCCGAATGGAATGGAATAGAATGGAATGGAATGGAATGGAATGGAATGGAATGGATTGGAATGGATTGGAACCAACCCAAATGGAATGGAATGGAGTAGAATGGAATGGAATGGATTGTAAAAGAATGGAATGGTTTCAACACGAATCTAATGGAATGGAATGGAATGGGATGGAATGGAATGGAATGGAATCAACCAGAATGGAATGGAATGGAATCAACTGGAATGGAATGGAATGGAATGGAATGG
Organism: Pan paniscus; assembly: GCF_029289425.2. Taxonomy (NCBI): domain Eukaryota; kingdom Metazoa; phylum Chordata; class Mammalia; order Primates; family Hominidae; genus Pan; species Pan paniscus. The sequence continues at coordinate 17,390,657 of NC_073265.2, forward strand.
AATGGAATCAACCAGAAAGGATTGGAATGGGATGGAATGGAATGGAAACTACACGAAAGGAAAGGAATGGAATGGAATGGAATGGAATGGAATGGAATCAACACGAATGGAATGGAATGGAATGGAATGGAATGGAATCAACCCGAATGGAATGGAAAGGGATGGAACAGAATGGAATGGAATGGTTGGGAATCAACCCGAATGGAAAGGAATGGAATGGAATGCAATGGAATGGAATGGAATGGAATCAACATGAATGGAGTGGAATGTAATGGAATGGAATGGACTGGAGTGGAATAGAATCAACCCGAATGGAATGGAATGGAATGGAATGGGATGGAATGGAATGGAATGGAATCACCCCGAATGGAATGGAATGGAATGGAATGCAATGTTGTGGAATGGAATTGAATGGAATCAACGCGAATAAAATGATCTGGAATGGAATGGAAAGGAATGGAATGGAATTGAATCAATCCGAATGGAATGAAATGGAGTGGAATGGAATGGAATGGTATGGAATCAACCGAAATGGAATGGAAAGGAAGAGAATGGAATGGAAAGGAACGGAATGGAATCAACGCGAATGGAATGGAATTGAATGGAATGCAATGCAATGGAATGGAATCAACTCGAATGTATTGGAATTGAATGGAATGGAAGGAAATGGAATGGAATGGAATCGACCCAAATGGAATGGAATGGAATGGTATGGGATGGAATGGAATGGAATCAACCTGTATGGAATGGACTCAACCTGAATGGAATGGAATGGAAAAGAATGGAATGGAATGGAATCAAACGGAATGGAATGGAATGGAAAAGAATGGAATGGAATGGAATCAACCGGAATGGAATGGTATGTAATAGAATGGAAAGGAATGGAATGGAACGGAATTAACCCGAATGGATTGGAATGGAATGGAACGGAATGGAATAGAATGGAATGGAATCAACCCGAATGGAATGGAATGGAATGGAATGTCATGGAATGGAATGAAATGGAATGGATTCAACCCGAATGGAATGGAATGGAATGGCATCAACCCGAATGGAATAGAATGGTATGAAATGGAAAGGAATTAACCCAAATGCAATGGAAAGGAATGGTATGGAATGGAATCAACCCGAATGGAATGGAATGGAATGGAATGGAATGGAATGGAATGGAATCAACCCGAATGGATTGGAATGGAATGCAATGGAATGGAATGGAAAGGAATGGAATGGAATGGAATCAACACGAATGGAATGGAATGGAATGGAATGGAATGGAATGGAATGGAATCAACCCGAATGGAATGGAAAGGGATGGAACAGAATGGAATGGAATGGTAGGGAATCAACCCGAATGGAAAGGAATGGAATGGAATGCAATGGAATGGAATGGAATGGAATCAACATGAATGGAGTGGAATGGAATGGAATGGAATGTACTGGAGTGGAATAGAATCAACCCGAATGGAATGGAATGGAATGGAATGGGATGGAATGGAATGGAATGGAATCACCCCGAATGGAATGGAATGGAATGGAATGCAATGTTGTGGAATGGAATTGAATGGAATCAACGCGAATAAAATGATCTGGAATGGAATGGAAAGGAATGGAATGGAATGGAATCAATCCGAATGGAATGAAATGGAGTGGAATGGAATGGAATGGTATGGAATCAACCCAAATGGAATGGAAAGGAAGAGAATGGAATGCAAAGGAACGGAATGGAATCAACGCGAATGGAATGGAATTGAATGCAATGCAATGCAATGGAATGGAATCAACTCGAATGTATTGGAATTGAATGGAATGGAAGGAAATGGAATGGAATGGAATCGACCCAAATGGAATGGAATGGAATGGTATGGGATGGAATGGAATGGAATCAACCTGTATGGAATGGACTCAACCTGAATGGAATGGAATGGAAAAGAATGGAATGGAATGGAATCAAACGGAATGGAATGGAATGGAAAAGAATGGAATGGAATGGAATCACCCGGAATGGAATGGTATGGAATAGAATGGAAAGGAATGGAATGGAACGGAATTAACCCGAATGGATTGGAATGGTATGGAACGGAATGGAATAGAATGGAATGGAATCAACCCGAATGGAATGGAATGGAATGGAATGTCATGGAATGGAATGAAATGGAATGGATTCAACCCGAATGGAATGGAATGGAATGGCATCAACCCGAATGGAATAGAATGGTATGAAATGGAAAGGAATTAACCCAAATGCAATGGAAAGGAATGGTATGGAATGGAATCAACCCGAATGGAATGGAATGGAATGGAATGGAATGGAATGGAATCAACCCGAATGGATTGGAATGGAATGCAATGGAATGGAATGGAATGGAATGGAATGGAATGGAATCAACACGAATTTAATGAAATGGAGTGGAATGGAATGGAATGGAATCAACCCGAATGGAATGCAATGGAATGGAATGGAATGGAATGGATTGGAATGGAATCAACCCGAATAGAATGGAATGGAATGGAATGGAATGGAATGGAATGGAATGGATTTGAATGGAATCAAACCGAATAGCATGGAATGGAATGGAATTGAATTGAATGGAATGGAATGGAATGGAATGGAATCAACACGAAAGGAATGGAATGGAATGGAACGGACTGGAATCAACCCGTATGGAATGGAATGGAAGGGAGTGGAATGGAATGGAATGGAATGGAATGGAATCAACCCGAATGGAATGGAATGTAATTCAATGGAATTGAATGGAATGGAATGAAATGGAACGAAATGGAATCAACCCGAATGGAATGGAATGGAATGGAACGGAAAGGAATGGAATCAACCCGAATGGAATGGAATGGAATGGCATTTAATGGAATGGAATGGAATGGAATCAACACGAATGGAATGGAATGCAATGGCAAGGAATGGAATGGAATGGAATGGAATGGAGTCAATACTAACGGAATGGAATGGAATGCAATGGAATGGAATGGATGGGAATGGAATGGATTGGATTGGAATGGAATGGAATGGAATGGAATGGAATGGAATATAATGGAATGGAATCACTCCGAATGGAATGGAATGGAATGAAATGTTATGGAATGGAATGGAATGGAATGGAATCAAACCGATTGGAATGGAATGGAATGGAATGGAATGGAATGGAATGGAATAGAATGGAATCAATCTGAATGTAATGTAATGTAATGGAATGGAATGGAATGGAATGGAGTGGAATCAACCCGAATGAAATGGAATGGAATGGAATTGAATGGAATGGAATGGAATGGAATCAACCCGAGAGGAATGGAATGGAAGGGAACGGAATGGAATAGAATGGAATGGAATGGAATCAACCCTAATGGAATGGAATGGAATGGAATGAAATGCAATGAAATGGAAAGGAATGGAATCAACCCGAACGGAATGGAAAGGAATGGAATGGAATGGAATGAAATGGAAGCAACCCGAATGGAGTGGAGTGGAGTGGAAAGGAATGGAATGAAATGGATGGGAATGGAACGGAATCAAAATGAATCTAATGGAATGGAATGGAATGGAATGGACTGAAATCAACACGATTGGAACGGAATGGAATGGAACGGAATGGAATCAACCAGAATGGAATGGAGTGGAATGGAATCAACCCGAATGGAATGGAATGGAATGGAATGGAAAGGAATCAACCCGAATATAATGGAATGGAATGGAATGGAATGGAATGGAATGGAATCAACACGAATGGAATGGAATGGAATGGAATGGAATGGAATGGAATGGAATGGAATGGAATCAACCCGAATGGAATGGAAAGGGATGGAACAGAATGGAATGGAATGGTAGGGAATCAACCCGAATGGAAAGGAATGGAATGGAATGCAATGGAATGGAATGGAATGGAATCAACATGAATGGAGTGGAATGGAATGGAATGGAATGTACTGGAGTGGAATAGAATCAACCCGAATGGAATGGAATGGAATGGAATGGGATGGAATGGAATGGAATGGAATCACCCCGAATGGAATGGAATGGAATGGAATGCAATGTTGTGGAATGGAATTGAATGGAATCAACGCGAATAAAATGATCTGGAATGGAATGGAAAGGAATGGAATGAAATGGAATCAATCCGAATGGAATGAAATGGAGTGGAATGGAATGGAATGGTATGGAATCAACCCAAATGGAATGGAAAGGAAGAGAATGGAATGCAAAGGAACAGAATGGAATCAACGCGAATGGAATGGAATTGAATGGAATGCAATGCAATGGAATGGAATCAACTCGAATGTATTGGAATTGAATGGAATGGAAGGAAATGGAATGGAATGGAATCGACCCAAATGGAATGGAATGGAATGGTATGGGATGGAATGGAATGGAATCAACCTGTATGGAATGGACTCAACCTGAATGGAATGGAATGGAAAAGAATGGAATGGAATGGAATCAAACGGAATGGAATGGAATGGAAAAGAATGGAATGGAATGGAATCAACCGGAATGGAATGGCATGGAATAGAATGGAAAGGAATGGAATGGAACGGAATTAACCCGAATGGATTGGAATGGTATGGAACGGAATGGAATAGAATGGAATGGAATCAACCCGAATGGAATGGAATGGAATGGAATGTCATGGAATGGAATGAAATGGAATGGATTCAACCCGAATGGAATGGAATGGAATGGCATCAACCCGAATGGAATAGAATGGTATGAAATGGAAAGGAATTAACCCAAATGCAATGGAAAGGAATGGTATGGAATGGAATCAACCCGAATGGAATGGAATGGAATGGAATGGAATGGAATGGAATGGAATGGAATCAACCCGAATGGATTGGAATGGAATGGAATGGAATGGAATGGAATGGAATCAACCCGAATGGATTGGAATGGAATGCAATGGAATGGAATGGAATGGAATGGAATCAACACGAATTTAATGAAATGGAGTGGAATGGAATGGAATGGAATCAACCCGAATGGAATGCAATGGAATGGAATGGAATGGAATGGATTGGAATGGAATCAACCCGAATAGCATGTAATGGAATGGAATGGAATTGAATGAAATGGAATGGAATGGAATGGAATCAACACGAATGGAATGGAATGGAATGGAACGGACTGGAATCAACCCGAATGGAATGGAATGGAAGGGAGTGGAATGGAATGGAATGGAATGGAATGGAATCAACCCGAATGGAATGGAATGTAATTCAATGGAATTGAATGGAATGGAATGAAATGGAACGAAATGGAATCAACCCGAATGGAATGGAATGGAATGGCATTTAATGGAATGGAATGGAATGGAATCAACACGAATGGAATGGAATGCAATGGCAAGGAATGGAATGGAATGGAATGGAATGGAGTCAATACTAACGGAATGGAATGGAATGCAATGGAATGGAATGGATGGGAATGGAATGGATTGGATTGGAATGGAATGGAATGGAATGGAATGGAATGGAATATAATGGAATGGAATCACTCCGAATGGAATGGAATGGAATGAAATGTTATGGAATGGAATGGAATGGAATGGAATCAAACAGATTGGAATGGAATGGAATGGAATGGAATGGAATGGAATGGAATGGAATAGAATGGAATCAATCTGAATGTAATGTAATGGAATGGAATGGAATGGAATGGAATGGAGTGGAATCAACCCGAATGAAATGGAATGGAATTTAATTGAATGGAATGGAATGGAATGGAATGGAATCAACCCGAAAGGAATGGAATGGAAGGGAATGGAATGGAATAGAATGGAATGGAATGGAATCAACCCTAATGGAATGGAATGGAATGGAATGAAATGCAATGAAATGGAAAGGAATGGAATCAACCCGAACGGAATGGAAAGGAATGGAATGGAATGGAATGAAATGGAATCAACCCGAATGGAGTGGAGTGGAAAGGAATGGAATGAAATGGATGGGAATGGAACGGAATCAAAATGAATCTAATGGAATGGAATGGAATGGAATGGCATGAAATCAACACGATTGGAACGGAATGGAATGGAACGGAATGGAATCAACCAGAATGGAATGGAGTGGAATGGAATCAACCCGAATGGAATGGAATGGAATGGAATGGAAAGGAATCAACCCGAATATAATGGAATGGAATGGAATGGAATGGAATGGAATCAACACGAAGGGAATGGAATGGAATGGAATGGAACGGACTGGAATCAACCCGAATCGAATGGAATGGAAATGATTAGAATGGAAGGGAATGGAAAGGAATCAACACGAATGGAATGGAATGTAATTGAATGGAATGAAATCGAATGGAATGGAATGGAATTGAATTGAATGGAATGGAATGAAATGTAACAAAATCGCATCAACCCAAATGGAATGGAATGGAATAGAATGGAATGGAATGGAATCAACACGAATGGAATGGAATATAATTGAATTGAATGGAATGGAATGTAATTGAATTGAATGGAGTGGAATGGAATGAAATGGAACGACATGGAATCAACACGAACGGAATGGAATTGAATCGAATGGAATGGAATGGAATGGAATCAACCCGAATGGAATGGAATCAACCCGAATGGAATGGAATGGAACGGAATAGAATGGAATCAACCGGAATGGAATGGAATGGAATGGAATGGAATCAACCCGAATGGAATGGAATGGAACGGAATGGAATGGAATGGAATGAACCCGAGTGGAATGGAATGTAATTGGATGGAATGGAATGGAGTGGAATGAAATGGAACGACATGGAATCAACCCGAATGGAATGGAATGGAATGGAATGGAATGGAGTGGAATGGAATGGAATAGAATGTAATGGATTGGAATGGAATGGAATGGATTGAAATGGAATATAATGGAATGGAATCAACCCGAATGGAATGGAATGGTATGGAATGCAATGGAATGGAATGGAATGGAATCAACCCGATTGAAAGGGAATGGAATGAAATGGAATGGAATAGAATGGAATCAATCCGATTGCAAGGGAATGGAATGCAATGCAATGGAATGGAATGGAATGGAATCAACCCGAATTAAATGAAATGGAATGGAATGGAATGGAATGGAATCAACCTGAATGAAATGAAATGGAATGGAATGGAATGGAATGGAAAGGAATCAACCCGAATGGAATGGAATGAAATGGAATGCAAAGGAAAGGAATGGAATGGCATGGAATCAACCCGAAAGGAATGGAATAGATAGGAATGGAATGGAGTGGAATCAACCCGAATGGAATGCAATGGAATGGAATGGAATGGAATGGAATCAACCTGAATGGAATGGAATTCAATGGAATGGAATGGATTCTAATCAACACGAAAGGATTGGAATGGAATGGAATCAACACAAATGGAATGGAATGGAATGGAATCGAATCAACCCGAATAGAATGGAATGGAATGGAATGGAATGGAATGGAATGGTATGGAATGCAATGGAATGAATCCGAAATAAATGGAATGGAATAGATTGGAATGGAATGGAATGGAATCATCCCGAATGTAATGGAATGGAATGGAATGGAATCAACCCGAATGGCATGGAATGGAATGGAAAAGAATGGAATCAAAACGAACGGAATGGAATGGAATGGAATGGAATCAACCCAAAAGGAATGGAATGGAATGGAATGGAATGGAATCAGCCCGAATGGAATGGAATGGAACGGAATGGAATGGAATCAACACGAATGGAATGGAATGGAATGGAATGGAATCAATGCGAATGGAATGTAATTGAATGGAATGGAATGGAATGAAATGGAATATAAAGGAATGGAATCAACCCGAATGGAATGGAATGGTATGGAATGCAATGGAATGGAATGGAATGGTATGGAATCAACCCGATTGGAATGGAATGGAATGGAATGGAATGGAATAGAATGGGATCAACACGAATGGAATGGAATGTAATGGAATGGAATTGAATGGAATGGAATGGAATCAACCCGAATGAAATGGAATGGAATGGAATGGAATGGAATCAACCTGAATGAAATGGAATGGAATGGAATGGAATGGAATGGAATGGAATGGAGTGGAATCAACCCGAAAGGAATGGAGTGACAGGGAATGGAATGGAATAGAATGGAATGGAATGGAATCAACCCGAATGGAATGGAAAGAAATGGAATGGAAATGAATGGAATGAAATGGCATGGAATCAACCCGAATGGAATGGAATGGAATGGAATGGAATGGAATCAACTCGAATGGAATGCAATGGAATGAAATGGAATCAACTCGAATGGAATGGAATTCAATGGAATGGAAAGCAGTCGAATCAACACGAATAGATTGGAATGAAATGGAATCAAGTGAAATGGAATGGAATGGAATGGAATGGAATCGAATCAACCGGAATAGAATGGAATGGAATGGAATGGAACGGAATGGTATGGAATGCAATGGAATCAATCCGAAATAAGTGGAATGGAATAGAGTGGAATAGAATGGAATGGAATCAACCCGAATGGAATGGAATGGAATGGAATGGAAGGGAATCAACCCGATTGGCATGGAATGGAATGGAAAAGTATGCAATCAAACCGAATGGAATTGAATGGAATGGAATGGAATCAACCCAAGTGGAATGGAATGGAATGGAATGGAATGGAATGGAATCGAATCAGCCCGAATGGAATGGAATGGAACGGAATGGAATGGAATCAACAGGAATGGAATGGAATGGAATTGAATCAATGAGAATGGAATGGAATAAAATGGAAAGGAATGGAATAAACGCGAATGGAATGGAAGGGAATTGAATGGAAAGGAATCAACCCGAATGGAATGGAATGAAATGGAATGGAAAGGAATGGAATGGAATGCAATCAACCGGAATGGAATGGAATGGAATGGAATGGAATGGAATCAACACGAATGGAATGAAATGCAATGGAATGAAATGGAATGGAAGAGAATCAACTCGAATGGAAAGGAATGGAATGGAATGGAGTGGAATGGAATCAACCCGAATGGAATGGATTGGAATGGAATGGAATGGAATGGAGTGGAATGGAATGGAATCAACACGAACGGAATGGAATGGAATGGAATGGAATGGAATGCAATGGATCAACACGAATGGAGTGGAATGGAGTGGAATGGAATGGAATGGAATGGAATGGAATGGAAATAACCAGAATGGAGTGGAATGGAGTGGAATGGAATGGAATGGAATGGAATGGATTGGAAATAACCAGAATGGAATGGAATGGAATGGAATGGAATGGAATGGAATGGAATGGAATGGAATGAAATAGAATGGAAAAGAATGGAATCAAACCGAATGGAATGGAATGGAAAGGAATGGAAAAAACCCGAATGGAATCGAATGGAATGGAATGGAATGGAATAGAATCAACCCTAAGGGAATTGAATGGAATGCAATGGAATGGAATGGAATCAACCGGATTGGAATGGAATGGAATGGAATGGAATGGAATGGAATGGAATGGAATGGAAAGGAATCAATGCGAATGGAATGGAATGGAATGGAATGGAATGGCATGAAGTGGAATGGAATGGAATCAACCCGAATGGAATGCAATGGAAGGGAATGGAATCAACCCGAAAGGAATGGAATGCAATGGAATGGATTGGAAAGGTATCAACCCGAATGGAATGGAATGGAATGGAATGGAATGGAATCTATCCGAATGGAATGGAATGGAATGGAAAGGAATGTAATGTAATGGAATGGAATGGAATGGAAGGGAATCAACCCGCATGGATTGGAATGGAGAGGAATCAAGTCGAATGGAATGGAATGGAATGGAATGGAATGGAATTGAATGGAACAGAATCAACCCGAATGGAATAGAATGGAATGGAATCGAATGGAATGAAATGGAATCAACCCGAATGGAGTGGAGTGGAAAGGAATGGAATGAAATGGATGGGAATGGAACGGAATCAAAATGAATCTAATGGAATGGAATGGAATGGAATGGACTGAAATCAACACGATTGGAACGGAATGGAATGGAACGGAATGGAATCAACCAGAATGGAATGGAGTGGAATGGAATCAACCCGAATGGAATGGAATGGAATGGAATGGAAAGGAATCAACCCGAATATAATGGAATGTAATGGAATGGAATGGAATGGAATCAACACGAAGGGAATGGAATGGAATGGAATGGAACGGACTGGAATCAACCCGAATCGAATGGAATGGAAATGATTAGAATGGAAGGGAATGGAAGGGAATGGAAAGGAATCAACACGAATGGAATGGAATGTAATTGAATGGAATGAAATGGAATGGAATGGAATGGAATTGAATTGAATGGAATGGAATGAAATGTAACAAAATCGCATCAACCCAAATGGAATGGAATGGAATAGAATGGAATGGAATGGAATCAACACGAATGGAATGGAATATAATTGAATTGAATGGAATGGAATGTAATTGAATTGAATGGAGTGGAATGGAATGAAATGGAACGACATGGAATCAACACGAATGGAATGGAATTGAATCGAATGGAATGGAATGGAATGGAATCAACCCGAATGGAACGGAATCAACCCGAATGGAATGGAATGGAACGGAATAGAATGGAATCAACCGGAATGGAATGGAATGGAATGGAATGGAATCAACCCGAATGGAATGGAATGGAACGGAATGGAATGGAATGGAATCAACCGGAGTGGAATGGAATGAAATTGGATGGAATGGAATGGAGTGGAATGAAATGGAACGACATGGAATCAACCCGAATGGAATGGAATGGAATGGAATGGAGTGGAGTGGAATGGAATAGAATGTAATGGATTGGAATGGAATGGAATGGATTGAAATGGAATATAATGGAATGGAATCAAACCGAATGGAATGGAATGGTATGGAATGCAATGGAATGGAATGGAATGGAATCAACCCGATTGAAAGGGAATGGAATGAAGTGGAATGGAATAGAATGGAATCAATCCGATTGCAAGGGAATGGAATGCAATGCAATGGAATGGAATGGAATGGAATCAACCCGAATGAAATGAAATGGAATGGAATGGAATGGAATGGAATCAACCTGAATGAAATGGAATGGAATGGAATGGAAAGGAATGCAAAGGAAAGGAATGGAATGGCATGGAATCAACCCGAAAGGAATGGAATAGATAGGAATGGAATGGAGTGGAATCAACCCGAATGGAATGCAATGGAATGGAATGGAATGGAATGGAATCAACCTGAATGGAATGGAATTCAATGGAATGGAATGGATTCTAATCAACACGAAAGGATTGGAATGGAATGGAATCAACACAAATGGAATGGAATGGAATGGAATGGAATGGAATGGAATGGTATGGAATGCAATGGAATGAATCCGAAATAAATGGAATGGAATAGATTGGAATGGAATGGAATGGAATCAACCCGAATGTAATGGAATGGAATGGAATGGAATCAACCCGAATGGCATGGAATGGAATGGAAAAGAATGGAATCAAAACGAACGGAATGGAATGGAATGGAATGGAATCAACCCAAAAGGAATGGAATGGAATGGAATGGAATGGAATCAGCCCGAATGGAATGGAATGGAACGGAATGGAATGGAATCAACACGCATGGAATGGAATGGAATGGAATGGAATGGAATGGAATCAATGCGAATGGAATGTAATTGAATGGAATGGAATGGAATGAAATGGAATATAAAGGAATGGAATCAACCCGAATGGAATGGAATGGTATGGAATGCAATGGAATGGAATGGAATGGTATGGAATCAACCCGATTGGAATGGAAAGGAATGGAATGGAATGGAATAGAATGGGATCAACACGAATGGAATGGAATGTAATGGAATGGAATTGAATGGAATGGAATGGAATCAACCCGAATGAAATGGAATGGAATGGAATGGAATGGAATCAACCTGAATGAAATGGAATGGAATGGAATGGAATGGAATGGAATGGAATGGAATGGAGTGGAATCAACCCGAAAGGAATGGAATGACAGGGAATGGAATGGAATAGAATGGAATGGAATGGAATCAACCCGAATGGAATGGAAAGAAATGGAATGGAAATGAATGGAATGGAATGGCATGGAATCAACCCGAATGGAATGGAATGGAATGGAATGGAATGGAATCAACTCGAATGGAATGCAATGGAATGAAATGGAATCAACTCGAATGGAATGGAATTCAATGGAATGGAATGGAGTCGAATCAACACGAATAGATTGGAATGAAATGGAATCAACTGAAATGGAATGGAATGGAATGGAATGGAATCGAATCAACCGGAATAGAATGGAATGGAATGGAATGGAACGGAATGGTATGGAATGCAATGGAATCGATCCGAAATAAGTGGAATGGAATAGAGTGGAATAGAATGGAATGGAATCAACACGAATGGAATGGAATGGAATGGAATGGAATGGAAGGGAATCAACCCGATTGGCATGGAATGGAATGGAAAAGTATGCAATCAAACCGAATGGAATTGAATGGAATGGAATGGAATCAACCCAAGTGGAATGGAATGGAATGGAATGGAATGGAATGGAATGGAATCAGCCCGAATGGAATGGAATGGAACAGAATGGAATGGAATCAACATGAATGGTATGGAATGGAATTGAATCAATGAGAATGGAATGGAATAAAATGGAAAGGAATGGAATAAACGCGAACGGAATGGAAGGGAATTGAATGGAAAGGAATCAACCCGAATGGAATGGAATGAAATGGAATGGAAAGGAATGGAATGGAATGGAATCAACCGGAATGGAATGGAATGGAATGGAATGGAATGGAATCAACACGAATGGAATGAAATGCAATGGAATGAAATGGAATGGAAGAGAATCAACTCGAATGGAAAGGAATGGAATGGAATGGAGTGGAATGGAATCAACCCGAATGGAATGGATTGGAATGGAATGGAATGGAATGGAGTGGAATGGAATGGAATCAACACGAACGGAATGGAATGGAATGGAATGGAATGGAATGGATCAACACGAAGGGAGTGGAATGGAGTGGAATGGAATGGAATGGAATGGAATGGAATGGAAATAACCAGAATGGAGTGGAATGGAGTGGAATGGAATGGAATGGAATGGAATGGAATGGAAATAACCAGAATGGAATGGAATGAAATGGAATGGAATGGAATGGAATGGAATGGAATGGAATGGAATGGAATGAAATAGAATGGAAAAGAATGGAATCAAACCGAATGGAATGGAATGGAAAGGAATGGAAAAAACCCGAATGGAATCGATTGGAATGGAATGGAATGGAATAGAATCAACCCTAAGGGAATTGAATGGAATGCAATGGAATGGAATGGAATCAACCGGATTGGAATGGAATGGAATGGAATGGAATGGAATGGAATGGAATGGAATGGAAAGGAATCAATGCGAATGGAATGGAATGGAATGGAATGGAATGGCATGAAGTGGAATGGAATGGAATCAACCCGAATGGAATGCAATGGAAGGGAATGGAATCAACCCGAAAGGAATGGAATGCAATGGAATGGATTGGAAAGGTATCAACCCGAATGGAATGGAATGGAATGGAATGGAATGGAATCTATCCGAATGGAATGGAATGGAATGGAAAGGAATGTAATGTAATGGAATGGAATGGAATGGAAGGGAATCAACCCGCATGGATTGGAATGGAGAGGAATCAAGTCGAATGGAATGGAATGGAATGGAATGGAATGGAATTGAATGGAATAGAATCAACCCGAATGGAATAGAATGGAATGGAATCGAATGGAATGAAATGGAATCAACCCGAATGGAGTGGAGTGGAAAGGAATGGAATGAAATGGATGGGAATGGAACGGAATCAAAATGAATCTAATGGAATGGAATGGAATGGAATGGACTGAAATCAACACGATTGGAACGGAATGGAATGGAACGGAATGGAATCAACCAGAATGGAATGGAGTGGAATGGAATCAACCCGAATGGAATGAAATGGAATGGAATGGAAAGGAATCAACCCGAATATAATGGAATGTAATGGAATGGAATGGAATGGAATCAACACGAAGGGAATGGAATGGAATGGAATGGAACGGACTGGAATCAACCCGAATCGAATGGAATGGAAATGATTAGAATGGAAGGGAATGGAAGGGAATGGAAAGGAATCAACACGAATGGAATGGAATGTAATTGAATGGAATGAAATGGAATGGAATGGAATGGAATTGAATTGAATGGAATGGAATGAAATGTAACAAAATCGCATCAACCCAAATGGAATGGAATGGAATAGAATGGAATGGAATGGAATCAACACGAATGGAATGGAATATAATTGAATTGAAAGGAATGGAATGTAATTGAATTTAATGGAGTGGAATGGAATGAAATGGAACGACATGGAATCAACACGAACGGAATGGAATTGAATCGAATGGAATGGAATGGAATGGAATCAACCCGAATGGAACGGAATCAACCCGAATGGAATGGAATGGAACGGAATAGAATGGAATCAACCGGAATGGAATGGAATGGAATGGAATGGAATCAACCCGAATGGAATGGAATGGAACGGAATGGAATGGAATGGAATCAACCGGAGTGGAATGGAATGAAATTGGATGGAATGGAATGGAGTGGAATGAAATGGAACGACATGGAATCAACCCGAATGGAATGGAATGGAATGGAATGGAATGGAGTGGAGTGGAATGGAATAGAATGTAATGGATTGGAATGGAATGGAATGGATTGAAATGGAATATAATGGAATGGAATCAAACCGAATGGAATGGAATGGTATGGAATGCAATGGAATGGAATGGAATGGAATCAACCCGATTGAAAGGGAATGGAATGAAATGGAATGGAATAGAATGGAATCAATCCGATTGCAAGGGAATGGAATGCAATGCAATGGAATGGAATGGAATGGAATCAACCCGAATGAAATGAAATGGAATGGAATGGAATGGAATGGAATCAACCTGAATGAAATGGAATGGAATGGAATGGAAAGGAATGCAAAGGAAAGGAATGGAATGGCATGGAATCAACCCGAAAGGAATGGAATAGATAGGAATGGAATGGAGTGGAATCAACCCGAATGGAATGCAATGGATTGGAATGGAATGGAATGGAATCAACCTGAATGGAATGGAATTCAATGGAATGGAATGGATTCTAATCAACACAAAAGGATTGGAATGGAATGGAATCAACACAAATGGAATGGAATGGAATGGAATGGAATCGAATCAACCCGAATAGAATGGAATGGAATGGAACGGAATGGAATCAACCAGAATGGAATGGAGTGGAATGGAATCAACCCGAATGGAATGGAATGGAATGGAATGGAAAGGAATCAACCCGAATATAATGGAATGGAATGGAATGGAATGGAATGGAATCAACACGAAGGGAATGGAATGGAATGGAATGGAACGGACTGGAATCAACCCGAATCGAATGGAATGGAAATGATTAGAATGGAAGGGAATGGAAAGGAATCAACACGAATGGAATGGAATGTAATTGAATGGAATGAAATCGAATGGAATGGAATGGAATTGAATTGAATGGAATGGAATGAAATGTAACAAAATCGCATCAACCCAAATGGAATGGAATGGAATAGAATGGAATGGAATGGAATCAACACGAATGGAATGGAATATAATTGAATTGAATGGAATGGAATGTAATTGAATTGAATGGAGTGGAATGGAATGAAATGGAACGACATGGAATCAACACGAACGGAATGGAATTGAATCGAATGGAATGGAATGGAATGGAATCAACCCGAATGGAATGGAATCAACCCGAATGGAATGGAATGGAACGGAATAGAATGGAATCAACCGGAATGGAATGGAATGGAATGGAATGGAATCAACCCGAATGGAATGGAATGGAACGGAATGGAATGGAATGGAATGAACCCGAGTGGAATGGAATGTAATTGGATGGAATGGAATGGAGTGGAATGAAATGGAACGACATGGAATCAACCCGAATGGAATGGAATGGAATGGAATGGAATGGAGTGGAATGGAATGGAATAGAATGTAATGGATTGGAATGGAATGGAATGGATTGAAATGGAATATAATGGAATGGAATCAACCCGAATGGAATGGAATGGTATGGAATGCAATGGAATGGAATGGAATGGAATCAACCCGATTGAAAGGGAATGGAATGAAATGGAATGGAATAGAATGGAATCAATCCGATTGCAAGGGAATGGAATGCAATGCAATGGAATGGAATGGAATGGAATCAACCCGAATTAAATGAAATGGAATGGAATGGAATGGAATGGAATCAACCTGAATGAAATGAAATGGAATGGAATGGAATGGAATGGAAAGGAATCAACCCGAATGGAATGGAATGAAATGGAATGCAAAGGAAAGGAATGGAATGGCATGGAATCAACCCGAAAGGAATGGAATAGATAGGAATGGAATGGAGTGGAATCAACCCGAATGGAATGCAATGGAATGGAATGGAATGGAATGGAATCAACCTGAATGGAATGGAATTCAATGGAATGGAATGGATTCTAATCAACACGAAAGGATTGGAATGGAATGGAATCAACACAAATGGAATGGAATGGAATGGAATCGAATCAACCCGAATAGAATGGAATGGAATGGAATGGAATGGAATGGAATGGTATGGAATGCAATGGAATGAATCCGAAATAAATGGAATGGAATAGATTGGAATGGAATGGAATGGAATCATCCCGAATGTAATGGAATGGAATGGAATGGAATCAACCCGAATGGCATGGAATGGAATGGAAAAGAATGGAATCAAAACGAACGGAATGGAATGGAATGGAATGGAATCAACCCAAAAGGAATGGAATGGAATGGAATGGAATGGAATCAGCCCGAATGGAATGGAATGGAACGGAATGGAATGGAATCAACACGAATGGAATGGAAAGGAATGGAATGGAATGGAATGGAATCAATGCGAATGGAATGTAATTGAATGGAATGGAATGGAATGAAATGGAATATAAAGGAATGGAATCAACCCGAATGGAATGGAATGGTATGGAATGCAATGGAATGGAATGGAATGGTATGGAATCAACCCGATTGGAATGGAATGGAATGGAATGGAATGGAATAGAATGGGATCAACACGAATGGAATGGAATGTAATGGAATGGAATTGAATGGAATGGAATGGAATCAACCCGAATGAAATGGAATGGAATGGAATGGAATGGAATCAACCTGAATGAAATGGAATGGAATGGAATGGAATGGAATGGAATGGAATGGAATGGAATGGAATGGAGTGGAATCAACCCGAAAGGAATGGAGTGACAGGGAATGGAATGGAATAGAATGGAATGGAATGGAATCAACCCGAATGGAATGGAAAGAAATGGAATGGAAATGAATGGAATGAAATGGCATGGAATCAACCCGAATGGAATGGAATGGAATGGAATGGAATGGAATCAACTCGAATGGAATGCAATGGAATGAAATGGAATCAACTCGAATGGAATGGAATTCAATGGAATGGAAAGGAGTCGAATCAACACGAATAGATTGGAATGAAATGGAATCAAGTGAAATGGAATGGAATGGAATGGAATGGAATCGAATCAACCGGAATAGAATGGAATGGAATGGAATGGAACGGAATGGTATGGAATGCAATGGAATCAATCCGAAATAAGTGGAATGGAATAGAGTGGAATAGAATGGAATGGAATCAACCCGAATGGAATGGAATGGAATGGAATGGAAGGGAATCAACCCGATTGGCATGGAATGGAATGGAAAAGTATGCAATCAAACCGAATGGAATTGAATGGAATGGAATGGAATCAACCCAAGTGGAATGGAATGGAATGGAATGGAATGGAATGGAATGGAATCAGCCCGAATGGAATGGAATGGAACGGAATGGAATGGAATCAACAGGAATGGAATGGAATGGAATTGAATCAATGAGAATGGAATGGAATAAAATGGAAAGGAATGGAATAAACGCGAATGGAATGGAAGGGAATTGAATGGAAAGGAATCAACCCGAATGGAATGGAATGAAATGGAATGGAAAGGAATGGAATGGAATGCAATCAACCGGAATGGAATGGAATGGAATGGAATGGAATGGAATCAACACGAATGGAATGAAATGCAATGGAATGAAATGGAATGGAAGAGAATCAACTCGAATGGAAAGGAATGGAATGGAATGGAGTGGAATGGAATCAACCCGAATGGAATGGATTGGAATGGAATGGAATGGAATGGAGTGGAATGGAATGGAATCAACACGAACGGAATGGAATGGAATGGAATGGAATGGAATGCAATGGATCAACACGAATGGAGTGGAATGGAGTGGAATGGAATGGAATGGAATGGAATGGAATGGAAATAACCAGAATGGAGTGGAATGGAGTGGAATGGAATGGAATGGAATGGAATGGATTGGAAATAACCAGAATGGAATGGAATGGAATGGAATGGAATGGAATGGAATGGAATGGAATGAAATAGAATGGAAAAGAATGGAATCAAACCGAATGGAATGGAATGGAAAGGAATGGAAAAAACCCGAATGGAATCGAATGGAATGGAATGGAATGGAATAGAATCAACCCTAAGGGAATTGAATGGAATGCAATGGAATGGAATGGAATCAACCGGATTGGAATGGAATGGAATGGAATGGAATGGAATGGAATGGAATGGAATGGAAAGGAATCAATGCGAATGGAATGGAATGGAATGGAATGGAATGGCATGAAGTGGAATGGAATGGAATCAACCCGAATGGAATGCAATGGAAGGGAATGGAATCAACCCGAAAGGAATGGAATGCAATGGAATGGATTGGAAAGTTATCAACCAGAATGGAATGGAATGGAATGGAATGGAATGGAATCTATCCGAATGGAATGGAATGGAATGGAAAGGAATGTAATGTAATGGAATGGAATGGAATGGAAGGGAATCAACCCGCATGGATTGGAATGGAGAGGAATCAAGTCGAATGGAATGGAATGGAATGGAATGGAATGGAATTGAATGGAACAGAATCAACCCGAATGGAATAGAATGGAATGGAATCGAATGGAATGAAATGGAATCAACCCGAATGGAGTGGAGTGGAAAGGAATGGAATGAAATGGATGGGAATGGAACGGAATCAAAATGAATCTAATGGAATGGAATGGAATGGAATGGACTGAAATCAACACGATTGGAACGGAATGGAATGGAACGGAATGGAATCAACCAGAATGGAATGGAGTGGAATGGAATCAACCCGAATGGAATGGAATGGAATGGAATGGAAAGGAATCAACCCGAATATAATGGAATGTAATGGAATGGAATGGAATGGAATCAACACGAAGGGAATGGAATGGAATGGAATGGAACGGACTGGAATCAACCCGAATCGAATGGAATGGAAATGATTAGAATGGAAGGGAATGGAAGGGAATGGAAAGGAATCAACACGAATGGAATGGAATGTAATTGAATGGAATGAAATGGAATGGAATGGAATGGAATTGAATTGAATGGAATGGAATGAAATGTAACAAAATCGCATCAACCCAAATGGAATGGAATGGAATAGAATGGAATGGAATGGAATCAACACGAATGGAATGGAATATAATTGAATTGAATGGAATGGAATGTAATTGAATTGAATGGAGTGGAATGGAATGAAATGGAACGACATGGAATCAACACGAACGGAATAGAATTGAATCGAATGGAATGGAATGGAATGGAATCAACCCGAATGGAACGGAATCAACCCGAATGGAATGGAATGGAACGGAATAGAATGGAATCAACCGGAATGGAATGGAATGGAATGGAATGGAATGGAATCAACCCGAATGGAATGGAATGGAACGGAATGGAATGGAATGGAATCAACCGGAGTGGAATGGAATGAAATTGGATGGAATGGAATGGAGTGGAATGAAATGGAACGACATGGAATCAACCCGAATGGAATGGAATGGAATGGAATGGAGTGGAGTGGAATGGAATAGAATGTAATGGATTGGAATGGAATGGAATGGATTGAAATGGAATATAATGGAATGGAATCAAACCGAATGGAATGGAATGGTATGGAATGCAATGGAATGGAATGGAATGGAATCAACCCGATTGAAAGGGAATGGAATGAAATGGAATGGAATAGAATGGAATCAATCCGATTGCAAGGGAATGGAATGCAATGCAATGGAATGGAATGGAATGGAATCAACCCGAATGAAATGAAATGGAATGGAATGGAATGGAATGGAATCAACCTGAATGAAATGGAATGGAATGGAATGGAAAGGAATGCAAAGGAAAGGAATGGAATGGCATGGAATCAACCCGAAAGGAATGGAATAGATAGGAATGGAATGGAGTGGAATCAACCCGAATGGAATGCAATGGAATGGAATGGAATGGAATGGAATCAACCTGAATGGAATGGAATTCAATGGAATGGAATGGATTCTAATCAACACGAAAGGATTGGAATGGAATGGAATCAACACAAATGGAATGGAATGGAATGGAATGGAATGGAATGGAATGGTATGGAATGCAATGGAATGAATCCGAAATAAATGGAATGGAATAGATTGGAATGGAATGGAATGGAATCAACCCGAATGTAATGGAATGGAATGGAATGGAATCAACCCGAATGGCATGGAATGGAATGGAAAAGAATGGAATCAAAACGAACGGAATGGAATGGAATGGAATGGAATCAACCCAAAAGGAATGGAATGGAATGGAATGGAATGGAATCAGCCCGAATGGAATGGAATGGAACGGAATGGAATGGAATCAACACGCATGGAATGGAATGGAATGGAATGGAATGGAATGGAATCAATGCGAATGGAATGTAATTGAATGGAATGGAATGGAATGAAATGGAATATAAAGGAATGGAATCAACCCGAATGGAATGGAATGGTATGGAATGCAATGGAATGGAATGGAATGGTATGGAATCAACCCGATTGGAATGGAATGGAATGGAATGGAATGGAATAGAATGGGATCAACACGAATGGAATGGAATGTAATGGAATGGAATTGAATGGAATGGAATGGAATCAACCCGAATGAAATGGAATGGAATGGAATGGAATGGAATCAACCTGAATGAAATGGAATGGAATGGAATGGAATGGAATGGAATGGAATGGAATGGAGTGGAATCAACCCGAAAGGAATGGAATGACAGGGAATGGAATGGAATAGAATGGAATGGAATGGAATCAACCCGAATGGAATGGAAAGAAATGGAATGGAAATGAATGGAATGGAATGGCATGGAATCAACCCGAATGGAATGGAATGGAATGGAATGGAATGGAATCAACTCGAATGGAATGCAATGGAATGAAATGGAATCAACTCGAATGGAATGGAATTCAATGGAATGGAATGGAGTCGAATCAACACGAATAGATTGGAATGAAATGGAATCAACTGAAATGGAATGGAATGGAATGGAATGGAATCGAATCAACCGGAATAGAATGGAATGGAATGGAATGGAACGGAATGGTATGGAATGCAATGGAATCGATCCGAAATAAGTGGAATGGAATAGAGTGGAATAGAATGGAATGGAATCAACACGAATGGAATGGAATGGAATGGAATGGAATGGAAGGGAATCAACCCGATTGGCATGGAATGGAATGGAAAAGTATGCAATCAAACCGAATGGAATTGAATGGAATGGAATGGAATCAACCCAAGTGGAATGGAATGGAATGGAATGGAATGGAATGGAATGGAATGGAATCAGCCCGAATGGAATGGAATGGAACAGAATGGAATGGAATCAACATGAATGGTATGGAATGGAATTGAATCAATGAGAATGGAATGGAATAAAATGGAAAGGAATGGAATAAACGCGAACGGAATGGAAGGGAATTGAATGGAAAGGAATCAACCCGAATGGAATGGAATGAAATGGAATGGAAAGGAATGGAATGGAATGGAATCAACCGGAATGGAATGGAATGGAATGGAATGGAATGGAATCAACACGAATGGAATGAAATGCAATGGAATGAAATGGAATGGAAGAGAATCAACTCGAATGGAAAGGAATGGAATGGAATGGAGTGGAATGGAATCAACCCGAATGGAATGGATTGGAATGGAATGGAATGGAATGGAGTGGAATGGAATGGAATCAACACGAACGGAATGGAATGGAATGGAATGGAATGGAATGGAATGGATCAACACGAAGGGAGTGGAATGGAGTGGAATGGAATGGAATGGAATGGAATGGAATGGAAATAACCAGAATGGAGTGGAATGGAGTGGAATGGAATGGAATGGAATGGAATGGAATGGAAATAACCAGAATGGAATGGAATGAAATGGAATGGAATGGAATGGAATGGAATGGAATGGAATGAAATAGAATGGAAAAGAATGGAATCAAACCGAATGGAATGGAATGGAAAGGAATGGAAAAAACCCGAATGGAATCGATTGGAATGGAATGGAATGGAATAGAATCAACCCTAAGGGAATTGAATGGAATGCAATGGAATGGAATGGAATCAACCGGATTGGAATGGAATGGAATGGAATGGAATGGAATGGAATGGAATGGAATGGAAAGGAATCAATGCGAATGGAATGGAATGGAATGGAATGGAATGGCATGAAGTGGAATGGAATGGAATCAACCCGAATGGAATGCAATGGAAGGGAATGGAATCAACCCGAAAGGAATGGAATGCAATGGAATGGATTGGAAAGGTATCAACCCGAATGGAATGGAATGGAATGGAATGGAATGGAATCTATCCGAATGGAATGGAATGGAATGGAAAGGAATGTAATGTAATGGAATGGAATGGAATGGAAGGGAATCAACCCGCATGGATTGGAATGGAGAGGAATCAAGTCGAATGGAATGGAATGGAATGGAATGGAATGGAATTGAATGGAATAGAATCAACCCGAATGGAATAGAATGGAATGGAATCGAATGGAATGAAATGGAATCAACCCGAATGGAGTGGAGTGGAAAGGAATGGAATGAAATGGATGGGAATGGAACGGAATCAAAATGAATCTAATGGAATGGAATGGAATGGAATGGACTGAAATCAACACGATTGGAACGGAATGGAATGGAACGGAATGGAATCAACCAGAATGGAATGGAGTGGAATGGAATCAACCCGAATGGAATGAAATGGAATGGAATGGAAAGGAATCAACCCGAATATAATGGAATGTAATGGAATGGAATGGAATGGAATCAACACGAAGGGAATGGAATGGAATGGAATGGAACGGACTGGAATCAACCCGAATCGAATGGAATGGAAATGATTAGAATGGAAGGGAATGGAAGGGAATGGAAAGGAATCAACACGAATGGAATGGAATGTAATTGAATGGAATGAAATGGAATGGAATGGAATGGAATTGAATTGAATGGAATGGAATGAAATGTAACAAAATCGCATCAACCCAAATGGAATGGAATGGAATAGAATGGAATGGAATGGAATCAACACGAATGGAATGGAATATAATTGAATTGAATGGAATGGAATGTAATTGAATTTAATGGAGTGGAATGGAATGAAATGGAACGACATGGAATCAACACGAACGGAATGGAATTGAATCGAATGGAATGGAATGGAATGGAATCAACCCGAATGGAACGGAATCAACCCGAATGGAATGGAATGGAACGGAATAGAATGGAATCAACCGGAATGGAATGGAATGGAATGGAATGGAATCAACCCGAATGGAATGGAATGGAACGGAATGGAATGGAATGGAATCAACCGGAGTGGAATGGAATGAAATTGGATGGAATGGAATGGAGTGGAATGAAATGGAACGACATGGAATCAACCCGAATGGAATGGAATGGAATGGAATGGAATGGAGTGGAGTGGAATGGAATAGAATGTAATGGATTGGAATGGAATGGAATGGATTGAAATGGAATATAATGGAATGGAATCAAACCGAATGGAATGGAATGGTATGGAATGCAATGGAATGGAATGGAATGGAATCAACCCGATTGAAAGGGAATGGAATGAAATGGAATGGAATAGAATGGAATCAATCCGATTGCAAGGGAATGGAATGCAATGCAATGGAATGGAATGGAATGGAATCAACCCGAATGAAATGAAATGGAATGGAATGGAATGGAATGGAATCAACCTGAATGAAATGGAATGGAATGGAATGGAAAGGAATGCAAAGGAAAGGAATGGAATGGCATGGAATCAACCCGAAAGGAATGGAATAGATAGGAATGGAATGGAGTGGAATCAACCCGAATGGAATGCAATGGATTGGAATGGAATGGAATGGAATCAACCTGAATGGAATGGAATTCAATGGAATGGAATGGATTCTAATCAACACAAAAGGATTGGAATGGAATGGAATCAACACAAATGGAATGGAATGGAATGGAATGGAATCGAATCAACCCGAATAGAATGGAATGGAATGGAATGGAATGGAATGGAATGGAATGGTATGGAATGCAATGGAATGAATCCGAAATAAATGGAATGGAATAGATTGGAATGGAATGGAATGGAATCAACCCGAATGTAATGGAATGGAATGGAATGGAATCAACCCGAATGGCATGGAATGGAATGGAAAAGAATGGAATCAAAACGAACGGAATGGAATGGAATGGAATGGAATCAACCCAAAAGGAATGGAATGGAATGGAATGGAATGGAATCAGCCCGAATGGAATGGAATGGAACGGAATGGAATGGAATCAACACGCATGGAATGGAATGGAATGGAATGGAATGGAATGGAATGGAATCAATGCGAATGGAATGTAATTGAATGGAATGGAATGGAATGAAATGGAATGGAATATAAAGGAATGGAATCAACCCGAATGGAATGGAATGGTATGGAATGCAATGGAATGGAATGGAATGGTATGGAATCAACCCGATTGGAATGGAATGGAATGGAATGGAATGGAATAGAATGGGATCAACACGAATGGAATGGAATGTAATGGAATGGAATTGAATGGAATGGAATGGAATCAACCCGAATGAAATGGAATGGAATGGAATGGAATGGAATCAACCTGAATGAAATGGAATGGAATGGAATGGAATGGAATGGAATGGAATGGAATGGAGTGGAATCAACCCGAAAGGAATGGAATGACAGGGAATGGAATGGAATAGAATGGAATGGAATGGAATCAACCCGAATGGAATGGAAAGAAATGGAATGGAAATGAATGGAATGGAATGGCATGGAATCAACCCGAATGGAATGGAATGGAATGGAATGGAATGGAATCAACTCGAATGGAATGCAATGGAATGAAATGGAATCAACTCGAATGGAATGGAATTCAATGGAATGGAATGGAGTCGAATCAACACGAATAGATTGGAATGAAATGGAATCAACTGAAATGGAATGGAATGGAATGGAATGGAATCGAATCAACCGGAATAGAATGGAATGGAATGGAATGGAACGGAATGGTATGGAATGCAATGGAATCGATCCGAAATAAGTGGAATGGAATAGAGTGGAATAGAATGGAATGGAATCAACCCGAATGGAATGGAATGGAATGGAATGGAATGGAAGGGAATCAACCTGATTGGCATGGAATGGAATGGAAAAGTATGCAATCAAACCGAATGGAATTGAATGGAATGGAATGGAATCAACCCAAGTGGAATGGAATGGAATGGAATGGAATGGAATGGAATCAGCCCGAATGGAATGGAATGGAACGGAATGGAATGGAATCAACATGAATGGTATGGAATGGAATTGAATCAATGAGAATGGAATGGAATAAAATGGAAAGGAATGGAATAAACGCGAACGGAATGGAAGGGAATTGAATGGAAAGGAATCAACCCGAATGGAATGGAATGAAATGGAATGGAAAGGAATGGAATGGAATGGAATCAACCGGAATGGAATGGAATGGAATGAAATGGAATGGAATCAACACGAATGGAATGAAATGCAATGGAATGAAATGGAATGGAAGAGAATCAACTCGAATGGAAAGGAATGGAATGGAATGGAGTGGAATGGAATCAACCCGAATGGAATGGATTGGAATGGAATGGAATGGAATGGAGTGGAATGGAATGGAATCAACACGAACGGAATGGAATGGAATGGAATGGAATGGAATGGATCAACACGAAGGGAGTGGAATGGAGTGGAATGGAATGGAATGGAATGGAATGGAAATAACCAGAATGGAATGGAATGGAATGGAATGGAATGGAATGGAATGGAATGGAATGGAATGAAATAGAATGGAAAAGAATGGAATCAAACCGAATGGAATGGAATGGAAAGGAATGGAAAAAACCCGAATGGAATCGATTGGAATGGAATGGAATGGAATAGAATCAACCCTAAGGGAATTGAATGGAATGCAATGGAATGGAATGGAATCAACTGGATTGGAATGGAATGGAATGGAATGGAATGGAATGGAATGGAATGGAATGGAATGGAAAGGAATCAATGCGAATGGAATGGAATGGAATGGAATGGAATGGCATGAAGTGGAATGGAATGGAATCAACCCGAATGGAATGCAATGGAAGGGAATGGAATCAACCCGAAAGGAATGGAATGCAATGGAATGGATTGGAAAGGTATCAACCCGAATGGAATGGAATGGAATGGAATGGAATGGAATGGAATCTATCCGAATGGAATGGAATGGAATGGAATGGAATGTAATGGAATGGAATGGAATGGAATGGAAGGGAATCAACCCGCATGGATTGGAATGCAGAGGAATCAAGTCGAATGGAATGGAATGGAATGGAATGGAATGGAAAGGAATGATATCAACACGAATGGAATAGAATGGAGGGGAATGGAATGGAATGGAATGCAATGGAATCAACCCGAATGGAATGGAATAGAATGGAATGGAATCAACCCGAATGGAATGGAATGGAATGGAATCAGCTCGAATGGAAAGGAATGGAATGGAATGGAACGGAATGGAATCAACCCAAATGGAATGGAATGGAATGGAACGGAATCAAACCGAAAGCAATGGATGGCAATGGAATGGAATGGAATGGAATCCACCCGTATGGAATGTAATGGAATGGAATCAACTCGAAAGGAATAGATTGGAAAGGAACGAAATGGAATCAACCCGAATGGAATGGAATGCAATGGAATGGACTGGAAGGGAATCAACCCGAATGGAAGGGAATGGAAAGGAATGGAAGGGAATGGAATAGAATGCAAAGCCGTCAACCAGAATGGAATGGAATGCAATGGAATGGAATGGAATAGAATGCAAAGAACTCAACCAGAATGGAATGGAATGGAATGGAATGGAATGGAATGGAATGGAATCAACCCGAATGGAATGGAATGGATTGGAATCAACTCGAGTGGAAGGGGATAGAATGGAATGGAGTCAACCCGAATGGAATGGAATGGATTGGAATCAACTCGAATGGAATGGAATGGAAATGATTGGAATGGAAAGGAATGGAATTGAATGGAATGGAATGGAATGGAGTGGAGTGGAGAAAACCGAAGTGTATGTAATGGAATGGAATGGAATGGAATGGAATGGAATGGAATAAACCCGAATGGAATGAAATGGAATGGAATGGAATGGTATGGAATGGAATGGAATGGAATGGAATGGAAAGGAATGAAATGGAATCAAGCCGAATGGAATGGAATGGAATGGAATGGAATGGAATGGAATGGAATGGAATGGCATGAAGTGGAATGGAATGGAATCAACCCGAACGGAATGCAATGGAAGGGAATGGAATCAACACGAAAGGAATGGAATGCAATGGAATGGATTGGAAAGGTATCAACCCGAATGGAATGGAATGGAATGGAATGGAATGGAATATATACGAATGGAATGGAATGGAATGGAAAGGAATGTAATGTAATGGAATGGAATGGAATGGAAGGGAATCAACCCGCATGGATTGGAATGGAGAGGACTCAAGTCGAATGGCATGGAATGGAATGAAATGGAATGGAATTGAATGGAATAGAATCAACCCGAATGGAATACAATGGAATGGAATGGAATGGAATGGAAAGGAATGATATCAACACGAATGGAATAGAATGCAGGGGAATGGAATGGAATGGAATGCAATGGAATCAACCCGAATGGAATGGAATGGAATGGAATGGAATCAACCCGAATGGAATGGAATGGATTGGAATCAACTCGAGTGTAATGGAATGGAATGGAATGGAATAGAATGGAATGGAGTCAACCCGAATGGAATGGAATGGATTGGAATCAACTCGAATGGAATGGAATGGAATTGATTGGAATGGAAAGGAATGGAATGGAATGGAATGGAATGGAATGGAATGGAATGGAATGGAATGGAATAACCCCGAATGGAATGAAATGGTATGGAATGGAATGGTATGGAATGGAATGGAATGGAATGGAATGGAAAGGAATGAAATGGAATCAAGCCGAATGGAATGGATGGGAATGGAATGGAATGGAATGGAATGGAATGGAATGGAATGGAATGGAAACAAACCGAAAGGAATGGAATGGATTGCAATGGAATGGAATGGAATGGAATCAACCCAAATGGAAGGGAATGGAATGGAATGGAATGGAATAGAATCCAAAGCAGTGAACCAGAATGGAATGGAATGGAATGGAATTGAAAGGAATAGAATGCAAAGCAATCAACCGGAATGGAATGGAATGGAATGGAATCAACCCGAATGGAATGGAACAGATTGGAATCAACTTGAATGGAACGGAATGGAATGGAATGGAAAGGAATCAACACAAATGGAATGGAATAGAATCGAATGGAAATGAATGGAATGGAATGGAATGGAATGCAATGCAAGCAACCTGAATGGAATGGACATGAATGCAATGGAATGGAATGCAATGGAATCAACCCCAATGGAATGGAATGGAGTGGAACTGAATGGAAAGGAATGGAATCTATCCGAATGGAATGGAATGGAACGGAATCAACTCGAATGGAATGGAATGGAATGGAATGGAATGGAATGGAATATAATAAACCCGTTTGGAATGGAATGCAATGGAATCGAATGGAATGGAATCAACCCGAAAGGAATGGAATGGAATGGATTGGAATGGAATATAATCAACTCGATTGGAATGGAATGAAATGGAATGGAATGGAATGGAATCAACCCGAAAGGAATGGAATGGAATGGAATGGAATGGAATGGAATGCAATCAACCCAAATGGAATAGAATGGAATGGAATTTAATGGAATGGAATGTAAAGGAGTCAACCAAATGGAATGGAATGAATTGGAATCAACGAGAATGGAATGGATGGCAATGGAATGGAATGGAATGGAATCAACCGGAATGGAATGGTACGGAATAGAATGGAAAGGAATGGAATGGAATGGAATCAACCCGAATGGAATGGAATGGAATGGAATGGAACGGAATGGAATAGAGTGGAATGGAATCAACCCGAATGGAATGGAAAGGAATGGAATGGAATGGAATGGAATCTATCCGAATGGAATGGAATGGAATGGAATGGAATGGAATGGAATGGAATCAACCCGAATGGAATGGAATAGAATGGAATGGAATGGAATGGAATAAACACGAATGGAATGCAATGGAATGGAATGGAATCAACTCGAATGGAATGGAATTCAGTGGAATGGAATGGAGTCGAATCAACACGAATGGATTGGAATGAAATGGAATCAACTGAAATGGAATGGAATGGAATGGAATGGAATCGAATCAACCGGAATAGAATGGAATGGAATGGTATGGAATGCAATGGAATCAATCCGAAATAAGTGAAATGGAATAGAGTGGAATAGAATGGAATGGAATCAACCCGAATGAAATGGAATGGAATGGAATGGAATCAACCCGATTGGCATGGAATGGAATGGAAAAGAATGGAATCAAACCGAATGGAATGGAATGCAATGGAATGGAATCAACCCAAATGGAATGGAATGGAATGGAATGGAATCAGCCCGAATGGAATGGAATGGAACGGAATGGAATGGAATCAACACGAACTGAATGGAATGGAATTGAATCAATGAGAATGGAATGGAATAAAATGGAAAGGAATGGAAGAAACGCGAATGGAATGGAAGGGAATTGAATGGAAAGGAATCAACCCGAATGGAATGGAATGAAATGGAATGGAAAGGAATGGAATGGAATGGAATCAACTGGAATGGAATGGAATGGAATGGAATCAACAGGAATGGAATGGAATGCAATGGAATGGAATGGAATGGAACGGAATCAACTCGAATGGAAAGGAATGGAATGGAATGGAATGGAGTGGAATGGAATCAACTCGAATGGAATGGATTGGAATGGAATGGAATGGAATGGAGTGGAATGCAATGGAGTCAACACGAACGGAATGGAATGGAATGGAATGGAAACAACACGAATGGACAGGAATGGAGTGGAATGGAATGGAATGGAATGGAATCAACCAGAATGGAATGGAATGGAATGGAATGGAATGGAATGAAATGGAATGGAAAAGAATGGAATCAAACCGAATGGAATGGAATGGAAAGGAATGGAAACAACCCGAATGGAATCGATTGGCATGGAATGGAATGGAATGGAATAGAATCAACCCTAAGGGAATTTAATGGAATGCAATGGAATGTAATGAAATCAACCGGATTGGAATGGAATGGAATGGAATGGAAAGGAATCAATGCGAATGGAATGGAATGGAATGGAATGGAATGGAATGGAATGGAATGGAATGGCATGAAGTGGAATGGAATGGAATCAACCAGAATGGAATGCAATGGAAGGGAATGGAATGGAATGGAACGGAACGGAATCAAACCGAATGGAATGGAATGGAATGGAATGGAATCAACCCGAAAGGAATGGAATGCAATAGAATGGATTGGAATGGTATCAACCCGAATGGAATGGAATGGAATGGAATGGAATCTATCCAAATGGAATGGAATGTAACGGAAAGGAATGGAATGGAATGGAATGGAATGGAATGGAATGGAAGGGAATCAACCCGCATGGATTGGAATGGAGAGGAATGAAGTCGAATGGAATGGAATGGAATGGAATGGAATCAACCCAAATGGAATGGAATAGATTGGAATCAACTCGAATGGAATGGAATGGAATGGAATGGAATGGAATGGAATCAACACAAATGGAATGGAATGGAATCGAATGGAAATGAATGGAATGGAATGGAATGCAATGCAATGCAAGCAACGCGAATGGAATGGACTGGAATGCAATGGAATGGAATGCAATGGAGTCAACCCCAATGGAACGCAATGGAGTGGAACTGAATGGAAAGGAATGGAATCTATCCGAATGGAATGGAATGGAATGGAATCAACTCGAATGGAATGGAATGGAATGGAATGGAATATAATCAACCCGATTGGAATGGAATCCAATGGAATGGAATGGAATGGAATCAATCCGAAAGGAATGGAAGGGAATGGATTGGAATGGAATATAATCAACCCGATTGGAATGGAATGCAATGGAATGGAATGGAATGAAATCAACCCGAATGGAATGGAATGGAATGGAATGGAATGCAATTAACCCAAGTGGAATAGAATGGAATGGAATGGAATGGAATGGAATGGAATGGAATGGAATGGAGTCAACCCGAATGGAATGGAATGGATTGGAATCAACCAGAATGGAATGGATGGCAATGGAATGGAATGGAATGGAATCAACCCGAATGGTATTGAATGGAATGGAATGGAATGGAATGGAATAGAATGCAAAGCAGTCAACCAGAATGGAATGGAATTGAATGGAATAGAATGCAAAGCAATCAACCAGAATGGAATGTATTGGAAAGGAATGGATTGGAATGGAATCAACCCGAATGGAATGGAATGGAATGGTATGGAATGGAATGGAATGGAATCAACCTGAATGGAAAGGACCCAACCTGAATGGAATGGAATGGAAAAGAATGGAATGGAATGGAATCAACCGGAATGGAATGGTATGGAATAGAATGGAAAGGAATGGAATGGAATGGAATCAACCCGAATGGAAAGGAATGGAATGGAACGGAATGGAATAGAATGGAATGGAATCAACCCGAATGGAATGGAATGGAATGGAATGGCATGGAGTGGAATGAGATGGAAAGGAATCAACCGGAATGGAATGGAATGGAATGGAATGGAATGGAATCAACCCGAATGGAATGGAATGGAATGGAATGGAATGGAATGGAATGGAATGGGATGGAATCGATTCAGCCGGAATGGAATGGAATGGAATGGAATGGAACGGACTGGAATCCATCCGAATGGAATGGAATGGAAGGGAATGGAATGGAATGGAATGGAATGTAATGGAATGGAATGGAATCAACCAGAATGGAATGGAATGGAATGGAATGGAATGGAATGGAGTGGAATGAAATGGAATGGAAAAGAATGGAATCAAACCGAATGGAATGGAATGGAAATGAATGGAAACAATCCGAATGGAATCGATTGGAATGGAATGGAATGGAATGGAATGGAATGGAATGGAATAGAATCAACCCTAAGGGAATTGAATGGAATGCAATGGAATGGAATGGAATCAACCGGATTGGAATGGAATGGAATGGAATGGAATGGAAAGGAATCAAAGCGAATGGAATGGAATGGAATGGAATGGAATGAACTGGCATGAATTGGAATGGAATGGAATCAACCCGAATGGAATGCAAAGGAAGGGAATGGAATGGAATGGAAGGGAACGGAATCAAACCGAATGGAATGGAATGGAATGGAATGGAATCCACCCGAAAGGAATGGAATGCAATGGAATGGATTGTAATGGTATCAACCCGAATGGAATGGAATGGAATGGAATGGAATGGAATCTGTCCGAATGGAATGGAATGGAATGGAAAGGAATGGAATGGAATGGAATGGAATGGAATGGAAGGGAATCAACCCGCATGGATTGGAATGGAGAGGAATCAAGTCGAATGGAATGGAATGGAATGGAATGGAATTGAATGGAATAGAATCAACCCGAATGGAATGGAATGGATTGTAATGGAATGGAATGGAATGGAATGGAATCAACACGAATGGAATAGAATGGAGGGGAATGGAATGGAATGGATTGCAATGGAATCAACCCGAATTGAATGGAATGGAATGGAATCAATCCGAATGGAATGGAATGCAATGGAATGGAATCAACTCGAATGGAATGGAATGGAATGGAATGGAACGGAATGGAATCAACACGAATGGAATGGAATGGAATGGAATGGAATGGAACGGAATCAACCCGATAGCAATGGATGGCAATGGAATGGAAAGGAATGGAAACCACCCGTATTGAATGTAATGGAATGGAATCAACTCGAATGGAATGGATTGGAATGGAATGGAATTGAATCAACCCGAATGGAATGGAATGCAATGGAATGGAATGGAATGGAATCAACCCGAATGGAAGGGAATGGAAAGGATTGGAAGGGAATGGAATAGAATGCAAAGCAGTCAACCAGAATGGAATGGCATGCAAAGGAATGGAATGGAATAGAATGCAAAGCAATCAACCAGAATGGAATGGAATGGAATGGAATGGAATGGAATGGAATGGAATGGATTAGAATGGAATCAACACGAATGGAATGGAATGGATTGGAATCAACTCGAATGGAATGGAATGGAATGGAATGGAATGGAATGGAATGGAGTCAACCCGAATGAAATGGAATGGATTAGAATCAACTCGAATGGAATGGAATGGAATTGATTGGAATGGAAAGGAATGGAATGGAATGGAATGGAATGGAATGGAATGGAATGGAATGGAGTGGAATGGAGTGGAATGGAGTGGAGAAAACAGAAGTGTATATAATGGAATGGAATGGAATGGAAGGGAATGGAATAAACCCGAATGGAATGAAATGGAATGGAATGGCATGGAATGGAATGGAATGGAATGGAATGGAATGGAATGGAATGGAAAGGAATGCAATGGAATCAAGCCGAATGGAATGGAAGGGAATGGAATGGAATGTAATGGAATGGAATGGAATGGAATGGAATGAAATGCAGTGGAGTGGAATGGAATGGAATCAACCCGAATGGAATGGAATGCAATGGAATGGAATGCTATGGAATGGAATTGAAGTGAATCAAACCGAATATAATGGAAAGGAATGGAATGGATTGGAATGGAATGGAATGGAATGGAATCAACACGAATGGAATGGAATGGAATGGAATGGAATGGAATCAACACGAATGGAATGGAATGGAATGGAATGGAATGGAATGGAATGGAATGGAATGGAATGGAATGGAATCCACCCGAATGGAATGGAATCAACCCGAATGGAATGGAATGGAATCAACCGGAATGCAATGGAATGGAATTGAACGGACTGGAATCAACCCGAATGGAATGGAATGGAAGGGAGTGGAATGGAATGGAATGGAATGGAATGGAGTGGAATGGAATGGAATGGAATCAACCCGAATGGAATGGAATGTAATTGAATGGAATGGAATGGAATGGAATGGAATGGAACGGAAAGGAATGGAATCAACCCGAATGGAATGGAATGGAATGGCATTTAATGGAATGGAATGGAATGGAATCAACACGAATAGAAAGGAATGCAATGGCAAGGAATGGAATGGAATGGAATGGAATGGATTCAATACTAACGGAATGGAATGGAATGCAATGGAATGGAATGGAAGGGAATAGAATGGAATGGATTGCAATGGAATGGAATGGAATGGAATGGAATGGAATATAATGGAATGGAATCACTCCGAATGGAATGGAATGGAATGGAATGGTATGGAATGGAATGGAATGGAATGGAATGGAATCAACCCGATTGGAATGGAATGGAATGGAATGGAATGGAATGGAATGGAATCAACCCGAATGAAATGGAATGGAATGGAATTGAATGGAATGGAATGGAATGTAATCAACCCGAAAGGAATAGAATGGAAGGGAATGGAATGGAAAAGAATGAAATGGAATGAAATCAACCATAATGGAATGGAATAGAATGGAATGGAATGAAATGCAATGAAATGGAACAGAATGGAATCAACCCGAATGGAATAGAATGGAATGGAATGGAATGGAATGGAAACAACCCGAATGGAATCGATTGGAATAGAATGGAATGGAATGGAAACATCCCGAATGGAATTCAATTGGAATGGAATGGAATGGAATGGAATGGAATAGAATCAACCCGAATGGAATTGAATGGAATGCAATGGAATGGAATGGAATCAACCCGAATGGAATGGAATGGAATGGAATGGAATGGAATGGAATCAATGCGAATGCAATGGAATGGCAGGGAATGGAATGGAATAGAATGGAATGGAATGGAATCAACCCGAATGGAATGGAATGAAATGGAATGCAAAGGAATGGAATGGAATGGCATGGAATCAACCCGAATGGAATGGAATAGATAGGAATGGAATGGAATGGAATCAACTCAAATGGAATGGAATGGAATGGAATGGAATCGAATCAACACGAATAGAATGGAAAGGAATGGAATGGAATGGTATGGAATGCAATGGAATCAATCCGAAATAAATGCAATGGAATAGAGTGGAATGGAATGGAATGGAATCAACCCGAATTCAATGGAATGGAATGGAATGGAATGGAAAAGAATGGAATCAAAACGAATGGAATGGAATTGATTGGAAAGGAAAGGAATGGAATGGAATGGAATGGAATGGAGTGGAATGGAGTGGATAAAACCGAAATTTATGTAATGGAATGGAATGGAATGGAAGGGAATGGAATAAACCCGAATGGAATGAAATGGAATGGAATGGCATGGAATGGAATGGAATGGAATGGAATGGAATGGAATCAAACCGAGTGGAATGGAATGGAATGGAGTGGAATGGAATGAAATGGAAAGGAATCAACACGAATAGAATGGATTGCAATGGAATGGAATGGAATGGAATCAACCCAAATGGAAGGGAATGGAATGGAATGGAATGGAATAGAATACAAAGCAGTCAACCAGAATGGAATGCAATGGAATGGAATTGAACGGAATAGAATGCAAGGCAATAAACCAGAATGGAATGGAATGGAATGCAATGGAATGGAATGGAATGGAAAGGAATGAAATGGAGTGGAGTGGAATGGAATGGAATCAACCCGAATGGAATGGAATGCAATGGAATGAAATGCAGTGGAATGGAATTGAAGTGAATCCAACCGAATAGAATGGAAAGGAATGCAATGGAATGGAATGGAATGGAATTGAATGGAATCAACACGAATGGAATGGAATGGAATGGAATGGATCGGAACAGAATCAACCCGAGTGGAATGGGATGCAATGGAATGGATTGTCATGGTATCAACCCGAATGGAATGGAATGGAATGGAGTGGAATGGAATGGAATGGAATGGAATCTATCCGAATGGAATGGAATGGAATGGAAAGGAATGGAATGGAATGGAATGGAATGGAATCAAACCGCATGGATTCGAATGGAGAGGAATCAAGTCGAATGCAATGGAATGGAATGGAATGGAATGGAATAGAATGGAATGGAATCAACCTGAGTGGAATGGAATGGAATGGAATGGAATGGAATGGAATGGAATGGAATGGAATGGAATGGAATCAACACGAATGGAATGGAATGAAGGGGAATGGAAGGGAATGCAATGCAATGGAATCAACCCGAATGGAATGGAATGCAATGGAATGGAATGCAATGGAATGGAATCAACCCGAATGGAAAGGAATGGAATGGAATGGAAAGGAATAAACCCGAAAAGAATGGAATGGAATGCAATGGATTGGAATGGAATTAAATGGAATCAGCCCGATTGGAATGGAATGAAATGGAATGGACTAGAATGGAATCAACCTCAATGTAATGGAATGCAATGGAATGAAATGGAATGGAGTGGAATCAACCCGAATGAAATTGAATGGAATAGAAATGAATGGAATGGAATGGAATGTAATCAACCAGTAAGGAATGGAATGGAAGGGAATGGAATGCAATAGAATGGAATGGAATGGAATCAACCGTAATGGTATGGAATGGAATGAAATGCAATGAAATCGAACGGAATGGAATCAACCCCAATGGAATGGAAAGGAATGGCATGGAATGGAAAGGAATGGAATGGAATCAACCCGAATGGAGTGGAGTGGAATGCAATGGAATGGAATGGATTGGAATGGAACGGAGTCAAAATGAATCTAATGAAATGGAATGTAATGGAATGGACTGGAATCAACCGGATTGGAACTGAATGGAATGGAAAGGAATGGAATCCAGCAGAATGGAATGGAGTGGAATGGAATCAAACCGAATGGAATGGAATGGAATGAAATGGAATGGAATGGAATGGAATGGAATGGAATGGAATGGAATGGAATGAAATGGAATGGAATGGAATGGAATGGAATGGAATGGAATGGAATGGAATGGAATAAACCCAAACGGAATGGAATGGAATGGAATGGAATCAACCCGAATGGAATGGAATGTAATGGAGTGGAATGAAATGGAATCAACCCGATGGAATGGAATGGAACGGAATGGTAGTGAACGGACTGGAATCAACCCGAATCGAATGGAATGGAAATGAATAGAATGGAAGGTAATGGAATGGAATCAACCCGAATGGAATGGAATGTAATTGAATGGAATGGAATGGAATGAAATGGAACAAAATCGTATCAACCGAAATAGAATGGAATGGAATAGAATGGAATGGAATGGAATAGAATGGAATGGAATGGAATCAAACCGAATGGAATGGAATGTAATTGAATTGAATGGAATGGAATGGAAAGAAATGGAACGAAATGGAATCAACCCGAACGGAATGGAATTGAATGGAATGGAATGGAATCAACCCGAATGTAATGGAATCAACCCGAATGGAATGGAATGCAACAGAACGGAATGGAATCAACCGGAATGGAATGGAATGGAATGGTATGGAATGGATTGGAATCAACCCGAACGGAATGGAATGGAAGGGAATGGAATGGAATGGAATGGAATGGAATGGAATGGAATCAACCCGAGAGAAATGGAATGTAATTGAATGGAATGGAATGGAATGGAATGAAATGGAACGAAATGGAATCAACGCGAATGGAATGGAATGGACTGGAATGGAATGGAATGGAATGGAATGGAATGGAATCAAGCCGAATGGAAGGGAATGGAATGGAATGGAATGGAATGGAATCACCACGAATGGAATGGAATGGAATGGCATGGAATGGAATGGAATGGAATGGAGTCAATCCGAAAGGAATGGAATGGAATGGAATGGAATGGAATAGAATGTAATGGATTGGAATGGAATGGAATGGAATGGAATGAAATGGAATATAATGGAATGGAATCAACCCTAATGCAATGGAATGGTATGCAATGCAATGGAATGGAATGGAATCGAATCGAATCAACACGAATAGAATGGAAAGGAATTGAATGGAATGGAATGGAATGGAATGCAATGGAATCAATCCGAAATAAATGCAATGGAATAGAGTGGAATGGAATGGAATGGAATCAATCCGAATGCAATGGAATGGAATGGAATGGAATGGAATAGAATGGAATCAAAACGAATGGAATGGAATGGAATGGAATGGAATCAACCCAAAAGGAATGGAATGGAATGGAATGGAACGGAATGGAATGGAATCAACACGAATGGAATGGAATGGAATGGAATGGAATGGAATGGAATCAATGCGAATGGAATGGAATGGAATGGAATGGAATGGAATGGAATGGAATGGAACAAACCCGAATGGAATGGAAGGGAATTGAATGGAAAGGAATCTACCAGAATGGAATGGAATGAAATGGAATGGAAAGGAATGGAATGGAAAGGAACCAACCGGAATGGAATGGAATGGAATGGAATCAACCAGAATGGAATGGAATGCAATGGAATGGAATGGAATCGAATCAACACGAATGGAATGGAATGGAATGGCATCAACTCGAATGGAATGGAATGGAATGGAATGGAATGGAATGGAATCAACCCGAATGGAATGGAATGGAATGGAATGGAATGAAAACAACACGAATGGAATGGAATGGATTGGAATCAACTCGAATGGAATGGGATGGAACGGAATGGAATGGAATGGAATGGAATCAACCCGAATGGAAAGAAATGGAATGGAATGCAATGGAATGGAATGGAATGGAATGGAATGGAATGGAATGGAATCAACATGAATGGAGTGGAATGGAATGGAATGGAATGGACTGGAGTGGAATAGAATCAACCCGAATGGAATGGAATGGAATGGAATGGAATGGAATGGAATGGGATGGAATGGAATGGAATGGAATTACCCCGAATGGAATGGAATGGAATGGAATGGAATGGAATGGAATGGAATCAGCCCGAATGGAATTGAATGGAACGGAATGGAATGGAATCAACACGAATGGAATGGAATGGAATGGAATCAATGAGAATGGAATGGAATAAAATGGAATGGAATGGAATAAACGCGAATGGATTGGAAGGGAATTGAAAGGAAAGGAATCAACCCGAATGGAATGGAATGAAATGCAATGAAAAGGAATGGAATGGAATGGAATCAACCGGAATGGAATGGAATGGAATGGAATCAACCTGAATGGAATGGAATGCAATGGAATGGAATGGAATGGTGTGGAATGGAATGGAATCAACACGAACGGAATGGAATGGAATGGAATGGAATGGAATGGAAACAACACGAATGGAATGGAATGGAGTGGAATGGAATGGAATGGAATGGAATGGAATGGAATGGAATCAACCGGAATGGAATGGAATGGAATGGAATGGAATGGAATGGAATGGAATGAAATGGAATGGAAAAGAATGGAATCAAACCGAATGGAATGGAATGGAAAGGAATGGAAACAATCCGAATGGAATCGATTGGAATGGAATGGAATGAAATGGAATGGAATAGAATCAACCCTAAGGGAATTGAATGGAATGCAATGGAATGGAATGGAATCAACCGGATTGGAATGGAATGGAATGGAATGGAAAGGAATCAAAGCGAATGGAATGGAATGGAATGGAATGGAGAGAAATGGAATGGAATGGCATGAAGTGGAATGGAATGGAATCAACCCGTATGGAATGCAATGGAATGGAATGGAATGGAATGGAACGGAATCAACCCGATAGCAATGGATGACAGTGGAATGGAATGGAATGGAAACCACCCGTATTGAATGTAATGGAATGGAATCAACTCGAATGGAATGGATTGGAATGGAATGGAATGGAATCAACCCGAATGGAATGGAATGCAATGGAATGGAATGGAATGAAATCAACCCGAATGGAAGGGAATGGAAAGGAATGGAAGGGAATGGAATAGAATGCAAAGCAGTCAACCAGAATGGAATGGAATGCAATGGAATGGAATGGAATAGAATGCAAAGCAATCAACCAGTATGGAATGGAATGGAATGGAATGGAATGGAATGGAATCAACCCGAATGGAATGGAATGGATTGGAATCAACTCGAATGGAATGGAATGGAATGGAATGGAATGGAATGGAATGGATTGGAATCAACTCGAATGGAATGGAATGGAATTGATTGGAATGGAAAGGAAAGGAATGGAATGGAATGGAATGGAATGGAATGAAATGGAGTGGAGTGGAATGGAATGGAATCAACCCGAATGGAATGGAATGCAATGGAATGGAGTGCAGTGGAATGGAATTGAAGTGAATCAAACCGAATAGAATGGAAAGGAATGGAATGGAATGGAATGGAATGGAATGGAATGGAATGGAATCAACACGAATGGAATGGAATGGAATGGAATGGAATCAACACGAATGGAATGGAATGGAATTGAATGGAATGGAATGGAATCCACCCGAATGGAATGGAATCAACCCGAATGGAATGGAATGGAATGGAATGGAATCAACCGTAATGGAATGGAATGGAATTGAACGGACTGGAATCAACCCGAATGGAATGGAATGGAAGGGAGTGGAATGAAATGGAATGGAATGGAATGGAATGGAATCAACCCGAATGGAATGGAATGTAATTGAATGGAATGGAATGGAATGGAATGGAATGGAATGGAACGGAAAGGAATGGAATCAACCCGAATGGAATGGAGTGGAATGGCATTTAATGGAATGGAATGGAATGGAATCAACACTAATAGAAAGGAATGCAATGGCAAGGAATGGAATGGAATGGAATGGAATGGAATGGAGTCAATACTAACGGAATGGAATGGAATGCAATGGAATGGAATGGAAGGGAATAGAATGGAATGGATTAGAAT
Organism: Pan paniscus; assembly: GCF_029289425.2. Lineage (NCBI taxonomy): Eukaryota > Metazoa > Chordata > Mammalia > Primates > Hominidae > Pan > Pan paniscus. The sequence goes on from NC_073265.2 coordinate 17,432,171, forward strand.
GGAATGGAATGGAATGGAGTGGAATATAATGGAATGGAATCACTCCGAATGGAATGGAATGGAATGGAATGGTATGGAATGGAATGGAATGGAGTGGAATGGAATGGAATCAACCCGATTGGAATGGAATGGAATGGAATGGAATGGAATGGACTAGAATGGAATCAATCTGAATGTAATGGAATGGAATGGAATGGAATCAACCAGAATGAAATGGAATGGAATGGAATTGAATGGAATGGAATGGAATGGCATCAACCCGAAAGGAATGGAATGGAAGCGAATGGAATGGAATAGAATGGAATGGAATGAAATCAACCCTAATAGAATGGAATAGAATGGAATGGAATGAAATGCAATGAAATGGAACGGAATGGAATCAACCCGAATGGAATGGAAAGGAATGGAATGGAATGGAATGGAATGGAATGGAATGGAATGGAATGGAATGGAAACAACCCGAATGGAATCGATTGGAATAGAATGGAATGGAATGGAAACATCCCGAATGGAATTCGATTGGAATGGAATGGAATGGAATAGAATCAACCCGAATGGAATTGAATGGAATGCAATGGAATGGAATGGAATCAACCCGAATGGAATGGAATGGAATGGAATGGAATGGAATGGAATGGAATGGAATCAATGCGAATGGAATGGAATGGCAGGGAATGGAATGGAATAGAATGGAATGGAATGGAATCAACCCGAATGCAATGGAATGAAATGGAATGCAAAGGAATGGAATGGAATGGCATGGAATCAACCCGAATGGAATGGAATAGATAGGAATGGAATGGAATGGAATCAACTCAAATGGAATGGAATGGAATGGAATGGAATCGAATCAACACGAATAGAATGGAAAGGAATGGAATGGAATGGAATGGTATGGAATGCAATGGAATCAATCCGAAATAAATGCAATGGAATAGAGTGGAATGGAATGGAATGGAATCAACCCGAATGCAATGGAATGGAATGGAATGGAATGGAAAAGAATGGAATCAAAACGAATGGAATGGAATGGAATGGAATGGAATGGAATCAACCCAAAAGGAATGGAATGGAATGGAATGGAACGGAATGGAATGGAATCAACACGAATGGAATGGAATGGAATGGAATGGAATGGAATCAATGCGAATGGAATGGAATGGAATGGAATGGAATGGAACAAACCCGAAAGGAATGGAAGGGAATTGAATGGAAAGGAATCAACCAGAATGGAATGGAATGAAATGGAATGGAAAGGAATGGAATGGAAAGAATCAACCGGAATGGAATGGAATGGAATGGAATCAACCAGAATGGAATGGAATGCAATGGAATGGAATGGAATCGAATCAACACGAATGGAATGGAATGGAATGGAATCAACTCGAATGGAATGGAATGGAATGGAATGGAATGGAATCAACCCGAATTGAATGGAATGGAATGGAATGGAATGGAATGAAAAAACACGAATGGAATGGAATGGATTGGAATCAACTCGAATGGAATGGAATGGAATGGAATGGAATGGAATGGAATGGAATGGAATGGAATGGAGTCAACCCGAATGGAATGGAATGGATTGGAATCAACTCGAATGGAATGGAATGGAATTTATTGGAATGGAAAGGAATGGAATGCAATGGAGTGGAATGGAGTGGAGAAAACCGAAATTTATGTAATGGAATGGAATGGAATGGAAGGGAATGGAATAAACCCGAAAGGAATGAAATGGAATGGAATGGCATGGAATGGAATGGAATGGAAAGGAATGCAATGGAATCAAGCCGAATGGAATGGAAGGGAATGGAATGGAATGGAAAGGAAAGGAATGGAATGGAATGGAATGGAATGGAAGCAAACCGAATGGAATGGAATGGAATGTAGTGGAATGGAATGGAATGGAAAGGAATCAACACGAATAGAATGGATTGCAATGGAATGGAATGGAATGGAATCAACCCAAATGGAAGGGAATGGAATGGAATGGAATGGAATAGAATACAAAGCAGTGAACCAGAATGGAATGCAATGGAATGGAATTGAACGGAATAGAATGCAAAGCAATAAACCAGAATGGAATGGAATGGAATGGAATGGAATGCAAAGGAATGGAATGGAATGGCATGGAATCAACCCGAATGGAATGGAATAGATAGGAATGGAATGGAATGTAATCAACTCAAATGGAATGGAATGGAATGGAATGGAATAGAATCAACACGAATAGAATGGAAAGGAATGGAATGGAATGGAATGGTATGGAATGCAATGGAATCAATCCGAAATAAATGCAATGGAATAGAGTGGAATGGAATGGAATGGAATCAACCCGAATGCAATGGAATGGAATGGAATGGAATGGAAAAGAATGGAATCAAAACGAATGGAATGGAATGGAATGGAATGGAATGGAATCAACCCAAAAGGAATGGAATGGAATGGAATGGAACGGAATGGAATGGAATCAACACGAATGGAATGGAATGGAATGGAATGGAATGGAATCAATGCGAATGGAATGGAATGGAATGGAATGGAATGGAACAAACCCGAAAGGAATGGAAGGGAATTGAATGGAAAGGAATCAACCAGAATGGAATGGAATGAAATGGAATGGAAAGGAATGGAATGGAAAGAATCAACCGGAATGGAATGGAATGGAATGGAATCAACCAGAATGGAATGGAATGCAATGGAATGGAATGGAATCGAATCAACACGAATGGAATGGAATGGAATGGAATCAACTCGAATGGAATGGAATGGAATGGAATGGAATGGAATCAACCCGAATGGAATGGAATGGAATGGAATGGAATGAAAACAACACGAATGGAATGGAATGGATTGGAATCAACTCGAATGGAATGGAATGGAATGGAATGGAATGGAATGGAATGGAATGGAATGGAGTCAACCCGAATGGAATGGAATGGATTGGAATCAACTCGAATGGAATGGAATGGAATTTATTGGAATGGAAAGGAATGGAATGCAATGGAGTGGAATGGAGTGGAGAAAACCGAAATTTATGTAATGGAATGGAATGGAATGGAAGGGAATGGAATAAACCCGAATGGAATGAAATGGAATGGAATGGCATGGAATGGAATGGAATGGAAAGGAATGCAATGGAATCAAGCCGAATGGAATGGAAGGGAATGGAATGGAATGGAAAGGAATGGAATGGAATGGAATGGAATGGAAGCAAACCGAATGGAATGGAATGGAATGTAGTGGAATGGAATGGAATGGAAAGGAATCAACACGAATAGAATGGATTGCAATGGAATGGAATGGAATGGAATCAACCCAAATGGAAGGGAATGGAATGGAATGGAATGGAATAGAATACAAAGCAGTGAACCAGAATGGAATGCAATGGAATGGAATTGAACGGAATAGAATGCAAAGCAATAAACCAGAATGGAATGGAATGGAATGGAATGGAATGGAATGGAATGAAATGGAGTGGAGTGGAATGGAATGGAATCAACCCGAATGGAATGGAATGCAATGGAATGAAATGCAGTGGAATGGAATTGAAGTGAATTAAACCGAATAGAATGGAAAGGAATGGAATGGAATGGAATGGAATGGAATGGAATGGAATGGAATTGAATGGAATCAACACGAATGGAATGGAATGGAATGGAATGGAATGGAATCAACACGAATGGAACGGAATGGAATGGAATGGAATCCACCCGAATGGAATGGAATCAACCCGAATGGAATGGAATGGAATGGAATGGAATGGAATGGAATGGAATGGAATCAACCGGAAAGAATTGGAATGGAATTGAACGGACTGGAATCAACCCGAATGGAATGGAATGGAAGGGAGTGGAATGGAATGGAATGGAATGGAATGGAATGGAATCAACCCGAATGGAATGGAATGTAATTGAATGGAAAGGAATGGAATGGAATGGAAAGGAAAGGAATGGAATCAACCCGAATGGAAAGGAATGGAATGGCATTTAATTGAATGGAATGGAATGGAATCAACACGAATAGAAAGGAATGCAATGGCAAGGAATGGAATGGAATGGAATGGAATGGAGTCAATACTAACGGAATGGAATGGAATGCAATGGAATGGAATGGAAGGGAATAGAATGGAATTGATTAGAATGGAATGGAATGGAATGGAATGGAATGGAATGGAATGGAATGGAATCAACCCGATTGGAATGGAATGGAATGGAATGGAATGGAATGGACTAGAATGGAATCAACCTGAATGGAATGGACTGGAATGGAATGGAATGGAATGGAATCAACCCGAATGAAATGGAATGGAATGGAATGGAATGGAATGTAATCAACCCGAAAGGAATGGAATGGAAGGGAATGGAATGGAATAGAATATAATGGAATGAAATCAACCCTAATGGAATGGAATAGAATGGAATGGAATGAAATGCAATGAAATGGAAAGGAATGGAATCAACCCGAATGGAATGGAATGGACTGGAATCAACTCGAATGGAATGGAATGGAATGGAATGGAATGGAATGGAATGGAATGGAATGGAATGGAGTCAACCCGAATGGAATGGAATGGATTGGAATCAACTCGAATGGAATGGAATGGAATGGAATGGAATGGAATGGAATGGAGTCAACCCGAATGGAATGGAATGGATTGGAATCAACTCGAATGGAATGGAATGGAATTGATTGGAATGGAAAGGAATGGAATGGAATGGAATGGAGTGGAATGGAGTGGAGAAAACCGAAGTGTATGTAATGGAATTGAATGGAATGGAAGGGAATGGAATAAACCCGAATGGAATGAAATGGAATGGAATGCCATGGAATGGAATGGAATGGAAAGGAATACAACGGAATCAAGCCGAATGGAATGGAAGGGAATGGAATGGAATGGAATGGAATGGAATGGAATGGAATGGAATGGAATGGAATGGAATCAAACCGAATGGAATGGAATGGAATGGAATGGAATGGAATGGAATGGAAAGGAACCAACACGAATAGAATGGATTGCAATGGAATGGAATGGAATGGAATCAACCCAAATGGAAGGGAATGGAATGGAATGGAATGGAATAGAATCCAAAGCAGTCAACCAGAATGGAATGCAATGGAATGGAATTGAACGGAATAGAATGCAAAGCAATAAACCAGAATGGAATGGAATGGAATGAAATGGAATGGAATGGAATGGAATGAAATGGAGTGGAGTGGAATGGAATGGAATCAACCCGAATTGAATGGAATGCAATGGAATGGAATGCAGTGGAATGGAATTGAAGTGAATCAAACCGAATAGAATGGAAAGGAATGGAATGGAATGGAATGGAATCAACACGAATGGAATGGAATGCAATGGAATGGAATGGAATGGAATCCACCCGAATGGAATGGAATCAAACCGAAAGGAATGGAATGGAATGGAATGGAATCAACTGGAATGGAATTGAATGGAATTGAACGGACTGGAATCAACCCGAATGGAATGGAATGGAAGGGAGTGGAATGGAATGGAATGGAATGGAATGGAATGGAATGGAATCAACCCGAATGGAATGGAATGTAATTGAATGGAATGGAATGGAATGGAACGGAAAGGAATGGAATCAACCCGAATGGAATGGAGTGGAATGGCATTTAATGGAATGGAATGGAATGGAATCAACACGAATAGAAAGGAATGCAATGGGAAGGAATGGAATGGAATGGAATGGAATAGAGTCAATACTAACGGAATGGAATGGAATGCAATGGAATGGAATGGAAGGGAATAGAATGGAATGGATTGGAATGGAATGGAATGGAATGGAATGGAATATAATGGAATGGAATCACTCCGAATGGAATGGAATGGTATGGAATGGAATGGAATGGAATGGAATGGAATGGAATGGAATCAACCCGATTGGAATGGAATGGAATGGAATGGAATGGACTAGAATGGAATCAATCTGAATGGAATGGAATGGAATGGAATGGAATGGAATGGAATGGAATCAACCCGAATGAAATGGAATGGAATGGAATTGAGTGGAATGGAATGGAATGGAATCAACCCGAGAGGAATGGAATGGAAGCGAATGGAATGGAATAGAATGGAATGGAATGAAATCAACCCTAATGGAATGGAATAGAATGGAATGGAATGAAATGCAATGAAATGGAACGGAATGGAATCAACCCGAATGGAATGCAAAGGAATGGAATGGAATGGAATGGAATGGAATGGAAACAACCCGAATGGAATCGACTGGAATAGAATGGAATGGAATGGAAACATCCCGAATGGAATTCGATTGGAATGGAATGGAATGGAATAGAATCAACCCGAATGGAATTGAATGGAATGCAATGGAATGGAATGGAATCAACCCGAATGGAATGGAATGGAATGGAATGGAATCAATGCGAATGGAATGGAATGGCAGGGAATGGAATGGAATAGAATGGAATGGAATGGAATCAACCCGAATGGAATGGAATGAAATGGAATGCAAAGGAATGGAATGGAATGCAATGGAAACAACCCGAATGGAATGGAATAGATAGGAATGGAATGGAATGGAATCAACTCAAATGGAATGGAATGGAATGGAATGGAATCGAATCAACACGAATAGAATGGAAAGGAATGGAATGGAATGGCATGGTATGGAATGCAATGGAATCAATCCGAAATAAATGCAATGGAATAGAGTGGAATGGAATGGAATGGAATCAACCCGAATGCAATGGAATGGAATGGAATGGAAAGGAAAAGAATGGAATCAAACGAATGGAATGGAATGGAATGGAATGGAATCAACCCAAAAGGAATGGAATGGAAAGGAATGGAACGGAATGGAAAGGAATCAACACGAATGGAATGGAATGGAATGGAATGGAATGGAATCAATGCGAATGGAATGGAATGGAATGGAATGGAATGGAACAAACCCGAAAGGAATGGAAGGGAATTGAATGGAAAGGAATCAACCCGAATGGAATGGAATGAAATGGAATGGAAAGGAATGGAATGGAAAGGAATCAACCAGAATGGAATGGAATGCAATGGAATGGAATGGAATCGAATCAACACGAATGGAATGGAATGGAATGGAATCAACTCGAATGGAATGAAATAGAATGGAATGGAATGGAATGGAATCAACCCGAATGGAATGGAATGGAATGGAATGAAAACAACACGAATGGAATGGAATGGATTGGAATCAACTCGAATGGAATGGAATGGAATGGAATGGCATGGAATGGAATGGAATGGAAAGGAATGCAATGGAATGAAGCGGAATGGAATGGAAGGGAATTGAATGGAATGGAATGGAATCAACCGGAATGGAATGGAATGGAATTGAACGGACTGGAATCAACCCGAATGGAATGGAATGGAAGGGAGTGGAATGGAATGGTATGGAATGGAATGGAATGGAATGGAATGGAATGGAATGGAATGGAATCAACCCGATTGCAATGTAATGGAATGGAATGGAATGGAATGGAATGGACTAGAATGGAATCAATCTGAATGTAATGGAATGGAGTGGAATGGAATGGAATGGAATCAACCCAAATGAAATGGAATGGAATGGAATTGAATGGAATGGAATGGAATGGAATGAACCCGAAAGGAATGGAATGGAAGCGAATGGAATGGAATAGAATGGAATGGAATGAAATCAACACTAATGGAATGGAATAGAATGGAATGGAATGAAATGCAATGAAATGGAACGGAATGGAATCAACCCGAATGGAATGGAAAGGAATGGAATGGAATGGAATGGAAACAACCCGAATCGAATCGATTGGAATAGAATGGAATGGAATGGAAACATCCCGAATGGAATTCGATTGGAATGGAATGGAATGGAATAGAATCAACCCGAATGGAATTGAATGGAATGCAATGGAATGGAGTGGAATCAAACCGAATGGAATGGAATGGAATGGAATGGAATGGAATGGAATCAATGCGAATGGAATGGAATGGCAGGGAATGGAATGGAATAGAATGGAATGGAATGGAATCAACCCGAATGGAATGGAATGAAATGGAATGCAAAGGAATGGAATGGAATGGAATGGCATGGAATCAACCCGAATGGAATGGAATAGATAGGAATGGAATGGAATGGAATCAACTCAAATGGAATGGAATGGAATGGAATGGAATGGAATCGAATCAACACGAATAGAATGGAAAGGAATGGAATGGAATGGAATGGTATGGAATGCAATGGAATCAATCCGAAATAAATGCAATGGAATAGAGTGGAATGGAATGGAATGGAATCAACCCGAATGCAATGGAATGGAATGGAATGGAATGGAAAAGAATGGAATCAAAACGAATGGAATGGAATGGAATGGAATGGAATGGAATCAACCCAAAAGGAATGGAATGGAATGGAATGGAACGGAATGGAATGGAATCAACACGAATGGAATGGAATGGAATGGAATGGAATGGAAAAAATGCGAATGGAATGGAATGGAATGGAATGGAACGGAACAAACCCGAAAGGAATGGAACGGAATTGAATGGAAAGGAATCAACCCGAATGGAATGGAATGAAATGGAATGGAAAGGAATGGAATCGAAAGGAATCAACCGGAATGGAATGGAATGGAATGGAATCAACCAGAATGGAATGGAATGCAATGGAATGGAATGGAATCGAATCAACACGAATGGAATGGAATGGAATTGAATCAACTCGAATGGAATGGAATGGAATGGAATGGAATGGAATGGAATGCAATGGAATGGAATGGAATGGAATCAACCCGAATGGAATGGAATGGAATGGAATGGAATGAAAACAACACGAATGGAATGGAATGGATTGGAATCAACTCGAATGGAATGGAATGGAATGGAATGGAATGGAATGGAATGGAATGGAATGGAATGGAGTCAACCCGAATGGAATGGAATGGATTGGAATCAACTCGAATGGAATGGAATGGAATTGATTGGAATGGAAAGGAATGGAATGGAACGGAATGGAATGGAATGGAATGGAATGGAATGGAGTGGAATGGAGTGGAGAAAACCGAAATTTATGTAATGGAATGGAATGTAATGGAAGGGAATGGAATAAACCCGAATGGAATGAAATGGAATGGAATGGCAGGGAATGGAATGGAATGGAAAGGAATGCAATGGAATCAAGCCGAATGGAATGGAAGGGAATGGAATGGAATGGAATGGAATCAACCGGAATGGAATGGAATGGAATTGAACGGACCGGAATCAACCCGAATGGAATGGAATGGAAGGGAGTGGAATGGAATGGAATGGAATGGAATGGAATGGAATCAACCCGAATGGAATGGAATGTAATTGAATGGAATGGAATGGAATGGAATGGAATGGAACGGAATGGAATGGAACGGAAAGGAATGGAATCAACCCGAATGGAATGGAGTGGAATGGCATTTAATGGAATGGAATGGAATGGAATCAACACGAATAGAAAGGAATGCAATGGCAAGGAATGGAATGGAATGGAATGGAATGGAGTCAATACTAACGGAATGGAATTGAATGCAATGGAATGGAATGGAAGGGAATAGAATGGAATGGATTGGAATGGAATGGAATGGAATGGAATGGAATATAATGGAATGGAATCACTCCGAATGGAATGGAATATAATGTAATGGAATGGAATGGAATGGAATGGAATGGAATGGAATGGAATCAACCCGAATGAAATGGAATGGAATGGAATGGAATGGAATGGAATGGAATGGAATGGAATGGAATCAACCTGAAAGGAATGGAATGGAAGCGAATGGAATGGAATAGAATGGAATGGAATGAAATCAACCCTAATGGAATGGAATAGAATGGAATGGAATGAAATGCAATGAAATGGAACGGAATGGAATCAACCCGAATGGAATGGAAAGGAATGGAATGGAATGGAATGGAAACAACCCGAATGGAATCGATTGGAATAGAATGGAATGGAATGGAAACATCCCGAATGGAATTCGATTGGAATGGAATGGAATGGAATAGAATCAACCCGAATGGAATTGAATGGAATGCAATGGAATGGAATGGAATCAACCCGAATGGAATGGAATGGAATGGAATGGAATGGAATCAATGCGAATGGAATGGAATGGCAGGGAATGGAATGGAATAGAATGGAATGGAATGGAATCAACCCGAATGGAATGGAATGAAATGGAATGCAAAGGAATGGAATGGAATGGCATGGAATCAACCCGAATGGAATGGAATAGATAGGAATGGAATGGAATGGAATCAACTCAAATGGAATGGAATGGAATGGAATGGAATCGAATCAACACGAACAGAATGGAAAGGAATGGAATGGAATGGAATGCAATGGAATCAATCCGAAATAAACGCAATGGAATAGAGTGGAATGGAATGGAATGGAATCAACCCGAATGCAATGGAATGGAATGGAATGGAATGGAAAAGAATGGAATCAAAACGAATGGAATGGAATGGAATGGAATGGAATCAACCCAAAAGGAATGGAATGGAATGGAATGGAACGGAATGGAATGGAATCAACACGAATGGAATGGAATGGAATAGAATCAATGCGAATGGAATGGAATGGAATGGAATGGAATGGAATGGAACAAACCAGAAAGGTATGGAAGGGAATTGAATGGAAAGGAATCAACCCGAATGCAATGGAATGAAATGGAATGGAAAGGAATGGAATGGAAAGGAATCAACCGGAATGGAATGGAATGGAATGGAATCAACCAGAATGGAATGGAATGCAATGGAATGGAATGGAATCGAATCAACACGAATGGAATGGAATGGAATGGAATGGAATCAACTCGAATGGAATGTAATGGAATGGAATGGAATGGAATGGAATCAACCCGAATGGAATGGAATGGAATGGAATGGAATGGAATGGAATGGAATGGAATGGAATGGAATGGAATGAAAACAACACGAATGGAATGGAATGGATTGGAATCAACTCGAATGGAATGGAATGGAATGGAATGGAATGGAATGGAATGGAATGGAGTCAACCCGAATGGAATGGAATGGATTGGAATCAACTCGAATGGAATGGAATGGAATTGATTGGAATGGAAAGGAATGAAATGGAATGGAATGGAATGGAATGGAGTGGAATGGAGTGGAGAAAACCGAAATTTATGTAATGGAATGGAATGGAATGGAAGGGAATGGAATAAACCCGAATGGAATGAAATGGAATGGAATGGCATGGAATGGAATGGAATGGAATGGAATGGAATGGAATGGAATGGAATGGAATGGAATCAAACCGAATGGAATGGAATGGAATGGAGAGGAATGGAATGGAATGGAAAGGAATCAACACGAATAGAATGGAGTGCAATGGAATGGAATGGAATGGAATCAACCCAAATGGAAGGGAATGGAATGGAATGGAATAGAATCCAAAGCAGTCAACCAGAATGGAATGCAATGGAATGGAATTGAACGGAATAGAATGCAAAGCAATAAACCAGAATGGAATGGAATGGAATGGAATGGAAGGGAATGGAATGGAATGGAATGGAATGAAATGGAGTGGAGTGGAATGGAATGGAATCAAACCGAATGGAATGGAATGCAATGGAATGAAATGCAGTGGAATGGAATTGAAGTGAATCCAACCGAATAGAATGGAAAGGAATGGAATGGAATGGAATGGAATGGAATTGAATGGAATCAACACGAATGGAATGGAATGGAATGGAATGGAATGGAATGGAATGGAATCAACACGAATGGAATGGAATGGAATGGAATGGAATCCACCGGAATGGAATGGAATCAAGCCGAATGGAATGGAATGGAATGGAATGGAATGGAATGGAATCAACCGGAAAGAATTGGAATGGAATTGAACGGACTGGAATCAACCCGAATGGAATGGAATGGAAGGGAGTGGAATGGAATGGAATGGAATGGAATGGAATGGAATGGAATCAACCCGAATGGAATGGAATGTAATTGAATGGAATGGAATGGAATGGAATGGAACGGAAAGGAATGGAATCAACCCGAATGGAAAGGAATGGAATGGCATTTAATTGAATGGAATGGAATGGAATCAACAAGAATAGAAAGGAATGCAATGGCAAGGAATGGAATGGAATGGAATGGAATGGAATGGAGTCAATACTAACCGACTGGAATGGAATGCAATGGAATGGAATGGAAGGGAATAGAATGGAATTGATTGGAATGGAATGGAATGGAATGGAATGGAATGGAATGGAATATAATGGAATGGAATCACTCCTAATGGAATGGAATGGAATGGAATGGTATGGAATGGAATGGAATGGAATGGAATGGAATGGAATGGAATGGAATGGAATCAACCCGATTGGAATGGAATGGAATGGAATGGAATGGAATGGACTAGAATGGAATCAAACTGAATGGAATGGAATGGAATGGAATGGAATGGAATGGAATGGAATGGAATCAACCCGAATGAAATGGAATGGAATGGAATTGAATGGAATGGAATCAACCCGAAAGGAATTGAATGGCAGGGAATGGAATGGAATAGAATGGAATGGAATGGAATCAACCCGAATGGAATGGAATGAAATGGAATGCAAAGGAATGGAATGGAATGGCATGGAATCAACCCGAATGGAATGGAATAGATAGGAGTGGAATGGAATGGAATCAACTCAAATGGAATGGAATGGAATGGAATGGAATCGAATCAACACGAATAGAATGGAAAGGAATGGAATGGAATGGAATGGTATGGAATGCAATGGAATCAATCCGAAATAAATGCAATGGAATAGAGTGGAATGGAATGGAATGGAATCAACCCGAATGCAATGGAATGGAATGGAATGGAATGGAAAAGAATGGAATAAAAACGAATGGAATGGAATGGAATGGAATGGAATCAACCCAAAAGGAATGGAATGGAATGGAATGGAACGGAATGGAATGGAATCAACACGAATGGAATGGAATGGAATGGAAAAAATGCGAATGGAATGGAATGGAATGGAATGGAATGGAACAAACCCGAAAGGAATGGAAGGGAATTGAATGGAAAGGAATCAACCCGAATGGAATGGAATGAAATGGAATCGAAAGGAATGGAATGGAGAGGAATCAACCGGAATGGAATGGAATGGAATGGAATCAACCAGAATGGAATGGAATGCAATGGAATGGAATGGAATCGAATCAACACGAATGGAATGGAATGGAATTGAATCAACTCGAATGGAATGGAATGGAATGGAATGGAATGGAATGGAATGGAATCAACCCGAATGGAATGGAATGGAATGGAATGGAATGAAAACAACACGAATGGAATGGAATGGATTGGAATCAACTCGAATGGAATGGAATGGAATGGAATGGAATGGAATGGAATGGAATGGAGTCAACCCGAATGGAATGGAATGGATTGGAATCAACTCGAATGGAATGGAATGGAATTGATTGGAATGGAAAGGAATGGAATGGAATGGAATGGAATGGAATGGAATGGAGTGGAATGGAGTGGAGAAAACCGAAATTTATGTAATGGAATGGAATGTAATGGAAGGGAATGGAATAAACCCGAATGGAATGAAATGGAATGGAATGCCATGGAATGGAATGGAATGGAAAGGAATGCAATGGAATCAAGCCGAATGGAATGGAAGGGAATGGAATGGAATGGAATGGAATCAACCGGAATGGAATGGAAAGGAATTGAACGGACTGGAATCAACCCAAATGGAATGGAATGGAAGGGAGTGGAATGGAATGGAATGGAATGGAATGGAATGGAATCAACCCGAATGGAATGGAATGTAATTGAATGGAATGGAATGGAATGGAATGGAACGGAATGGAATGGAACGGAAAGGAATGGAATCAACCCGAATGGAATGGAGTGGAATGGCATTTAATGGAATGGAATGGAATGGAATCAACACGAATAGAAAGGAATTCAATGGCAAGGAATGGAATGGAATGGAATGGAATGGAGTCAATACTAACGGAATGGAATTGAATGCAATGGAATGGAATGGAAGGGAATAGAATGGAATGGATTGGAATGGAATGGAATGGAATGGAATGGAATATAATGGAATGGAATCACTCCGAATGGAATGGAATGTAATGGAATGGAATGGAATGGAATGGAATGGAATCAACCCGAATGAAATGGAATGGAATGGAATGGAATGGAATGGAATCAACCCGAATGAAATGGAATGGAATGGAATTGAATGGAATGGAATGGAATGGAATCAACCCGAAAGGAATGGAATGGAAGCGAATGGAATGGAATAGAATGGAATGGAATGAAATCAACCCTAATGGAATGGAATAGAATGGAATGGAATGAAACGCAGTGAAATGGAACGGAATGGAATCAACCCGAATGGAATGGAAAGGAATGGAATGGAATGGAATGGAATGGAATGGAAACAACCCGAATGGAATCGATTGGAATAGAATGGAATGGAATGGAAACATCCCGAATGGAATTCGATTGGAATGGAATGGAATGGAATAGAATCAACCCGAATGGAATTGAATGGAATGCAATGGAATGGAATGGAATCAACCCGAATGGAATGGAATGGAATGGAATGGAATGGAATCAATGCGAATGGAATGGAATGGCAGGGAATGGAATGGAATAGAATGGAATGGAATGGAATCAACCCGAATGGAATGGAATGAAATGGAAAGCAAAGGAATGGAATGGAATGGCATGGAATCAACCCGAATGGAATGGAATAGATAGGAATGGAATGGAATGGAATCAACTCAAATGGAATGGAATGGAATGGAATGGAATCGAATCAACACGAATAGAATGGAAAGGAATGGAATGGAATGGAATGCAATGGAATCAATCCGAAATAAACGCAATGGAATAGAGTGGAATGGAATGGAATGGAATCAACCCGAATGCAATGGAATGGAATGGAATGGAATGGAAAAGAATGGAATCAAAACGAATGGAATGGAATGGAATGGAATGGAATCAACCCAAAAGGAATGGAATGGAATGGAATGGAACGGAATGGAATGGAATCAACACGAATGGAATGGAATGGAATAGAATCAATGCGAATGGAATGGAATGGAATGGAATGGAATGGAACAAACCAGAAAGGTATGGAAGGGAATTGAATGGAAAGGAATCAACCCGAATGCAATGGAATGAAATGGAATGGAAAGGAATGGAATGGAAAGGAATCAACCGGAATGGAATGGAATGGAATGGAATCAACCAGAATGGAATGGAATGCAATGGAATGGAATGGAATCGAATCAACACGAATGGAATGGAATGGAATGGAATCAACTCGAATGGAATGGAATGGAATGGAATGGAATGGAATGGAATCAACCCGAATGGAATGGAATGGAATGGAATGGAATGGAATGGAATGGAATGGAATGGAATGGAATTGAATGAAAACAACACGAATGGAATGGAATGGATTGGAATCAACTCGAATGGAATGGAATGGAATGGAATGGAATGGAGTCAACCCGAATGGAATGGAATGGATTGGAATCAACTCGAATGGAATGGAATGGAATTGATTGGATTGGAAAGGAATGGAATGGAATGGAATGGAATGGAATGGAGTGGAATGGAGTGGAGAAAACCGAAATTTATGTAATGGAATGGAATGGAATGGAAGGGAATGGAATAAACCCGAATGGAATGAAATGGAATGGAATGGCATGGAATGGAATGGAATGGAATGGAATGGAATGGAATGGAATGGAATGGAATCAAACCGAATGGAATGGAATGGAATGGAGAGGAATGGAATGGAATGGAAAGGAATCAACACGAATAGAATGGATTGCAATGGAATGGAATGGAATGGAGTCAACCCAAATGGAAGGGAATGGAATGGAATGGAATAGAATCCAAAGCAGTCAACCAGAATGGAATGCAATGGAATGGAATTGAACGGAATAGAATGCAAAGCAATAAACCAGAATGGAATGGAATGGAATGGAATGGAATGAAATGGAGTGGAGTGGAATGGAATGGAATCAACCCGAATGGAATGGAATGCAATGGAATGAAATGCAGTGGAATGGAATTGAAGTGAATCCAACCGAATAGAATGGAAAGGAATGGAATGGAATGGAATGGAATGGAATTGAATGGAATCAACACGAATGGAATGGAATGGAATGGAATGGAATGGAATCAACACGAATGGAATGGAATGGAATGGAATGGAATCCACCGGAATGGAATGGAATCAAGCCGAATGGAATGGAATGGAATGGAATGGAATGGAATCAACCGGAAAGAATTGGAATGCAATTGAACGGACTGGAATCAACCCGAATGGAATGGAATGGAAGGGAGTGGAATGGAATGGAATGGAATGGAATGGAATCAACCCGAATGGAATGGAATGTAATTGAATGGAATGGAATGGAATGGAATGGAACGGAAAGGAATGGAATCAACCCGAATGGAAAGGAATGGAATGGCATTTAATTGAATGGAATGGAATGGAATCAACACGAATAGAAAGGAATGAAATGGCAAGGAATGGAATGGAATGGAGTCAATACTAACGGACTGGAATGGAATGCAATGGAATGGAATGGAAGGGAATAGAATGGAATTGATTGGAATGGAATGGAATGGAATGGAATGGAATATAATGGAATGGAATCACTCCGAATGGAATGGAATGGAATGGAATGGTATGGAATGGAATGGAATGGAATGGAATGGAATCAACCCGATTGGAATGGAATGGAATGGAATGGAATGGAATGGACTAGAATGGAATCAATCTGAATGGAATGGAATGGAATGGAATGGAATCAAACCGAATGAAATGGAATGGAATGGAATTGAATGGAATGGAATGGAATGGAATCAACCCGAAAGGAATGGAATGGAAGGGAATGGAATGGAATAGAATATAATGGAATGAAATCAACCCTAATGGAATGGAATAGAATGGAATGGAATGAAATGCAATGAAATGGAACGGAATGGAATCAACCCGAATGGAATGGAAAGGAATGGAATGGAATGGAATGGAATGGAATGGAATGGAATGGAAACAACCCGAATGGAAACGATTGGAATAGAATGGAATGGAATGGAAACATCCCGAATGGAATTCGATTGGAATGGAATGGAATGGAATGGAATGGAATGGAATGGAATGGAATCAAACGAAACGGAATGGAATGGAATGGAATGGAATCAACCCGAATGGAATGGAATGTAATGGAGTGGAATGAAATGGAATCAACCCGATGGAATGGAATGGAACGGAATGGTAGTGAACGGAGTGGAATCAACCCGAATCGAATGGAATGGAAATGAATAGAATGGAAGGTAATGGAATGGAATCAACCCGAATGGAATGGAATGTAATTGAATGGAATGGAATGGAATGAAATGGAACAAAATCGTATCAACCGAAATAGAATGGAATGGAATAGAATGGAATGGAATGGAATAGAATGGAATGGAATGGAATGGAATCAACCCGAATGGAATGGAATGTAATTGAATTGAATGGAATGGAATGGAAAGAAGTGGAACAAAATGGAATCAACCCGAACGGAATGGAATTGAATGGAATGGAATGGAATCAACCCGAATGTAATGGAATCAACCCGAATGGAATGGAATGCAACAGAACGGAATGGAATCAACCGGAATGGAATGGAATGGAATGGTATGGAATGGATTGGAATCAACCCGAACGGAATGGAATGGAAGGGAATGGAATGGAATGGAATGGAATGGAATGGAATCAACCCGAGTGAAATGGAATGTAATTGAATGGAATGGAATGGAATGGAATGAAATGGAACGAAATGGAATCAAACCGAATGGAATGGAATGGACTGGAATGGAATGGAATGGAATGGAATGGAATCAACCCGAATGGAAGGGAATGGAATGGAATGGAATGGAATGGAATCACCACGAATGGAATGGAATGGAATGGCATGGAATGGAATGGAATGGAATGGAGTCAATCCGAAAGGAATGGAATGGAATGGAATGGAATGGAATAGAATGTAATGGATTGGAATGGAATGGAATGGAATGGAATGGAATGGAATATAATGGAATGGAATCAACTCGAATGCAATGGAATGGTATGCAATGCAATGGAATGGAATGGAATGGAATCGAATCAACACGAATAGTATGGAAAGGAATTGAATGGAATGGAATGGTATGGAATGCAATGGAATCAATCCGAAATAAATGCAATGGAATAGAGCGGAATGGAATGGAATGGAATCAATCCGAATGCAATGGAATGGAATGGAATGGAATGGAATAGAATGGAATCAAAACGAATGGAATGGAATGGAATGGAATGAAATCAACCCAAAAGGAATGGAATGGAATGGAATGGAACGGAATGGAATGGAATCAACACGAATGCAATGGAATGGAATGGAATGGAATGGAATCAATGCGAATGGAATGGAATGGAATGGAATGGAATGGAATGGAATGGAAAAAACACGAAAGGAATGGAAGGGAATTGAATGGAAAGGAATCAACCCGAATGGAATGGAATGAAATGGAATGGAAAGTTATGGAATGGAAAGGAATCAACCGGAATGGAATGGAATGGAATGGAATCAACCAGAATGGAATGGAATGCAATGGAATGGAATGGAATCGAATCAACACGAATGGAGTGGAATGGAATGGAATCAACTCGAATGGAATGGAATGGAATGGAATGGAATGGAATGGAATGGAATCAACCCGAATGGAATGGAATGGAATGGAATGGAATGAAAACAACACGAATGGAATGGAATGGATTGGAATCAACTCGAATGGAATGGAATGGAATGGAATGGAATGGAATGGAATGGAATGGAATGGAATGGAATGGAGTCAACCCGAATGGAATGGAATGGATTGGAATCAACTCGAATGGAATGGAATGGAATTGATTGGAATGGAAAGGAATGGAATGGAATGGAATGAAATGGAATGGAATGGAGTGGAATGGAGTGGAGAAAACCGATGTTTATGTATTGGAATGGAATGGAATGGAAGGGAATGGAATAAACCGAATGGAATGGAATGTAATTGAATGGAATGGAATGGAATGGAATGGAACGGAAAGGAATGGAATCAACCCGAATGGAATGGAATGGAATGGCATTTAATGGAATGGAATGGAATGGAATCAACACGAATAGAAAGGAATGCAATGGCAAGGAATGGAATGGAATGGAATGGAATGGAGTCAATACTAACGGAATGGAATGGAATGCAATGGAATGGAATGGAAGGGAATAGAATGGAATGGATTGGAATGGAATGGAATGGAATGGAATGGAATGGAATGGCATATAATGGAATGGAATCACTCCGAATGGAATGGAATGGAATGAGATGGTATGCAATGGAATGGAATGGAATGGAATGGAATCAACCCGATTGGAATGGAATGGAATGGAATGGAATGGAATGGAATGGAATGGAC
The DNA here is from genome assembly GCF_029289425.2 of Pan paniscus. Taxonomy (NCBI): domain Eukaryota; kingdom Metazoa; phylum Chordata; class Mammalia; order Primates; family Hominidae; genus Pan; species Pan paniscus. The sequence goes on from NC_073265.2 coordinate 17,451,692, forward strand.
TAGAATGGAATCAATCTGAATGTAATGGAATGGAATGGAATGGAATGGAATGGAATCAACACGAATGAAATGGAATGGAATGGAATTGAATGGAATGGAATGGAATGGAATCAACCCGAAAGGAATGGAATGGAAGGGAATGGAATGGAATAGAATGGAATGGAATGAAATCAACACTAATGGAATGGAATAGAATGGAATGGAATGAAATGCAATGAAATGGAACGGAATGGAATCAACCCGAAAGGAATGGAAAGGAATGGAATGGAATGGAATGGAATGGAATGGAAACAACCCGAATGGAATCGATTGGAATAGAATGGAATGGAATGGAAACATCCCGAATGGAATTCGATTGGAATGGAATGGAATGGAATGGATTGGAATAGAATCAACCCTAATGGAATTGAATGGAATGCAATGGAATGGAATGGAATCAACCCGAATGGAATGGAATGGAATGGAATGGAATGGAATCAATGCGAATGGAATGGAATGGCAGGGAATGGAATGGAATAGAATGGAATGGAATGGAATCAACCCGAATGGAATGGAATGAAATGGAATGCAATGGAATGGAATGGAATGGCATGGAATCAACCCGAATGGAATGGAATAGATAGGAATGGAATGGAATGGAATCAACTCAAATGTAGTGGAATGGAATTGAATGGAATCGAATCAACACGAATAGAATGGAAAGGAATGGAATGGAATGGAATGGTATGGAATGCAATGGAATCAATCCGAAATAAATGCAATGGAATAGAGTGGAATGGAATGGAATGGAATCAACCCGAATGCAATGGAATGGAATGGAATGGAATGGAAAAGAATGGAATCAAAACGAATGGAATGGAATGGAATGGAATGGAATCAACCCAAAAGGAATGGAATGGAATGGAATGGAACGGAATGGAAGGGAATCAACACGAATCGAATGGAATGGAATGGAATGGAATGGAATCAATGCGAATGGAATGGAATGGAATGGAACAAACCCGAAAGGAATGGAAGGGAATTGAATGGAAAGGAATCAACCCGAATGGAATGGAATGAAATGGAATGGAAAGGAATGGAATGGAAAGGAATCAACCGGAATGGAATGGAATGGAATGGAATCAACCAGAATGGAAAGGAATGCAATGGAATGGAGTGGAATCGAATCAACACGAATGGAATGGAATGGAATGGAATCAACTCGAATGGAATGGAATGGAATGGAATGGAATGGAATGGAATGGAATCAACCCGAATGGAATGGAATGGAATGGCATTTAATGGAATGGAATGGAATGGAATCAACACGAATAGAAAGGAATGCAATGGCAAGGAATGGAATGGAATGGAATGGAATGGAGTCAATACTAACGGAATGGAATGGAATGCAATGGAATGGAATGGAAGGGAATAGAATGGAATGGATTGGAATGGAATGGAATGGAATGGAATGGAATGGAATGGCATATAATGGAATGGAATCACTCCGAATGGAATGGAATGGAATGGAATGGTATGCAATGGAATGGAATGGAATGGAATGGAATCAACCCGATTGGAATGGAATGGAATGGAATGGAATGGAATGGAATGGAATGGACTAGAATGGAATCAATCTGAATGTAATGGAATGGAATGGAATGGAATGGAATGGAATGGAATCAACACGAATGAAATGGAATGGAATGGAATTGAATGGAATGGAATGGAATGGAATCAACCCGAAAGGAATGGAATGGAAGGGAATGGAATGGAATAGAATGGAATGGAATGAAATCAACACTAATGGAATGGAATAGAATGGAATGGAATGAAATGCAATGAAATGGAACGGAATGGAATCAACCCGAAAGGAATGGAAAGGAATGGAATGGAATGGAATGGATTGGAATGGAAACAACCCGAATGGAATCGATTGGAATAGAATGGAATGGAATGGAAACATCCCGAATGGAATTCGATTGGAATGGAATGGAATGGAATGGATTGGAATAGAATCAACCCTAATGGAATTGAATGGAATGCAATGGAATGGAATGGAATCAACCCGAATGGAATGGAATGGAATGGAATGGAATGGAATCAATGCGAATGGAATGGAATGGCAGGGAATGGAATGGAATAGAATGGAATGGAATGGAATCAACCCGAATGGAATGGAATGAAATGGAATGCAATGGAATGGAATGGAATGGCATGGAATCAACCCGAATGGAATGGAATAGATAGGAATGGAATGGAATGGAATCAACTCAAATGTAGTGGAATGGAATTGAATGGAATCGAATCAACACGAATAGAATGGAAAGGAATGGAATGGAATGGAATGGTATGGAATGCAATGGAATCAATCCGAAATAAATGCAATGGAATAGAGTGGAATGGAATGGAATGGAATCAACCCGAATGCAATGGAATGGAATGGAATGGAATGGAAAAGAATGGAATCAAAACGAATGGAATGGAATGGAATGGAATGGAATCAACCCAAAAGGAATGGAATGGAATGGAATGGAACGGAATGGAAGGGAATCAACACGAATCGAATGGAATGGAATGGAATGGAATGGAATCAATGCGAATGGAATGGAATGGAATGGAACAAACCCGAAAGGAATGGAAGGGAATTGAATGGAAAGGAATCAACCCGAATGGAATGGAATGAAATGGAATGGAAAGGAATGGAATGGAAAGGAATCAACCGGAATGGAATGGAATGGAATGGAATCAACCAGAATGGAATGGAATGCAATGGAATGGAGTGGAATCGAATCAACACGAATGGAATGGAATGGAATGGAATCAACTCGAATGGAATGGAATGGAATGGAATGGAATGGAATGGAATGGAATGGAATCAACCCGAATGGAATGGAATGGAATGGAATGGAATGAAAACAACACGAATGGAATGGAATGGATTGGAATCAACTCGAATGGAATGGAATGGAATGGAATGGAATGGAGTAAACCCGAATGGAATGGAATGGATTGGAATCAACTCGAATGGAATGGAATGGAATTGATTGGAATGGAAAGGAATGGAATGGAATGGAATGGAATGGAATGGAATGGAATGGAATGGAGTGGAATGGAGTGGAGAAAAGCGAAGTTTATGTAATGGAATGGAATGGAATGGAATGGAAGGGAATGGAATAAACCCGAATGGAATGAAATGGAATGGAATGGCATGGAATGGAATGGAATGGAAAGGAATGCAATGGAATCAAGCTGAATGGAATGGAAGGGAATGGAATGGAATGGAATGGAATGGAATGGAATGGAATGGAATCAAACCGAATGGAATGGAATGGAATGGAATGGAATGGAATGGAATGGAAAGGAATCAACACGAATAGAATGGATTGCAATGGAATGGAATGGAATGGAATGGAATGGAATGGAGTCAATACTAACGGAATGGAATGGAATGCAATGGAATGGAATGGAAGGGAATAGAATGGAATGGATTGGAATGGAATGGAATGGAATGGAATGGAATGGAATATAATGGAATGGAATCACTCCGAATGGAATGGAATGGAATGGAATGGTATGGAATGGAATGGAATGGAATGGAATGGAATCAACCCGATTGGAATGGAATGGAATGGAATGGAATGGAATGGAATGGACTAGAATGGAATCAATCTGAATGTAATGGAATGGAATGGAATGGAATGGAATGGAATCAACCCGAATGAAATGGAATGGAATGGAATGGAATGGAATGGAATGGAATGGAATCAACCCGAAAGGAATGGAATGGAAGGGAATGGAATGGAATAGAATGGAATGGAATGAAATCAACCCTAATGGAATGGAATAGAACGGAATGGAATGAAATGCAATGAAAAGGAACGGAATGGAATCAACCCGAATGGAATGGAAAGAATGGAATGGAATGGAACGGAATGGAATGGAAACAACCCGAATGGAATCGATTGGAATGGAATGCAATGAAAACTACACGAATGGAATGGAATGGAGTGGAATGGAATGGATCGGAATGGAATGGAATGAAATCAACCCGAATGGAATGGAATGGAATGGATTGGAATGGAATGGAAAAGAATGGAATCAAACCGAATGGAACTGAATGGAATGGAATGGAATGGAATGGAATCTATCCGAATGGAATGGAATGGAATGGAAAGGAATGGAATGGAATGGAATGGAATGGAATCAACCCGCATGGATTGGAATGGAGAGGAATCAAGTCGAATGCAATGGAATGGAATGGAATGGAATGGAATTGAATGGAAGGGAATGAACCTGAGTGGAATGGAATGGAATGGAATGGAATGGAATGGAATGGAATGGAATGGAATGGAATCAACACGAATGGAATGGAATGGAGGGGAATGGAACGGAATGCAATGCAATGGAATCAACCCGAATGGAATGGAATGCAATGGAATGGAATGCAATGGAATGGAATCAACCCGAATGGAAAGGAATGGAATGGAATGGAAAGGAATAAACCCGAAAAGAATCGAATGGATTGCAATGGATTGGAATGGATTTAAATGGAATCAGCCCGATTGGAATGGAATGGAAATGGAATGGACTAGAATGGAATCAACCTCAATGTAATGTAATGGAATGGAATAAAATGGAATGGAGTGGAATCAACCCGAATGAAATGGAATTGAATAGATATGAATGGAATGGAATGGAAAGGAATCAACCCGTAAGGAATGGAATGGAAGGGAATGGAATGGAATAGAATGGAATGGAATGGAATCAACCGTAATGGTATGGAATGGAATGGAATGGAATGAAATGCAATGAAATCGAACGGAATGGAATCAACCCCAATGGAATGGAAAGGAATGGCATGGAATGGAAAGGAATGGAATGGAATCAACCCGAATGGAGTGGAGTGGAATGCAATGGAATGGAATGGATTGGAATGGAACGGAGTCAAAATGAATCTAACGGAATGGAATGTAACGGAATAGACTTGAATCAACCCGATTGGAACTGAATGGAATGGAACGGAATGGAATCCAGCAGAATGGAATGGAGTGGAATGGAATCAAACCTAATGGAATGGAATGGAATGGAACGGAATGAAATGGAATGGAATGGAATGGAATGGAATGGAATCAACCCGAATGGAATGGAATGTAATGGAGTGGAATGAAATGGAATAAACCCGACGGAATGGAATGGAACGGAATGGTAGTGAACGGACTGGAATCAACCCGAATCGAATGGAATGGAAATGAATAGAATGGAAGGGAATGGAATGGAATCAACCCGAATGGAATGGAATGTAATTGAATGGAATGGAATGGAATGAAATGGAACAAAATCGTATCAACCCAAATGGAATGGAATGGAATAGAATGGAATGGAATGGAATAGAATGGAATGGAATGGAATCAACTCGAATGGAATGGAATGTAATTGAATTGAATGGAATGGAATGGAATGAAATGGAACGAAATGGAATCAACCCGAACGGAATGGAATTGAACGGAATGGAATGGAATCAACCCGAATGCAATGGAATCAACCCGAATGGAATGGAATGCAACGGAACGGAATGGAATCAACCGGAATGGAATGGAATGGAATGGTATGGAATGGATTGGAATCAACCCGAACGGAATGGAATGGAAGGGAATGGAATGGAATGGAATGGAATGGAATCAACCCGAGTGAAATGGAATGTAATTGAATGGAATGGAATGGAATGGAATGAAATGGATCGAAATGGAATCAACCCGAATGGAATGGAATGGACTGGAATGGAATGGAATGGAATGGAATGGAATCAACCCGAATGGAAGGGAATGGAATGGAATGGAATGGAATGGAATCACCACGAATGGAATGGAATGGAATGGCATGGAATGGAATGGAATGGAATGGAGTCAATCCGAAAGGAATGGAATGGAATGGAATGGAATGGAATGGAATGGCATGGAATGGAATGGAATGGCATGGAGTGTAATGGAATGGAATCAACCCGAATGGAATGCAATGGAAGGGAATGGAATGGAATGGAACGGAACAGAATCAACCCGAATGGAATGGGATGCAATGGAAAGGATTGTCATGGTATCAACCCGAACGGAATGGAATGGAATGGAGTGGAATGGAATGGAATGGAATGGAATCTATCCGAATGGAATGGAATGGAATGGAAAGGAATGGAATGGAATGGAATGGAATGGAATGGAATCAACCCGCATGGATTGGAATGGAGGAGAATCAAGTCGAATGCACTGGAATGGAATGGAATGGAATGGAATTGAATGGAATGGAAACAACCTGAGTGGAATGGAATGGAATGGAATTGAATGGAATGGAATGGAATGGAATCAACACGAATGGAATGGAATGGAGGGGAATGGAAGGGAATGCAATGCATTGGAATCAACCCGAATGGAATGGAATGCAATGGAATGGAATGCAATGGAATGGAATCAACCCGAATGGAAAGGAATGGAATGGAATGGAAAGGAATAAACCCGAAAAGAATGGAATGGAATGCAATGGATTGGAATGGAATTAAATGGAATCAGCCCGATTGGAATGGAATGGAATGGAATGGACTAGAATGGAATCAACCTCAATGTAATGTAATGGAATGGAATGAAATGGAATGGAGTGCAATCAACCCGAATGAAATGGCATGGAATAGAAATGAATGGAATGGAATGGAATGTAATCAACCCATAAGGAATGGAATGGAAGGGAATGGAATGGAATAGAATGGAATGGAATGGAATCAACCGTAATGGTATGGAATGGAATGGAATGGAATGAAATGCAATGAAATAGATCGGAATGGAATCAACCCCAATGGAATGGAAAGGAATGGCATGGAATGGAAAGGAATGGAATGGAATCAACCCGAATGGAGTGGAGTGGAATGCAATGGAATGGAATGGATTGGAATGGAACGGAGTCAAAATGAATCTAAAGGAATGGAATGTAATGGAATGGACTGGAATCAACCCGATTGGAACTGAATGGAATGGAGCGGAATGGAATCCAGCAGAATGGAATGGAGTGGAATGGAATCAATCCGAATGGAATGGAATGGAACGGAACGGAATGAAATGGAATGGAATGGAATGGAATGAAATGGAATGGAATGGAATGGAATGGAATATCAACCCGAACGGAATGGAATGGAATGGAATGGAATCAACCCGAATGGAATGGAATGTAATGGAGTTGAATGAAATGGAATCAACCCGATGGAATGGAATGGAACGGAATGGTAGCGAACGGACTAGAATCAACCCGAATCGAATGGAATGGAAATGAATAGAATGGAAGGGAATGGAATGGAATCAACCAGAATGGAATGGAATGTAATTTAATGGAATGGAATGGAATGAAATGGAACAAAATCGTATCAACCCAAATGGAATGGAATGGAATATAATGGAATGGAATGGAATAGAATGGAATGGAATGGAATCAACCCGAATGGAATGGAATGTAATTGAATTGAATGGAATGGAATGGAATGAAATGGAACGAAATGGAATCAACCCGAACGGAATGGAATTGAATGGAATGGAAACAACCAGAGTGGAATGGAATGGAATGGAATGGAATGGAATGGCATGGAATGGAATGGAATGGAATCAACACGAATGGAATGGAATGGAGGGGAATGGAAGGGAATGCAATGCAATGGAATCAACCCGAATGGAATGGAATGCAATGGAATGGAATGCAATGGAATGGAATCAACCCGAATGGAAAGGAATGGAATGGAATGGAAAGGAATAAACCCGAAAAGAATCGAATGGAATGCAATGGATTGGAATGGAATTAAATGGAATCAGCCCGATTGGAATGGAATGGAATGGTAGGGACTAGAATGGAATCAACCTCAATGTAATGTAATGGAATGGAATGAAATGGAATGGAGTGCAATCAACCCGAATGAAATGGAATGGAATAGAAATGAATGGAATGGAATGGAATGTAATCAACCCGTAAGGAATGGAATGGAAGGGAATGGAATGGAATAGAATGGAATGGAATGGAATCAACCGTAATGGTATGGAATGGAATGGAATGGAATGAAATGCAATGAAATCGAACGGAATGGAATCAACCCCAATGGAATGGAAAGGAATGGCATGGAATGGAAAGGAATGGAATGGAATCAACCCGAATGGAGTGGAATGGAATGCAATGGAATGGAATGGATTGGAATGGAACGGAGTCAAAATGAATCTAATGGAATGGAATGTAATGGAATGGACTGGAATCAACCCGATTGGAACTGAATGGAATGGAACGGAATGGAATCCAGCAGAATGGAATGGAGTGGAATGGAATCAAACCGAATGGAATGGAATGGAATGGAACGGAATGAAATGGAATGGAATGGAATGGAATGGAATGGTATGGAATGGAATCAACCCGAACGGAATGGAATGGAATGGAATCAACCCGAATGGAATGGAATGTAATGGAGGGGAATGAAATGGAATCAACCCGATGGAATGGAATGGAACGGAATGGTAGTGAACGGACTGGAATCAACCCGAATCGAATGGAATGGAAATGAATAGAATGGAAGGGAATGGAATGGAATCAACCCGAATGGAATGGAATGTAATTGAATGGAATGGAATGGAATGAAATGGAACAAAATGGTATCAACCCAAATGGAATGGAATGGAATAGAATGGAATGGAATGGAATAGAATGGAATGGAATGGAATCAACCCGAATGGAATGGAATGCAATTGAATTGTATGGAATGGAATGGAATGAAATGGAACGAAATGGAATCAACCCGAACGGAATGGAATTGAATGGAATGGAATGGAATCAACCCGAATGTAATGGAATCAACCCGAATGGAATGGAATGCAACGGAACGGAATGGAATCAACCGGAATGGAATGGAATGGAATGGTATGGAATGGATTGGAATCAACCCGAACGGAATGGAATGGAAGGGAATGGAATGGAATGAAATGGAATCAACCCGAGTGAAATGGAATGTAATTGAATGGAATGGAATGGAATGGAATGAAATGGAACGAAATGGAATCAACCCGAATGGAATGGAATGGACTGGAATGGAATGGAATGGAATGGAATGGAATGGAATCAACCCGAATGGAAGGGAATGGAATGGAATGGAATGGAATGGAATCACCACGAATGGAATGGAATGGAATGGCATGGAATGGAATGGAATGGAATGGAGTCAATCCGAAAGGAATGGAATGGACTAGAATGGAATCAATCTGAATGTAATGTAATGGAATGGAATGTAATGGAAAGGAATCAACCCGAATGAAATAGAATGGAATGGAATTGAATGGAATGGAATGGAATGGAATCAACTCGAAAGGAATGGAATGGAATGGAATATTTTCGAATGGAATGGAATGGAAAGGAAAGGAATAGAATGGAATGAAATGGAATGGAATGGAATGGAATCAAACCGCATGGAATGGAAGAGAGTGAAATCAACTCGAATGGAATGGAATGGAATGGAATGGAATGGAATGGAATGGAATGGAATCACCCCGAATGGAATGGAATGCAGTGGAAAGGAATGGAATGGTTTCAACCCGAATGGAATGGAATGGAATGGAATGGAATGGAATGGAATGGAATGGAGTGGAGTGGAATCAACCCGAATGGAATGCAATGGAATGGCACGGAATGGAATGCAATAGAATGTAATCAACCGGAATGGAGTGGAGTGGAATGGAATGGAATGGATTGGAATCAACACGATTCTAATGGAATGGAATGGAATGGAATGAAATGGGATTCAATCAACCCGATTGGAATGGAATGGAATGGAATGGAATGGAATGGAATGGAATGGAATGGAGTAAACCCGAATGGAATGGAATGGATTGGAATCAACTCGAATGGAATGGAATGGAATTCATTGGAATGGAAAGGAATGGAATGGAATGGAATGGAATGGAATGGAATGGAATGGAGTGGAATGGAGTGGAGAAAACCGAAGTTTATGTAATGGAATGGAATGGAATGGAATGGAAGGGAATGGAATAAACCCGAATGGAATGAAATGGAATGGAATGGCATGGAATGGAATGGAATGGAAAGGAATGCAATGGAATCAAGCTGAATGGAATGGAAGGGAATGGAATGGAATGGAATGGAATGGAATGGAATGGAATGGAATGGAATCAAACCGAATGGAATGGAATGGAATGGAATGGAATGGAATGGAATGGAAAGGAATCAACACGAATAGAATGGATTGCAATGGAATGGAATGGAATGGAATCAACCCAACTGGAAGGGAATGGAATGGAATGGAATGGAATGGAGTAGAATCCAAAGCAGTCAAGCAGAATGGAATGCAATGGAATGGAATTGAACGGAATAGAATGCAAAGCAATAAACCAGAATGGAATGGAATGGAATGGAATGGAATCAACACGAATGGAATGGAATGGAATGGAATGGAATGGAATCAACACGAATGGAATGGAATGGAATGGAATGGAATGGAATGGAATGGAATTCACCCGAATGGAATGGAATCAACCAGAATGGAATGGAATGGAATGGAATAGAATCAACCGGAATGGAATGGATTGGAATTGAACGGAGTGGAATCAACCCGAATGGAATGGAATGGAAGGGAGTGGAATGGAATGGAATGGAATGGAATGGAATCAACCCGAATGGAATGGAATGTAATTGAATGGAATGGAATGGAATGGAATGGAACGGAAAGGAATGGAATCAACCCGAATGGAATGGAATGGAATGGCATTTAATGGAATGGAATGGAATGGAATCAACACGAATAGAAAGGAATGCAATGGCAAGGAATGGAATGGAATGGAATGGAATGGAGTCAATACTAACGGAATGGAATGGAATGCAATGGAATGGAATGGAAGGGAATAGAATGGAATGGATTGGAATGGAATGGAATGGAATGGAATGGAATGGAATGGAATATAATGGAATGGAATCACTCCGAATGGAATGGAATGGAATGGAATGGTATGGAATGGAATGGAATGGAATGGAATGGAATCAACCCGATTGGAATGGAATGGAATGGAATGGAATGGAATGGAATGGACTAGAATGGAATCAATCTGAATGTAATGGAATGGAATGGAATGGAATGGAATGGAATCAACCCGAATGAAATGGAATGGAATGGAATGGAATGGAATGGAATCACCACGAATGGAATGGAATGGAATGGCATGGAATGGAATGGAATGGAATGGAGTCAATCCGAAAGGAATGGAATGGACTAGAATGGAATCAATCTGAATGTAATGTAATGGAATGGAATGTAATGGAAAGGAATCAACCCGAATGAAATAGAATGGAATGGAATTGAATGGAATGGAATGGAATGGAATCAACTCGAAAGGAATGGAATGGAATGGAATATTTTCGAATGGAATGGAATGGAAAGGAAAGGAATAGAATGGAATGAAATGGAATGGAATGGAATGGAATCAAACCGCATGGAATGGAAGAGAGTGAAATCAACTCGAATGGAATGGAATGGAATGGAATGGAATGGAATGGAATGGAATGGAATGGAATCACCCCGAATGGAATGGAATGCAGTGGAAAGGAATGGAATGGTTTCAACCCGAATGGAATGGAATGGAATGGAATGGAATGGAATGGAATGGAATGGAGTGGAGTGGAATCAACCCGAATGGAATGCAATGGAATGGCACGGAATGGAATGCAATAGAATGTAATCAACCGGAATGGAGTGGAGTGGAATGGAATGGAATGGATTGGAATCAACACGATTCTAATGGAATGGAATGGAATGGAATGAAATGGGATTCAATCAACCCGATTGGAATGGAATGGAATGGAATGAAATGGAACGAAATGGAATCAACCCGAATGGAATGGAATGGACTGGAATGGAATGGAATGGAATGGAATGGAATCAACCCGAATGGAAGGGAATGGAATGGAATGGAATGGAATGGAATCACCACGAATGGAATGGAATGGAATGGCATGGAATGGAATGGAATGGAATGGAGTCAATCCGAAAGGAATGGAATGGACTAGAATGGAATCAATCTGAATGTAATGTAATGGAATGGAATGTAATGGAAAGGAATCAACCCGAATGAAATAGAATGGAATGGAATTGAATGGAATGGAATGGAATGGAATCAACTCGAAAGGAATGGAATGGAATGGAATATTTTCGAATGGAATGGAATGGAAAGGAAAGGAATAGAATGGAATGAAATGGAATGGAATGGAATGGAATCAAACCGCATGGAATGGAAGAGAGTGAAATCAACTCGAATGGAATGGAATGGAATGGAATGGAATGGAATGGAATGGAATGGAATCACCCCGAATGGAATGGAATGCAGTGGAAAGGAATGGAATGGTTTCAACCCGAATGGAATGGAATGGAATGGAATGGAATGGAATGGAATGGAATGGAGTGGAGTGGAATCAACCCGAATGGAATGCAATGGAATGGCACGGAATGGAATGCAATAGAATGTAATCAACCGGAATGGAGTGGAGTGGAATGGAATGGAATGGATTGGAATCAACACGATTCTAATGGAATGGAATGGAATGGAATGAAATGGGATTCAATCAACCCGATTGGAATGGAATGGAATGGAATGGAATGGAATGGAATGGAATGGAGTAAACCCGAATGGAGTGGAATGGATTGGAATCAACTCGAATGGAATGGAATGGAATTCATTGGAATGGAAAGGAATGGAATGGAATGGAATGGAATGGAATGGAATGGAATGGAATGGAATGGAATGGAGTGGAATGGAGTGGAGAAAACCGAAGTTTATGTAATGGAATGGAATGGAATGGAATGGAAGGGAATGGAATAAACCCGAATGGAATGAAATGGAATGGAATGGCATGGAATGGAATGGAATGGAAAGGAATGCAATGGAATCAAGCTGAATGGAATGGAAGGGAATGGAATGGAATGGAATGGAATGGAATGGAATGGAATGGAATGGAATCAAACCGAATGGAATGGAATGGAATGGAATGGAATGGAATGGAATGGAAAGGAATCAACACGAATAGAATGGATTGCAATGGAATGGAATGGAATGGAATCAACCCAACTGGAAGGGAATGGAATGGAATGGAATGGAATGGAGTAGAATCCAAAGCAGTCAAGCAGAATGGAATGCAATGGAATGGAATTGAACGGAATAGAATGCAAAGCAATAAACCAGAATGGAATGGAATGGAATGGAATGGAATCAACACGAATGGAATGGAATGGAATGGAATGGAATGGAATCAACACGAATGGAATGGAATGGAATGGAATGGAATGGAATGGAATGGAATGGAATGGAATTCACCCGAATGGAATGGAATCAACCAGAATGGAATGGAATGGAATGGAATAGAATCAACCGGAATGGAATGGATTGGAATTGAACGGAGTGGAATCAACCCGAATGGAATGGAATGGAAGGGAGTGGAATGGAATGGAATGGAATGGAATGGAATCAACCCGAATGGAATGGAATGTAATTGAATGGAATGGAATGGAATGGAATGGAACGGAAAGGAATGGAATCAACCCGAATGGAATGGAATGGAATGGCATTTAATGGAATGGAATGGAATGGAATCAACACGAATAGAAAGGAATGCAATGGCAAGGAATGGAATGGAATGGAATGGAATGGAGTCAATACTAACGGAATGGAATGGAATGCAATGGAATGGAATGGAAGGGAATAGAATGGAATGGATTGGAATGGAATGGAATGGAATGGAATGGAATGGAATGGAATATAATGGAATGGAATCACTCCGAATGGAATGGAATGGAATGGAATGGTATGGAATGGAATGGAATGGAATGGAATGGAATCAACCCGATTGGAATGGAATGGAATGGAATGGAATGGAATGGAATGGACTAGAATGGAATCAATCTGAATGTAATGGAATGGAATGGAATGGAATCAACCCGAATGAAATGGAATGGAATGGAATGGAATGGAATGGAATGGAATCAACCCGAAAGGAATGGAATGGAAGGGAATGGAATGGAATAGAATGGAATGGAATGAAATCAACCCTAATGGAATGGAATAGAACGGAATGGAATGAAATGCAATGAAAAGGAACGGAATGGAATCAACCCGAATGGAATGGAAAGAATGGAATGGAATGGAACGGAATGGAATGGAAACAACCCGAATGGAATCGATTGGAATGGAATGCAATGAAAACTACACGAATGGAATGGAATGGAGTGGAATGGAATGGATCGGAATGGAATGGAATGAAATCAACCCGAATGGAATGGAATGGAATGGATTGGAATGGAATGGAAAAGAATGGAATCAAACCGAATGGAACTGAATGGAATGGAATGGAATGGAATGGAATCTATCCGAATGGAATGGAATGGAATGGAAAGGAATGGAATGGAATGGAATGGAATGGAATCAACCCGCATGGATTGGAATGGAGAGGAATCAAGTCGAATGCAATGGAATGGAATGGAATGGAATGGAATTGAATGGAAGGGAATGAACCTGAGTGGAATGGAATGGAATGGAATGGAATGGAATGGAATGGAATGGAATGGAATCAACACGAATGGAATGGAATGGAGGGGAATGGAACGGAATGCAATGCAATGGAATCAACCCGAATGGAATGGAATGCAATGGAATGGAATGCAATGGAATGGAATCAACCCGAATGGAAAGGAATGGAATGGAATGGAAAGGAATAAACCCGAAAAGAATGGAATGGATTGCAATGGATTGGAATGGATTTAAATGGAATCAGCCCGATTGGAATGGAATGGAAATGGAATGGACTAGAATGGAATCAACCTCAATGTAATGTAATGGAATGGAATAAAATGGAATGGAGTGGAATCAACCCGAATGAAATGGAATTGAATAGATATGAATGGAATGGAATGGAAAGGAATCAACCCGTAAGGAATGGAATGGAAGGGAATGGAATGGAATAGAATGGAATGGAATGGAATCAACCGTAATGGTATGGAATGGAATGGAATGGAATGAAATGCAATGAAATCGAACAGAATGGAATCAACCCCAATGGAATGGAAAGGAATGGCATGGAATGGAAAGGAATGGAATGGAATCAACCCGAATGGAGTGGAGTGGAATGCAACGGAATGGAATGGATTGGAATGGAACGGAGTCAAAATGAATCTAACGGAATGGAATGTAACGGAATGGACTTGAATCAACCCGATTGGAACTGAATGGAATGGAACGGAATGGAATCCAGCAGAATGGAATGGAGTGGAATGGAATCAAACCTAATGGAATGGAATGGAATGGAACGGAATGAAATGGAATGGAATGGAATGGAATGGAATGGAATCAACCCGAATGGAATGGAATGTAATGGAGTGGAATGAAATGGAATAAACCCGACGGAATGGAATGGAACGGAATGGTAGTGAACGGACTGGAATCAACCCGAATCGAATGGAATGGAAATGAATAGAATGGAAGGGAATGGAATGGAATCAACCCGAATGGAATGGAATGTAATTGAATGGAATGGAATGGAATGAAATGGAACAAAATCGTATCAACCCAAATGGAATGGAATGGAATAGAATGGAATGGAATGGAATAGAATGGAATGGAATGGAATCAACTCGAATGGAATGGAATGTAATTGAATGGAATGGAATGGAATGGAATGAAATGGAACGAAATGGAATCAACCCGAACGGAATGGAATTGAATGGAATGGAATGGAATCAACCCGAATGTAATGGAATCAACCCGAATGGAATGGAATGCAACGGAACGGAATGGAATCAACCGGAATGGAATGGAATGGAATGGTATGGAATGGATTGGAATCAACCCGAACGGAATGGAATGGAAGGGAATGGAATGGAATGGAATGGAATGGAATCAACCCGAGTGAAATGGAATGTAATTGAATGGAATGGAATGGAATGGAATGAAATGGATCGAAATGGAATCAACCCGAATGGAATGGAATGGACTGGAATGGAATGGAATGGAATGGAATGGAATCAACCCGAATGGAAGGGAATGGAATGGAATGGAATGGAATGGAATCACCACGAATGGAATGGAATGGAATGGCATGGAATGGAATGGAATGGAATGGAGTCAATCCGAAAGGAATGGAATGGAATGGAATGGAATGGAATGGAATGGAGTCAATCCGAAAGGAATGGAATGGAATGGAATGGAATGGAATGGCATGGAATGGAATGGAATGGCATGGAGTGTAATGGAATGGAATCAACCCGAATGGAATGCAATGGAAGGGAATGGAATGGAATGGAACGGAACAGAATCAACCCGAATGGAATGGGATGCAATGGAAAGGATTGTCATGGTATCAACCCGAACGGAATGGAACGGAATGGAGTGGAATGGAATGGAATGGAATGGAATCTATCCGAATGGAATGGAATGGAATGGAAAGGAATGGAATGGAATGGAATGGAATGGAATCAACCCGCATGGATTGGAATGGAGAGGAATCAAGTCGAATGCACTGGAATGGAATGGAATGGAATGGAATTGAATGGAATGGAAACAACCTGAGTGGAATGGAATGGAATGGAATTGAATGGAATGGAATGGAATGGAATCAACACGAATGGAATGGAATGGAGGGGAATGGAAGGGAATGCAATGCATTGGAATCAACCCGAATGGAATGGAATGCAATGGAATGGAATGCAATGGAATGGAATCAACCCGAATGGAAAGGAATGGAATGGAATGGAAAGGAATAAACCCGAAAAGAATGGAATGGAATGCAATGGATTGGAATGGAATTAAATGGAATCAGCCCGATTGGAATGGAATGGAATGGAATGGACTAGAATGGAATCAACCTCAATGTAATGTAATGGAATGGAATGAAATGGAATGGAGTGCAATCAACCCGAATGAAATGGCATGGAATAGAAATGAATGGAATGGAATGGAATGTAATCAACCCATAAGGAATGGAATGGAAGGGAATGGAATGGAATAGAATGGAATGGAATGGAATCAACCGTAATGGTATGGAATGGAATGGAATGGAATGAAATGCAATGAAATAGATCGGAATGGAATCAACCCCAATGGAATGGAAAGGAATGGCATGGAATGGAAAGGAATGGAATGGAATCAACCCGAATGGAGTGGAGTGGAATGCAATGGAATGGAATGGATTGGAATGGAACGGAGTCAAAATGAATCTAAAGGAATGGAATGTAATGGAATGGACTGGAATCAACCCGATTGGAACTGAATGGAATGGAGCGGAATGGAATCCAGCAGAATGGAATGGAGTGGAATGGAATCAATCCGAATGGAATGGAATGGAACGGAACGGAATGAAATGGAATGGAATGGAATGGAATGAAATGGAATGGAATGGAATGGAATGGAATATCAACCCGAACGGAATGGAATGGAATGGAATGGAATCAACCCGAATGGAATGGAATGTAATGGAGTTGAATGAAATGGAATCAACCCGATGGAATGGAATGGAACGGAATGGTAGCGAACGGACTAGAATCAACCCGAATCGAATGGAATGGAAATGAATAGAATGGAAGGGAATGGAATGGAATCAACCAGAATGGAATGGAATGTAATTTAATGGAATGGAATGGAATGAAATGGAACAAAATCGTATCAACCCAAATGGAATGGAATGGAATATAATGGAATGGAATGGAATAGAATGGAATGGAATGGAATCAACCCGAATGGAATGGAATGTAATTGAATTGAATGGAATGGAATGGAATGAAATGGAACGAAATGGAATCAACCCGAACGGAATGGAATTGAATGGAATGGAAACAACCAGAGTGGAATGGAATGGAATGGAATGGAATGGAATGGAATGGAATGGAATGGAATGGAATCAACACGAATGGAATGGAATGGAGGGGAATGGAAGGGAATGCAATGCAATGGAATCAACCCGAATGGAATGGAATGCAATGGAATGGAATGCAATGGAATGGAATCAACCCGAATGGAAAGGAATGGAATGGAATGGAAAGGAATAAACCCGAAAAGAATCGAATGGAATGCAATGGATTGGAATGGAATTAAATGGAATCAGCCCGATTGGAATGGAATGGAATGGTAGGGACTAGAATGGAATCAACCTCAATGTAATGTAATGGAATGGAATGAAATGGAATGGAGTGCAATCAACCCGAATGAAATGGAATGGAATAGAAATGAATGGAATGGAATGGAATGTAATCAACCCGTAAGGAATGGAATGGAAGGGAATGGAATGGAATAGAATGGAATGGAATGGAATCAACCGTAATGGTATGGAATGGAATGGAATGGAATGAAATGCAATGAAATCGAACGGAATGGAATCAACCCCAATGGAATGGAAAGGAATGGCATGGAATGGAAAGGAATGGAATGGAATCAACCCGAATGGAGTGGAATGGAATGCAATGGAATGGAATGGATTGGAATGGAACGGAGTCAAAATGAATCTAATGGAATGGAATGTAATGGAATGGACTGGAATCAACCCGATTGGAACTGAATGGAATGGAACGGAATGGAATCCAGCAGAATGGAATGGAGTGGAATGGAATCAAACCGAATGGAATGGAATGGAATGGAACGGAATGAAATGGAATGGAATGGAATGGAATGGAATGGTATGGAATGGAATCAACCCGAACGGAATGGAATGGAATGGAATCAACCCGAATGGAATGGAATGTAATGGAGGGGAATGAAATGGAATCAACCCGATGGAATGGAATGGAACGGAATGGTAGTGAACGGACTGGAATCAACCCGAATCGAATGGAATGGAAATGAATAGAATGGAAGGGAATGGAATGGAATCAACCCGAATGGAATGGAATGTAATTGAATGGAATGGAATGGAATGAAATGGAACAAAATGGTATCAACCCAAATGGAATGGAATGGAATAGAATGGAATGGAATGGAATAGAATGGAATGGAATGGAATCAACCCGAATGGAATGGAATGCAATTGAATTGTATGGAATGGAATGGAATGAAATGGAACGAAATGGAATCAACCCGAACGGAATGGAATTGAATGGAATGGAATGGAATCAACCCGAATGTAATGGAATCAACCCGAATGGAATGGAATGCAACGGAACGGAATGGAATCAACCGGAATGGAATGGAATGGAATGGTATGGAATGGATTGGAATCAACCCGAACGGAATGGAATGGAAGGGAATGGAATGGAATGAAATGGAATCAACCCGAGTGAAATGGAATGTAATTGAATGGAATGGAATGGAATGGAATGAAATGGAACGAAATGGAATCAACCCGAATGGAATGGAATGGACTGGAATGGAATGGAATGGAATGGAATGGAATCAACCCGAATGGAAGGGAATGGAATGGAATGGAATGGAATGGAATCACCACGAATGGAATGGAATGGAATGGCATGGAATGGAATGGAATGGAATGGAGTCAATCCGAAAGGAATGGAATGGACTAGAATGCAATCAATCTGAATGTAATGTAATGGAATGGAATGTAATGGAAAGGAATCAACCCGAATGAAATGGAATGGAATGGAATTGAATGGAATGGAATGGAATGGAATCAACTCGAAAGGAATGGAATGGAATGGAATATTTTCGAATGTAATGGAATGGAAAGGAAAGGAATAGAATGGAATGAAATGGAATGGAATGGAATGGAATCAAACCGCATGGAATGGAAGAGAGTGAAATCAACTCGAATGGAATGGAATGGAATGGAATGGAATGGAATGGAATGGAATCACCCCGAATGGAATGGAATGCAGTGGAAAGGAATGGAATGGTTTCAACCCGAATGGAATGGAATGGAATGGAATGGAATGGAATGGAATGGAATGGAGTGGAGTGGAATCAACCCGAATGGAATGCAATGGAATGGCACGGAATGGAATGCAATAGAATGTAATCAACCGGAATGGAGTGGAGTGGAATGGAATGGAATGGATTGGAATCAACACGATTCTAATGGAATGGAATGGAATGGAATGAAATGGGATTCAATCAACCCGATTGGAATGGAATGGAATGGAATGGAATGGAATGGAATGGAATGGAGTAAACCCGAATGGAATGGAATGGATTGGAATCAACTCGAATGGAATGGAATGGAATTGATTGGAATGGAAAGGAATGGAATGGAATGGAATGGAATGGAATGGAATGGAATGGAATGGAATGGAGTGGAATGGAGTGGAGAAAACCGAAGTTTATGTAATGGAATGGAATGGAATGGAATGGAAGGGAATGGAATAAACCCGAATGGAATGAAATGGAATGGAATGGCATGGAATGGAATGGAATGGAAAGGAATGCAATGGAATCAAGCTGAATGGAATGGAAGGGAATGGAATGGAATGGAATGGAATGGAATGGAATCAAACCGAATGGAATGGAATGGAATGGAATGGAATGGAATGGAATGGAAAGGAATCAACACGAATAGAATGGATTGCAATGGAATGGAATGGAATGGAATCAACCCAACAGGAAGGGAATGGAATGGAATGGAATGGAATGGAGTAGAATCCAAAGCAGTCAAGCAGAATGGAATGCAATGGAATGGAATTGAACGGAATAGAATGCAAAGCAATAAACCAGAATGGAATGGAATGGAATGGAATGGAATCAACACGAATGGAATGGAATGGAATGGAATGGAATGGAATCAACACGAATGGAATGGAATGGAATGGAATGGAATGGAATGGAATGGAATGGAATGGAATTCACCCGAATGGAATGGAATCAACCAGAATGGAATGGAATGGAATGGAATAGAATCAACCGGAATGGAATGGATTGGAATTGAACGGAGTGGAATCAACCCGAATGGAATGGAATGGAAGGGAGTGGAATGGAATGGAATGGAATGGAATGGAATCAACCCGAATGGAATGGAATGTAATTGAATGGAATGGAATGGAATGGAATGGAACGGAAAGGAATGGAATCAACCCGAATGGAATGGAATGGAATGGCATTTAATGGAATGGAATGGAATGGAATCAACACGAATAGAAAGGAATGCAATGGCAAGGAATGGAATGGAATGGAATGGAATGGAGTCAATACTAACGGAATGGAATGGAATGCAATGGAATGGAATGGAAGGGAATAGAATGGAATGGATTGGAATGGAATGGAATGGAATGGAATGGAATATAATGGAATGGAATCAACCCGATTGGAATGGAATGGAATGGAATGGAATGGAATGGAATGGACTAGAATGGAATCAATCTGAATGTAATGGAATGGAATGGAATGGAATGGAATGGAATCAACCCGAATGAAATGGAATGGAATGGAATGGAATGGAATGGAATGGAATCAACCCGAAAGGAATGGAATGGAAGGGAATGGAATGGAATAGAATGGAATGGAATGAAATCAACCCTAATGGAATGGAATAGAACGGAATGGAATGAAATGCAATGAAAAGGAACGGAATGGAATCAACCCGAATGGAATGGAAAGAATGGAATGGAATGGAACGGAATGGAATGGAAACAACCCGAATGGAATCGATTGGAATGGAATGCAATGAAAACTACACGAATGGAATGGAATGGAGTGGAATGGAATGGATCGGAATGGAATGGAATGAAATCAACCCGAATGGAATGGAATGGAATGGATTGGAATGGAATGGAAAAGAATGGAATCAAACCGAATGGAACTGAATGGAATGGAATGGAATGGAATGGAATCTATCCGAATGGAATGGAATGGAATGGAAAGGAATGGAATGGAATGGAATGGAATGGAATCAACCCGCATGGATTGGAATGGAGAGGAATCAAGTCGAATGCAATGGAATGGAATGGAATGGAATGGAATTGAATGGAAGGGAATGAACCTGAGTGGAATGGAATGGAATGGAATGGAATGGAATGGAATGGAATGGAATGGAATCAACACGAATGGAATGGAATGGAGGGGAATGGAACGGAATGCAATGCAATGGAATCAACCCGAATGGAATGGAATGCAATGGAATGGAATGCAATGGAATGGAATCAACCCGAATGGAAAGGAATGGAATGGAATGGAAAGGAATAAACCCGAAAAGAATGGAATGGATTGCAATGGATTGGAATGGATTTAAATGGAATCAGCCCGATTGGAATGGAATGGAAATGGAATGGACTAGAATGGAATCAACCTCAATGTAATGTAATGGAATGGAATAAAATGGAATGGAGTGGAATCAACCCGAATGAAATGGAATTGAATAGATATGAATGGAATGGAATGGAAAGGAATCAACCCGTAAGGAATGGAATGGAAGGGAATGGAATGGAATAGAATGGAATGGAATGGAATCAACCGTAATGGTATGGAATGGAATGGAATGGAATGAAATGCAATGAAATCGAACGGAATGGAATCAACCCCAATGGAATGGAAAGGAATGGCATGGAATGGAAAGGAATGGAATGGAATCAACCCGAATGGAGTGGAGTGGAATGCAATGGAATGGAATGGATTGGAATGGAACGGAGTCAAAATGAATCTAACGGAATGGAATGTAATGGAATGGACTTGAATCAACCCGATTGGAACTGAATGGAATGGAACGGAATGGAATCCAGCAGAATGGAATGGAGTGGAATGGAATCAAACCTAATGGAATGGAATGGAATGGAACGGAATGAAATGGAATGGAATGGAATGGAATGGAATGGAATCAACCCGAATGGAATGGAATGTAATGGAGTGGAATGAAATGGAATAAACCCGACGGAATGGAATGGAACGGAATGGTAGTGAACGGACTGGAATCAACCCGAATCGAATGGAATGGAAATGAATAGAATGGAAGGGAATGGAATGGAATCAACCCGAATGGAATGGAATGTAATTGAATGGAATGGAATGGAATGAAATGGAACAAAATCGTATCAACCCAAATGGAATGGAATGGAATAGAATGGAATGGAATGGAATAGAATGGAATGGAATGGAATCAACTCGAATGGAATGGAATGTAATTGAATTGAATGGAATGGAATGGAATGAAATGGAACGAAATGGAATCAACCCGAACGGAATGGAATTGAATGGAATGGAATGGAATCAACCCGAATGTAATGGAATCAACCCGAATGGAATGGAATGCAACGGAACGGAATGGAATCAACCGGAATGGAATGGAATGGAATGGTATGGAATGGATTGGAATCAACCCGAACGGAATGGAATGGAAGGGAATGGAATGGAATGGAATGGAATGGAATCAACCCGAGTGAAATGGAATGTAATTGAATGGAATGGAATGAAATGGAATGAAATGGATCGAAATGGAATCAACCCGAATGGAATGGAATGGACTGGAATGGAATGGAATGGAATGGAATGGAATCAACCCGAATGGAAGGGAATGGAATGGAATGGAATGGAATGGAATCACCACGAATGGAATGGAATGGAATGGCATGGAATGGAATGGAATGGAATGGAGTCAATCCGAAAGGAATGGAATGGAATGGAATGGAATGGAATGGCATGGAATGGAATGGAATGGCATGGAGTGTAATGGAATGGAATCAACCCGAATGGAATGCAATGGAAGGGAATGGAATGGAATGGAACGGAACAGAATCAACCCGAATGGAATGGGATGCAATGGAAAGGATTGTCATGGTATCAACCCGAACGGAATGGAATGGAATGGAGTGGAATGGAATGGAATGGAATGGAATCTATCCGAATGGAATGGAATGGAATGGAAAGGAATGGAATGGAATGGAATGGAATGGAATCAACCCGCATGGATTGGAATGGAGAGGAATCAAGTCGAATGCACTGGAATGGAATGGAATGGAATGGAATTGAATGGAATGGAAACAACCTGAGTGGAATGGAATGGAATGGAATTGAATGGAATGGAATGGAATGGAATCAACACGAATGGAATGGAATGGAGGGGAATGGAAGGGAATGCAATGCATTGGAATCAACCCGAATGGAATGGAATGCAATGGAATGGAATGCAATGGAATGGAATCAACCCGAATGGAAAGGAATGGAATGGAATGGAAAGGAATAAACCCGAAAAGAATGGAATGGAATGCAATGGATTGGAATGGAATTAAATGGAATCAGCCCGATTGGAATGGAATGGAATGGAATGGACTAGAATGGAATCAACCTCAATGTAATGTAATGGAATGGAATGAAATGGAATGGAGTGCAATCAACCCGAATGAAATGGCATGGAATAGAAATGAATGGAATGGAATGGAATGTAATCAACCCATAAGGAATGGAATGGAAGGGAATGGAATGGAATAGAATGGAATGGAATGGAATCAACCGTAATGGTATGGAATGGAATGGAATGGAATGAAATGCAATGAAATAGATCGGAATGGAATCAACCCCAATGGAATGGAAAGGAATGGCATGGAATGGAAAGGAATGGAATGGAATCAACCCGAATGGAGTGGAGTGGAATGCAATGGAATGGAATGGATTGGAATGGAACGGAGTCAAAATGAATCTAAAGGAATGGAATGTAATGGAATGGACTGGAATCAACCCGATTGGAACTGAATGGAATGGAGCGGAATGGAATCCAGCAGAATGGAATGGAGTGGAATGGAATCAATCCGAATGGAATGGAATGGAACGGAACGGAATGAAATGGAATGGAATGGAATGGAATGAAATGGAATGGAATGGAATGGAATGGAATGGAATATCAACCCGAACGGAATGGAATGGAATGGAATGGAATCAACCCGAATGGAATGGAATGTAATGGAGTTGAATGAAATGGAATCAACCCGATGGAATGGAATGGAACGGAATGGTAGCGAACGGACTAGAATCAACCCGAATCGAATGGAATGGAAATGAATAGAATGGAAGGGAATGGAATGGAATCAACCAGAATGGAATGGAATGTAATTTAATGGAATGGAATGGAATGAAATGGAACAAAATCGTATCAACCCAAATGGAATGGAATGGAATATAATGGAATGGAATGGAATAGAATGGAATGGAATGGAATCAACCCGAATGGAATGGAATGTAATTGAATTGAATGGAATGGAATGGAATGAAATGGAACGAAATGGAATCAACCCGAACGGAATGGAATTGAATGGAATGGAAACAACCAGAGTGGAATGGAATGGAATGGAATGGAATGGAATGGCATGGAATGGAATGGAATGGAATCAACACGAATGGAATGGAATGGAGGGGAATGGAAGGGAATGCAATGCAATGGAATCAACCCGAATGGAATGGAATGCAATGGAATGGAATGCAATGGAATGGAATCAACCCGAATGGAAAGGAATGGAATGGAATGGAAAGGAATAAACCCGAAAAGAATCGAATGGAATGCAATGGATTGGAATGGAATTAAATGGAATCAGCCCGATTGGAATGGAATGGAATGGTAGGGACTAGAATGGAATCAACCTCAATGTAATGTAATGGAATGGAATGAAATGGAATGGAGTGCAATCAACCCGAATGAAATGGAATGGAATAGAAATGAATGGAATGGAATGGAATGTAATCAACCCGT
Source organism: Pan paniscus (assembly GCF_029289425.2). Taxonomy (NCBI): domain Eukaryota; kingdom Metazoa; phylum Chordata; class Mammalia; order Primates; family Hominidae; genus Pan; species Pan paniscus. Next base: position 17,477,327 of record NC_073265.2, read on the forward strand.
AAGGAATGGAATGGAAGGGAATGGAATGGAATAGAATGGAATGGAATGGAATCAACCGTAATGGTATGGAATGGAATGGAATGGAATGAAATGCAATGAAATCGAACGGAATGGAATCAACCCCAATGGAATGGAAAGGAATGGCATGGAATGGAAAGGAATGGAATGGAATCAACCCGAATGGAGTGGAATGGAATGCAATGGAATGGAATGGATTGGAATGGAACGGAGTCAAAATGAATCTAATGGAATGGAATGTAATGGAATGGACTGGAATCAACCCGATTGGAACTGAATGGAATGGAACGGAATGGAATCCAGCAGAATGGAATGGAGTGGAATGGAATCAAACCGAATGGAATGGAATGGAATGGAACGGAATGAAATGGAATGGAATGGAATGGAATGGAATGGTATGGAATGGAATCAACCCGAACGGAATGGAATGGAATGGAATCAACCCGAATGGAATGGAATGTAATGGAGGGGAATGAAATGGAATCAACCCGATGGAATGGAATGGAACGGAATGGTAGTGAACGGACTGGAATCAACCCGAATCGAATGGAATGGAAATGAATAGAATGGAAGGGAATGGAATGGAATCAACCCGAATGGAATGGAATGTAATTGAATGGAATGGAATGGAATGAAATGGAACAAAATGGTATCAACCCAAATGGAATGGAATGGAATAGAATGGAATGGAATGGAATAGAATGGAATGGAATGGAATCAACCCGAATGGAATGGAATGCAATTGAATTGTATGGAATGGAATGGAATGAAATGGAACGAAATGGAATCAACCCGAACGGAATGGAATTGAATGGAATGGAATGGAATCAACCCGAATGTAATGGAATCAACCCGAATGGAATGGAATGCAACGGAACGGAATGGAATCAACCGGAATGGAATGGAATGGAATGGTATGGAATGGATTGGAATCAACCCGAACGGAATGGAATGGAAGGGAATGGAATGGAATGAAATGGAATCAACCCGAGTGAAATGGAATGTAATTGAATGGAATGGAATGGAATGGAATGAAATGGAACGAAATGGAATCAACCCGAATGGAATGGAATGGACTGGAATGGAATGGAATGGAATGGAATGGAATGGAATCAACCCGAATGGAAGGGAATGGAATGGAATGGAATGGAATGGAATCACCACGAATGGAATGGAATGGAATGGCATGGAATGGAATGGAATGGAATGGAGTCAATCCGAAAGGAATGGAATGGACTAGAATGGAATCAATCTGAATGTAATGTAATGGAATGGAATGTAATGGAAAGGAATCAACCCGAATGAAATGGAATGGAATGGAATTGAATGGAATGGAATGGAATGGAATCAACTCGAAAGGAATGGAATGGAATGGAATATTTTCGAATGGAATGGAATGGAAAGGAAAGGAATAGAATGGAATGAAATGGAATGGAATGGAATGGAATCAAACCGCATGGAATGGAAGAGAGTGAAATCAACTCGAATGGAATGGAATGGAATGGAATGGAATGGAATGGAATGGAATGGAATCACCCCGAATGGAATGGAATGCAGTGGAAAGGAATGGAATGGTTTCAACCCGAATGGAATGGAATGGAATGGAATGGAATGGAATGGAATGGAATGGAATGGAGTGGAGTGGAATCAACCCGAATGGAATGCAATGGAATGGCACGGAATGGAATGCAATAGAATGTAATCAACCGGAATGGAGTGGAGTGGAATGGAATGGAATGGATTGGAATCAACACGATTCTAATGGAATGGAATGGAATGGAATGAAATGGGATTCAATCAACCCGATTGGAATGGAATGGAATGGAATGGAATGGAATGGAATGGAATGGAGTAAACCCGAATGGAATGGAATGGATTGGAATCAACTCGAATGGAATGGAATGGAATTGATTGGAATGGAAAGGAATGGAATGGAATGGAATGGAATGGAATGGAATGGAATGGAATGGAATGGAATGGAGTGGAATGGAGTGGAGAAAACCGAAGTTTATGTAATGGAATGGAATGGAATGGAATGGAAGGGAATGGAATAAACCCGAATGGAATGAAATGGAATGGAATGGCATGGAATGGAATGGAATGGAAAGGAATGGAATGGAATCAAACCGAATGGAATGGAATGGAATGGAATGGAATGGAATGGAATGGAAAGGAATCAACACGAATAGAATGGATTGCAATGGAATGGAATGGAATGGAATCAACCCAACAGGAAGGGAATGGAATGGAATGGAATGGAATGGAGTAGAATCCAAAGCAGTCAAGCAGAATGGAATGCAATGGAATGGAATTGAACGGAATAGAATGCAAAGCAATAAACCAGAATGGAATGGAATGGAATGGAATGGAATCAACACGAATGGAATGGAATGGAATGGAATGGAATGGAATGGAATGGAATGGAATCAACCCGAATGGAATGGAATGGAATGGAACGGAATGGAATGGAATGGAATTGAATCAACCCGAATGGAATGGAATAGAATGGAATGGAATGGAATGGAATGGAATGGAATGGAATGGAATGGATTGGAATGGATTGGAATCAACCCGAATGGAATGGAATGGAATAGAATGGAATGGAATGGATTGGAAAAGAATGGAATGGTTTCAACACGAATCTAATGGAATGGAATGGAATGGGATGGAATGGAATGGAATGGAATCAACCAGAATGGAATGGAATGGAATCAACTGGAATGGAATGCAATGGAATGGAATGGAATGGAATGGAATGGAATGGAATCAACCCAAATGGAAAGGAATGGAATGGAATGGAATGGAATGGAATGGAATGGAATGGAAAGGAATCAACCAAAATGGAAGGGAATGGAATGGAATCAACTTGAATGGAATGGAATGGAATGGAATGTAATGGAAATGAATGGAATATAATCAAACCGATTGGAATGGAGTGCAATGGAATGGAATGGAATGGAATCACCCCGATTCGAATGGAATGGAATGGAATGGAATGGAATGGAATGGAATGGAATGGAATGGAATCAACCCATAAGGAATGGAATGGAAGGGAATGGAATGGAATAGAATGGAATGGAATGGAATCAACCGTAATGGTATGGAATGGAATGGAATGGAATGAAATGCAATGAAATCGAACGGAATGGAATCAACACCAATGGAATGGAAAGGAATGGCATGGAATGGAAAGGAATGGAATGGAATCAACCCGAATGGAGTGGAGTGGAATGCAATGGAATGGAATGGATTGGAATGGAACGGAGTCAAAATGAATCTAATGGAATGGAATGTAATGGAATGGACTGGAATCAACGCGATTGGAACTGAATGGAATGGAACGGAATGGAATCCAGCAGAATGGAATGGAGTGGAATGGAATCAAACCGAATGGAATGGAATGGAATGGAACGGAATGAAATGGAATGGAATGGAATGGAATGGAATGGAATGGAATGGAATGGAATCAACCCGAACGGAATGGAATGGAATGGAATGGAATCAACCCGAATGGAATGGAATGTAATGGAGTGGAATGAAATCGAATCAACCCGATGGAATGGAATGGAACGGAATGGTAGTGAACGGACTGGAATCAACCCGAATCGAATTAAATGGAAATGAATAGAATGGAAGGGAATGGAATGGAATCAACCCGAATGGAATGGAATGTAATTGAATGGAATGGAATGGAATGAAATGGAACAAAATCGTATCAACCCAAATGGAATGGAATGGAATAGAATGGAATGGAATGGAATAGAATGGAATGGAATGGAATCAACCCGAATGGAATGGAATGTAATTGAATTGAATGGAATGGAATGGAATGAAATGGAACGAAATGGAATCAACCCGAACGGAATGGAATTGAATGGAATGGAATGGAATCAACCCGAATGTAATGGAATCAACCCGAATGGAATGGAATGCAACGGAACGGAATGGAATCAACCGGAATGGAATGGAATGGAATGGAATGGAATGGATTGGAATCAACCCGAACGGAATGGAATGGAAGGGAATGGAATGGAATGGAATGGAATGGAATGGAATGGAATGGAATGGAATCAACCCGAGTGAAATTCAATGTAATTGAATTGAATGGAATGGAATGGAATGAAATGGAACGAAATGGAATCAACCAGAATGGAATGGAATGGAATGGAATGGAATGGAATGGAATGGAATGGAATGGAATCAACCCGAATGGAAGGGAATGCAATGGAATGGAATGGAATGGAATGGAATCACCACGAATGGAATGGAATGGAATGGCATGGAATGGAATGGAATGGAATGGAGTCAATCCGAAAGGAATGGAATGGAATGGAATGGAATGGAATAGAATGTAATGGATTGGAATGGAATGGAATGGAATGAAATGGAATATAATGGATTGGAATCAACCCGAATGCAATGGAATGGTATGCAATGCAATGGAATGGAATGGAATGCAATGGAATCAACCCGATTGGAATGGATTGGAATGGAATGGAATGGAATACAATGGAATCAACCCGAATGGAATGGAATGGAATGGAACGGAATGGAATGGAATGGAATGGAATCAACCCGAAAGGAATGGAATGTCAGGGATTAGAATGGTATAGAATGGAATGGAATGGAATCAACCCGAATGGAATGCAATGAAATGGAATGGAAATGAATGGAATGGAATGGCATGGAATCAACCCGAATGGAATGCAATGGAATGGCATGGAATCAACTCGAACGGAATGGAATTCAATGGAATGGAATGGAGTCGAATCAACACGAATGGATTGGAATGAAATGGAATCAAATGAAATGGAAAGGAATGGAATGGAATGGAATCGAATCAACCCGAATAGAATGGAATGGAAGGGAATGGAATGGAATGGTATGGAATGCAATGGAATCAATCCGAAATAAGTGGAATGGAATAGAGTGGAATAGAAAGGAATGGAATCAACCCGAATGAAATGGAATGGAATGGAATGGAATGGAAAGGAATGGAATGGAAAAGAATGGAATCAAACCGAATGGAATGGAATGGAATGGAATGGAATCAACTCTAATGGAATGGAATGGAATGGAATGGAATGGAATGGATTGGAATGGAATCAGCCCGAATGGAATGGAATGGAATGGAATGGAATGGAATCAACACGAATGGAATGGAATGGAAAGGAATCAATGAGAATGGAATGGAATAAAATGGAATGGAATGGAATGGAATCAACCCAAATGGAAGGGAATGGAATGGAATGGAATGGAATAGAATCCAAAGCAGTCAACCAGAAAGGAATGGAGTGGAGTGGAATTGAATGGAATGGAATGGAGTGGAATGGAATGGATAAAATTGAAGGGTATGTAATGGAATGGAATGGAAAGGAATGGAATGGAAAGGAATGGAATGGAATAAACCCGAATGGAATGGAATGGAATGGAATGGAATGGAATGGAATGGAATGGAATGGAGTGGAATGGAAAGGAATGCAATGGAATCAACCCGAATGGAATGGAAAGGAATGGAATGGAATGGAATGGAAAGGAATGGAATGGAAAGGAATGGTATGGAATGGAATGGAATGGAATGGAATGGAATGGAATGGAATGGAAAGGAATCTACCCGAATAGAATGTATTCCAATGGAATGGAATGGAATGGAATCAACCCGAATGGAAGGGAATGGAATGGAATGGAATGGAATAGAATGCAAAGCAGTCAACCAGAATGGAATGGAATGGAATGGAACGGAATGGAATCAACCCGAAAGGAATGGAATGGAATGGAATGGAATCAACCAGAATGGAATGGAATGGATTGGAATCAACTCGAATGGAATGGAATGGAATGGAATGGAATCAACACAAATGGAATGGAACGGAATCGAATGGAAATGAATGGAATGGAATGGAATGGAATGCAATGGAAGCAACCCGAATGAAATGGAATGGAATGGAATGGAATCGAATGGAATGGAACGGAATCAACTCGAATGGAACGGAACGGAATGGAGTGGAATGGAATGGAATGGAGTCAACCCGAATGGAATGGAATGGATTGGAATCAACTCGATTGGAATGGAATGGAATTGATAGGAATGGAATGGAACGGAATGCAATGGAATCAACTCGTATGGAATGGAATGGAATGGAATGGAAAGGAAAGGAATGGAATGGAATGGAATGGAATGGAATGGAATGGAATGAAATGGAATGGAGTGGAATGGAATGGAGAAACCCGAAGGGAATGTAATGGAATGGAAAGGAATGGAATGGAATAAACCCGAAAGGAATGAAATAGAATGGAATGGATTAGAATGGAATGCTTGGAATGGAATGGAAAGGAATGCAATGGTATAAATCCGAATTGCATGGAAAGGAATGGAATGCAATGGAATGGAATGGAATGGAATCAACTCGAATGGAATGGAATGGAATGTAAAGGAATCAACCTGAATGGAATGGAATGGAATGGAGAGGAATCAACCCGAATGGCATGGAACAAAATGGAATGGAAAGGAATGGAATGGAATGGAATGGAATCAACCCGAATGGAATGCAATCGAATGGTATGGAATGGAATGAAATGGAATGGAATCAACCCGAAAGGACTGTTAGTTCAATGGAAAGGAATGGAATCAAGTCAACACGAATGGATTGGAATGGAATGGAGTCAAGTCAAATGGTATGGAATGGAATCGAATCAACCAGAATAGAATGGAATGGAATGGAATGGATTGGTATGGAATGCAATGGAGTCAATCCGACATAAATGGAATGGAATAGAATGGAATGGAATGGAATGGAATCAAGCCGAATGGTAAGGAACGGTGTGCAATCATGTCGAATGGAATGGAATGGAATGGGATCGAATCAACCTAAATGGAATGGAATGGAATGGAATGGAATGGAAAAAAAACGAATGGAATGGATTGGAGTGGAATGCAAGGAATGCAATGGAATGGAATGGAATCTACCCGAATGGAATGGAATGGAATGGAATGGAGTGGAATGGAATGGAAAAGAATGGAATCAAATCGAATGGAATGGAATCAACCGAAATGGAATGGAATGGAATGGAATGGAATGGAATCAACCAGAACGGAATGGAATAGAATGGAATGGAATCAACACGAATGGAATGGAATGGAATGGAATGGAATGGAATGGAATGGAATCAATGCGAATGGAATGGAAAGGAGTGGAATGGAATGGAATGGAATGGAATGCCATGGAGAGGAACGGAATGGAATCATCACGAATGGGATGCAATGGAAGGCAATGGAATGGAATGGAACGGAATGGAATCAACCCGAAAGGAATGGAATGGAAAGGAATCGAATCAACCCGAATAGAATGGAATGGAAGGGAATGGAATGGAATGGTATGGAATGCAATGGAATCAATCCGAAATAAGTGGAATGGAATAGAGTGGAATAGAAAGGAATGGAATCAACCCGAATGAAATGGAATGGAAAGGAATGGAATGGAAAAGAATGGAATCAAACCGAATGGAATGGAATGGAATGGAATGGAATCAACTCTAATGGAATGGAATGGAATGGAATGGAATGGATTGGAATGGAATCAGCCCGAATGGAATGGAATGGAACGGAATGGAATGGAATCAACACGAATGGAATGGAATGGAAAGGAATAAATGAGAATGGAATGGAATAAAATGGAATGGAATGGAATGGAATCAACCCAAATGGAAGGGAATGGAATGGAATGGAATGGAATAGAATCCAAAGCAGTCAACCAGAAAGGAATGGAGTGGAGTGGAATTGAATGGAATTGAATGGAGTGGAATGGAATGGATAAAATTGAAGGGTATGTAATGGAATGGAATGGAAAGGAATGGAATGGAAAGGAATGGAATGGAATAAACCCGAATGGAATGGAATGGAATGGAATGGAATGGAATGGAATGGAATGGAATGGAATGGAATGGAGTGGAATGGAAAGGAATGCAATGGAATCAACCCGAATGGAATGGAAAGGAATGGAATGGAATGGAATGGAAAGGAATGGAATGGAAAGGAATAGTATGGAATGGAATGGAATGGAATGGAATGGAATGGAATGGAATGGAATGGAATGGAAAGGAATCTACCCGAATAGAATGTATTGCAATGGAATGGAATGGAATGGAATCAACCCGAATGGAAGGGAATGGAATGGAATGGAATGGAATAGAATGCAAAGCAGTCAACCAGAATGGAATGGAATGCAATGGAATTGAACGGAATACAATGCCAAGCAATCACCCAGAATGAAATGGAATGGAATGGAATCAACGTGAATGGAATGGAATGCATTGGAATCAACTCGAATGGAATGGAATGGAATGGAATGGAATGGAATCGAATGGAAATGAATGGAATGGAATTGAATGGAATGCAATGCAAGGAACCCGAATGGAATGGACTGGAATGCAATGGAATGGAATGCAAAGGAATCAACCCGAATGGAACGGAATGGAGTGGAATGGAATGGAAAGGAATGGAATCTATCCGAATGGAATGGAATGAAATGGAATCAACTCGAATGGAATGGAATGCAATGGAATGGAATGGAATATAGTCAACCCGATTGAAATGGAATGCAATGGAATGGAATGGAACGGAATCAACCCGAATGGAATGGAATATAATGGATTGGATTGGAAAATAATCAACCCGATTGGAATGGAATGCAATGGAATTGAATGGAATGGAATCGTCCCGAGTGGAATGGAATGGAATGCAATCAACCTGAATGGAATGGAATGGAATGGTGTCAACCCGAATGGAATGGAATGGATTGGTATCAACCCGAATGGAATGGAATGGAACTGATTGGAATGGAATGGAAGGGAATGGAATGGAAAGGAATCAACCCGAATGGAATGGATGGCAATGGAATGGAATGGAATGGAATGGAATGGAATGGAATAGAATGCAAAGCAGTCAACCAGAATGGAATGGAATGGAATGGAACGGAATGGAATCAACCCGAAAGGAATGCAATGGAATGGAATGTAATCAAGCAGAATGGAATGGAATGGATTGGAATCAACTCGAATGGAATGGAATGGAATGGAATGGAATCAACACAAATGGAATGGAACGGAATCGAATGGAAATGAATGGAATGGAATGGAATGGAATGCAATGGAAGCAACCCGAATGAAATGGAATGGAATGGAATGGAATCGAATGGAATGGAACGGAATCAACTCGAATGGAACGGAACGGAATGGAGTGGAATGGAATGGAATGGAGTCAACCCGAATGGAATGGAATGGATTGGAATCAACTCGATTGGAATGGAATGGAATTGATAGGAATGGAATGGAACGGAATGCAATGGAATCAACTCGTATGGAATGGAATGGAATGGAATGGAAAGGAAAGGAATGGAATGGAATGGAATGGAATGGAATGGAATGAAATGGAATGGAGTGGAATGGAATGGAGAAACCCGAAGGGAATGTAATGGAATGGAAAGGAATCGAATGGAATAAACCCGAAAGGAATGAAATAGAATGGAATGGATTAGAATGGAATGCAATGGAATGGAATGGAAAGGAATGCAATGGTATAAATCCGAATTGCATGGAAAGGAATGGAATGCAATGGAATGGAATGGAATGGAATCAACTCGAATGGAATGGAATGGAATGTAAAGGAATCAACCTGAATGGAATGGAATGGAATGGAGAGGAATCAACCCGAATGGCATGGAACAAAATGGAATGGAAAGGAATGGAATGGAATGGAATGGAATGGAATCAACCCGAATGGAATGCAATCGAATGGTTTGGAATGGAATGAAATGGAATGGAATCAACCCGAAAGGACTGTTAATTCAATGGAAAGGAATGGAATCAAGTCAACACGAATGGATTGGAATAGAATGGAGTCAAGTCAAATGGTATGGAATGGAATCGAATCAACCAGAATAGAATGGAATGGAATGGAATGGATTGGTATGGAATGCAATGGAGTCAATCCGATATAAAAGGAATGGAATAGAATGGAATGGAATGGAATGGAATCAAGCCGAATGGTAAGGAACGGTGTGCAATCATGTCGAATGGAATGGAATGGAATGGGATCGAATCAACCTAAATGGAATGGAATGGAATGGAATGGAATGGAAAAAAAACGAATGGAATGGATTGGAGTGGAATGCAAGGAATGCAATGGAATGGAATGGAATCTACTCGAATGGAATGGAATGGAATGGAATGGAGTGGAATGGAATGGAAAAGAATGGAATCAAATCGAATGGAATGGAATCAACCGAAATGGAATGGAATGGAATGGAATGGAATCAACCAGAACGGAATGGAATGGAATGGAATGGAATCAACACGAATGGAATGGAATGGAATGGAATGGAATGGAATGGAATGGAATGGAATCAAGGCGAATGGAATGGAATGGAGAGGAATGGAATGGAATGGAATGGAATGCCATGGGGAGGAACGGAATGGAATCATCACGAATGGGATGCAATGGAAGGGAATGGAATGGAATGGAACGGAATGGAATCAACCCGAAAGGAATGGAATGGAATGGAATGGAAGGAAATATATCCCAATGGAATGGAATGGAAAGGAATGGAAACAACACGAATGGAATGGAATGGAGTGGAATGGAATGGAATGCAATGGAATGGAATGGAATAAACCCGAATGCAATGGAATGGAATGGAATGGAATGGAAAAGAATGGAATCAAACCGAATGGAATGGAATGGAATGGAATGAAATCGACCGAAATGGAAAGGAATGGAATGGAATGGAATCAACCCGAATGGAATGGAATGGAATGGAATGGAATAGAATGGAATGGAATGGAATCAACACGAATGGAATGGAATGGAATGGAATGGAATCATTGCGAATGGAATGGAATGGAATGGAATGGAATGGAATGGAATGGAAAGCCATGAATAGGAATGGAATGGAATCAACACGAATGGAATGCAATGGAAGGGAATGGAATGGAATGGAACGGAATGGAATCAACTCGAAAGGAATGGAATGGAATGGAATATTTTCGAATGGAATGGAATGGAAAGGAAAGGAATAGAATGGAATGCAATGGAATGGAATGGAATGGAATCAAACCGCATGGAATGGAAGAGAGTGAAATCAACTCGAATGGAATGGAATGGAATGGAATGGAATGGAATGCAATGGAATGGAATCACCCCGAATGGAATGGAATGCAGTGGAAAGGAATGGAATGGTTTCAACCCGAATGGAATGGAATGGAATGGAACGGAATGGAATGGAATGGAATGGAGTGGAGTGGAATCAACCCGAATGGAATGCAATGGAATGGCACGGAATGGAATGCAATAGAATGTAATCAACCGGAATGGAGTGGAGTGGAATGGAATGGAATGGATTGGAATCAACACGATTCTAATGGAATGGAATGGAATGGAATGGAATGGGCTTCAATCAACCCGATTGGAATGGAATGGAATGGAATGGAATGGAATGGAATGGAATCAACTGGTATGGAATGGAATGGAATGGAATGGAATCAACTGGAATGGAATGGAATGGAATGGAATGGAATGGAATGGAATCAACCCGAATGGAATGGAATGGGATGGAATGGAATGGAACATGCCCGAATGGAAAGGAATGCAATGGAATGGAATTGAATGGAATGGAATCAACACGAGTCTAATGGAATGGAAAGGAATGGAATGGAATGGAACAGAATGGAATCAACACGAATGGAATGCAATGGAATAGAATGGAATTGAATCAACCAGAATGGAATGGAAAGGAATCAACCGGAATGGAATGGAATGGAATCAACCCGAATGGAATGGAATGGAATGGAACGGAATGGAATGGAATGGAATTGAATCAACCCGAATGGAATGGAATAGAATGGAATGGAATGGAATGGAATGGAATGGAATGGAATGGATTGGAATGGATTGGAATCAACCCGAATGGAATGGAATGGAATAGAATGGAATGGAATGGACTGGAAAAGAATGGAATGGTTTCAACACGAATCTAATGGAATGGAATGGAATGGGATGGAATGGAATGGAATGGAATCAACCAGAATGGAATGGAATGGAATCAACTGGAATGGAATGGAATGGAATGGAATGGAATGGAATGGAATGGAATGGAATCAACCCGAAAGGAATGGAATGGGATGGAATGGAATGGAAACTACACGAAAGGAAAGGAATGGAATGGAATGGAATTGAATGGAATGGAATCAACACGAGTCAAATGGAATGGAATGGAATGGAATGGAATGGAATGGAATGGAATGGAATGGAAAGGAATCAACCCAAATGGAATGGAATGGAATGGAATCAACTTGAATGGAATGGAATGGAATGGAATGGAATGGAAATGAATGGAATATAATCAACCCGATTGGAATGGAGTGCAATGGAATGGAATGGAATGGAATCACCCCGATTCGAATGGAATGGAACGGAATGGAATGGAACGGAATGGAATCAACCCGCATGGATTGGAATGGAGAGGAATCAAGTCTAATGGAATGGAATGGAATGGAATGGAATTGAATGGAATGGAATCAACCTGAATGGAATGGAATGGAATGGAATGGAATGGAATGGAATGGAATGGAATGGAATCAACACGAATGGAATGGAATGGAGGGGAATGGAAGGGAATGCAATGCAATGGAATTAACCCGAATGGAATGGAATGGAATGGAATGGAATGGAATGGAATGGAATGGAAAGGAATCAACCAAAATGGAAGGGAATGGAATGGAATCAACTTGAATGGAATGGAATGGAATGGAATGGAATGGAAATGAATGGAATATAATCAAACCGATTGGAATGGAGTGCAATGGAATGGAATGGAATGGAATCACCCCGAATGGAATGGAATGGAATGGAATGGAATGGAATGGAATGGAATGGACTGGAATGGAATAAAATCAACCCAAATGGAATAGAATGGAATGGATTCAACCCGAATGGAATGGAATGGATTGGAATCAACTCGAATGGAATGGAATGGATTTGATTGGAATGGAATGGAATGGAACGGAACGCAATGGAATCAACTCGTATGGAATGGAATGGAATGGAATGGAAAGGAATGGAATGGAATGGAATGGAATGGAATGGAACGGAATGGAGTGGAATGGAACGGAATGGAATGGAATGGAATGGAAAGGAATGCAATGGAATCATCCCGAATGGAATGGAAAGGAATGGAGTGGAATGGAATTGAATGGAATGGAATTGAGTGGAATGGAATGGAGAAAATTGAAGGGTATGTAATGGAATGGAATGGAAAGGAATGGAATGGAATAAACCCGAATGGAATGGAGTGGAATGGAATGGAATGGAATGGAATGGAATGGAATGGAGTGGAATGGAAAGGAATGCAATGGAATCAACCCGAATGGAAAGGAAAGGAATGGAATGGAATGGAATGGAATGGAATGGAATGGAATGGAAAGGAATGGTATGGAATGGAATGGAATGGAATGGAATGGCATCAAACCGAATGGAATGGAATGGAATGGAATGGAATGGAATGGAATGGAATGGAATGGAAAGGAATCTACCCGAATAGAATGTATTGCAATGGAATGGAATGGAATGGAATCAACACGAATGGAAGGGAATGGAATGGAACGGAATGGAATGGAATGGAATTGAATCAACCCGAATGGAATGGAATAGAATGGAATGGAATGGAATGGAATGGAATGGAATGGAATGGAATGGAATGGAATGGAATGGATTGGAATGGATTGGAATCAACCCGAATGGAATGGAATGGAATAGAATGGAATGGAATGGATTGGAAAAGAATGGAATGGTTTCAACACGAATCTAATGGAATGGAAAGGAATGGGATGGAATGGAATGGAATGGAATCAACCAGAATGGAATGGAATGGAATCAACTGGAATGGAATGGAATGGAATGGAATGGAATGGAATGGAATCAACACGAATGGAATGGAATGGAGGGGAATGGAAGGGAATGCAATGCAATGGAATTAACCCGAATGGAATGGAATGGAATGGAATGGAATGGAATGGATTGGAATGGAATCAACCCAAATGGAAAGGAATGGAATTGAATGGAATGGAATGGAATGGAATGGAAAGGAATCAACCAAAATGGAAGGGAATGGAATGGAATCAACTTGAATGGAATGGAATGGAATGGAATGGAATGGAAATGAATGGAATATAATCAAACCGATTGGAATGGAGTGCAATGGAATGGAATGGAATGGAATCACCCCGATTCGAATGGAATGGAATGGAATGGAATGGAATGGAATGGAATGGAATAAAATCAACCCAAATGGAATAGAATGGAATGGAGTCAACCCGAATGGAATGGAATGGATTGGAATCAACTCGAATGGAATGGAATGGAATTGATTGGAATGGAATGGAATGGAACGGAACGCAATGGAATCAACTCGTATGGAATGGAATGGAATGGAATGGAAAGGAATGGAATGGAATGGAATGGAACGGAATGGAGTGGAATGGAAAGGAATGGAATGGAATGGAATGGAAAGGAATGCAATGGAATCATCCCGAATGGAATGGAAAGGAATGGAGTGGAATGGAATTGAATGGAATGGAATTGAGTGGAATGGAATGGAGAAAATTGAAGGGTATGTAATGGAATGGAATGGAAAGGAATGGAATGGAATAAACCCGAATGGAATGGAATGGAATGGAATGGAATGGAATGGAATGGAATGGAATGGAGTGGAATGGAAAGGAATGCAATGGAATCAACCCGAATGGAAAGGAAAGGAATGGAATGGAATGGAATGGAATGGAATGGAATGGAATGGAATGGAAAGGAATGGTATGGAATGGAATGGAATGGAATGGAATGGCATGAAACCGAATGGAATGGAATGGAATGGAAAGGAATCTACCCGAATAGAATGTATTGCAATGGAATGGAATGGAATGGAATCAACCCGAATGGAAGGGAATGGAATGGAATGGAATGGAATAGAATGCAAAGCAGTCAACCAGAATGGAATGGAATGGAATGGAATTGAACGGAATACAATGCCAAGCAATCAACCAGAATGAAATGGAATGGAATGGAATCAACGCGAATGGAATGGAATGGATTGGAATCAACTCGAATGGAATGGAATGGAATGGAATGGAATGGAATGGAATCGAATGGAAATGATTGGAATGGAATGGAATGGAATGCAATGCAAGCAACCCGAATGGAATGGACTGGAATGCAATGGAATGGAATGCAAAGGAATCAACCCGAATGGAACGGAATGGAGTGCAATGGAATGGAAAGGAATGGAATCTATCCGAATGGAATGGAATGAAATGGAATCAAATCGAATGGAATGGAATGCAATGGAATGGAATGGAATATAGTCAACCCGATTGAAATGGAATGCCATGGAATGGAATGGAACGGAATCAACCCGAATGGAATGGAATGGAATGGATTGGAATGGAAAATAATCAACCCGATTGGAATGGAATGCAATGGAATTGAATGGAATGGAATCGTCCCGAGTGGAATGGAATGGAATGCAATCAACCCGAATGGAATGGAATGGAATGGAATGGAATGGAATGGAATGGAATGGTGTCAACCCGAATGGAATGGAATGGATTGGTATCAACCCGAATGGAATGGAATGGAATGGAATGGAATGGAATGGAATGGAATGGTGTCAACCCGAATGGAATGGAATGGATTGGTATCAACCCGAATGGAATGGAATGGAACTGATTGGAATGGAATGGAAGGGAATGGAATGGAAAGGAATCAACCCGAATGGAATGGATGGCAATGGAATGGAATGGAATGGAATGGAATAGAATGCAAAGCAGTCAACCAGAATGGAATGGAATTGAATGGAATAGAATGCAAAGCAATCAACCAGAGTGGAATGGAATGGAATGGAACGGAATGGAATCAACCCGAATGGAATGGAATGGAATGGAATGGAATCAACCAGAATGGAATGGAATGGATTGGAATCAACTCGAATGGAATGGAGTGGAATGCAATGGAATCAACACAAATGGAATGGAACGGAATCGAATGGAAATGAATGGAATGGAATGGAATGGAATGCAATGGAAGCAACCCGAATGAAATGGAATGGAATGGAATAGAATCGAATGGAATGGAACGGAATCAACTCGAGTGGAACGGAACGGAATGGAATGGAATGGAATGGAATGGAGTCAACCCGAATGGAATGGAATGGATTGGAATCAACTCGATTGGAATGGAATGGAATTGATAGGAATGGAATGGAATGGAATGCAATGGAATCAACTCGTATGGAATGGAATGGAATGGAATGGAAAGGAAAGGAATGGAATGGAATGGAATGGAATGGAATGGAATGGAATGGAATGGAATGAAATGGAATGGAGTGGAATGGAATGGAGAAACACGAAGGGAATGTAATGGAATGGAAAGGAATGGAATGGAATAAACCCGAAAGGAATGAAATAGAATGGAATGGATTAGAATGGAATGCAATGGAATGGAATGGAAAGGAATGCAATGGTATAAATCCGAATTGAATGGAAAGGAATGGAATGCAATGGAATGGAATGGAATGGAATGGAATGGAATCAACTCGAATGGAATGGAATGGAATGGAAAGGAATCAACCTGAATGGAATGGAATGGAATGGAGAGGAATCAACCCGAATGGCATGGAACAAAATGGAATGGAAAGGAATGGAATGGAATTGAATGGAATAGAATGGAATCAACCCGAATGGAATGCAATCGAATGGTATGGAATGGAATGAAATGGAATGGAATCAACCCGAAAGGACTGTTAATTCAATGGAAAGGAATGGAATCAAGTCAACATGAATGGATTGGAATGGAATGGAGTCAAGTCAAATGGTATGGAATGGAATCGAATCAACCAGAATAGAATGGAATGGAATGGATTGGATTGTTATGGAATGCAATGGAATCAATCCGATATAAATGGAATGGAATAGAATGGAATAGAATGGAATGGAATCAAGCCGAATGGTAAGGAACGGTGTGCAATCATGTCGAATGGAATGGAATGGAATGGGATCGAATCAACCTAAATGGAATGGAATGGAATGGAAAAAAAAACGATTGGAATGGATTGCAGTGGAATGCAAGGAATGCAATGGAATGGTATGGAATCAATCCGAATGGAATGGAATGAAATGGAATGGAGTGGAATGGAATGGAAAAGAATGGAATCAAATCGAATGGAATGGAATCAACCGAAATGGAATGGAATGGAATGGAATGGAATCAACCAGAACGGAATGGAATGGAATGGAATGGAATCAACACGAATGGAATGGAATGGAATGCAATGGAATGGAATGGAATGGAATCAATGCGAATGGAATGGAATGGAGTGGAATGGAATGGAATGGAATGCCATGGAGAGAAACGGAATGGAATCATCACGAATGGGATGCAATGGAAGGGAATGGAATGGAATGGAACGGAATGGAATCAGCCCGAAAGGAATGGAATGGAATGGAATGGAAGGAAATATATCCCAATGGAATGGAATGAAAAGGAATGGAAACAACACGAATGGAATGGAATGGAGTGGAATGGAATGGAATGCAATGGAATGGAATGGAATAAACCCGAATGCAATGGAATGGAATGGAATGGAATGGAAAAGAATGGAATCAAACCGAATGGAATGGAATGGAATGGAATGAAATCGACCGAAATGGAAAGGAATGGAATGGAATGGAATCAACCCGAATGGAATGGAATGGAATGGAATGGAATAGAATGGAATGGAATGGAATCAACACGAATGGAATGGAATGGAATGGAATGGAATCATTGCGAATGGAATGGAATGGAATGGAAAGCCATGAATAGGAATGAATGGAATCAACAGGAATGGAATGCAATGGAAGGGAATGGAATGGAATGGAACGGAATGGAATCAACTCGAAAGGAATGGAATGGAATGGAATGGAATGGGATATTTTCGAATGGAATTGAATGGAAAGGAAAGGAATAGAATGGAATGAAATGGAATGGAATGGAATGGAATCAAACCGCATGGAATGGAAGCGAGTGGAATCAACTAGAATGGAATGGAATGGATAGGAATGGAATGGATTGGAATGGAATCACCCCGAATGGAATGGAATGCAGTGGAAAGGAATGCAATGGTTTCAACCCGAATGGAATGGAATGGAATGGAATGGAATGGAATGGAATGGAATGGAGTGGAATCAACCCGAATGGAATGCAATGGAATGGCACGGAATGGAATGCAATGGAATGTAATCAACCGGAATGGAGTGGAGTGGAATGGAATGGAATGGAATGGAATCAACACGATTCTAATGGAATGGAATGGAATGGAATGGAATGGAATGGGCTTCAATGAACCCGATTGGAATGGAATGGAATGGAATGGAATGGAATGGAATGGAATCAACTGGTATGGAATGGAATGGAATGGAATGGAATCAACTGGAATGGAATGGAATGGAATGGAATGGAATGGAATGGAATCAACCCGAATGGAATGGAATGGCATGGAATGGAATGGAACATGCCCGAATGGAAAGGAATGCAATGGAATGGAATTGAATGGAATGGAATCAACACGAGTCTAATGGAATGGAAAGGAATGGAATGGAATGGAACGGAATGGAATCAACACGAATGGAATGGAATGGAATGGAATGGAATGGAATCAACCAGAATGGAATGGAAAGGAATCAACCGGAATGGAATGGAATGGAATGGAATGGAATGGAATGGAATCAACCCGAATGGAATGGAATGGAATGGAATGGAATGGAATGGAATGGATTGGAATGGATTGGAATCAACCCGAATGGAATGGAATGGAATAGAATGGAATGGAATGGATTGGAAAAGAATGGAATGGTTTCAACACGAATCTAATGGAATGGAATGGAATGGGATGGAATGGAAGGGAATGGAATCAACCAGAATGGAACGGAATGGAATCAACTGGAATGGAATGGAATTGAATGGAATGGAATGGAATGGAATGGAATCAACCCGAAAGGAATGGAATGGGATGGAATGGAATGGAAACTACACGAAAGGAAAGGAATGGAATGGAATGGAATTGAATGGAATGGAATCAACATGAGTCAAATGGAATGGAATGGAATGGAATGGAATGGAATGGAATGGAATGGAATGGAATCAACACGAATGGAATGGAATGGAATGGAATGGAATGGAATGGAATGGTATGGAATCAACCCGAATGGAATGGAATGGGATGGAACGGAATGGAATGGAATGGAAGGGAATCAACCCGAATGGAATGGAATGGAATGGAATGCAATGGAATGGAATGGAATGGAATCAATATGAATGGAGTGCAATGGAATGGAATGGAATGGAATGGAGTGGAATAGAATCAACCCGAATGGAATGGAATGGAATGGGATGGAATGGAATGGAATGGAATGGAATCACCCCGAATGGAATGGAATGGAATGGAATGCAATGTTGTGGAATGGAATTGAATGCCATCAACGCGAATAAAACGATCTGGAATGGAATGGAATGGAATGGAATGGAATGGAATCAATCCGAATGGAATGAAATGGAATGGAATGGAATGGAATGGTATGGAATCAACCAGAATGGAATGGAAAGGAAGAGAATGGAATGCAAAGGAAAGGAATGGAATCAACGCGAATGGAATGGAATTGAATGGAATGCAATCAATTTAATGGAATCAACCCGAATGTATTGGAATTGAATGGAATGGAAGGAAATGGAATGGAATGGAATCGACCCAAATGGAATGGAATGGAATGGAATGGTATGGGATGGAATGGAATGGAATCAACCTGAATGGAATGGACTCAACCTGAAAGGAATGGAATGGAAAAGAATGGAATGGAATGGAATCAACCGGAATGGAATGGTATGGAATAGAATGGAAAGGAATGGAATGGAACGGAATTAACCAGAATGGATTGGAATGGAATGGAACGGAATGGAATAGAATGGAATGGAATCAACCTGAATGGAATGGAATGGAATGGAATGTCATGGAATGGAATGAAATGGAATGGATTCAACCCGAATGGAATGGAATGGAATGGCATCAACACGAATGGAATATAATGGAATGAAATGGAAAGGAATTAACCCAAATGCAATGGAAAGGAATGGTATGGAATGGAATCAACCCGAATGGAATGGAATGGAATGGAATGGAATGGAATGGAATGGAATGGAATCAACCCGAATGGATTGGAATGGAATGCAATGGAATGGAACGGAATGGAATGGAATGGAATGGAATCAACACGAATTTAATGAAACGGAGTGGAAAGAAATGGAATGGAATCAACCCGAATGGAATGCAATGGAATGGAATGGAATGGAATGGATTGGAATGGAATCAACCCGAACAGAATGGAATGGAATGGAATGGAATGGAATGGAATGGATTTGAATGGAATCAAAGCGAATAGAATGGAATGGAATGGAATGGAATTGAATGGAATGGAATGGAATGGAATGGATTCAACACGAATGGAAAGGAATGGAATGGAATGGAATTGAACGGACTGGAATCAACCCGAATGGAATGGAATGGAAGGGAGTGGAATGGAATGGAATGGAATGGAATGGAATCAACCCGAATGGAATGGAATGTAATTCAATGGAATTGAATGGAATGGAATGAAATGGAACGAAATGGAATCAACCCGAATGGAATGTAATGGAATGGAACGGAATGGAATGGAATCAACACGAATGGAATGGAATGGAATGGCATTTAATGGAATGGAATGGAATGGAATGGAGTCAATACTAACGGAGTGGAATGGAATGCAATGGAATGGAAAGGATGGGAATAGAATGGAATGGATTGGATTGGAATGGAATGGAATGGAATGGAATGGAATATAATGGAATGGAATCACTCCGAATGGAATGGAATGGAATGAAATGTTATGGAATGGAATGGAATGGAATGGAATCAACCCGATTGGAATGGAACGGAATGGAATGGAATGGAATGGAATGGAATGGAATGGAATAGAATGGAATCAATCTGAATGTAATGGAATGTAATGGAATGGAATGGAATGGAATGGAATGGAATGGAGTGGAATCAACCCGAATGAAATGGAATGGAATGGAATAGAATGGAATGGAATGGAATGGAATCAACCCGAAAGGAATGGAATGGAAGGGAATGGAATGGAATAGAATGGAATGGAATGGAATCAACCCTAATGGAATGGAATGGAATGGAATGAAATGCAATGAAATGGAAAGGAATGGAATCAACCCGAACGGAATGGAAAGGAATGGAATGGAATGGAATGAAATGGCATCAACCCGAATGGAGTGGAGTGGAAAGGAATGGAATGCAATGGATTGGAATGGAACGGAATCAAAATGAATCTAATGGAATGGAATGGAAAGGAATGGACTGAAATCAACACGATTGGTACGGAATGGAATGGAAAGGAATGGAATCAACCAGAATGTAATGGAGTGTAATGGAATCAACCCGAATGGAATGGAATGGAATGGCATGGAGTGGAATGAGATGGAATGGAATCAACCAGAATGGAATGGAATGGAATGGAATCAACCCGAATGGAATGGAATGGATTCAAATGGAACGGAATTAACCCAAATGCAATGGAAAGGAATATTATGGAATGGAATAAACCCGAATGGAATGGAATGGAATGGAATGGAATGGAATCAACACGAATTTAATTAAATGGAGTGGAATGGAATGGAATGGAATCAACACGAATGGAATGCAATGGAATGGAATGGAATGGAATGGATTGGAATGGAATCTACCAGAACAGAATGGAATGGAATGGAATGGAATGGAATGGAATGGAATGGAATGGAATGGATTTGAATGGAATCTGACCGAATAGAATGGAATGGAATGGAATGGAATTGAATTGAATGGAATGGAATGGAATGGAATGGAATGGAATGGAATCAACACGAATGGAATGGAATGGAATGAAATGGAATCAACCCGAATGGATTGGAATCCACCCGAATGGAATGGAATGGAATGGAATGGAATCAACCAGAATGGAATGGAATGGAATGGAATGGAATGGAATGGAATTGAACGGACTGGAATCAACCCGAATGGAATGGAATGGAAGGGAGTGGAATGGAATGGAATGGAATGGAATGGAATGGAATCAACCAAAATGGAATGGAATATAATTGAATGGAATGGAATGGAATGGAATGGAATGAAATGGAACGAAATGGAATCAACTCGAATGGAATGGAATGGAATGGAACGGAAAGGAATGGTATCAACCCGAATGGAATGGAATGGAATGGCATTTAATGGAATGGAATGGAATGGAATCAACACGAATGGAATGGAATGCAATGGCATGGAATGGAATGGAATGGAATGCAATGGAGTCAATACTAACGGAATGGAATGGAACGGAATGCAATGGAATGGAAAGGAAGGGAATAGAATGGAATGGATTGGAATGGAATGGAATGGAATGGAATATAATGGAATGGAATCACCCCGAATGGAATGGAATGGAATGGAATGCTATGGAATGGAATGGAATGGAATGGAATGGAATCAACCCGAT